>NC_072891.1:1270000-1870000 GCF_028858705.1 Grus americana | reverse complement strand
TTGAAAGCAGTGCTTTCCCCGAAGGGTCTGATTTAAATAGCTTGAACAAGGATGCAAGAGAATCTCTGATCAACTTTGCAAAGGTATCCTCCAGGAAAATGGGTTTGGGATGCTTGGTTTCTGATTACCGCGTTGAACAGATGGAAGCTGTTACACGTATTAGATAGTGATACAGTTTAGCCTCAGCTCTAAATTAGTGCTTTAAGAGCACGACAAGCTAGGCTGCTATCGTGTTGGAATTTATACTGCAAGGTGACAGGGGGAACTACGTGAACAAAACAGGAGGAGTAAAAACTGACTTTATAAAATAGACATCTTTGAACGTCTAAGAAAATTGCTAAAGTGACCCAAATGTAAAGAATTTTTCAAGCTTGACAGTGGAACCAGGGACCTTTAAGTAGCATCCAGTGCAGCATTCCCTGGATGGAAGATTTGGGTGCTTAAGCCATCACGTAGAAACACCACGAAGGACTCAGCGGCACACGTGGCGTCTCAGGAGGAGATGTCACGCCAGGCAGCGACACAGACCTTCAGCTTCCATTTCCGGGGAACCTGATTGTTCGTAAGGGAAAAGAATAAGAAATGCAGCACCAAGATGGTCTCCCAAGTAACTAGTGATAGGATGAGAGGAAATGGCCTCAAGTTGTGCAAGGGGAGGTTTAGATTGGAGATTAGGAGAAATGTCTTCACCGAAAGAGTGGTCAGGCATTGGAACAGGCTGCCCAAGGAAGTGGTGGAGTCCCCATCCCTGGAGGCGTTCATAAAACGTGTAGACGTGGCACTTGGGGACATGGTTTAGTAGGCACGGTAGTGTTGGGTTGACGGTTGGACTCGATGATCTTAGAGGTCTTTTCCCACCTTAAGATTCTATGATTCTAAGAAATCTGGTTTCATAGACAGATCTACTGAGGAATTCTCCTGTGTGCCAGGTGCTGGTCTGTGGGGCTGGTTGACATCCACAGCTTGTGTCCCTGAGCACAGCGTTTGCTTGCAAGTACCCAAAGATGTCCTCATCGGAGAGCAAGTGATAAACTCTTGGTGCAGTTAAGAGGGGGACGGTTAATTTAGCTCATTAGGGACTTACAATGAAGAATTCATTTGGCACTTCATGTAGGAGAATGGGATCTCAAGGTTGCTTCTCAGCAGTAGTTCTGGCATCATGTTCAAGCCCAGGAGAAACAAAAGTTAAACATATTGTCTAGAATTGCAAGGAAATGGCCTGACAAAGCAAGCAGGAATGTGAGGTAGATGTTTCAATAAGAGTTTTACTCCTGGATATCTGAGTGCTGGAGCCATGCAAAGGTTGGATGGTCCAGATTCCTGAAGAACAGATGGATTTAGGTGTTCGACTGTGTGTTATGTTTGGCACAAGTCCTTACTGTGGAAAATGTGCTTTGTTGTAAAGAGAACCAAAAACTGGCTTGTTTGAGGGGGGAAAAAAAATAGTTGATTCTGACATTGAACTTTGTATTTTGGAATGTGAAACGCACGAGACAAATTCTGAAATTCAGAGCTCTTTCAGAATAAGAAAAATGGGTTTTTTCCAGGAAAATGTTTGAAAGTAAAGCTAATCAGAATGCAATTAAAATTGCTTTACACAGAAAGCTGAAGCAAAAAAAAAAAAAAGCATCTTCAAAGAATAGCCGTGTTTATGAAACGTCAATATTAGAAAAATAATTTAAAAATGTTGTTCACCCCAGCTGCATTTTAGAGGCTTAATTCCCAAGAAGCATACAAGAAGTTAAACTGCCTTTTGCTTTTTGAAACAAGAAATCATGATTTAGCTCCAAAATGCCTGGATCGCCTATTTGAATTGTTTGAAATAAAGAATATGAAATGTTTGAATAAAGTAGTTTTACCCTAAGCGGCTGCCTAGAGGTATCTGTACTGCAATTGAAAGCTCTGTGTTGTGTCAGGTTGAAAAATTACCGTTTGAATCGATTCTTTGAATGCTCTGATCTCCTCTGCTGCCTGAGAATTGGGATTTTAGGAAGTTCAAGGAATTGCAGTATTGCTACGTCATCCGGCTTCTCACTTTCTAGGCATTAAATTGTTATTGTATCTTTGGGGCTTGTGAGAAATGCTTCTGTCATTTGTTTTTCAAACAGCGCTGTTGAGGAATAGCTTTTGCTTCTGCGTTAAAACAAAGTTTGGGAATGGATTTGGGGGTAAATGGCAACTTAATGTGGCACTACCGGTGCAATCTGTTTCTTCTTTTTGTGAGTAGCGACTTTTCGGTGAATTTTCTTCAACCTTTTAAACGAGACCCATGGTTTGCAATTTTAAGAAGTTGAATGCAAAGGACTTCTAAAGTTGCTGGGTGTTTCAGACTGGTAATGTACTGATCGGATTTCCCCGAAGGCGCAACAGGTTTTCGGAGTACGCGAACGCGTTCATAAGAATTTATCTGAAAGCACGTAAAACACCAAGAACGCGTGTACGGGACTGGTTATCCAAAAGTGTTAATTCTTCTTTTTATTACCTTTTCCAAGGTTTACAGTGGGAATGCTTCACAACTGTGAAGTGTCTTTTGTTGGAGTTTACATCATTTTAGATTATTGCTGGTTTTTCTCCCCTGTCCTTGTTGCCTTCCATGTAAGCTTTCGTCTATTATATTGCAAGCCTTTTTATTGGGGAAAAATAGTAACTTGTCTCTTTCTGCTCTCAAAAAGACAAGCTACTGTGCCGCTCCTCTGAAGAGACTTGTGATATGGTAGTTAGCAGGTAAACTCAAACAAAAGGCATTTACTCATCTAACCTTTCCAGTAAAATTAGGCAAACAGACTCCCAGTGATTAATTACTGCTTCAATGAAGTTTACTTGGGAATACCTGTAAATAAAATGCCGCCTTCTACTCTTTTATTTAGGAAATGTTGGTGTATTATTTAAAGCAACTTCAAAGCAAGACACGCGTGTCCAGGAATTAAAATTCACTTCTTGTTTTCCTGGGAAAGAGACAGATTACTGCCAGAATATACTAGTATATGGCTAACAAAGTAAACCTTTTTGTTAAATAATCTCTGAGCACAAAGCCAACTCATAGGACCAGCTGTCAGGATCCTGCTGAACTTGTAAATAGACCAGGGAAGAGAAAAGTTGTCCTACTGGAAATTCTCTTGCGGGTCATCTTTCACTTCCCTGCATCATTTTAAATCTCTCTGGGACCGTTACGCTAAAGGTGGAAAGCGTTAGGAGATGCTCTGTTTAAAAGAGGATGAGGCATATCGGTGCTCTTGGAAGGGACGATGTAGCTCAGAAATGAAATTGCATGTAAGCTCTGCATGTAACTCTGGGGCGCCTGGTTGGGGTTTTTTGTACAAATATTTTAATCTAAACTCAAACCTTATGAAGAGTACAATTGAATGAGTAGAATATTAATTGATACTTTTCTTTTCTTTTTTTTTTTTTTTTTGCATCCCAGAATCTCAGGTTCCTGACCAGCCAAGCTCTCTTCATGTCAGGCCCTTGACAACAAGTATCGTCATGAGTTGGACTCCGCCGCTGAACCCAAACATCGTCGTCCGCGGGTACATCATCGGCTACGGCGTAGGCAGCCCGTACGCTGAGACTGTGCGGGTGGACAGTAAACAGCGTTATTATTCCATTGAAAATTTGGGTAAGTAATTGTTTTCATTCATTTCATTTCATGAAAAGAGGTTCCTCTGAGATTATGCTATTTTTGCAGGTTTATTTTCAAGCTATCGCTGGGGCTTCCTTTCTATGTTGCTTGCTTAGGCTGTTTCCGCATTCCATTTTACGTTTGGTCTTACCTTCAAAACTCTGGATGCTCTCAAACATGTCAAACCTCTTTGATCAAATCCTCATTTTATTCAGTAGATCTTATTAAGTCGTGCGCTCCCAATACCGACTCCCACTCATGCAGAGAGCTGGACCTAAAGTCGTTATTCCCTGGGCTGGCCCCCTCCATGTTTGAATTTAACGGCAATCGCAAAACTCCTATTTTGTGTCTGTCAAAATGGTGCCGAGAGAGAGATGGTTATTCATTATTCATGGCGTAGCCTCTGTGCCACTTCATCTAAATTCTCAGCGTGACGCGCAGGGACCTGGATCCTTCCAGTGGTGACGGACTGTTCTCCTAGCACTGGGAAAACAGTTCAAAGTTTAAAGGAAGTAAAAAAAAAAAAAAAAAAAAAAAAAAAAAAAAAAAAAAAAAGTTTCACGGTTTCCTTGTCATTTCTTCTTCAGCGCTTTTATTTCAGGTAAAAATGGTAAGTTTTCTGCTCGGTAATCTGGGAATGGTCAGCTATTACAGGAAGATTCATTAACTTGATGCATTAGGGGTGCACAGATCTGGACTCGTTATCTCAATTCTATAGGACCAAAACTGTCTGATATCTGGGGACGCTTTTCTTTGGAACCGGTATTTTCCAGCACCATGAAACGGTGTCGGCCAACCTTTTTGCTGCTTCCTTGGGGAAACCTGGCGAGCGGAATAAACTGGTTTTACTGTTACTTCATCAAACAGCTTCTCTGTGTCCGGATGTATATTTCATGATGAAGGTATTTGCAAAGAACCATGCGTAAACATTCCCAAATATTCAGTGGGTTCTACAGAAAAAGGCTGATTTCTAATGTTTTGTGCAAGTGCGAAGTTATTATGCAAAATGGAAAGATGTCTGACCGGGCTATGGAAGAAATTTTGTGGAATATAAAGATAAAAGCTACTACTAATGAATACGTGTGTCTAATAACTAATGGTCAGGATTAAATTGAAAGTATTTTTTTTTTTAAATTCCAAACGGGATTTAAATTCTCCCATGCCTATTTTAAGTTGTTTCATGTCTTTAATGAGTTTTCAGTTGTGTCTTTCACCACTGTTGACCCAGAAGTACTAGAAAAGAAAATTATATGGCAATAGCTAAGGAGGAAGTGCCTGCACAGCTCAATTTTATAGACTTCCAAATGGTCAGCTCTCACTCAAAGTATCTTGATTAACAACTGGAGCAACGTCCCGGGTTTTGTGAAGCTTTAGTGTTTGTTTTCCTTCAAGTATTAAATGAGCAGTGAATATATTTGCTCATAGGACGTCCGATAGCCGCTACCGTCAGGTGGGAGATACGCTAGGAACGACTCGCAGATACAAAAGCCTTCTCACGGGGTAACTACACTTGGTAGTTGTGGAAAGGCGATGGCGTACTTCAGCTGTTAGAACTGTTGCTGTGAATTAAAAGGGTTCTCCTATATTTTTGGCTGTGCTGGTAGGCAGAAGTACATACAAAGTCCAGCAAGCCAGGGAGGGTGTTTCACTAATATACTTTAATTACGGAAGTAGCACTCAGGCATGTGGAAAATGTCGAGAAACTGTTTTGAACATATCAAATATTTAGATACAAATAATTTGATCGCTGAAATCAGAGTTGTTTTGTTTGGGGTTTTTTGCTGAACATCCTCCAAGTGAGTAAAGTTTCTCAAAAGTTATTAATTATTCAAAGGGAAAGTATCGTTTCATTGTACTTTTTTTTGTTTGTTTGATTGCAAATACTCAAAATGTGAGCAGTGTAACTTAATTGTCATTGTCCAGATAAGCCGCATGCATCTGGTCTCTAGCTGGATAAGGATACAAACACTTCAGTCACGAATCCTGACGTGCACATTTTAAATTTGACTTCTCTGAACGTTCACATGTACAACTTTGAAAATCAATCTCCATGAATAATTGCACTAATTAAGTTCCATCATTTCAATATCCACAGAAAATGAAGCCCAGAGGGATGTGACCAAGGGCCCAGAGAAAGCTTTTAAAAAATTGGAACAGTTGCCAACACTTCCTACATTATTCACCCACTTTATTAGAAACCATTACAAGAAAATTACACAAAACGATGAGACAGAATTCTTTTCCTAATAAAAATACTGTTTTTCCATAAGGTTATGAATCAAAATGTGCTGCTGGCAGGAATGAGCATAAAAAATATTTCCTAGAGACGTTATATGGACTCATCCTACCTGTTGGAAAATTTCCTATAAAACCTATGCATGAGGGGTATACGTTATCTTAACTGTAGCATGTAGACGTGGCACTTCGGGACGTGGTTCAGTAGACGTGTTGGGTTGACAGTTGGACTTGATGATCTTAGAGGTCTTTTCCAACCTTAAAGATTCTGTGATTGATTCTAAAAGTGGCAATGAAGTCTGATAGTTAAATAAAGGATGAACTTCAGTGAGGTTTTTCTCTCCCCTCCAAAGACCTCATCCCTTTTGATCCTCGTGGCTCTCAGCGATTGCGTTCCTCGTGGCTCCCCAGCGCTCCTTTGTCTCGTTAGGCGGAGACGGTGGAGAGGTCACCCCGCTTTGCCTCAATCCGGTCTGTGATGTGTGTAGCCGAAAAATGGGGCTTTTGCAGCTTCCCGAGGTTCCCTGCAGTTCTTTTTATTGTTCCTTTGTGTGCTGTGTTGAAGCACGCTGCAAACCTGTGTATCATTCAGATTCTGGAGCGGTAGATACTTTCATTAAAGAGCAATCAGATTTGTTTGACATCAGCTGCCTTTCAGAAATCCTGCCTGTCTCTCATTTACAGTCACCCTTTTCGCACACAGATGCCCAAACCCAATAACCCAGGTCCGTGGCAGGCATTATTTCACTGCTATAAGCTCGTGCCGTAGTCCTGAAAGAAATGACGGCGACAAACTCTTCTGTTCGAACTTGTGGCGGGTTGAACGGGGACACGAACCACCCTGACACCATGCGCGTACGTGCATGCCTGATCTCTTTCCTGGGAACAATTTCCTTCTCTTTTGTCTTCAGACCTGCACGAGAGCAGCTCCTGGACGTCTTTCCAAAGACCTTACAGGTTGAGAAGAGGGATGCGCATAGGTATTGAAAGTTGAAGCTAACGGCCTCCAGGCTGGCTCGCTGGCTTTATTCCCTTCCCAGCATCTACGATATTGTTGCCCTGGAAATTCCTGTTCGTGCAGCCCCGGGTCGTTGTTGGCCACCTGCACAGACATCCTATGAATCCGGATGGTTGGGTACCATTGTTATAAATGTCTGGAAATAATTTGTTGTAATCTGTATTTTTCTGCAAAATTCCGTAATTCTAAAATCTAATCCGAAGTGACTTCCTACTGTCAGAAAACGAATTCGAGGCAGAGTCAGAAACAAAACGTAGCCCACGCTTTAAGCTCAGGACTCTTTATCTTCTCTGCAGCCAGGTTGTAGAGGAGACGGTAGTTTTACTTGTGGTCGTGGTCTGTCCGTGTTCGGTAGTGAAACCTTTGTGATAGGACAGAGCTAACGATAAACTCTCTCACCTACACTCTAGACCATTTATTTTACCCAACTTCAGATGTTTAACTGAGTCACCTGGGTTTGAGCCATATCAGCCCGTGTTCTTTCTCTAGTCCATCAAGCAGGAAAAGACAACAGCGAGGATATAGTTCAGCGCATTCAACAGCTCCAGCATCTCATTTTTTTCCCCTTGATGACCACGGTGGATGTCCGTAATGGTAATTTAGCCATGATGCGTGTTGTTACGCGTCAGGATTCGTCGTTCTAGAGCTATTTATGAAATTCCAAACATCTTTGCGCCCTCAGTCTGCTGCTAATGATAGACCAAAAATGCTTTCTGCGTAGTACTTACTGGGTTTGGATGGAAGTCAGATATCGAATTCTCTTTAAAAATCCTATTAGACACTTCACTGCACCTTCGTAATCCTAAATACTTTTAAAACTCCGCTTGAACGTGCAAGGCTTGGAAGCGATAGACAATCTCCTTAAGTAGATCGCCTATAGGGGAAGGATGGAGACCTACACGCCCACGGAGTGGCCTGCTTTTTAATTCCTTCCCTCTTGATAATGCAGGTGTAACACCGATATGCACAAGGCATAACGGCAGCTTTGCATCATATTTCAGGTACTTAACTGATTACTTCCTTCAAGCAAAGCGTTTTTAATGACTGAATCAGCCAGTAGCCAAGATGCTACAGCACGTATCTGAGTAGTACACTTCAGCTACTGAATAAATCACTTCAAAAACATGAAGAAAAGTACTCAGTCTTTCATAATAGTGAGTGAGAACTTTATTCTGTGTGATCATCTTGAATGCAACTGTAGAGTGGTAACACTTGTACTCTAGAATGAATTAAATAGAATGATTTTCTCACGACTGAGTGGTCATATCGCCTTGGAGACACACTCCACAGGTGCGGGAGAAAATAAGAATATCCAGAGACTTCAGCTTTGTCAGTGAAGAATTTGTTGTATTTTCTTTCTGCAGCAGGTGAAAGATATTCCATGTCAGTCTCGTAAGCAAGCATCCCCTGCTCTCGTTGAACCTTTTCTGTGACAGAGAAATTGGTGCTTGACTGACTCTCAAATGAATAATTCGAACAAGGAGACCCAGTTCTAGTGAGCCACTTCATTTTCTTTTCTTTTTTTTTAAATATTTTTTTAATTCTTTGCTTGGGCTCATAAATAGCAAGATTATTGGCTCATTAGTGGTGATTTTAACAATATTGGAAAATTCACAGATGCCAATTCTGATCTTTTACGCATCAGAAGTAATGATTTCCGTACCGATCCAACTCGGGAGGCGTTAAGCGTGGTAATGAACTGACTGGGCTCGTCTCCGTAGAGCTTTGTATTAAAGCTTACTCATGAAATAAAAATTTAAAAGAAAAGGGAAGAAATATGCCAAGGAGCTTTCCATTTACTGATTCTGCAAACGTAAACCCCAAAATATCTGAAACACTGCACAGGCTGTAATAATTTGCATCAAACTTTTAGTAGACCATACAGCTGTATTTTTTTAATTAACGTATTGGAAAAATGAAACGTGGTAACTTTATCATAGCGTATTCCGATACGTTAAAAACATTATTATGTCAGACTGGGATATTGTGAGAACTCATTCTGAAATATTTTAATAACTTAGTGGACTAATGGAAATAGGTGGGAAGCTGGGAGTAAGGAGACCTGGAGGACAACCTCCGCCTTTGCTCTACGTTAGCACCATCCCAACAGCAAAAATGCTTTAAAAAAGCATTTGAGTAGTAGTAACAATAGAATAATTCTGCGGCTGATGGCAGGGCGTTTGCATCACACGAGGAAAAAGCAGAGAGATGCAGATTTGAAAACCTGAGATTCAGTTTTAAGCTGATCAGAAAAGGTAATTCCTCTGGCATCCATAATATTTCCATCTGTAAAATGCCCTGAGTCTTTCTATGAGAAAATGTCTATAAAAATGACTATTTTACAGCTATTCAAACCATTTAAAACCTAAATATGATGGGAAAGCTGTACCAAATTCCAGAGTCTTAGAGAAACGTGGACTCTCTTCTTCAGAGCACAGCCTTTCCTCCCCGCTTACGCACGTGAGAACAGAAGAGCAAGGCGTAATTTTAGAAAGAGTTTTAAGTACAGTTGCCTTTATGTGACCTAAGAAGAAGCTGCATTCGTCTCCCCGAGCGCGTAGGAATTCGTATGCACCCTCTTGAAAGAGTTTGATTGGGAAGCTGGAGCGCACGTCTCGAAATATTATTTTCATGTCTCTTTTTAACTCGAACCTTTGATCCTCCTGGCCCAGCAATGAAAGCAAAGTGCATAATACGCAGCAAAATCTAGCAAAGACTTTTCAAAGTTACTCCCTCTCCTCCCATAAAGCCTGAAGCTACGCACATCTGAAAATTTGAAGCTCCGAAGAGAAAATCTAATGGATGTGAGCAATTTCTGCTTAATTAGTAGGTTGGAGAATTAGAGCTACCGTATGAATAATAAGAATGTATTAACGACTCACCGGTAAGTCATTCTGTAACGCTGGAGGGGGCTGCGCGGTCTCCCCGGGTCAATACGGAGAGGGGGCAAGGGGTTCCGTACGGCACGGTGAGAGATTGGGAACCGGGGTGGTCTTGTCTTTGTGCGCCTTGACGCGAGTGTTACTGTCCAGGTGATGCACTAGCGTTTTGGATGGCACAGATGTTAGACTATACGGATCCCTGTGTTATTCAAAGAATAAAACTTAAAAAAATATATATATCTCAACAATTAGAAGTGACAGGAAATTAAGATCAAGCTTTTAGATCTGAATTTCTGTTTATACCAGGAGGAATAAAGAAGGTTCCTTCAAATCCACCTTCATCTTAACCCGCGGATCAGGTTAAATTTGACCTTTATGCGTAGATGAGGTAAAAAAAGCATTTTGTTTTATTGCGAAGGGAGAGAAAGAAGGTTCTTCATTTTCTTTAATCTTTGCAGATGACAGTTGTGGATTATAACAAAGACATGAAAGGGAACAAAAAAAGCTTTTTAACGTAGTTTTGGGTTGTTTTCTTCCCTTTGCATTTTTAATACAAAATGGAGCAGTGAAAATCAAACAGAAATATGTTAAATTTTATGCATCTCGCTGTTTCCCTCATAAGATCACATTAAAGCACAACACTAACAAGTAAAGGCACTTGGAGACTCCAGGGACCGTTCATTTTCTTTCTTGCCTTTGAAAACTGACTGTCATTGAAAGAACGCTGCCGTTTCGGCAAATATTTCATGCAACAATTTGCTCTCATGCCTCCCTGACTTGGCGTTGCTTACAGCATATGGAGAAATTGCTCCCAAGCAAAGGGTCGGTTTGAGATCCACGCTCTATTTACGTTAGAAACAGATCTCGCGCGACTACCCCAAATCAGGTATTGTGCGGATTTTCGGAGTGTCGTCGTGTTCAGGTGAATTTTAGCCTGCCCGTATACCTCCGTGTAGGAATCCGCTCGTACGCTTCACTCTGGCTGAGTTTCTATAACGCATTTTAGTTTCTTTACGCCTCGGTCCTCTAGCTGTAAAAAAAAAACCACCCCAACCCTAAACAGGCTTCTCTGACAAAATGTTTAGGATCTATTGACAAAAGATGGAATGGAAGAACTATTTCCCTTCTTCGTGGGTAAAGAATAGAATGCCTAAGAATAACTCTTGATCCCAAATTATAATATAAATAATACAGATAGCCAAGAATATTTTTTTTTCTTTATATTTATTCAGCAACTCAAAAAAAAAAAAAAAAAAGGAAGCTTTGTTGCCAGGCTTAGTTTTCAGGGAAAAGAACGGATACAACACTATGCTTTGCCTTCCGGAGTGTCGCTGATCTCTCAGTCGCGGATGCCAAGGAGATCAAAACAACTGAGTGACCCAGACTTACAGATTTGCTTGGATGAAGGACTTATTTTTTTTTTCTTCAAAGGAAAACACAACCTCTCCTCATGGTGCAAGTTTTATTGTTATTTTTTGTGTACGTGTGCCTGAAGAAACCTTGCCCAGGCACAAGTTAACCCTCCCGGTATACGTTAATGGCATTTCCTCGGATGTCGGGAAGCATCTCGAGTCACGGCTCTTCATTTTTTATTCATTTGTCCATATGTCTTACACGTCATTTTCTGCTACACTACTTCTCCTGAGTTTGGCCGCATTTGTAACATCAATAACAAATGTCTGTGATACGCATAGGGATTTTTTTTTTTTGTTGTTTCGCATCCCTACCGACACGGTGTGCACCGAGCTTGCGATGCACCACGGGAGTTGTAAAGGTTCACATCTCCGCAGGAGACAAGACCTATTTCTAAGCATGTTCAAATTACAGTCTTTTCTTAAAAAAAAAAAAAAAGCCCTGCGCACTTTGTTATAACGCACACAGGACATAGCTCACGAGAGAAATCAGCAAGCGGGCATAATATATGATGAGATGACATCTTAAAAACAACTGTAAATATGGATTTGCTGTTCATCTCCTGAACTACATTAAAATAAAAGCACTTAACAGATTCTCATTATAAATTCTCTTTGCTCCGTTAAACCCTTTCCCCAGTGTTTTAGAAGTGAAATGTTTCCCGAATCAGCCTGAGTACCTATAAATATACCGGCACGTTGTCACCCAGCTGCAGCAACCTGGTTTGAGGCCGTGACCTTCAGTGGTTCACTGTGGGGTCACGTCCTCCTTACGTTGCATGGCGCGCCCACCCAAAGGCACCGTGGCTCCAGGGTGGTCTGCGTTGAATTCTGGGGATGACTTGTTGAGATATCTTGCCAAGGACGCAGCCTGTGAGAAGACGAGGAGGTCCGGGTGCTGAAGGACGCTGCTTGGAGCTCATACAGACTAAGGCAACGCATCAGGTATTGCCACCTCACCAAATTTTTGGAAGATGACTGGAGTCCTAGTTTTAGCATCTAAAGAGATAGGACGTGCCGTCAACACGTTGCAACAGCGTCTCAACGGTGAGATTGGATTAAAAATTACAGGTTAGGTTGTATTCGTTTGAAATGTAGATGTGTAGGACCCCCCCCCGTGTCCCTCGTCCCTCACAGCTCTGTGAAACAGATGGGCAGAACTGTGCTCCTCAGGGACAATTTTCAATTAAATATCGGAAATATTTTAAGCGTGTCTACGCATTAACGTATCTTTACTACTATGCAGTAGCGCCCAGAGGTTTGAGGTGAGATCGGGGTTTCATTGTCTAGTTAACGTAGAAACATACTGTGAGACTCTACTTCAAAGAGCTTATAGGCAAAAGGCTAAAGGAAATATATAAAAAAACCTTAAAAGTTAATACCGTAGGGACTGAAGACACACAAAAAGCGGTGATGTCTCCATCATGTCTTGAGAAGTTTGTGACATACTGCAGAGGTGAATCCAAGTTGCCGCTGTTCTCTACATTCACTCTCAAAACGAATGTTTTTGTCTGAAGAGGGCTTTAATACTCAGGTGGGAATTTTTCCAGGCCAAAAGTTTCAGATTTTGATGCCTCAATCAGCAACCTCCATTGCTCTTTCGGATCCTAAACAGAAGGAATTGATTTTTCAGGAGCTACTAGTACTCCTGATGCCTAAAAAAACCATGTCAGTTAGCTGACTTTGTTTAAACATTGGATGAAACCTTTTAGCGTGGAAAAAAAAATGTGCTAAATTTCCCAAACTTTCATGTCGTGCTTTCCATTCACAAGATACGAGGCCCATCCTCTGCAACCTTGGAAAATGCAGTCTGGAATTTTACAGCGTTTGCTAAGTTTAACTTCATTGAACAAAGTTCTTCTCTGTTATTATGGATCATTCGGTTTACCAGGAGCTGTAAATATATGCTAATTTTGTTGTGTTAGAGAAAGGATAATTCACTGGTAGGTCTCTTATTGAAGGCAATACATGAGCTCTTTATTACCCATTTTAGCCTTTCTGATAGTGACTCCTTTCCAAATTACCTGAAAGATTCGATGAGCTATCATCACAGAAATTATCTCCTCAGCCACCACTGAAAAAAGCAGCTATTGCTGATGTACAAAAGTGCGTAGAAGGAATAAAATAAACCTGTTTTTCTCTAGCGGAGAACGGAGGAGAAACTCATTTGGAGAATTTCTCCATGATAGTCTATTCTAGTGGAATATTTATACTTAAATTTGCTAATATGATTAAAAGATTTTCTTTATTTTCTTAAATGTGGATATCACGTCCCTAGATTTTGCTAAAAACTGCATCTAAGCTTTGCCCTCCAGGGGAAGTGTATGTTGTCCAAGAAGTGGAATACATCACTTATTGTTTCTTTTAATGGGGTTTAATCTGCCGGCCAGTGGATGTTTATAAAATCATCCGATTCCCTCTGAGCTATCTCACAGAGCAGGATCTCTAGCAGCATCTCCACCTCCTTTGGTCTTGTTCGTTGGGGCTCTGCTGCTTGAGAACTTCATTGTAAACCGTGCTTAGGGCTCCTTGATGCATCTAGGGTGGTTTCTGTGGTCCTTGGCCATCTGGACAAGCACGGTCCTGGCTGCAGCTCTCCGTTTCAGGTCCTGGTTACGGAAGAAGCACGTTACGCCTGACCGTGATGGTGGAAGTGCTTTTCTCAGAATTCAATAACCCTTCTCTGTAGAGTTTATACTTCAATTTGACGTTTGTCCTATAGATAGATGACCTTTTCCTGGCAATAAACTAATGTTGCTAGGTCTAGGAACTGATACTGGTGCTATTGATTACTACGCGTAATGTTTTTACAAACCCAGACAGGAGTAAATGAGGCTGTTCTCTGGTTGCTTTTTGAGATAATTGTGAATGACTGCTTTTTTTTGTCCTTTAGAGGGTCTTTCAGCATCAGCGGCAATGGCAGGACACACGGAGCGTAGAGCAAATTCTCTCGAAGCCTTTTTCTCTTTTACAAGGGCATTTCCTGCAGGAGTTCCTCTGTTTGCAACAAAATCTAGCATTTGTGTTTCCACTCCTTCCGTGGGGAGTCAGTAGGCTTTTGGCACAGCAGAAAGGACAGAAGGGTCCTATGTCAGCGGCTGGCTTAGAACTGCCTCCTCAGCTCGGCATCCAAGCCAGGTTCTGCTCTCCTCATGTCTGTTGGAGCAGGTATTCATTATCACAGAATGACTTGGGTTGGAAGGGATCCCTCGAGTGGTCCAAGTCGTTGTTCAAAGCAGGGCCAGCTTCGAAGGTAGCTCGGGGTCACACCAGCATCTTCTGCAGCTGACTGCTGAGCACCTTCAAGGGTGGGGGTTGCACAGCCTCCCTGCCTCAGTGTTGGAAAACCTTCATGTTTATTTTTTTTTTCCTAATAACTAATAGGAGTTTCTCTTGCTGCAGTTTCCACCTTGTCCTTTTACCGCAGGATATTGTCAGCCCCCAGCTGTTTTGACGAGATATCTTTGTTCCCACTTGGTCTACAGGGAGGCTACAGCTCCTCGTGATGGATACCGTACTGCTGTCTCTGCCATCCCAAGGGTAGACTCCTGTAGCCTACAATTAAAAAAAAACCTTAGTAATGGGGGGGAAAAAAAGCGCAGAAGATGGCAGCTTTCCTCCTCAGCAAGCTCCCTCAGCATGAGCGCGTTATTATATTGTACTCATAGACTCACGCCGACGCTCGAGCGGAGGCAAAGGCATCAGATCTCAATGAACTGCTGCTTCACTTTTGGTTAGGATCAGGAAAGGCACCGACAAAGGCGTGGGGAGAAGATTATTGAACATATAACTTAGCTTTATTGCGATTTTATTGGCTACGTTGCATTAGAAGTCCGATGTTAAGTGCAAGACAGTAGCTCTGAGTGTTACGATGGGATGAGCAACGTTTTCGTGATGATCAGGAGACCTCATCTTAGCTTCGTCTCTCCCAGGGTACCACTCTGCAGAGCACTGAGAGTCAGGTAATTGAGAAAATGGGAAATGAGAAGAGGTCTTGAGAAGGAATTTTTATTTGAGAGAGAAAGGAGCTGATCTGGAAAATCAGCTGAGTGCGCTACCCCTCTTTCCAACACTGGAGTTTAAGGCGAGGAGCTTTGCTCGGGCTGGAGTTCAGATCTAGTTGTCAAGCATTTATTTTGTATTTATAGTTTAAAGAGAAAATTAAATCAGACATGAAAGCGCTTGTCGAAAGACCCCATGTAATGGCTGTAGAGATGTCACAATTTCACCCTCTTGAAGAAGAAAATAACTGTGGTATCTTGAATGAGTTGGTATTTGTTGATTATTTTCTTTCCAGTAACAACATCTGTCAGTAGAAAAAATCGATTTTGTTCATGCTCAGTTTGAACTCCTTGTACTTTTATTTTTTAAGTTGAACCGCAGAACACAACTTTATTTCCAGAGCATGTTCCACACCACCACTGACATGGGGATTCTTGGCTGATGCTCTAATTAAAGCTGAATTCTTTGCTCAGCTTCTTTAAAGGCAAGAAGAGATTTCTTCTGCCAGGGAAAAAAAAAAAAAAGAAAAAAAAAAAGAAAAAGCCTATCTTTCTCTCCTTCTTGTGGTCCAGAGTAGCAAATACAAATGGTAACATCATTGTTATAGGTGGAGAAAAATTTGGAATTTACCTCTGAATTCTGTATTGCATCTGTCATCTCTAAAGCCCCCGTTTCTTTGTTTCGTTGCCTCGTTTCTGCCGGGAGCGCTAACGACCCTTCTGTTCCATTAGCTGCTGCACTTATTAGTAGGTTTACACTAAAAAGCTTTCCTCATTTGAACTCCCACTCCAGTCAGTGGCATTTTACCAAAAAGAGCACCAGAATGACCCCGTAAGTGTTATTAATATACAATGCAGTTCAAAAAGCAACTGTCTGCCGCATGATAATATTAACGCTTTTTCACTTTTTTCATTGTGTTGGTCTAAACGGAACTCTAATACTGTGTTCAAACACCGTACCGTGGCAAATTGCCTTTTTTCCTCTTATCTAAGAGGCGACTCAAGCAATTATTTATTGCTCCAGTTAGCAGCAGCTCAAATTAACCACCTGAATTTTTCATGTTTTTTTAACAGAAAGCTACAGATCGCATCCTCATCCCGATCTGAGCTCGTTTTTGCAAATGTAACCTTACCCAACCTAGTTACAAACGTAAATCATGTGTCAGTCTGTTCAATTTATAAAATTTGATGGACTATATAATGTACTATATGGGCAGTCGTAATGAAGTATGTGCTGTATAGTCTCCATTTTTAAAGTTTCCGTGAACTTCTCACATTTTTCCACCTAATTTATCAATTTCTGAGAGTGTATTTTTCATAATCATCTTAATAGTAAATCACTCATTTTGCTTGTTCATTATTGGGAATTGAAAATGTATTTTGATTAGACGTGACAGTTCTATGGGGTTTCGGGGGCTTTTGACAGTAATTTCTTAGAATCAAGTTTCTCGAGTAATTTTTCACATTTAAAAAATCGGTGTTCAGGTTGACAATTCTTTTCTGGCTAATGCCTTGTTATTTAAAATTTAAGCCAAGTCTAGTCCCGACGTCTGTGTGCTGGACTTAATCAGTGGAGATATCTACCAACCCTGAGAGGCTGATTCATCTTATATTTCTGAAATGCCTCTGTTGGTATGGGATGAGTTGTCCTTCAGAGGTGCTCGTCTCTTCAGTCACTATAGGGACAGCCCTTCTAAATTAAACCACGTGCCTAACTTACCGAAAGCTGGAAAGCAGTAGGGTGAAGACACTGTCCATCTCTAGATGTCCTCTCCTCAGTAGAGTGGTGATAGCAAGTACCCGGTGAGTCTCAAAGTCCTAAAACTTCATCTTTTGGTGGTCTTCTCGGTGTTAACCAAAGCCTACCCAAGTAAACAGTCAGGACTAACCCCTTGCATCGCTCCACCAGACGTCTTTCAAAACTCCTAAACGGACACAACAGTTGGGCCATGGGTAGAAGGAAGAGATGGAGTCGGTCTAGACCGTGCAGGTGACTCTCTTTTTCTTCTGCAGAAACTCCTGAATGTGACATTATTAGAATCTCAGCTAAATAATGACTTTGTGTCTCAATACATAAATCTTCGTGTGGAATCTGGAGAGTTACAACACTTAGTTAAATTAGAAATTAAAAGTAGTATGCTAATATGTAGCGGAAATCATATGAAAATATATACTAAATCTCTGCGAATGCAAAATAATTTCCTTATGACTAATGATATTACAGTGAGTACCAACTGAATTAATAACCAACCGTACAATACTTAGCGGTCATTCATTTGGCAATTTTTAAAGTTTAGCTCTTTTGCGATAGAAGCACAGAAGTCACCTGAATATTAAAACAAATATGTCACTGTTTCTTCTGGATGTAAAACCAAGTACAAAATATGTGGGTGGAAAGGATATTAGTAACAATATGCAAGATTATTTACTCATTTCAGATTCCCTGTAATAGTATTAATCATGCTGATCTGATTTGGTGTTAATGTAGATGAACTGTGTAATTCTGCAGCAGGTCTTTTACGATGTCACGCTAATAAATGCCTCCTCACATGCAAACATTTGTTATTTTTCAGTAAAGAACTCTGAGGAGGCAGTTCCCGTGTTTGGCAGCTGTATGAGCGCCCAATGTATTCAGCCGCAATTTTCTTCTGTATAAATAGAATTAGCGGCTGAAAGAAAAATAAGGGGGGGGGGGGGGGAATGAAGCAATTCACGTGGAAAAAAAAAAAATCAGGAAAAAATGGATTGCCTTGTTTTTCTCAGAAAACAGTAGCAAAAAACCAACATGGCACCGACGTGCTCGTTGCACTTTGTTTTCATTTAGGGATAGATTTAGGGTAGCCCCCTGGTAAAGTAGGACACACACACCAGCACAGCCGTGCACCCAGAAGTTAATTCCCGTGTGTTATTTGTTGTCTTCCACATCCTTCGTATTGACAACGTAGCGGGAGGAGTTCTCAGTGAGGTAAAAGGTGGTGAAATGGCTCTTAGCAACGTCATTCTGACATCAAGAAATTAGGGAGAGAGGCTTTTTGCTCAGCATCCAGAAAGCGATAACATGGGTGCGTGAGCTGTTCTGAGTTGGGTTCAGGAGCACGAGTTCCACCCAAGCAGCGCTGGAGAGCTGGGCGCCCGCGGTTCACTGCCACAGGTCGAGGATCCCAAGGGAACACAGCGCTGGTGACCCTTAACCATCTCCTCCCACGTCATCCCTGGGACAGCAGCATGTCCTCGTGGATGCCTCCCTGCCCGCTGGAGCTCAGCGCCACGGCTCCATCCAGCAGCGTGTCGGGAGCCGGCGGGAAGGCTCTGGTACCCCGCAGCATCCCTCGCCTCCGTGTAGCGCTGCACCTCTGAGGTTGTCTCTGCTCAGAGCCACGGGGCGGGAGGTACGGCTGATGCACCAAGTTGGTTCCAGCTTTCTTACGTGGGCAAAGCTGCAGATGATTTAAAGAAGAACTTCAGCTCACTCTTGATGGAGATAGCACCGGGAGATTGAGATAAAAAAAGCCTTTGGAAGAGAAATGGAAATGATGGGGAGTAGGTGTGCTCATCCTTTACTTTGCGCAGGCGCTTGCTTAACTTTTTTTTCTTCTTTCTTGTTTTTCAGGAAAGCGCTCGTCCGTTCTGCCTCCCAGATCTGACTTTAACGGTGTGTGCTTTGTTTTGCCTTATTTGTTTTCCCCTGCAGAGCCAAGTTCCCACTACGTGATTTCCTTAAAGGCCTTTAACAACGCAGGCGAAGGGGTGCCTCTCTACGAAAGCGCGACCACCAGGTCGATGACAGGTGAGTTGCAAATGCTGCTTCATACTCTGCTCCCCGTCAGTGAACATCAGCCCTCCGAAGGTGCACGTTAGACAAAAGATTTTGGTCAAGGCAACGGAAGAAAAAAAAGCTCTGCAACCTCCAGATCCCTGCTAGAATAAATCAGCTTCATTTTCCACTTTATTGTAACTACATGGATAGAATGAATTATTTAGCCTTTCCAGAAATTGGCTGCATAGATTTAATGGGATGCTCACAAGTGCTTGCTCTTTGGTGCGGGTTGGCTTGGGAGAAGCATGACTCCCAAACAATTTAAATATTTAAAGATCAGGACAGAATAGTGGTGAATAACTTTGCTGAATTAAGCCCAGATGAATTTTTTTTTTCCCCCTTCATTTTTAAAGCAATTTAAATTAAAATGAATGAGTTAAAACCAGACCGTCATCATTTACAGAAGCATGTAGAAGGATTGCAAAAGATGAGGGGACAGATAAAATTTTCCTGGCAGGATAAGGCTCGCGGAAGGGATTACCCAGCGGTAATGGAGCAGGGTGCGTTTAGGCAGCTGGTTTTCACAGATGCATCGTTGGGACACTAGCAAAGTATAAAATCAGAATTATTCTTGTGTAGCACGGTCTTCCCGACTGCCCCGTGGTTTTTCTGCAGTCACTGGTGGGTGGGTGGGACTGACGAGGGGTTAAAAGAAGAGAATTCAAACCAAACCAAAAAAAAAAAAAAAGTGTTTTTCCTCCGGAGTGACACCATCATTTGGTGAAGTTTTTTTTCCTCGCGTTTCACCCATGGTGTTCAGAGCTGCCTGGAAGGGGAGCTGTGTCACTGAGAGCAAACCCGATCGCTGACGCTGGCTTGGGTGGACCACGAGGAATAAATCAACCAAATGGCACTTCTGTGGCTCTACAAGGAAAAACAGCTTTTATCCATATGGTTTTGTGAAGTATTCCCATAAGAAATCTTGGAAAGTCTGAAGGAAGGAAAAAAAAAAAAAAAGATTAATCACACAATGAAGGGCAACCGTAACAAGCTATATTAGATGTAATAAGTGTCAGGGAACTTCTGGTTCAAAATTATTAATCTTTCTTCTCGTTTGGAGTCTCCAGAGGTCATTCTTGCTGAGTATGTGTCTTGAAAAATCTTTTTCCAGTGAGTTTGCCTCAGGATCCATATATATATACTCTTATTTTTAAGGGTTTTTTTGTTCCCTGTCGATTCTATTTAAAAATTACCCGACTGACCTGTGGGATTTGATTTTATGTCTGTATATAACCTCTCCTAAATGAAATGATGTGAAAAAGGTAATTCAGGCTCTGTTTTGGTGGACTGACGTGATGATCATCTGCGAGAGGTCCACCTCGGTGCTTCTCTCTCATTGTTGAGACATCCGTACCCAGAGCTTCCCACCACCTCCCACCTACGGGATGCAGCCTCTGAAAGGAGCCGGTGGCTTTGAGGAACATCTCAAAAAAGGCTTTTAGCAAAACGGGAAAGCACGAGGACTGCGTTCCCCAAGTAGCGGCTGAGCTGATGCACCCTGAGCACCAAAAGAACCCCAAAAACTGTCTCTTTGTGTGTCTACTTAGCATATACGTCGACATACTTGGGCGTCTGTGTGCAAACTAAAGTTGCGTAACATGCAATATTCGCAAAACAACTCCAAAGAGAGCAAGAAACTGTGTTCTGTCAAGAGATTGCAATTTCTAAATGACAGATGGCCACGCGTAAGTAATAGCAAATGAAACTTTGCTGGGAAATGGAGGAAGAATTTAGGGACCTATTTTCAGCCACCGGTGGATTATAGACTTTTCCCTCTTCCTCAGGTCAGTGGTGACGTGTTTCAGAAACTGAATTATCTTGATTGATCGAGTCTGACCATTTATTTTGTTAAACCCAGCCTCTTTCAATAATCTTCTCTACAGCAGGACATCAGTCCTCAGTATGGGAGGGAAAGGAGAAAGGAAGTGCAGTATTTGCTAAAATATCAACTCAGCTCCAGTCACATCAACTTCCATCATTGGTTTGTAAAAAAAAAAAAAAAAACCCAAAAAACCCCAAGAGAAACAGGTATTGCTCACCTTCCAAAGTTGACAGCCAATTCTTTTGGAAAACTTCAGGAGAAGAAACTGTTGACTTTCAACTTGCAGAAGCGCGATTCAGTGGGATCGAGGGGAAAAAAAAAAAAAAAGGCAAAGATTCAGCTGCCCAACCCTCCCCGTTTTGAGTTTTGGATCACTGCAACAGCAACCAGGTTGCTTCATTTCCTTCAACGCTCATATTCAAACTTCTTAGGAAGCAGCTTTTGATGAAAGAAGCAACGCAAGAAGCAGGTTGAACCTAATCGCTTATCATACATTTTAAACATCCTGGTCTCTGTTTTTCCTTCCGAAGGCTGTGACCTCCCGAAGTTCTGAATAATGAATTACAAAACGGTAAGCCAAGAGTGATCAAAGAGTGTCAGGAGCTGGAACTGCACACGGAGCAGACAAACTGTAGCAACTGTCAGTGAGGAAATACTAGAGTCATTTGTGCTTTGATTAATTAATTAGCACATTATTTTGGGGGGGGGGGGAACCCCAAACAACCTTTTGGCATGCTCTTGCTGTACTTTACCTTTTGAAATTGTATTTAGAAAAATCACAACTGGTAAATAATGAGTCAGTAAGTATCGTTTTAAAAGATAGGCCAGAAGTTGCCTGGGTGCTTCAACAAGGACAGAGGTATTTACACCGAGTAGGAACTGTCTCTGGTTCCCACGTGAGTGCCATCACCGCGCAGCCCCACTGGGGAGGGACAGCAGCTATCTCGATAACTAAACCAGCCAGAATTTGCCTCTGAGGTTGCATAGCGCACCGCCGTGGCGTGCACATGGTGCTCAGCGTCTTGCTCCCCGAAGACTACCCGATCGCAGCCACATGGGAGAGGAACAGTGCTTGTTCCTCAAGGAGGAAGCCCACCTGAAGATAATCCACATCTCCACGCCTGGATGTGCACATTTATCATGCTGACACTGTTAAACCCACAACTGCAAGATCTTCAGCGGTGAAAACGTTACGTTGTGTTTTGCCTAGCAATTCCAGATGCAGAATGTGTTCCCTTCGAGAGCCAAAACCGATGAAAGAGCCCGAAGGAGGCTGCTGAGAGAGAAGCATAGGTAACTCCTACACATGCGAGCCTATGTCGTGTCTATAAATCAGTTTGGAAGATGACACGCTGTCCCCTTTGTAGGTGTTTCCAATAACGCATCAATGAAGTGATTCAATTTTTGAAGAAAATGTAGGTCACTGTAAGGAGAGGCACTGTGCATTGACTTCATCTCGTGTGAAGAAAACACAGCATACCTGGAAGTATTTAAACAAGTCGTGAAAAGTAGCGCTTAGCCACTGGTTAGTTTTGTTGTAGTGATGTAACTGAAATGTTGCCGATGCGTTCTCATTTTGCATTAATGCCTTTCTTTCTGTTCTCCTCATGTTCCTCCTCCTCATTAATGCCATGCATTTAACCCATTGTGATGTGTGCCCCTTGGTGGCTTGTTTGTGTTTCGGTTTGGTTTGGTTTGGTTTTTTTTTTCTGTTTAACTTACCTCTTCATTTATTTTGGAATGCTCATTTGGTGATGTATGGACCCAGACCCCATTGATCCATTAGAAGTTGATTTTTATCCTTTGCTTGATGATTTCCCTACCTCAGTCCCAGATATCTCCACCCCCATGCTCCCACCAGTAGGTGTCCAGGCTGTTGCACTTACGCATGATGCAGTGAGGGTCATCTGGGCAGACAACTCTGTCCCAAAGAACCAAAAGACTACGGAGGTTCGCTTCTACACGGTCCGATGGAGAACGAGCTATTCGACAAGTGCGAAGTACAAGGTGAAATTTTAACACGTTATGAATTTATGAGCTATTTCATCTGTTCGCATTTTATTTGCAAAGACTCCGAATTGGCTTTTATGAACTTCCCTCAGCCGAAGTTCCCATTTCGGTCAAAAGGAAACTTGCTTGAGTAAATACTGCTTCCTAGAAACCTATGTGTTTAGTTGGATGAAAATGCCATATTTTAATTCCACACGCCAGTTGTTGAGAGTTTCGATCTTTACTCGTTACCAATCAGATATAAATTAATCACAGGTTTGGTAGCACGGTAGTGTAGCGGGAGTAGGAAGAAATACCAGTTGCAAACCCACCCACACCGTATGGCAATTCCACCCACCTGCATTACGTATCCCCAAATTGCAAAAAAAAAATTGAAGCTTAGTTTAGGAGAAAACTCAAGTTGAGTGGATACGACAGCAGCGTGCTACTTTCTATAGGAGAATTTCTTTTCAAGTCCTAATGAAAGCGATACCAAAACCCGCGCGGTACGGCAAAGAGATACGGTGGGACAGGGAATGGGAAGGAACAAGCACAGCCTTTAGGCTTTTTTGTTTGCTTGAACGAGAAGCGATCTTTCCCCGCTATCGTCAGCTTGTGTATTGCATCTCATCTAACATCCACCTTCCCCGTGATGAGCATGTCCTTCCTCCCGTGCCCTACCATAATAGTTGTTTTCGCTTGCCTAAAGGATCGTATCGATCCATAGCGAGTTGTTTGCTATGGATGCATTTTTCTACCGCAAGTGGATGCCTCAGTTTTTACTGTTCTCTGTCCTAACGACAGCAGCCCCATGCAAGTCATTTTTACAAGGACTGCGGAACAGGCCGTGCTCTATCCACCACCGAGGGGCCTCCGAATAAAGCCTGAGTGAGGTGTCTGAATGTCGGTTGGCCTTTCTAAACCCCAGAGGATGGCTCTCTACCTCTTTCAGGCTTGGGGTACAGCTGTCCTACAGACTCTAATCTCGAGATCTTTCCCAGGTAGTTTTTGGAAGATGGGGGAATGACGGTGGAGAAGCTCTTGCCTTCAATCTCTTTTCTGATGGTGATTTTTCGGCTCCCCCCTTAACACATCTCCATCAGAATTTGGCTCGCTGGCGCTCGGCTGAGTCCACGTGCCGTCGCACACTCTCCGTTTCAGCTGCGTTACAGCCGATTTGCTTTCGCGTCAGCTGGGAGGAGACTCGGGTCAGCTGGCGTTTTGCTCCAAGTGCTGACCCACTGTAAAACTTTTCAATTACCGCACATCTTTACAAGGCACAAAAGTCCATACCTTGTTGTTACGTCTACTGCCATACTTGTGACCACCTCGGATGCCGACGTGATGATCTGTAATATTAGACCCAAATTTTATATTCTCATGCAGTTGTAAGAAGCTCGTAGGTAATTAAGGGTGCCAGAACGACGCATTGTAATGTTTTGAATGCCCTCCCTTGATCTGACTCCAGTTTAGAGATGGACTTCCACGCCCAACCAAATGAAGAGTATAGCACAGGGGGAAGCACAGCGAGTCCCAGTTTGCAGCTCTAGTGATGAAATCAAAGCTCCAGAAAAGACAGCAGTACGTTTTGCCAGTCGCAGTCAAGCGTAACTTCTTCTCGAGTTTCCCAATGCATTTCCTGAGCTGCACGCAGTGGAAGATGTCGGGTGACGAACAAAACCGATCAAAAATAGCCCCGTCGATCCGCCGTGCGGGTGTACGTCCTGCTTGGAAGGTGTCGAGCTCGTTGGCTTTCTGCTAAAACGAGCAGGTGGACATCTCTCACGGAGCCACCACGTAGGGCTCCAGGAGCCGGCTGAGGAGCAGGAGAGTGAAGAGGAGAGGGGTGAGAGGGAAATTATCCCATTTTGCCACCATCTCTGGTTTGGCCAGTCTGTGGGTTGCATGTAAAGAGCCGGTCTGATTCATTTATTCCGCTTCAATCACCCAGAAACAGTAAAAAAAAAAATCGTACAAGAGGCTCTGCTTAAAATAACCACATTGTTTTCAAGGAAACGAGATAAAACCTGTTATTTTTTGAAAACAGTGGGGAAAACTTCCATTTTCTTCCGAGGGATTTGGATCAGGACCCCAAATAGTTTCCAAGTCTTTTGAGATTTTCCCATTAAAATCTCCCGTTGCTTCAAAAACGTATATCAAATCTAATATAACGAAGGGTTCGGCCTTTCCCACTGAAGTTGGAAGTTTTTAACTTTACCTTTGCCCTGCCAGCTTTACTCTGTACAACCCGTCCCAAGCGGGCCCGGCGTGGCGTTACTAGAGGTACTTGCTACAGTTACACCCCCTTCACCTCAATGTGATAGTAACTTCAGGGCTGTTTGCGACTATTGGAATGCTAATATCTAATATGGAGCGAAACGGTCAAAGAAAAACACTCAGCTGGAGACAAATAACTTTCTTTTTACAAAAAACCGAACGTCTTTATGTTCTACTGAAGACTATTTTGTCCAGGAATAGGTTCAAACCCTGTTGTTTTTACCGTGTGCGTTTTTCCTGACCGTGTGTAATAGCCGAGCACTTCCATAGCGCTAGTTATCAGATTTAGTTACCCTCAGTCACGCTGAGGAGTATTTTATGCCCTAAATCATTTCATTTCTTCTAAAATCTTTTCTGGGGGAGACAATTATTATTCCCCTTTTTTAAATCCAGCTTTTAGGCAAAGAATAATTTGTATAAACTCTAGCAGGTAGATTTTTCCATCTTTGGCAAGTGGTTGAGTAGTTTATGAACACGTAGGTTGTAAGCGCTGTCTTTGCTTCAGTAAGACTTTTTATAGAGGGAGATTCAGTGCTGGAGCAAACCCCTAGTACAGATAAGTTGCAAACCTGCTAATTTCCAAGAACGAGGAATTTTAATTGAGTGTGAAGATGATAAAATCTGGTATTGCATTAAGTCTTCCTGTTAAATAGCATGCAAAACATCTGTCGGAGCGCTTCTGATAAAACAACGTACCACGTAGGCATATCCAGCCCATTCATTAATGTCTCTGCAAAGAAAATTTCTCCCCCCCCCCCCCAAATATTCCTGCTTTATTCTGTGACGTGCTGGCGACTCGATGGCTGATTTCTTTTTGAGTCGTCTGATGATTAGCAGCAGGACGGCGTTACCGACGCACGCCAGCGAGACGCCGCCTTGTGAACCGCTTCCCAGATGCGAGCAGTGAGTTAGTCTTGTGATGCAAGGTCCTACGTATGCTGTCCTTAGTAAACTTTATATCCATAGGTATATAAACAGGTAAAAAGTGCCCAGCGCCTTTAACTCACTGGCCTGTTAAGCTGTCGACGCTGGAGGATTGCACAGCAGGCTCTGTAGCTTGAAAAGCGTGGGAATTGATTTTATTCAGTTGTCACCAATTTGTCCCATCATTTTCTTCTCACTTGTCTCCTTTGATACTCGTGCCGTTTGGCTCAAATTGTTCCGTACTGCAGGCGGAGGTAAAAAGCTAAATCAGCTAAAAAATAAATGAACAATTTAATATTCACATCAACATCAATATGGTCAGTTGTTCATAACATATCACAGTGAGGCAGATCAATAACATGTTGCAAATATAATGTAATATATAAACATATTGCATTTAACCAAGCCGAAGTGTGGTTTCTGAATACAAAAATGCATCTTTATGCAGGGGTCCAGGGTCATATTGCGATCTCTATCGTACATATATGTTAACCCCAGGCACTGGGAAGCCTTAATCAGGAGCATTCTAGGGTAAAAATGCTTTCTGAGCCTCCGCTAAAAATCAGTAGATATTAAAAACTTCTTTTGTTGTTTTTTTTTTAAGAAGGAACCCATCAAAGAGGCTGGAAATGAGTGTTTAAGTTATGGAAATGTTCCTATTTTTTTTTCCTCATATGGGCAGAGATGAAGGACGTTGGGTTAGCTTCCAATTTCCATTTGAAAAAAATGCACAGCAAATGGCTTTGTCTGGGGAAAAGAGAAAGAGAAAGCATCACAATAATTTATTTAACTGCTTAAATTATAGGCAGCAAGTTTAGTATCATATTTGTCACGCTAAAAATACTCCTCTTAAGGTGCGCAGTAGCAATAGAGCTATTTTGCTTGAAAAAGGGATGCGTTGCAACTGTGTTTTGCTTGGCTACCAGCAAAAAAAGAGTGGCTTTAAAGACGTTCTCCGCTCCGTCTCTTTGCAGTCGGCAGACACGACCGCTCTGAGTCACACCGTGATAGGTCTGAAGCCAAACACCATGTACGAGTTCTCCGTCATGGTCACCAAAGGTCGGCGGTCCAGCACCTGGAGCATGACCGCGCACGCCACCACCTATGAAGCAGGTACGGCAAGAGCTGCTGGAAGGGCTTTCTTTGGGGCTTATTTATCAGCAAAAGCCTTCTTCAAGTGCATCCTAACTGCATAAACTGACAGCTTACGTACATAATTAACTGTATTTTTTCACTTTTTTTCATGGGTAGCAAAGCAGAGGAGTCATTCCACTGAGCTCTGATGTCGTTGCAAGAAGTTAGGAGATGGTAGTCCGCGTCTCTAATACTTTGCCCCATAATATAATGAGTATCTGTGACTTTTCATGCTAATAATTCAAAATAGTTGTCACTTCTCAAAGAAACTCAAGATCAGGAGAGAACAATTATTCTCTTATTAGCAGATAATACTTTTGCTCCTTTAAAATTTTGACTTAGGAAGTTCTAAGGTGGTTTTGTCTCAAGTTCATGACTTCCCATCTTATCCACTTAGTAAAAAGGACTCCATGACTGCTTCTGTCTCTTGACTCAAGGTCTTGACTCACAGCTCTGTTCATAATACTGTGCGGACACGTTCTTAGCTGTTTGCCGTGCACCGCGCTGGTGACCAATGCATCGGTCCGGCCAAGACCTACAGTCAGATTTACAGCGACTGAAACTGTGTGTGCAAAATCAGAGACAGAAACGGGGTGGGGGGGGGAAAAGTCAAGCGAGCAGTTTTGTCAGCTTGCACGTAATTTAGTGTAAAAATACAATTATCTACCCTGTGCAAAATGTTGACTTGTGCAAGTGGCCTGCTGACGGTTTGGTAAGGCGTTTTTTCCTATGCTGCGTGTTTTCATACAGCTCTACTTCGTTTCCAACGAGCAGCCGTAATAATATGCTTATAATAAACAAATACGCTTTGAAGGCTTAATTTAGCTGCTCTTCTAAAGCATTGGAGTGGTATTTTCCAAGCAGGAAGCTATGACCCAAAAGATACTTCAGATTCTGAAGAGGACTAAATGCAGTTTTGATAACAAGACTCCAGATACATCTTACATGTAACCCTAGTTCAGTGGGATAAAAATATTTGAAAAGGGATGGAGACGTAGTGATCTTTGCAGATAAGAGCGTCCTCTCCAAAACTTAATTGTTTCTTTCTCTTTTGTGTGCCTTCACTTAAACTGCAGTAGGGAAATAGTATGCCTGGGCTTTACTTCTGGTTATCACGTGGGCATTGGCGGCTGCACGTATCCTGATCCCTTTAAACAAGGGTAGGGTCTTCCATGAAATTTGCATTTCTTTGAGAATAAGCTATTGAGCCCCTCTTTTGAAACTCCCGAGTGGATTTGCTTTCAAATAACTCCGCTGAACTGCCGTATACCACAGAACTACGAGTTTTTCCACGTTCCGTGTGATTGCCTATATATCTTGCTGGAGTCCCTCGTCCGTAGATAAGAACGTCCGTGGTTTTGCTTAGCATATTTTTCTTCTTCGTCTGTCGGAGGCAGCAATCTGTACGTTTGGACGCCAGCGTGGTGTAGTACATGCTGTGTTTTCCTGAGGGTGACTACTGGCCTTGAAAGCACTCTAGGTGCCGTTACAAATCAGTTTCTACCAGCAGATACCAAATGAAGTCTGCTGGTAAATATTGATTTGTTGGTTGGTTTGTTGGGGTTTTTTTTAATGAAAACGGCAGTACACGCCGGTTAATTAGCAAAGGGAAAATAAGAGGGAATATATGTGTCCTTAGATTTTCCCATGTGATTGCAATGCAATTATCTGAGCTTGATGGAGCAGCTCTGTTAATTAAGGGCATCCTGCACCGCTGATCTTTATTGCCTATTTTGTACCCATTCCGCGTGTTGAATTTCCCATAATGATATTAAAGAACATACATATCAGCATCAATACAGAATTCACTGGAGATTACTACCGTGGCTAGGGCGAGTTGTTATGCCCATAATTCAAGAGCAACTCTCAGAGCCAACTTCCATCCCCAGATCTGCCTACACAAGTCTTACTGATCCGAGGGGTGTTAATGAGTGCTAAGGGAAACATCTCAAGCTTTGATTTGTCTCGTGCTATCTTATGTTCACAATCTGCTGAAAGCGGAGCTCAACTTCAGCCGCTCCGCGGGATTCACGTGGTAATCACCAGCATGGAAAGCCTGTGCTACAGCTTTACTAGTTTAACCTCAAGAAGACAGAAAGTCTGGTAAGGGAAAGGATTAGTTAAGGAAAACATGTCAAAAGGGTTAATATCAGAAACCAGAGAACAGTATTTAAGATAAGGATGCTGTTTGCAGACAGGCAGATGGATGCACTTTGGTGGAAATACAATCATTTCTCTGAAGCTGGAGAATGTTGCAGAATAGGCTTAGCAAAAGTAAAGAGAAGGAAGATTTTTCCTTTTCAAATCAAGTGTGATTGCTTTATGAAAAGGGTTCTATCTTGCAGTTCCCTGAACTAGCAAAGCAATCCAAGATGTTTCTTCTAGTACTTCAAACTCATGAGCCAGCCTCTCAAGCTAGCGAAGAGACCTCTCAAAGATCTGTGAGCTTGTGTTGTGGCCTCCCTACTTCAGGCTACGACAGATGCTTTCAGCGAGGAGCAGCTAATGCGACAAGACTACAGGGGAACCCTGGAGGTCCCACCGGTGCTAGATCTGATACCAGACTGAACGTGTTGTTCCAGCACATATAGCAAAGAGATAATCCACCACAGCTCTGCCGCAAAGAGCATCAGCCGGCGAGTAGGCACCCGCTTAGTAATACGACAGTGGTAAAGAACCTTTTGCTTTCTGTGTACAGATTTCTGGGTTCCTCTCTGGATCCCACTTTTGAAAAGATCGAGGTGATGCAAATACCACCAGACCATCTGCTCTGCGTTATTTCAAAGGGACAATTCCTTGTGACCTGAGCCTGTACGGCAGCTGGCTCTTCCCTTCCTTCTTGTTTGAGATCACTGAATGTTCATCACCCTCAAGATTTGTGTCTGCGCTTTAGATCGGGCTGGTTTAGCTCAGCGTGATCCAACAGGTTTTTCAAGCTTTACCTCATAAAGTGACTTTGGAGCAATTCTTTCAATATTCCAGAAAGTTTTTTAGTGGCCATATGGGTAGGACACAGATGATGGAATGCTCATACACTGTGTTCTCCCTGCTGTTACGCTATCTATGTGCTCTAAGTCATCAACAGCCTGGATCAAAACCAAGTAAAAGAACAATGAGCTCAGCGCCAATATATTACTCCTCTCTCTTTTTTGTAATAATTGCCCATTTTTCTTTTCTCCTCCACAGTCTTACGATATGATTTTAAAATATCTGAGACCCTGTGCAAGACCTCCTGGCCAGCAGTAGTAAAGCAGGGTGCAGAGCAGACACAGCAGGCTCAGAAATTCAACCTTCTGTCTTTAATGGAAATAGAAAAGCTAGGAATTTTCTATCATGCCTACAATGTCCAAAGCTGAGCATATATTTAATGAACATAGTGAGGTGGGTGTTGGTCTCTTCTCGCAAGTAACTAGCGAAAGGACAAGAGGAAATGGCTTCAAGTTGCATCAGGGGAGGTTTAGACTGGAGATTAGGAAGAACTTCTTCACTGAAAGAGTGGTCAGGCATTGGAACAGGCTGCCCAGAGAGGGGGTGGAGTCCCCATCCCTGGAGGTGTTCAAAAACCGTGTAGACGTGGCACTTGGGGACATGGTTTAGTAGGCATGGTGGTGCTGGGTTGACGGTTGGACTCGATGATCTCAGAGGTCTTTTCCAACCTTAAAGATTCTGTGATTCTATACACAATAATATTTGTTTAATACTGGTCCATACCTACAAATAGTTCCTAGTAGAGAAGCCACAGTATTATTACTGTTATGAAATGTGTGGGGTTCCCAGAGTATATTAGATGTCCTTGGATACCTCGGTGGTTGTTTAGCTGTAAGGACCAATACTAACGGTTGGAGGGTAAGAGCTATCCACCAAATCCTGACGTATCCACACGCAGTGTTTCGAACAATTGCCACTGCTAAACTCTCACTTCTAGACAAATCATACGTTACGGGTTTGAAATGCATCTAAGGACACTTCCATTTGGAAGGATCTAAGGAAGCGGTAACCTGCTGAGTAGTTCATGTTTGCTACGGTGTGTAAGGAATTCAAAAGAAGGTGAATAACTTCTGTTTTCAATTATTTTCATTATTTTCAGCCCCAACCTCTGCTCCCAAGGATTTGACAGTCATTACACGGGAGGGGAAGCCCCGGGCCGTCATTGTCAGCTGGCAGCCACCGTTGGAAGCCAATGGAAAAATTACTGGTAAACACTTACATTATTCTGTATTTTATTTTACTGTTCTGATCGTTTGCTGCTTTCATTCCCTATTTTCTGTGGAAACGTATCTGGTTTTTTTCTAGAATGCTATTTGATCTCGCGTTATTTTCTCTTACTTTTATCAGCCAACTTGGTCTAAGATTCAAGGCAACGTTAGGGATACTGCACGTTCTAGAACTCAGGGGATGTAAATCTTTTCTTTTTCAATTCTAAGAGCAGTAACATAACTTAAAAAATGCAGCACTCTAAGCAAAGGTTTTATGGTACGTGCTGCTCAACGATAATTAGAAATGACTAATAATAAGTACTGTGTTTGGCGATAATGCAATACATAATATACATAATGATAGGTTGCTCGGTGGAGCACATAGTGGGAGAATTTATTGGTAGATATTTAACTTTACAATAACAATTTAAGGCAATGATGATCAGGAAAAAAACCCTAATATTGACTGACAAGAACTGAACTTAATAGACGCTTCACAATGACAGATTTTATTTTCCAAAATATTGCATATAACCTTAGTGCCTAATTAAGAAATCCATTACAAACCTTTGATGTTAATTTAGTTTGAAAAATATAGTAGTTCTAGCTGAGATTCTGCATTTAAATGATCATTTTAGTCTGCTAATAGACATCTCAGAGGCATATAATTATTAGGAGAAATATTGTTCCTCTTCAAAACGGTGCGCATTATGGTCATGTCGCATAAACAATGGGGTTAGACCACTTCTACAACATATTTTCACGTGGGAGAAAGTGTGCGTATGTCCCCATTACTGCTAGTAATCCCAGCAACACGCCGCTGAAGCATTGAGAAATATAAATGTAAGAGGAAGACCGCTTCAGAACGACGTCGCGTGTGAGCCATTAGCAGTGAAGAGCGCTGGGTCAGATTTTAGCAGTTGGAACTCAGCGGGGCTTCGCCGGCATCAGATGAGCTGTTGTGAGTTACACCAGGAAAGTATCCCACTTTATATTACCAATAAAATAAGGATGTATTTCCATGTGGACATCGTCCGGCATTAACGATTCCTAGGTTAGACTTGCATAACTGCCTATAATTTCATTCCACATTATCATCAGCACTTTACAATCCGCGACCGTGTCCGAAAGGAGGATGTTTTGATGAAATGGCTGTTTACACTAACCCAATTTAGCCATTAGAGAGAAGAAATGATCCTTCTGATGGACAACACACCGAGATGAGTGCTAATGGTCCTGATTCCCCAGAGACTAAAAGACAAAAGAAGATAAAAGCTTTTCTGACTTCCAAGGCGTGAAATGACTCCGTGGTAGCAACTTTTATAGAGTTTTACCATCGGCAGCGGCATTCAGACCTGCGAGCGGACTGGGTCCCCTGACATCCGTGCACCAACTTCTTTCTTGCAGCTCTTGGTCAAAAAATGTCTCTCAGAGGGATTTTTTTTTACTGCATGTGTGGTCAAATGTTCCTTGGACATATCGAGCAGAGGAAACAACTCCTTGGGGAGAGTAGAAACGTCCCTACCAACCAAATCTACAACCAGAGCTCGCTCCTGCGGCTTCGCACTTAACGCCAGGCTTAGAGTGGGTTTTTTGCGTATGACTAATTTGCCAGGGAGTCTTTCAGGAAAAGAAATGAAGATATTTTCAAAGTTAGGCAGAGATTGGTGTTGCAGGATGTGGTAGACCTCTCAGCCTTGCTTACAGGCTTTTTTTCTTCTTCTTAAAATTTCATTTGCTGGCAAGGTAATTCCTGCAAACTATTATTGTTTCCCAGCACTGGTATTTCTACTCTCTAAGTTCTAAAACTTTCAAATTCTATTCAGTGCTAAGTAGTTACTGTAGTACTCTAAGTTAGCAAAATTCTGAGAATTTTTAATTCTACATTTAGTGAAGTGGGTGTTGGTCTTAGCGAGGTGGGTGTTGGTCTCTTCTCGCAAGTAACCAGCAAAAGGACAAGAGGAAATGGCTTCAAGTTGCGTCAAGGGAGGTTTAGATTGGAGATCAGGGAAAATGTCTTCACCAAAAGAGTGGTCAGGCATTGGAACAGGCTGCCCAGAGGGGTGGTGGAGTCCCCATCCCTGGGGGTGTTCAAAAACCGTGTAGACGTGGCACTTGGGGACATGGTTTAGTAGGCATGGTGGTGTTGGGTTGATGGTTGGACTCGATGATCTCAGAGGTCTTTTCCAACCTTAGATTCTACGGTTCTTTTCCCCAAAAAACTTTCCCCGATAGTTGCCTAGAAATATTGCATGGCTTCCAGTAAGCACCCAGTATCTGATGGGTGTCATTAGTGCCCGTTAGTTTTATTTCAGTTCTGAAACACTGAAGACTCATATCATTTGGTTTATGGCGGCTATCAGACGGGGTGCTGCACCTGAATTTGACAAATGGACTTGTGACAGGCTTTTAATGTGGGCTACCTATTTTTATATTTGTGAAACCTGTATTTCTTACAGTGAATACTGTAATTGTGGGTTTGTTCTAAAAATAGACAAATGCGTATTTTCATAACATTCCTTAAAGCTCTTTTGATTGGACACCTGCCATCCCTGCTTTTCCAAAGAAACTCCTGATTTTTAAGAAATCTGAATTTTATATATGTTTCGTAACAGAAGCATGGTAAAATTTGATTGCAGTACTAACTGAGAGACTGTGTTTATTCAGCTTACATCCTCTTCTATACTTTGGACAAGAATGCTCCAATTGATGACTGGATTATGGAGTCCATCAGCGGCGACCGGCTCACCCACCAAATCATGGACCTCAACCTGGACACCGTCTACTACTTCAGAATCCAAGCTCGCAACGCCAAGGGAGTGGGACCCCTCTCCGATCCTGTTTTCTTCCGGACACTGAAAGGTTTGGATCTGTGTCATCTGAATATTAGTGATACCTAGAATTTTCTAATGTCTCCGTGGGAGTTTTGCAATTAATTCCATGTCAGCCAGAAGAGATCCTACTACTTGAAACTCTTACTGAGAGATAAAAGCAAAATGCTACATGCAGTAGTTGACAAAAGTAAACCACATAATGAGGCAGTAACTATATTTTTAAATTCAATCAACTGAGGGAAAGCACTGACACCACCTAACTTTCTACCATCAATACTAAAGCTAATTGGATTTGACGGGATTTCTCCAGGGAGGTCCTTTGTCATTTTGGATCCTCCGGTGATGGTAGGAACCTGTAATGACTCACTCCTATCAACAGAGTAGGCATGCAAAATTCTGATTAAAAATCTCAGCAAATTGAGATGGCAATTTGACTTTGCATGGGGAAAGTTGTTCTAGATATTTTTCAGTACCTGTTATTAAGAAGCTAATTAATATCTGACCCCTCTCCTTTAGTGAGCAGTGAGAAGCAGCAGGAAAAACAGGGGCACTATTTTTATTTTTTTTTTGGCTGGTATTTCAGCACCAATGTGTTTATGAGAGCAAAAGACTGCACTTGTATCATACTCAATTTCAAATTAACATCGAGAGATACTCTTCTCTTCCCCGCTGCCTGTCTCTGTGAAGCCCTGACATGATCTACCCAGAAATTATTAGTTATGAAGATACAAGCAATATTACCGTGAGTGGGAAGCAGGCTGCTTGCCGCAGCTCCGCTCCTTCTATTTTAACTGTCAGTCATTCATTTGCACAAAGGTACGAAATTACTTTTAAGAAAGACGTGTAATTAATGAAAAACTCAAATTGACATAAACAGCGAACCTGTTCCAGGCAAAAAGCGTGACATCTGAGAGAGCACGTTATTGCTGTGTCTTCTCTAGAGCAAAATCCAGGGATTTGTGTATAGAAACAACGTCGTGGCAGAAGGTAATTGAAACTGGACGCGGGCTGGGCCTGAGAAGTCACGACTGGAGGGAAATTAGGGAAATTCAGACTCAAACCTGGGCCTGAGAGGAATTAACGTTCACACTCCAGCCTCTTTTTAATCAATGATAAGCGACTTCATTTAACGCGAGCTGTACAAAAGCCGAGCAAAACGGCTGCGGAGAAGGGGCGACGCGCCATCCCCGCACCGGTGCCTCATAGAGAGCTCGTATTTGAGTTTGTCTTGCGGCAAACCTTCACCTGAACGGCAAATTCCCTTTTTCTGCTGTCTCGGAGGGAGGGAGGGAGGGGAAACTCCGTTTTTGGCTGTTAAGGAAGGATTTCAATGAACGAGCCAGTGTCCTGGCAGAGAGCTCGCCCTTTTTCTTTCACTGACACCAGTGTCTTTCAACCACTGCGAGAGAAAAGCCTCGTACAACAGTTTTCATGAATTAGCAAGAGTCAGGGGAAAAAAAAAAAGAAAAAAAGGAAAAAAATTATATCAATTTGTTCTGAGCTTATCACTGCCTGCCCAGGTTTGCGGGACTTGTCCAAGTCATGTTTCACTTTGAATGAATTATTGGTAAGATCCTGATTATTCATTCTCCGCTGCCGTGAAACGTGAAGAGATAGAACTTTGCGGGTGCTTCATCTCTATCAAGAGGACGGTGCCAACTTAATTTCATGCTTACAAGTTGTGCCAAGCAGAAGGAGGCTATTAGACTGAGTTTAAAACGAGTCAAGGCATCAAAATATAATAACCGCAGACTAATGAGATATGAAAAGATATAGAGACCCAGATATCTAACTAAACCAAAAGATTAATGCACTTGATATCACCTACTTTGTAATGTTTACACAAAGTAGCATAAAACTCATTTGGGAAATGAATTCTAGATCAGACAGCATCAACAGATACCAAAAAGATGAATTTATACATTTGTTACATCTTGTAATAGCCTACAAGGAGTATGTCTAATACCCTGCCATGAATACTTAATGATATCCACCCTAAATATGTCATGTTCAATAATATTCAACTGGGGTTTTGACAAATCTATCCCTACATTTGAGGTGAAAAGACTTTCTGAAGTCTTGAGTGCGTCCTGAATTATGCAAAAATGTTGGTTTCCTGCCCTTAATGATTATTAACAGAAGACGTGTGTGTGCCATATGGTAATGCGCGCTCTGATGGCAAATCTCTGTCCTGATCAGAGGGAGTTTTAAACCACAAGGAACTAAAAAAGCGTCAAAGATCCGCTAAGTCACCCCCCCCCCCGTCTCGTTTCATATATTATAGCACATAAAACTCCTCCAAGGAAAGCAAGCTGTTACTTGTGTTGTAATTGCCGTGTGAGTATTTGTAGTGACTTTCCTCTACTAATGAAAACGTAGTGATCTGTGCGAAAGAGGTATGTTTAGTAGTAAATAACGCTACCACGGAGCAATGAGTTTATATTCTTCCACCTCAGCTCCAGTGATGATAATACACAGGCAAATGGGTAAATCCTTAGCTTGTGTAAATTGTCGTTACACGGTGAACCTCAATCAATCTAGGACGGTTTACATCAGTTGAGGATCTGCTTTTTTTGTGTGCTTTGGCTGGTTAAATTTATCACTTGAAGCATGAAGAATCTGATACACGCTTTCTTAGGGACCTGGAATAGAAGGATAAAATGCGATTAACCATCCCACTTCTTTTTTTGTTATATAATTGGGGCCAAAATTTGAGGTCGTTACTAGGATTTTTCTTACTCCGTACTGAGTCTGGATGACTATAGTAAATATTACTTATACATACATACGTATATATGGAAGAGAAGCAGGGAATGCCCAAACAGTACGGGCATTTTGCAGCCTTTCGCGGGGTATTGTCATGGATTTCCCCTGAAGTTAAATTCCAACTCTCGATGTTACCTTACTTTTATGGCATATAAATTTTCAGAAACTCGTTAGGTCGCAGAAGTAAACGCGTCGTCTGAAATTTATTTGCAACTGCCCGATGAAGCGTGACAACTGAAGAGTGAATGAGTGAAGCGGTGACAGACAGGAAGGAGGATTTCCTTGATCTTTTCAATAACTTGGCAGTGATTTTTTTTCTCCCCCCCCCAATCTATTACAGAAACAAGCAAATCTCAGAACTGCCATTATTAAATGTGCTTATGCTTTCTTCTGCTCAACCGTACCTATTCTGGATTTCAGCCAGCATTTACAAACAGACCTTCTTCACCATCAGGGTGCTGAGGCCCTGGCACAGGGTGCCCAGAGAAGCTGTGGCTGCCCCTGGCTCCCTGGCAGTGGTCAAGGCCAGGTTGGATGGGGCTTTGGGCACCCTGGGCTAGTGGAGGGGGTCCCTGCCCATGGCAGGGGGTGGGACTAGATGATCTTTAAGGTCCCTTCCAACCCAAACTATTCTAGGATTCTATGAGTCTTTGTGTCCTGAACTCCTTTAATTACAGAAAATTAGAGAGTAGTATTCTGCTTATCGGAATCACACGAAACATTCCGTCAATACGTATAAACTGGAGAAAAAAAGTTGCCTGTTGATGCACCGATAGACATAACATCAAGCATGAATAAAACACTGGATTAGATGTGTTTTTCAAGGGATGAGTGGAAAGGGGGAGAGAGAGGGAGGACGAGGTCGTGGGCTGAGCTTCAATACACTCTCAGATATCCCCATCGTGCTACGCTCAGCAAGGAAAACTGTCTTCATGGGCTTTCTACAGGCCGCCAGCTTAAAAGTTGCCACTGCACGCCATTTCCAAAAGAGCCCCGAAACCGCGGAGGATGCCGATCCCCCCTCTTGACCCCCCCCTTTGGCAGGGATGGTGTGGGGCAGCATTTCTAGCACTGCAGTGCCCTCTAATGCTGCCTTGGCGGCGTGGTTCAGCAACGCAGCCCGGTTCATAACCGGCACCAAACGCGAACCCCCGCTCCCCGCCGGGAGCAGATATCGCCCACCCGGGCTGCGACGTTTCGTGGCGCTGGAGACGTCACGGGTTTCGCCTCCTCCGGAGCCCGGAGAAGGCAGCAAACGCCAAGCGGTGCCAGGGCAGCGTCTTAGGGGCATCGGCGCTCGGACGGAGGGAACCGCAGTCAGGAGCACGGTGTCGTGATATCGTGAATGTGTTTGTCCTAAGGGAAAGGTGATAACCCGGGTATGGCTCAGCGGGGAAGGCTCACGGTTTTCTAGAAAGTTTGAGGCAATAGGTTTCATGTACCCCTCTTTTTTCTCTGCATCCAGGCGAAAACAAATCTGAGAGGGAACAAAAAAAAAAAAAAATGAACTGAGGGTTCGGGGGTTATCGAAGGAGCCGTTCCCCCTCTGCCGCAGGCGCCGAGCCCCGAGACATGTCTGTAAACGTGAATTACTGCTGGTTCAGTGCCTCCGTTTGTTCCTAGCACGATGCCATGATCCGGAGGAGGTTTTGTAGTGATTTTAGCAGCCAGGGGAGCAGCATGCTCTGCACCTGCAGGCAGTGGTTATTTGACTTCCAGATTCATGTGCCAAATCACTTCTTTTTCCCCCAATTTCCTGTCCTTAAGATTCTTGCATAATTTATTAAGCAGAGGACTGGTTAATGCTCCACAATGGTAGCTACTTATGAATCCGAGGAAAGTTTAATTCCCTCAGCCGTATCATAAATAGTCAGAAGTTGTAGCTGTGCAGGAAAGCTTTTAATATATCTGTTGAATTTTGAAGTCTTGTCTGGTGCACTTCAGATCACGCTATCTTTTATGGTTATTATGCAAAAACATGTAAATAGTTTAAAACCCCTTTGTAAAAAGCTGAAACAATGATAATATAAGTCAGCCTGAGCTTTCAACTTGCAGGTGATTTGACTGTAATTATTCAAAGAAGCAGTGTCTCTCTTTCTCGTTCCCTTCTTGCTTAATTAAACTCCCCAGATGATATTGAAAAAGAACAAGAGAGTGAAAAAAAAATGCTGCGGTAATGGTTTCGCATCGGGAAGAACTTGGTGAAAATATCCGATATAAGGCATGGTTCAACCTGTGTTCCGAGTTTGAGGAGCGTCTGGACGATGCTCTTGGCCGTATGGTTTAGTTTTAGGTAGTCCTGCGAGGAGCGGGGAGTTGGACTCGATGATCCTTACGTGTCCCTTCCAACTCGAGATACGCTGTGATTCTATGATTCTGTGTTTGTCCTCTCGGTTCTCCAGGATCTCTCTGAAAAAAAAAAAAAAAAAAAAGGAATGGTAAAACTCACCCTGTCCGTCTGCACCACCCGCCCCCTGGGGCGGGCCGGCAGCACCGCGCTGCGCCAAGCTGCTAACGCAATAGTTGATGTCATGTGTCGTCTTGGTGCGAGGAGCTGTCGGCATCTAATGACATTGTCTCTTTTCTTGCAGTCGAACACCCTGACAAAATGGCTAACGACCAAGGTACGGTGCCCTCAATCTGTCGCCTTTTCTGCCGGAGCCTTGGGGGGGGGGGGAGAAAGCGCCGGGGAGGGGGCCGCGCTCTTCACCTGGGCTGCACACCTGATGAGGCAGACGCTGGCGTGATAATTAATCTTGTTAATGAAGTTCTGCTCGGCTGAGGCTGCTGCTTTGATGGGGAAGATGTAAATTTTCGGGAGAGGAAATTGTTTTGTCTCTTTTCTGAAGGACCAATTAAAATGTCAAGCTTCTTTGTATGAAATAAATTTTTAGCCTCTCTGCTGCACTTCTGAATAATTCACATTAAGTATAATTAAGCTCAGCATAATTTCCAGGCTCCTCTTGCACCCTTTTGTGGGTTATAGATGAAAGTTCAAAAGCCTCACAGTAAGAAATCATAAATAATCTTTTCTCTCAAACCAGCAGCTCCTGTTTAATAATAGCAAAGTTTAGTCAACTTTTCAAGGCATTATCATTACATTTTCCAAATACAAATATATGTCTGATTAGTCAGAGTTCCTCCGCTCCTCTCTCAACTACTTGTGAAGTCTGTTGCTAGGATATTTTTTTTCCTTTTTTTTTTTTTCCTTTAGACCTATTCATTCCTGCATATTTCTTTCAATTACAGCAAGAGCGTTGTACATTAATGTGACATCTGCCCAAGGAAACAGTCACGGTGACATTTGGAACACTCAGACCTGATCTCGGGAGGTTTATTTGGATTTGAACTCTCTCGTCACACTAGTTTAAAAGGCAAAAAGCGAGGTGTAAACCTCAAATCCCTGGCCTCTCCTAACAGCTACTGTCTTAGCCCAATTTAGTGAGTTAACCTGCAGTAGATCATTCCTAGGGAAGGCAAGAAAGCATTATTTAGAAGATCAAAGTCAACTTTAGGCCCTTTCATAGGTTTTACTGCAACCTGGAGCATCCCTGGAGGTTACGCAGAGCATTTGGTCAGGCATTGGAACAGGCTGCCCAGAGAGGGGGTGGAGTCCCCATCCCTGGGGGTGTTCAAAAACCGTGTAGACGTGGCACTTGGGGACATGGTTTAGTAGACACGGTGGTGTTGGGTTGACGGTTGGACTTGACGATCTTAGAGGTCTTTTCCAACCATAAGATTCTATGATTCTATATTTCTTCACTAGGACTTTACCTCGTATCAGGTACCACGTAGAGTCTCACGGCGAGAGAGACCCGCGCTCAGCCAGTTTTGGAAATTCACCCTCTGATTTCAGCGGATGAAAGAAGTGGAAGTTAAACAAATTATAAAATTAAAAACTGTTTTGCTCAGTACGATTTTTTGCACCACAGCACGCACAAATTGAAAATGTCAGGTTTGAACAGATAAAAACTGGTTTTAAAGGGTAAAAGTGTTAGGTTACAAAGAAGCCTCAATGTGAATTGTCAGTATTTTTTTTTCTCAAATTTGCATTTAAAACGTTTTTCAGGCAGGTTTGGAAAACCTAGGAGAGGTTTCTGTACAAGGTAAGCAGGACCGAAAAAAACGTTTTCAAAAAAGTAAGGCTGGATGCAAAGTAGAGTTTGTGTTGTAGTTCTTCACTGAGCGTGTTGCTCTGTTGCGGCAGAACTGTACGGTTGGCGTGGCCATACATAAATTTGGTACGGTGGGGTTTATTGGTTTGGTTTGAGTCAAAAAAGGTAGAAAAATGAGATGAGGTTAGCGTGTCTTTAGCAGACAGCAGGTATGCACAGCATGAGTTGAAGACATAAATACTGTCTTTTGCCTGGGTAGTTGAAGTACACTGTGTTTGCGTTCTTTAGAGCTGTTGTAAATAAGGAGGAGAGATTCTCAGCCTTTTATTATCTCTTCCATAGGCCTGTTGATACCTGAATTCAGTTTCCATTTTTACGTGACCTCAATGCTAAATTCTCGTAAGACAAAGTCTGAGGTCTTCACTTGCATTTCCTCGATCTTCAGGCAACTCTGTTAAAGAGAAGTCGACGGGGCCAGGTCTCGCTGTAGCTGTACTCCAAGCAGAAGCAGTAAGGCAAAGTCAGAGTTTCTCAAAGTTCGTTTGCCTTAGAAATCATCAAAGCTAATTGTTTAATCATGCTGAACCAATGTGCCTAGTGAAGTCAGTGGGAGCCTTTTAAATTACTCTGTGCTTTGGACAAGTCCCCGAGGGCCATCTCTGCCACAAATGCAATTCTTATTGAGTGACATGAATTAACTCTGGTAGGTCATCTGTCTCTAAGGTCGGCTCGTGGTTCCTGAGTTCAGGAAGGAAAAATCCACTTAACGCGGCAGCAAAGCACTGTTGTAGGGTGAGGGACGTGCACGAGTGTTTGAGCAGAGACACGGAGGCTTCAGAGCATGAGGTGGTAGAGCTTTGAAGATCCCGGGTGTGGGATCTGCTGGAAGGGACGGTAGAACTGCTGCCATCCTTGGGTGCAAAAAAGAAGATGGGGAGGAGAGTAGAGTTTAGGGAGAGCTTCTAAGGTTTCTTGGTCAGAGCAAATGCGCTCCCTGGGAGAGCAGAGACCAGCTGCTGCAGGAAGGGGCTACCAGTGAGAAGAGGAAGGAGGCAGGAGATGCCTCACCTCCATTACTTCCTTCTGCCCATGAGCGACGGACAGAATTGAGCCCAGCCCGTCTCTTCTCAGCTTTGGTTGGCAGAAATCCTGTTGAGGAAATGCAAATAATGTTCCCGGGGTGCTGAGACTGTTACCCAAAGGGCAGAGAGAGGAGCGGCGGCATGTGGCGAACCAAACCACACGTTTCCCGGGAGTGTCCTCAGATCCGAAGTGGGTGCCAAGCCCGTAAATGTGTCGGCTTCCTTTCAGATTTTTATTTTGCCTGTATGCAACTGGTAGAGCAGGGCATATGCAAAGGTAGTAAAAATGGCAATATAAAAGTAAGAATAAAATTACAGTTTCAGATGCTCGAGAGAGAATTTTTGTCACAAACCTTATGTCTGTGGTTCAGGGCCAGCTGCTCGCAGATGAGCTGTGGTAGAGGCTTCCTGGAGTCTATTTATGGTTTTCGTCTGAAATATATACAGGGGCAAACTGGGCAAAGAAGAGATTAATTCATTGTGTTTTATCTTGGCCCAGTTTTCATTTGATAAAATAATATTCAATTTTTTAGGCCGTATTTTGCCAATACAGGACTCGTCAACAGGTCTTTGTTGCCATCGGAATTAGATCTCTGCAAGAGCATAAAGAGCCAATTTCTGCCTTTGAACCACAAGTGTTTTATAAAATCCCCTGTAAATTTGGGTAAAAGGAAACCTGGACCATTTTAAACTAATGTTTCTCCTTATCTTAGGAAATTTCAATAGGTTTGATTGTTCAATTGTTTTCTGAAAACATACCTCCTGTGAAATGGGTCATATAAACTACCTAGATGAATTCATATATCACTATGGAAAGCTCTTACATGTGGAATACAGGTACGATATTTTTTTTTTTTAATATGACATCACTCTTTTTAAACCATAATCTGGATATTTACAGCTTCAGATCTAATATTTGCTACCATGGTGAGGCCAGTGGGATGTCTCCTGTTCCCCATGCCCAGAACTGGACCAGTGACCATAGCCAGGCTCCACAGAAAGCCCCTGGAGATCATTCCTGACAGACACCCACAGCTTTTGTTTCCAAATCCCGAGGAAAACGGTGGGCTGCGTTGTTTCGCATCCAGTCCGGAGGCACGCGGAAGGGTTTCCAAGCAATGCTGGGTGACTTTGCCTCTCCTGAACAGGGAACGAACGCTGGGTGCTCGACCGCACACCTTCTCTTTTACACCTCGGTGCTCTGCATCTCGTGAGTTCACGTCGCACCGCTCGTTTCGGCTTTCAGAGCGAGAGGGTTTGAAGCGCGGCGTAGTCACGCCTGGAATTTGGCTTTCTGCAGTTCAACCTTTGCCGCGTTGGCATCTTGCAGGCGTGTTGCCGTTTGCCCATTTGAAACCTTTCTGCATATGCCTTCCTGCGTGAAAACGGCTGCCGGTGCATCTACAGCCTGATATCGGCCCCAAAACAGTCACGTCGTCTCATAGCGTGACTGCAGAAGGCATCGAGTTTGCCTCTTTTGTTCTGTTGAAGCTTTTGATGGCTCCAGGCTTTCGGTTCTGAAGCTATTTTGCAAACTCGGAGCGTCGCGGCAGTGAAAGGATGAGCAGTTCAGATCTTTTTCAAAGAGCTGCTTCCTAAACAAATAATGCAGTGGTCTGTAACATTCTTTGCTAGAGAAAAGAAATAAGAAGTATCCCATTTATCAGAATAACCCCTTCTGGGGGGGGGGGGGGGGAACCTTTTAAACTCCGTCATCTGGCTATGTTTACCAAGCAGGTGTAGGAACTCTTTCTTAAGGTCTAGGCAATAGAAAGCATCTCATAAAACAAGGCATGCTTGAAATTTTAAGAAGAAAGGTTATTCCTGAATATTGGTTGTCTTTCCTGCTACACTGAGACGTAGTTGAGACAACTACCTGCGGATGCACTGAAAAAGGAGGACTAGAAAGTCAACAGGTGATGTGGAACCTGTTCACCTACTCTTGTATTTCTGCCCCCAGCATCTTTCCAAGAAGCCTGCCGGTTTATATTTGCTTATAAGCGAATTTGCAAACACCCCTGTCTTGGCCGAGCTCTTCAGCTGTCACCAGGACAACGTGGGTGTCTCCTTCATTATCAGGTACTGACCGTAGACGGGAAGAAGACACAAGTCCTCATACTCCGGCTTGTTTAAATGCCGATGGATGCAGAACCTCAGTGATGGAAGCTAATACTGTACGACTCAACGCCTGACAAATAGCGTGGTCAGTGGGGAGAGGCGGGTACCTTCAAAAACCGGCTTTTCCCATCCAATATAAGCAGGCTCAGTCACGTTTGTGAGGTTTCCTTCTCTCGGCACTGACCAAAGAGGGAGGTTGTGATCGGCCGTGTGTGGGGAGGTGGATCCTCACCTTGATGCTCTCCGAGGTCAGCGTGTGACCCACCGCTCCTCCTCCCAGCTGGGGGTGCCCGTACGCGATGTGGCCGCACAGCATTACCCGTCGCAGGCCAAACTGGTGTCCGTCTTCCAGGATGAAGAGCAAGCTCTGAAGCAATACTGAAGGGCATAACATGTATTATTCAACCTTTCTCTCTTCGGACTTGTATTTCTACCTTCCCGGAAGATGATACCAAATTGGAACAAGGTGCTAGGGGGATGTTTTTGTTTTTCTGGGCAGAAGCTCCCATTGCCCCTTTCTTTTCAGCCATCCTCCTTACTCTGCTATGTCTGAGCATCCTTATTCCACCAGGTTCTAGGAGGGCTGAAGGAGGTTTCTAGCTAGAGCTGCCCCCTCAAAGGCAACTTGCTGTCTTCTGCTCTGTCCTGGAGCAGGTTTCCGAGTGCTCAGCACCACAACTACCTTACACAGCGAGCTTGGCTTTTCCGTGGGAACAGAAGAGCAGCGTTTCTGATGGCACGGTATGCCTGACAGCTCGTGTTGGCTGAGCGCGCCAATGACTTAGTTTGCACGCTTGGACCTCCCTGGGGACACCCGCGGGGCAGGAAATATCTCTTACAGCCTCTGCTTTTACACGCGAGAGTATCGCTCAGCTTATTTTCTCCGTATTTTGGACTATTTAAGGCAAAATACAGCAACAGTGGTAGTGCAGGGCCGTGTCTGGTTCAGGGGAACCAGACGGTACAACAGCAAGGTCATTCCCTCTTCAGCTCAGGTAGTTGGCTTGCAGCGAGCTTGCAAGGAGAGAGCAGCACAGCTCCGTTCCCTCAACATCTCCCGATCTGCCCGTGCCGTGCGGGGATACCTGAAGTTTGCAAATAAGGAAGCTGCTAGCATAAAGCATGAAAAAAAAAAAAGAGATTTACAGCAAAATGACAACGGATTTTTTTGGCCAGTTTCCAAGTGCTGGAGACCTGAGAGGATGAAGAACCGTTGCTGTCACAGACAACTTGAAGTTTTTTTGCCTTGACAAGCCCAAGTGGAAGTGTTTATTTCATATAATGGCACCTGAGAAACAGCTGTGGGAAAAGGATAAGCTTTTTCAGAGAAGGACTCGAGATACTGAAACATTTGAAAGACAGACCTGAGGGGAAACAAGTGAAACAGAGGATTGAGAGGTGAGAAATGGTGTGTAGGTTGTTCGTCTGGATGCAGGTTTTGCTGCCTCTGAAAGTATGTTACAACCTTTAATACAACTCAATAAAAAAAAGTAGGAAAATCAAGTTTAAAGACTCTTTAACCTCCCCGAAAAAGGCAGTTCTCAAAGAAACAGCTGATTAGTCAAGATGTTAAAATGATTTGTTCCAAAAGATGGAATAATACAAAAGAAAAAAGAACCACTGGAAATTGGTGGAAGTTGAAGAGAGAGTCCATTGTCTGACCCCCCAAAAAAAAACCCCAAATGAGATCTGGACGTATCTGTTGAGTTATGTTCACCTCGTACGTGACTTTCTGGCCGACGCCGAGGGTTTACGTCTAAACTCCGTGAGACAGGAGGTTTGTACTTGTCTTCTATAAGACAAGAAACCCACCGGTGGATTTGGGAAGGAGGTGGAGAGCGACAGCAATAGTGAATACGGTGCGAACAGGCGAGTGCGGTACAGATATTTAAGATGAAGATTAAATAGAAGCACACAGATTAACTTCCTTTTAAAATTAGCTTATTATAAAGGGACTCAAAACCTTGAGGCCTTGAAACTAAGTGAAGCAACAGCCTCCAAGTAGCAATGCTCCTGCAGATCGTTTGAGGGTTTTTTGAAGGGAAATATATCCAAAACTGTTGCGGAGTGAAAGCTAGAGGTAGAAATGATTCATGGAGGTGTGTTGCCTTGGAACGGAGCACGGGTAATCCTTAGGGGTTTAAGCCCTGCCTACCCTTTCACATATTAAAACTTAGAGTGCATCAGAGGTGGCCTCTCCAGGTAGCAGTCACCGTATTGGAGCCGGAAACGAAACGGGCAGCTGTTCACACAAATATTTTTACAATGAAAATGTCACGTATAATGCCTTGAAAAGTGCTCGTGTTAATTAAAAAAGTACTAAACTTCAGAGTCGGGCACGCAGGGTTAGTTTTTTGAAGTCTGCAATATCCTGACTACATTTTTCCAATGTGTTAGGCTCCCGCTAAGATGTTTCAGTGTGGGCTAAATATAAAAAAATAGTAACATTTAGCAATCTCCCCTGGAGTTACCCGGTTTCCCAAGCACAGTATAACCCCAGGGTCGCGACGTATTTGCTTGCTGCAGTGTAATACTATGAATAGTATTATACACTTTAGAGTGTCAGCTTGGTAAACAGAATTACCATAGACCTTACATTTATCTCTATTTTATCTGCTTTTACAGCTAAACATTTTGCAACCTTGCTTTCTTGGGATCAAGTTGTTGTAGCTGTGCAATTATGCTGATTGAAAAGATGATTACATTGAAGTCTCTTCTGATGATAATCATCTTCCATTTATTTAGGGCCATTCATCACAAAATACTTTCCAATTTGGTAGACCAAGTTATGCACGTGAATTTCTTCGCAATCCACAGAAATACAAGTAGCTCTAGAGAGGAATACGGGAGTTATTTAACGGCGCACAGCAGCAACAAACTGCAGGAAAGTGAGAAAATGGGAGTTGTTGTGTTTAATCTGCCAAGAGATCTGACGTAGATGGTGGTTGGTTGATGTAGAAGTTACCTGGAATAATCCCTGGTAATTCCCTGCCCTCGGGTACGATTCGTCTGACCTAAGGGATGGCAGAACCAAAAAAGATAGTGTCTCATGGAGTTGGCGTTGACGTGGTGCTCCAGCAGCCTCTGCCCATCTTGGGGGAAGATGTCTTTCCCCTGAACCACTGTCCCAGCAGAGCACTACTGCATCAGCTGAGGCTGTGCCACCTGGGAGGGCTCATTTGACTTAAATGAAAAAATAATTAGCTTTGGAGGAACGAGATGGAGACATTTTGGGCTTTGCTATAGTGCAGTACGCCCATACCAAGAGCGTGCTGTTGGCATAAGCTTGGTCTTTACCAGAAGAACGGCTTTTACCCCAAACCACTTCAGCCGTGGACTTTGACTGCTCGCTCCCATCCTGGTAGAGATGAAGAGGAGCTTGGTAGGACTTTACCAACCTTTGTGATTCTCCTTCTGTCGGACATGAGGAAACAGAAACATGGACATACTATGAGAAGTTGTGGGTGCCCCATTCCTGGAAGTGTTGAAGGCCAGGTTGGATGGGGCTTTGGGCAACCTGGGCTAGTGGAGGGGGTCTCTGCCCATGGCAGGGGGGTTGGAACTGGATGGGCTTTGAGGTCCCTTCCAACCCAAACCATTCCATGATTCTGTGATTCTATATCACAGCTATTTAGCCCAAAGCTGATAAACAGGACAAAACAAAGCGAGGGAAAAGATGAAGACCTCAATTTCTGTGACAGTAATTTGGAGTGCAAATATTGCCTCAACAGCCACAACATTTTTTGAATAATAATCGCATCCCTTCTTTTTTTCTTTTTTAGTTTTACGTCAGGGTTAGAAAAGAGGCGATCTTTTTGTAAAACCCAAGCCGTTGTGGAGTTGTCTTTCCACAACTGTGTTTCCACAAGCAGGGAAATAAATTCAAAGAGCTTGCTTACGAGCGGTGCAAGGCCACCTGGCAGGTGGAGAACGCGTTCGCGATCTTCTGTGCAGCACCGTCCCTCTGCCGCCGTTGTGCTTGTGTGTGAGAGCAGCTGTCTGAATTATTCCCGTCACCCGTGGAGGGGGCACAGACGGATGCTGCCATCGCACCTTCGTTTGTCACTCTAACGAGCACATTTGGAGGAGGGAAAAAACCCAACAGAACAAGGCAAGCTGCTCAAAGGGCCGAAAATCAGCTTGCTTTCCATAGCCCGCTTTGATGACGGATTTTCCCCAGGACATATGGGATGACTTCTCCCGCGCTGTTTAATGTTTTAAACGTTATCAGACAGGCGCTGTCTCAAGCAGCACACTTGACTTTGCTGGTTTACCTGTCACGCCGTGTCCGATCCATTTTTTTTTTTTTTTCTGCCAACAGGTCGTCACGGGGATGGTTCCTACTGGCCGGTGGACACCAACCTGATCGACAGGAGCAGTCTGAACGGTAAATACAGGCTCCGTCCAACCGTGCTCCGTAATTAAGTGCAGTTTTGGTGACTACCTCCTGCTTTTCTTCTCTTTATTGCTCTCTCGTTCCTCTCTCTCATGGTTTGGGGACCACCCAACGTGCCCACAGGTCGCACGCTCGCTACGCGTTTTGTAGGCAAGAGTTATCTCAGCTGTTGAAAAATCCCATCCATTGGGCAAACTATCTGCTGCAAAACAGACAGTAGTTTTAACCAGAAATGTTAACAAAAAGTAGGGTCAGGACACCATATATTCTGTTTTGGCTTTCTTAAAGCTGATCCCCAAACTACCGGCCAGATTTCCAGCTGACGCAGTACTCCCAAAGGCATGTCATCCTCTCGCAAGAGATGCTTTAGCTATATTTCAGGCCATGGGAATAGCTCTAAAAAAAAAAAAAAAAATCAGCTTAAAAAGAATTCTAAAATGCAGTTTACCTTATTATATTTCAATTTAAGCTTTCTGCTGAAAATACCATCTTTTCAAAATTAATTAAGCCTGTCCTAAAATAGGAAGAAATGAGAGGAAACCCCACGGATTAACAAAAATTAACTGAACCTCATCAGTGCCAGCTGGGCTGTAGGTACATTATCAATAACTTCTTATTCCTGACCCCGTCTCCATTACCTGATGAACCGTTGTCATCTCACATTATGGAATGAAACAACAGACAAGATGCCCTCAAATGCGGTATCGAGTGAGGTTTGAAAGTACAAAATAATTACAAAGCACAGAGCTGATTAACTCGCACCGGTTATTTTCCTCAGCCAAGACGGGGAACGTAAAATTTTGTTACCAACACACCACTGTCGCGTGTTCTAGGCTTTCCTCCTGCTCTTCGTAGTAGTTTGTCGTAATTACAGGAAAACTGACTTTTGAGAAGTCAAGAGAGTTTCCAGAGCCTGCAGTAAAGGGTGGGGAAAGAAAAAATTTTGTTCTTTTTGATAGCCGCTGTATTTGATGTGGTATATTCCTATTCAATGCCTTTTATTCAGCATGGAGATGAAAAAGAAGGCGAACCCCAAAATCTTTGGGATTTCTGCGCTCTAGACTGTTGTAATGCTGAAAGGATGGCGCTCGCAGCTGCTTGTCTTATTCAGTTGTCTGAAAAAGCGATGAGAAGAGGGCAAATTATTTAAATAGCATAATTAGTTAGGTAAAGAGAGGATATTAGGTCAGAAAATCAAGGCAGAATATTACAATTAAATTACATCTATAGCTAACTGAGACTGTTATTTGGAAAGATTTGTCCTTTTTTTCCTTTCACCTTCAGTCGTACTAAAGGCAAAATGAAATCCCGGACAAGTGTTGTTTAGTTTATACGTGGGACGTCGTGGGGATGACACCGTACGGAAACTCTTGGGTTACTTTTCTCGTGAAATCTTGGTCGCTCTATAGCACAGCTCTTCCCTTTGCATCCCATTGCACCGAATATTTAGTTTTTTCTAGAAATGATGCTATTTTCAATCCCAGTCTCGCTGCTGCATTGAAACTAAGGAAGCTCATCACTTTAAATGATTGAGCCCTTAACCTGCTCAAGTGTTGCACGGGGATCTGGTCAGCATAGCAATAAAAAAAAAATATAATCTGATGTGAGACTGCGGGGTGAATGCAGTACTGACAGGTGAATCGGGCATTCAGGTTGGCTGATCCACGAGATAACGTATTTGCCTGTAAATACCAAGAAAGACTGTACAGGCCATAAAGAAAAAAATCCATAGTCCCTGTATTTCCATTTTCAGCTGATAATAGCAAAAATGAGCGTTATTGACTCCCAACATCAGGTTATTAGCACCCAGAAAACGCAGAGTCGTTACTGCTTAAATATTTTCCGGTTTGCTATACCGCTGAAATGCAGCCAGACATAAATTTCAGCTCTTTATGACACCCTTCGGTACCCTCCGTCTGCTTTTTCAGAGCAATTCGTGCCACCCGACAGGCTTTTTTATGTGTTTTATTTTATGGATGACTCCTAAAGAGGGAGGGGAGCAAATCCCAGCGCTAACCATCTCCCGGTTGTCTGTCTTCTTTCAGAGCCCCCCATCGGGCAGATGCACCCTCCCCACGGCAGCGTCACACCCCAGAAGAACAGCAACCTCCTTGTCATCATCGTCGTCACCGTCGGCGTCATCACCGTGGTGGTGGTGGTGGTGGTGGCCGTCATCTGCACCAGGCGCTCCTCGGCGCAGCAGAGGAAGTACGTTCTCAAATCACGGGGTGGAAGGAAAAGGCAGCCGATGCTCGGCTTCAAAATAGATGCGGGGAATAACATTTGTGCTGTGGAGGCGTGGGTTCTGGGACCGAACTGCGTTTTGGGGCTCGATCTTTTGGGTTTGGGGGTGTCACTCATTGCTGGCGAGTGGAGAACATCCCCTTGTCCTCCAGCCTGCAGAGAATGAGTACCCCTGACCTGGTGAACCTTGAAAAATAAGTCTGCCGTGCACACCTCTCTGTTGTTTATACTGCCAAGTGTAATTCAGGCGCAGGAAAGAATCAATTCCATTGATTTAAAAGGGAAAAAAAAAAAAATTATCTGTGCCTGGTGATGCTGTCAGACTTTCTGACTCTGCAGCCCTGCCCCTGCACGGCTGAGAAACACGAAAGCTTTGGGAGGACGTTATCCCCTCCAGCCAATCTGTCTCCGAAAGTCTTCCGGTAAAAAGCATCCAGAACTGTTTCTCCAGATAATTCTCATATACTTGAAAAAAAAAAAAACCCTACCAAACCAGTGTATAGAAAATTATGGGGAAAAAATCTTTAGGATTTCTCTAAAAGAGTATAAAAGGACAAAAAAAAGCACAAAACTTTTTAAGCTTTTATGAGAAATGAGGAGTGGAGTCAGTGGGTTTGAAACGGAAGCTGGCGGATTTGGATTTGCTGTTTAAGTTCTAAACGTCTATAGTATGGGCAGGTGAATCTCACCCAAGTTGCCCCAAATGAACCGTTGCTGCACTGAAAGTGGGGAAAAAATGGGGCAACAAAAATTAAACAACGGATCTTAAATGTAGCACAACAGGAAAAATCCTGAATTTCCTCAAAACAGAGGTTGTTGGTGGGCAGGACTTTGTTTCTGACCTGCCTGGAGAGAAGCATACTGGGACACAAAGAGTTTAGATTCAGGCTTTTATTGGCAGCAGGTTCTTAGTTTAAAATCACCACTGAACTCCTGAACAAAAGGACTGCAGTGAGGGTAGAGGCCAAGTCGTGCTGGATAATGCATGTGTCCTTCCCCAGAGCAAAAACTTGAAGGTGATGGAATAATCTCCTGTAAGCCTTTGGTGGAGGAAAGTCATATTTCTTAAGTTAATTAAAACTTGGCTGAACGAAGCACAATAAAGCATATTATACAGAACAACCTGGTACTGACCTGGGTGGCTCAGTAGGTATTTTCTGTCTCTGCCATCTAGGGAAAAATGAAATATCAGCCGTACAAACCCTGCGACAATTTGACGCCAGTAAAAAATAGGGGAGAAAAACGCGAGTAAAGATTCAAGCGCAATAACTTACCCAGTTGTGCGCAGGGGGGAACGTATGGCTCCTGCAATAATTCAGATTGATACCCTCACGGCGGTTACATCTTCCGCAGCACGAGATGCTCGCTGCCCTGTGCCGGCGGCGTCTGCTGATGCGGTGCCACGGAGGATGGACGATGGGGGCCACCCATCAGCTCCGTCCTTCCGTGCGCTCCTGGTGCGGGCAGCTCAGTTCAGAGCTTATAGTGATGAATCTCAGTTGAATCTTTAAAAAAAAAGGAAAATAACATTTTGTACAGCGTATACGCCCAAACTTCTCCCGGGAATTTTTTAAGGCTTCAAGGTATAACGAAAATTTGTAACGTGACGGAACAGATAGCCTGCGGACTGGTGAGACGAAGTTAGGACTGCCGCAGGAGAAAAGGTGAGGGTGGACGTCTAGTCCGAGCCTAGTAAGTAAATAGTGCGTATTTAAGCCATGAGAAATGGTCCTGAACAAGTGCTCAACCAAGTAGCGTGCCGGGTGGGGGAGCGGTGTAAAAAGAGGCTGCAAAATATAAGCTAAGAGTAGTTTAAGTCCTATGGAAGTACTAGGGATGTGTCAGTATTTGGGAAGGCTCAGGGGAGGCATTAACCAAAGCGTAATCAAACTCAAACTAACGAGGAATGAGTCGGCAGCCACTAACGAGCCTCCGTATGTCACTGCTGTGTTCCCTGGAGATACTCCTGGTCCCGGTGGTTCCTCCACGCCGGAGTTGCTCGTGAGCTGTGGGCCCTGCCCCATCTCTTGCCCGGTGGCGTGAGGCTGGAGAGGACCGAGAAGCCAGATGATAGGAGAGACAGGTACTGGTGTTCCAGCTTTTCAGGATGGCTAGCAAGAGATCAGGACGCCAAAAGGAAATAGTTTTTCATCTGTAAACGCTGGGGGAGATTTTTCTGGAGAAAGAACCATTTCATATTCTTTTTTTTTTTTTTCCGTACGGGACCTCCATACCAGTTGAATTTCCTTTAATACAGCCCAAAAGGCAAAGTGCACTTTTTTTTTTTTTTGGCCAGGTTAAGACTAAAGAGCAAAAAATATAAAACATTAACTCATACATCAGAGGGATAAGGGTGAAGTAATGACCGCATTTATTGTTGAGTATCTTCAAAGTGCTTTGCAAACAGTAGAGCAGGAGGCTCAGGCTCAGAGAAAAGACATCTAATCGGACCAGGACTGGGTGCTTACCCATGGTTTGGGTTTTTTTACAAGCAAAAACTTGTTTTGCCCAGGAGAACAGTTTATTTCTGAGATCTCCAGATGGTGACATCTTCAGTTGCTGTTAAAAAAATAAACTGGGTTGAGTTGGTATAACCGTAAGTGTTTTCTCTGGGGTAACGTAATTGTAAACTGAAGGCACTGAAGAGTAATTCCGGAGTATTTGAGAAGTTATCCTGTATAGCATGTGTTTATCGTTAGGAGCTATGCGAGTGTTCCAAAGTCACTGCCCAGGTGGGGTTGTCTTGGAAATGTAGAAAAAGAAACTCGAAAGAGTTTCCTCTCCAGAGAGTTTATTTGTTTTGAAAGTACAGCTTAAGTTCTGCTGTCGTTATTCAAGATTGCATGACCGTAATATGTATTCTAAGGGCAGAGCTAAACTCTGGTTTTATATCCATCCTTAGGGGGGAAAAAAAAAAAAGAAAAGATATCATTAAGGTATGCAAGCTGGATGCGTTTCATGTTGTAAAAGAATTGAAGAGCAGAAACGCTGCCACCTGAGATCAGTTTTTCAATTCCAAACTCCTCGTCTTCCCAAGCCCCGCTCCAGTTCTAAAATGGGTAACGGCCTAAATCCGAATCCCACCGTAAACCTCAACACGGACTTCCGAAGCATCGGTTTCCATTGCTGCAGCTGAGGTTTGACGCTGCCGTTGATGCTTTTAGGACTGTTTTCTGTAGGTCTAATGTGCTCGTCTGGTGCAGCAAAGATCCTGCCTCCCCCCAAAACTGAGGGTAGATCCGTTTTCAGAAGCCGAACCTCAACTTCTGCATAAGCGAAACATGCCAGGGGAGGATTTATTTTCATGTTCCTGTATCTTGAAGTGAAGAAAGTAATTCCTTCTTTCAAACCGAACTTAGGGTCTTTTTTTGAATGAGACAGAAAGACCAACTTTCCTTTTTGACTTCAGGCAGGTCATACATGAAGGTTTGAATGAAAGTGCTCAAAATAATTCTCGTAGGTGTTAATCAGGATGGTACGAGGGTCTGGGCAAGAAGGTATTAAAGGTATTGCCCTGTTTCTTTGAAATACCCTAATTTTAAATAATTAAGTTTCGGCAATTAGAAAATACCAGACTAACCATAGGAAGCAATTATATTTATTAGGGTCTGTAATCAAAAATCTCTGAACAACCCCAGCCTCGCCTCCACCGCTAACTTTCCAGCTCACATTTTAAAATTAATCATCTTTTGACCTTTGAAGAGCTTTTTGGGGTACCGACCAGTCAAAGGACCTAAACCAATTTCTGCCTTGAAGGGTGGCACTTTAAGGACTGCAGAAGTAAAATGTCATTGCCATCGGCTGCTGGGGCTGAGACAGGGCTGTGCCCTCGGTGATATTTTAAGTTAGAGGATGTTTTTGTTCCTTCTCTTGAAAACAAAATTTTTGGTGATGATGCAAGTAGTTGTGCATCTTTTACTTTCTAGCCCAGGCTGACAAAATTCAGAAAAAGAACAGGTATTGACTCCAAAAATTGGAATTTCTTAAAATTTAAAATTTCCTCAAGCTTTTTTTTTTTTTTTTTTTTTTTTCCCCTGGTAAAATAACCCCATGCCATCTTCCACAATACTGCCTGCAGCCTGGGATAGGAAGGGCAGTTGGCTGAGCCCACCTACACGAATGGGGCACGCAGCGCGAGTCCTAGGGACGCGAGTGAGAAGTTTGGCATTGCGTTCCGTGGATTCGGGAAAGAACTGTCCCGTCAGGAGGTGCACACCCGTGTTTTGGGGTGACCGTATGCTGGGGGTAGCGAGTAGCTGAGACCAATCAAGGTTTTCTTTTTTTTGTTACCTAACAGTGCATATGAATTTGAAAATATTTGCACGCGGCTTTTTGTATATCACAAGTATTTCTGGTTTTCCACTTGGGATGGTAATATTATTTTCCTTTCACAAAGTATTTGGAGATGTACAAAGGAAAAAAAAAAACAGGGGTAAGAGTACTTTCGGATTATTGAGCAAAAAAACCCCTAACAATAAGCCAGAAAACCTGTTCTTTCAGAGTTATTTAAATCACTAGATTTCTGATAAGACTTTCTCTACAGCTGTAAATTAGACGTTGCGCTCCATATTTAAGGAGCGTATCTCTTCTTTAGAATCGAAAAACACGCGTACTTTGTTATAAATAGCCTGTGTAGTGGAGGGGAGGTGAAGGTCCAGAGCGGCGGCGCAGTGCCATCCCCTCGTGGCACCATGCGCTCCCCAGAGGAGGCGGCCCACTGACGTGAGAACGTGTTGTAAGACCTATGAGTAAAGAAAGGAGAGTTCACGTTGCTCTGGGAAATGCTACTCTGGATTTCTGAGCTTTTCTGTAATAAAAATACTGCTTTAGTGTATATTTAAAGAAATAGAACATATGCCGCCCGCAGTTGTGGAAGGTATAAGATGTGCGTAACTCGGCAGAAGGGAGCTCAGCAGTTTTCAGTCGTCGTTTTTAGATGCAGGCACTCCGCAAGTGCTGCTCTTCCCCGCGGTGGAGCTGGCCACTTCTCTTCCGTCCCAGGAAGAGTGGTTTTCCCCAATTTCTACATCAACCGGTGCAAAAAACGGCCCACCCTGCTCAGCCCCAGACCCATCCCCTGGAGCAAACTCCAGAAAGCACCACACCAGGATAACTGCTGTCCTTTGAAGGACTCAGCCAGAGGGGTTCCTCAGAAAGACACCAATGAGGAGACTCTTTGGTCTTATGAAGGGGAAAAATGTTCTTACGTGACAGTTTTGATCTTTCTTTGCTGCAGGAAACGCGCAACCCACAGCGCTGGTAAAAGGAAGGGCAGCCAGAAGGACCTGAGACCCCCGGATCTGTGGATACACCACGAGGAGATGGAAATGAAGAACATCGAGAAGCCGACGGGCTCAGACCCCGCAGGAAGGGACTCACCGATGCAGAGCTGCCAGGACATCACCCCCGTCAGCCACAGCCAGTCGGAAACGCAGCTGGGTACCAAGAGCACCCCACAGCCCGGTGAGGGGCTCCGAGGGCAGGAGAGGCAGAAATCAGCTGGGTTTCACTTGTAGATTTGGGGAAATTAGAATCACGGAATCCTAGAATGGTTTGAGTTAGAAGGGAGCTTTAAAGGATATCTAGTCCAACCCCATGCCATGTACTCCAAATTTCTGAAGTGACCTTGTTTCACATCTGAGCAAAGGAAAGGAATATGTGAGAGCCCCCAGGCTCCAAAGAGAGGGTTGGGCACTGGTGGAGGATGGGTGGTTCCTGGTGGAGGATGAGGCTTTGGGTCTCCACCTTCCCTCTGAGCAGCCCTGTGATCAAGCTCTCGGTAGCTCTCATCTTTTAGCTGGAAGTTCATAGAATCATCGAATCCTTAAGGTTGGAAAAGACCTCTAAGATCATCAAGTCCAACCGTCAACCCAACACCACCATGCCTACTAAACCATGTCCCCAAGTGCCACGTCTACACGGTTTTTGAACACCTCCAGGGATGGGGACTCCACCCCCTCTCTGGGCAGCCTGTTCCAATGCCTGACCACTCTTTCGGTGAAGACGTTTCTCCTAATCTCCAATCTAAATCTCCCCTGGCACAACTTGAGGCCGTTTCCTCTTGTCCCATCACTTGTTCCTTGGCAGAAGAGACCGACCCCCACCTGCCTACACCCTCCTTTCAGGCAGCTGTAGAGAGCCATCAGGTCTCCCCTCAGCCTCCTCTTCTCCAGGCTCAACACCCCCAGTTCCCTCAGCCGCTCCTCATCACACTTGTGCTCCAGACCCTGCACCAGCTTCTCTGCCCTTTTCTGGACACGCTCCAGCAGCTTATTTTTTTTCTCCATCACTAGCATACACATTTTCTTTAAATTAATTTGATACTGGTGGTTAGCGACCTTAGCCCGGCACATGGAGTCTCTAACACAGGACAAAACCTGGCAAGATCCAGGAGGAGATAGGAAGAATTGACAGTTCTTCTATGGGTGCCTGGAGAGATGGTCCTAGATGATTTTTGCAGTGATTTCAGACTAGGGGAAAACCCATCATTTTTTATTTTTACACCGTTCTAACTTTCTAAGTTCAGGAATTCAACTGGAAGTCAAATGTTACTAAATTTGCGTGCCGTGAAAAAGCAGAGAAAAACAGAGAGGAAAAAGGGGTGTGGAGAAGTAAGTGGGGAGAAAAAGAAATGAAAAACGGAGGAGAGGGAGAATATGATTAGGAAGAAGGTCAGCGGCATCACCAGGAGCAGACTTTGGGCTGAGAATTGCGACTGAGAAAGCTTACAGATATGAGGAAAGAAATTCTGGAGGAAAAAAATGTGCTTTCAGTGAAGTTTCCTCCTCCTTTTTTTAACCTTAGTGCAGACAGCACGTCACAGGTTTCGCTTTAGCTGATAACATTTTTTCCACCAGAATAATGGAAAGTCTTGGGTACAGGGGGGGGGAGCTAAACGCAGCACAGAAGTTGGAAAGCATAAACATATTTGTCTTGGGTTCATCGTGAACACATTGCTTTTGGGTGATGGAGCGAAAGAATTCCGGAACCTCAGTTGGGACCGTAAATAACGAAGGTGACTTTTTTTCAGACACCTCTGCTGGTTTTAGCCCTTTTCCATTGCTCCCGTTCTTGCGAGGAAAGAAAAGCTTTCCAGTTTCGAAAGGGATCGCATTTTCTTTTCTCTGACATTGTGTTTTGGGCTGATAGTTTGCTATTGAGAGGATAATTGCGACGCTGATTTCTGTGGGTTTTAACGCAAAGGTCCTTGTTATAGTAGACGTTGGGAAAACATAACCAGAAGATTCCCTTTGCCTAAACCGATTATTGCTGATGAGGAGGAGATGCTGAGCCAGGGCCCAGAAAGATCAATGGGAGAGCTCCGGTGATCGCAATCGAACGCGTGGTACAAAGTCATCACAGCGTATGAGCAAGTTAATGACAAAGGCCGGGCTGGATATTTTATGTGGAAACGCCTTGGACTGTAAATAAATGCCTTTATGTTTCTGCCTGTAACACGCGGTTCAGTAATAGCGGCCCTGGCTTTTCCCTAGCAATTAGCTCTTTGAACGGCCATCGATAGAAGACTTGGCATTTCAGTCCTGCAATTCAGAGGAGAGCGATTTGGGGGAAAAAAATAGTCTTTTCCTGCAAATTGGTTTTTTCATTTTTTAAGGCATATGCGTTCGCTTGGGTACCTCGGAGATGAATGTTCCGAGTGGGCGGCAAGCTTAACCGTATGACAGTATTAAACTGACTTCATCCATCGTTTATTAAAATATAAAAGTAACATAAATATAAGGTTCATGTGAGACAAGGTATGAAGAGAGAAATACAGCTTTTATTTCCTTCCACCGAACATCCCGTTCCAAGCACGCTTTCTCTCTGACAAGTGTATTCTCTAGAATTTTTGACTACTTGAAATATCCTCACGTGACTAAATTAACGCATCCGTATTTCAATATCTAATTTATATAGCTGCTGGGACAGTTTCGAATTGCATTGGACATCAGGCAGCGTATCTCAGCTCACAGATCTAGGCAGACGTGCAAGTTGTGATCCAGGAGCGAATAAGGGGAAGATCCAGGCACATCTTTAACTTGCCGCGGGTGCTGTAGAAAAGGCGCACGGGCTGGAATTGCCGCTGTGAATCTGTAATGCGGGCGGTCAGGACACAGGTCTTCGTGGTATCTCACAAAGAAGGGCGTTTTCAACCTTCAGATTTATTTCAAAGATCAATTTTTGGCTGCCAAGATGCGTAGGTGCCTGCATTCATGCGATCTTTTTCTGGTCTTGATACTTTATTTTTAAAATAAGTTTATATCAGGGAAGTTACAAGAAAAATGTCATATTTTTATGAAGTGAATGGGGATTTCAGGATAATTTCAGAGACAAAAAGAGGACGTGATATCTTAATTCTCTTACAGAAAAATGCAAACAATGAGTTTATTCAGAAAAGGCAGCCAAAAGAGTCTGTGCAGCTCTTTGCGGGTGATGCTATTTAACGATCGGTTAATATAACTGAATTCTAAAAAAAACCCCTATTGCTCTTTCTGCTGGATATAGGGCGAAGAGAAACGTTAATTTGCGGCATTTTCAACTGAGCTATTGGCTTTTCTCTAGGTCCTGAGACAGAAGATGTTGGAAGCAGCATGTCCACGTTAGAGCGCTCGCTTGCAGCCCGCAGAGCCACCCGTGCCAAGCTCATGATCCCCATGGATTCACAACCGAACAACCCTCGTGAGTACCAGGACCTTCCCCCAGCCCCCTTCTGCACCCCGCAAGTCGCGCTCGCCCACCCGTAGATCTCATTACGATCTTTCAAATGCGATCTAGTTATGCCTCATAAAGTTAAATAGCATTAGCAACGATTTCTTCATCTAAAAAATAAATAAATAAAAGGCCTGGAAGCTTGCCAGGGCTTCACAACGCATCGGTGGAAAAACTATGGAGAGAATTCGAAAATCACGCTTCTGCTAGACTCAGCCCAGGCTAAGCCTAAAGAGTCATCGTTTCTATTTTTACTAGGTGGATAGTGATGGATAAATCCCTCTGTCTCCCTATTTTAAAAACAGGGGTAAGAGTTCAAGCTGCCAGAGCTGAAGGCTTTGTGATACACAGATTTAAATTGTCGTGGTATTCCTATTCCTGTTCCTGTTCCCACCATCATCAACTATAATCAGCTGGACGTTATTGCAGTTCCTTCTCTCTTTTCTTTTGTCTGTAGTAGTTGGCCACACCACTATATGCTTTTTTTAATATGAGCCGCTCTCTTATAAAGCCAAGTAAATGAGGAGAAAGGATATTTTTACTAGGTGTTAAATTTTAGTGGCTACAGGGTGTTTATCGTTGAATGAATTTCATAGATGAAGTGCATCTTTTTCAAAGCAGCAAAGTACACGAGAAAGACAGGAAGGCTGGAGAACATTGGGTAGGTTCTCCCATCCTGCAGAACTTACCGAAATTTCTGAAGTGACCTTGTTTCACATCTGAGCAAAGGAAAGGAATATGTGAGAGCCCCCAGGCTCCAAAGAGAGGGTTGGGCACTGGTGGAGGATGGGTGGTTCCTGGTGGAGGATGAGGCTTTGGGTCTCCACCTTCCCTCTGAGCAGCCCTGTGATCAAGCTCTCGGTAGCTCTCATCTTTTAGCTGGAAGTTCATAGAATCATCGAATCCTTAAGGTTGGAAAAGACCTCTAAGATCATCAAGTCCAACCGTCAACCCAACACCACCATGCCTACTAAACCATGTCCCCAAGTGCCACGTCTACACGGTTTTTTGAACACCTCCAGGGATGGGGACTCCACCCCCTCTCTGGGCAGCCTGTTCCAATGCCTGACCACTCTTTCGGTGAAGAAATTTTCCCTGATCTCCAATCTAAACCTCCCCTGACCCAACTTGAGACCATTGTACCTTTGACCTCACAAAATAGATCCAATGAAATATCTATAGAAATTGGTCCATCTCTGTAAATAGTCTGAGTTAAGAAAAATGAAATTATACTGCCAGAAATCCATTTCATCACAAAATTTCTTTCTAGCTCTGATGGTTAAATGTAAGTGCCTATTTGTAGGTTTTTGGAAGGGCACATCACAAATGATATATTTAAAAAAAAATAGAAGGACCTGAATGAAGCGGAGAAGAGGGAATAACCTAGCGTGGCTTTGTTCAGTAAATTACTTAGTAGGAGCTAGTATTGGTTCCCTTAATTCGTGCTCAGTAGGGGTGCGATTCAGGTCATGCTGCTCAGCCTCAGCACCCAACCCGTACCAGGATAAACCACAGATACCCAGAGAGAGATGGAATTCCAGTTCTTCATGCCTTGGGCTGGACATAGCACCCACATTTCAACCTCCACCCTCTTTTAATATCTGGAAGAAAGACCCCTGGGTTGAGGCGGAGAAAGCTCTTACACCACGAGGCCGTGCCCTGGGAAATATTCCCGTCTTGTAGCCACACTAATCTCACAGTCGGGCAATTTGCCCTTTTTTTATTTATTTTTTTTTTTTTCAGTGGGATTCCTCCTGGCTTGGCCTGGGTTGAAGGAGGGCAGCAATCCAAGAAAATGGATTGACTTGGAGTGGTGTGAGCAAAATCAGAAGTGAATCATCGTAATTGCGATGGGTCAAGAGCAGTGTCAGTTAAATACAAGTCAAGTCGACGTTGTTCTGCAGCGTATAGATAAAAGTGCTTTTAAAGATAGTTAGGTTTTTTTCAGTCAAATGATGCATTTTGACAAATGATGTCCTCTTTTCTATTTATTTACATTTTCAACGGTATGAATCTAATCTACAGCGACAACATAGTATGATTGTTTGCAAATAATTAAACTCAGATTTATAAAAGCCCTATTTGTGCATTTGTGCAGGCCGAGTTATGCTTAATATGTTTCTTTCCCCAGAAAATAGAATCGAGGCTTTGTCAGATTAGATACTTTAATTAATTTCTCTCCGTTTGCCTGATACTGAAAGAAATTGGCAGCAGTGAGCAATTAGATTGAAGAAGCAACATCATAAATCCGAAGTAAAAAAAAAACCCCCACGTACTGTTCATTGTTAAATACCACATCTGGAAGTATTCATGCTCATCTCAATAATCAGCATTTGAAATCTTTGAGAACAAATATACTCCATAAAGCGCCTTTGCGTACGGAAGTGGAAGGAGCATAAACCAGATAAATTTGATAAGGTTTTAGCGAGATCTTTGCTGGCTCTAATGCTACTGAAATGCAGGCGGTCACCGAGGCTGTTGCATGGAGAGGAGTATTTCCAGAGAAAAATAATTGAGAAAGTCTTTGCAGGGTATCACATTCGAGTATTGCACCTGTAATTCCCCTCTTTTCTGTTTGTGATCTTTACTTACGGAAGACAAAAATAAAATGCTCGCAGAGTAAATCAGGTTGGAGAGGGATTTCTGCGGGGAGGATTTTTTTTTTTTCTGTTTATCTCCCTCCCTAAAATTGCAGAAAATCACAACAGTTCATTTTCTTTCAGGGAAATACGAACATGTCGACTCAGTTGCTTTGGCAGCCTTGAATACAATTCAAAATATCCTACTTTGTCATTTCTGTAAGCTGTTCTTGGGTGCTGCTTTTTTTTTATGTGATCCAGTACATTTTAAATGTAGACCAGCGTTTAGGGAGCTCCATGATTTGGTCAGGGAATTTCTGTTTTCAGTGTCTTAGTATATCAATATGAAGTGCAAATTCAATTGCTGACAGGCTATGACAGAACAGATTTGTTGTCATACCTGCTTGAAATTGCAAAGATTTATTGAAAATGTTTGATATGAGCTTTTCTCCGGCTTCTCTACAATAGAGCACTGCAATGAATAGTAATCCTGTCTTATTTTGAAAATGAAAGCGCTAGGTACCTACACCCTAAAAAGAAATGAAGGAATGGACTTTGAAAAACAAGTTGTTCTTTAATAGGATTCAATATTTTTCACTGTAGCGGCAATGTTATAAATATTGTCAATAAAAATGTCTTATACGGACAAAATGAAATGTCTGAATAGTAGAAATTCTCTTTTAAGAGCGGTTGAATTGAACCCAGCCAAATCTGAAGCTCAAATCACCCTGGTTGGCATTGCTTCGTGAGTTTTTTTCATCTCCACACTTGTCTGTTACCTCTGGAAGCGCAAAGTTGTCTCCTTGAAAGCCGTGTGCTTAAAAAAAAAAAACCACTTTATAAAGCCTTGGCACCGTCATGGCTTCTTGTGTGACCTTGGGCAGGCAGCCCAGTTTGCCACCCTGTGTAATGGATGTAGTAGGAGCTAGAAGTAATTGTAATGACTAAAAGTTTACAGCATTGTTTATAATTCACGTGTGAAAGGTGCAAAATAAGCCAAACGTTAGCATCAATGAGCCAAAAACCTCTGCTTATTGTTTAGCTAGGCAAAACTTGAATGAGAGTTTCCAAGTTTTTCCTAAAAGCTACAGAGAAATTTATGATTTGAATAGCATTATTATCACCCGTTCTTCAAGCACCGACTGGTGAAAATAAAGGAGATAATTCACAGCAACGCCTGAATTCAGCACACTGATCCTGGTTTTCAAATCGAAGTGGTTTCACTTGAATTTAACTCAAAAACCGTGTAGACGTGGCACTTGGGGACATGGTTTAGTAGGCATGGTGGTGTTGGGTTGATGGTTGGACTTGACGATCTTAGAGGTCTTTTCCAACCTTAAGGATTCGATGATTCTATGATTCTGTGATTCTATAACTCAACTTCAGCTTCAAACTTTGAGCTACTGGTTTGCTGGCACATCTCACCCCCGTTCCTTCCATTCCTGGGTGGGGAACGATGCCCAGCCAGCCTCAGCTGATGGGTCAACACGGGGGTCCCGTGCCACTGGGGACATCCCAGGGTGTCAGGGACATTGTTGTGAAGCTGGCACACATGATGGAAGAGTTGGAGGAGCCCACGTTCCTCCAGAGCAGCGGCTGGGGGCAGCAGGTTCTCCTAAGGCATCAGAAATGGCACCAGGGACTTGCGCTTAGACAACTGCAACAAGCCCTTAAATTGCCTGATCCAGTCATACTCGCTTTGTTTGTCGAGGGATCTAAAGCAACGCCCAAACTGTGGCTGAATAACTGGAACGCGGACAAAAAGCGATTTCATGTTACAGATAAGCGATCGCAAACTGCACTTGCAATTCTCCAGCGTGTCCCAAAGAGGCACGTTTCTGTATACAGAGGTGGCTTCCGTGGGCAGAGGCATCGTTTATACCGATCATATGGGTATTTTGCTTCGGAAAAGTGGTTGGTTTGGGTTCCCTACTGATTTTTTAATTTTTTGGTTTTTTTACATTTTCCAAAAGCATTCATTTAATCTCTCTCTCTCCTTCTTTCCTTGTAGCTGTTGTCAGTGCCATTCCGGTGCCAACACTAGAAAGTGCCCAGTACCCCGGAATCCTGCCGTCGCCCACCTGCGGATACCCACACCCGCAGTTCACCCTTCGGCCGGTGCCGTTCCCGACCCTCTCTGTGGACAGGACCTTTGGAGCAGGAAGAAGTCAGTACAGTGCTTTTCTTCTGCTCTTTGCTCTTGAAGTGCTTGGAAATAAATTGCTTTTTATCATTGGGGTGTATAAGCTCTAGCCAATGCAAATCACGCTGCCGTGCTTTTTGGGAGCCGGGATAAATCCGGTCTGGTAGCACCAACTGGCCGCCTCATCTCCAGCAGCAGCCCCAGTTGCAACTTCCAGTTTTTACTGAACGCTTTCAAAGTTCAAAGTCGTGGTGTCTCTAATCCAATCCTGTCTTTTCTGCGGGTCTGTCAGTCATTTCACTGTACTTTAATTTCCTTTGCTTTATTCATAAGGATATTCCCAGAAAAAAACCGCAGGCTTCAAGAGCTCTTCTTCATCCCAAGACAGAGTCTAGTATCATCACTCATTAAAATCATCCACGATAGCACTTACACGACCTCTCCACACAGTGTCTTCCCAGGCTTAGCTGCCAGAAACATTTTCTTTAATATTTAGCTTGCTAAAATTTAAGCCAATTGGTTCTTGATTCGATCGTAGCGGACATAGAGAACAGTTTCTTTTCTTCCTTTCGCAGATCCTTTTATACGCGTGCGTACTGTTAGCCCATCTCCCATCGTCTCTTCTCTGGAGTGAGCTCTGTATTCATATTTGCTCCTCTGCGGTAACAGATTTGTGGTTTATCTGTTCCCGGAACCGTTCCTCACCTTAGCGCGACGTGGGGAAAGCACGCACGCAGCGCGAGCGCCCGGCCTCACCTTCACAACTTCTTCGTAAGCCTCTGCCGCACCGGCAGCCATCTGTTCTTTGTTCAAGCCTAACGAGCATGCTCTGGCATATTAATTTTATAGTTGGAGGGCTCATATTTTCATATAATTCTCCCTTAACTCTACTGCATATCAAGTCTGAATTATTGACAGATTGGTGTCAATCTGTGACACGTGGGTTTTTTCACATCACAGCCTGTGCTGCTGGTCCGTGGGGAACTCGTCTTGAAATGACTGATTTTTTTTTCCTCCTATTTGATTGTTACGTTCAGACAGGTCCTTGGGGACCGGTAATTGAAATCCAGCGGTGGGTTTGTAAGTAAAAGATGGGTTCAGGTGTCCTAGTCATCACCCCGATGCCGTTCCCCCTCTCTTCAGTGTGGTCGCTGAGGTCCTTTCAAAGCTAGATGGCAATTTCCGCCGGAGGGCCTCGCTGGCAGAATCAGGTTTTGATCTGCTGCTTCGATTAAGACCAAACCCACCACAAATACAACGTACAGAACCAGAGTAGGTTCAGTTTCTCGCTCGACATACATTAGATGTTGGGGAATAGAAATAAAATTAACTACCTTGTGCCCGATCATAGAGATAGAGTTAAAAAAAATTTGAAGACTGAATTGTTTGCTCAGCCATCATCATCTCCACCTGCTCATGAAGGACCTGAGCATCTTCAGTCCTCAGATCCAAAGTCCAGCTGTGAAAGCGAGGGAGGTTTCCCTAGTTCTACCGATGCCTCAGGGAGCCGGAAAATTCCATACGGAGCGGTGCCTGGGACACGATTGCCGAGGGATACGTTAGGCACAACCCCCAAAATCACACATCCCTAGTGCATTCAGCTTCTGCCTGAACCAACCTCTGGATTTATACATGTAGTAGTCTGGAGATGAGATCTTCAAAAAGAGGAATGTCTTTGAAATCATGTTGGATCCAACGGCAGTTCCTGGAGGAAGGGCTCTATAGAAAGGTATGGGTTTGCCCAAGTCTTTCAGGTGCGGCGCACTTGAGAATTGAACAGAAGATAGCTAATACTCAAAAGTTTTCTGAATACAAACCAGCTTTAATTAGTCAGAAGAACTGATGGGCCTTGAAAAAGCTCAAACAGTGAAGATTTCAGATAATTTGGGCAATTTCCCATGAAATAATTCAAAAAGCAGTAGACATAACCTTGTTTGGATAACGGCTATTTCAGATTATTGAGGTCTGGGTAATCAAGACTGCGTGGTGTTTCAAAAATGATCTAAGCCCGTTACGATGCGCAATCACAACCTGTTCTAGCCGTTGCAGTTGGTCTCTCCGGCGAAGGCTGTTGACTTCCAAAGCTCCCAGATCATACAAAATACCTCCGAACGCAACATTCTCTTCCTTCGCCGCGCCTTATATTTTCACCGCCGCAGCAATGAAGCGAGCGCGCGGACAAGGACGTGGAAATAGTGTTTGTTTTCTAGTGACACTTGACACGGGCAGAACCAGCCAAGCAGTTCGCTAGGTTTATGTAATGGCAAAGTTCATTATTTTTCAGTCCGAGGAGGGATGAAGGGATATCAAAGTATATTTCTAATATGACGCTTGAAGCTTTTCTCAGCGCCGGCGCTGTTGCTGCCGAATAGAAGCGCTGGCGATGTCAGCCCGTCTGGGAGAGCGGTCAATCTCCAGCGCATCCGACTGAAAAGCAGCTGCTTCGTTCGTGGCTCACCTCCCTCTGCCTCCCTGACCGCCTCGCTGCAGCAGAGAACGGGGAGAGATCAACAAAACGACTCTTAACGCTTTGAATTTATTTATTTTTTTGGCTGTTTTCTTAATACGATCATGCGGTTGAGAGCAACTAGCAGTTAAAGAGACTATAGAAACGCTACATAAAGCTTTTTGGTTTTTTTTTTTTTTGGTGTGTTTCACCCCTCGGTGAAAAAAATTCTCTTGACGCTTGACCAATTGCAGCCGTGTCTGAAAAAGAAATACCTGGCAATAATTCCTCTGGGACCGAGCCTACCTGCGGTACTGCACGACCGAGCACCCTATTGATCAAGATGTAGCAATCCCTGAATAAATCATACGCCGTGCCATTAGCGAGGGTGTCGCTCTGCATCCTGCCGTACAGAGAATGCTCAAACGCCTTCCTCTGCTTCCAAAGGCCTTTTTCATTGACCCGAAGATTCGAGCGCTGCAACTTATCTTTAGGACAAATGTTCTACTGAAGAGGAAACTAAAGAAAAACGAAAGGAGAGTCAAGCCCCGGCCAGAGCTTGAGTAATAACCTGACTTGCCTGTTTGATCACTGCTGACGACACCACCAGCCATAAAATACAATTGCTAAATATCAATTTTTGCCAGACAGCAAGCACCTCTGAGCCGTAATGAAGTGACTGTTGTCTGGTCAGCAACCTTTCCCGTGGTTTGCCTTCTCCTTCAGAGCTCCGTGGCACCCGCTGCTCGCAATGTTACCGAGTTGGGTAGGAGAAGACGGTGACATGCCTAGCTTGCCATGGGTTACAGAGGGAAGAGGATGCTCATTTTTACCTCTGCCACAGCCGTTGGAGAACGCTGAGCCATCACGGTCTCCAGTAGGGAAAGAAGAGAGCTGGGGGAAACCATCTCCCACTTGGGAGGTACTGGGGTGGCCCCATCTCCATCCTGCCCCACCTCCACGCCGGTCAGCAGAAACAGACTGTATTCTGGTCCCATCCTGACCACGCTTTTACAGGAGGCAGAGTGCTCGTCGTCAGGCTAACCGTAAAGACTACAGCTGGTCTAACAAACAGCACCGTTTTTAGAGGGAGGTGTTCATCAGTGTATCGCCCTAATAATCTACACGACGAAAACTTGGAGATGTTCAGAACACACGTTTGTTTTTTTTTTAAATAAAGATATATTATTTTCCAGTATTAAAAAGAACGATTGAAAATTGTGTAAACCAGAACAACAAACCAACAATTATATTAATAGCTTGAGATGATAGCCACAGAGAAGTATTGTGGAATGGAGATAACTTTACCTACATTAATCTGTTAAAGTGAGATGCCCTAAAGCAAATGTGTCCTGAGCACATTTCTTCTTGGAGTTGGCTTTCTGGCTGTGAACAGTCAGCTCTGCAGTGAGCTCATCCAGCTGGGAAGCTTCAATCCCTTCTACCAGAGTAGCTGCATTCTGGACTTAGTGGGAATGGTCATTTTTATTATTATCATGAGCAGATACGGAATAAAGTTCAGTCATGTTAAGTCCCCATCTACCGTCACATACTTTGAATTGTTATTTACCTTTTGTTTTCAATCCGTATTGATTTTTCATCACCTGAGACTGTGGCAGAGCCAATAGCTACAAATCCAAGTAGGAATCTTTCCAGTGTTGCTTCTTAATAGAAGCTATACAATGTAAAAATATGTTCAGAGACCTAAATTCATTAAACTGGTTACCAGCATTGCACCAACCAACAATTACGCAAAAGCGAAGGGAAGATCAAAAGACTTTGTATCAGATATTTATTCTTCTGCTTGGTGAGCAGTGTCCATGGCCGTTGAAGTTCAAAGCAAGCTCATTCTCGATGTTCCTCACACATAAAATGAATGGGAGCAGGGCTTTATCCAAGGCTTCTCCAAAGCAATTGGACACCTTAATTGGTTGTACTGGGCTTTAGAACAGATCTTCATGTATAGCATAATATTTTCTTTACTCTGGCAAAATGTTTTACTAAATTCAAGAGTGAAAGACCACAGCTGGAATGCAGCATGGTATTATCTGCTTCATCTTAAAGGTCAATTGGGAGTCTACTTTCTGAAAAAAAAAAAAAAAAAAAAAAAAAGGTGATAATTGGATCAGTACAAATAATCAGAATTCTTGGGCACTTCTGTTGAGGTGTATGAAGGCAAATATCTGGCAGCTAGGCAGGGGATTGATGTAGGTGATGTGGGCAGCAGTGGTGATGTGCTCATCTTCATCCATCCTTCAAATAAACAATCCATCCTCTCTTCCTGCAGGGACTTGAGTGAATTGCAAATTGATGGTTCTCATTATGTTTGCAAGCGTGCACATCTTATTTTAGAAGAAAGTCTTCTCAAGCATGAAGCACTTTCATTAGACCACTTACCTTCACTATTTAAATCCCAACTCTAGCTTCTAATTTGAATAGAGTCATCACACCTTTCTTTTCAGTAATAGCTGGAGGATAACCTGAAATCTTTTATGTAGTGATGGTTATGTAGGTCTCCAGATTTTACAACTAAATCTATAAGATAAAACATACCCATACGGTAAAGCAGTAATTTAATAGCCTTTTAATGCCGAGACCGTTATGCTGATGCTAGCTGATGGAGCTGATACAGCTTTGTTATGAGAGCACCACGGCAGAAAGTATCAAGAAGGGTGTTTGATGATGAGTAGCAGTAAGCGTCTGGCTTGCTCGTTTCTCCAAGCAGGTCAAGAGCCTACCAAAAGAACTGTCCCTAAGGACACAATGAAAAGTGTTGGGCTCCGTAGGAAGAAGACTTCGGCAAACATGTCAAAAGACATTTTGAGGTTAAAACCATAGACAAAGGGCTTTATTTTTACATTAAGCAAAGGCCTGGCCAAGGATTTGCTCCAGAAAACATTAGAACCTCAGATGCGTACCTCTGCGAGACTCAGATGCTATTTTGCGTCTTCCTTGACTAGGGCAGGGTGAAGGGAGAGAAGAGCCCACTGCTCGTGGTAGCCTAGAGCAGCAACACGCTGTGACACCTTCTTGAGTGTGTGAGCAGCGAGTAAGGGTGGAATGAGCTAAACTATCGTTCCTCCTCTACCGTGTGACACATGACCTCAATATCTCTGGCCGCCTTAAGGGGAATGTTAGCCCTCAGAGAAGAAAAGAGAGGAATCTGCTGGGCAAGGAAGGAAATGGAAGAGCAGAGCTAGGGTAATGGCGTGATAATGCAAAGAATCTTGAGGGTGAAAACAAGGAAAATGAGCCACAGTTGAGCGAACTTTCACAAACTGTAGACGATTTTGACCTTGGTCTGATCCTGTAGTTGGGTTCCTAGCCGTGGCGTTCAATACTGCCAGGGATGTCTGCGATATTGCCATAGGAACAAGCAATGGGGCTCTGGAAATGAGGAAAAAAATCCTCATTTCCATTTTGCAAAATTGTTTTGCCACTTAGTAGGTTGTAATTACTTATATACTTTGACATTAATTATTATAAAATGCCTTGAGAGTTGACTTGGCTGTGTAATTGCATGTTATTTGCACAATGAGTTCTGGTTGTTGCAGCAAGCTTTGAAAGAAACCAGATCCTCTGGAGCATTTTGGGTCCCAGTATAATAACTAATTCTGATAGCTATGTGTCAGGAAGGTTGTTTTCTTCAGTAAAAGGTTGAGCTTTTCCTAGATTTCTGTTTCCTGCCACGAGCTACATGATTAACTCTTGTGCTGTGAGCCAGCCTGGCTGGCGTAGACACTGTGGAGACACGGGACAACACCAACACGCTCAAATTAAAGAAGTTCCTGTTGTGATCAGGCTCTTCACTTTACCAGTTTGCTGCTTTCCACTGTTCTGCTTGCAAATAACGTCAGGGCACTCTCGCCGAGAGGAGAACTTTCTCCAGTCCTGCTCCTCGGGGCCGTGGACAGGGGCCAGGAGAGGCCACAGGCCCAAGCTCTGGGGAAGCCTCAACGGCACTCGTGATGCAGGATTTGGGAAAGAAGATATGAGATGGTGTTTTCGATCCAATTCTCTTATTCTTGTCCTGCAAGAGGAAGAAAATAGACGTGGAAGTGCCATGGGGAAATGAACTTCTTGCTGCCATCCGTAAAGCACCGCAGCAGACCTACAGTTACCAGGCCTCCTTGTAATTAGTTCTTAACTAGTTTGGCTTGTCGTGGTAGGCACAGTGGTCAGGAAGAGATTCTAAAGTTTTTAAACCTGTGAAGAACGTTGTTTAGTCCAATTACGGTTCCCTTACAAGAACAAAATAATCTATTTTCTTTGGAATTCTTTTTTCTTTGCTTATTTTCAAGTCTGAATAACGCGGTCCGGTGTTGTGTCCTGGTGTAAACAGCAGCAGCGAGTTTCTCTTCATGACCAAGAGTCAGCGTTAGGTAAAGAGCAGCGCCATAAATCTGGGCAACGCCACCGGGATGTGTGAGTGCGCATCCCACCTCTTGCTGTCTTCTGTCCCTCTTCCTGCGCAGCATCTCCTACACCGCACACACTCCACAGAAGATGCTCTGATTTTAGACTGCAGGATTAGAAGTTTTTGCGTCTCATGAGTTTCAAGAAAACCTTTTTTCTGCATTCAAAGTACTGGCGATGTTAAACAACCCTGGGGACCACACCCATCCTGAAAACTGTACAGTCAGAATAATATCGTAATTTGTAGTTTGGCTACGACATGAGTTGATTCTTTGATAGAATCCTAGAATGCTTTGGGTGGGAAGGGACCTCAAAGCCCACCCAGTCCCACCCCCTGCCATGGGCAGGGACCCCCTCCACTAGCCCAGCTTGCCCAAAGCCCCATCCAACCTGGCCTTGACCACTGCCAGGGAGCCAGGGGCAGCCACAGCTTCTCTGGGCAACCTGTGCCAGGGCCTCAGCACCCTCACAGGGAAGGATTTCTGCCTCACATCTCATCTCCATCTCCCCTCTTTTAGTTTAAACCCATTACCCCTTGTAAAAGAAAAAAAAAACTAAAAAAAAAAAAAAGCGCTTTTCTCTTTGTCTTAACCTTTATTTTCCTTAATACTACATTTGTTTCTGTTTTCTGGCATGGAAAGTCCATGACAGAGGTTGATACTGAAAGCTTCTTTCAAGAAACACTGCAGAACATAGGGAAGCTGCGGAAGGTGTCTTTTATATGAGAAGGTTGACATGGAACATTTAAATCTTCTTTAAAGACTTGACTTTGAATATAGCATAATAAACCAGCAACCTACTGCTTTGGCACACTAAATGGTACAGCTGTCTCAAGGGAAAACAATATTGGTGATTGGTTATGTGGCAATTAAGTATTCTTTGTCTCCAGCTTTTCTCCGCTGTGACTAGAACACTACCGTCTTGCTGAATGTAACGAGTTTCCGTAGTCGTAGCTTCTTTCAGTCTCCACGTGATGTATTCATGCGTTTATTGATTTTTAATATTTAAAAGCAGATAGAGCGGAAAGCGAGAGAGGAGGAGGTAAAAAAATATCGTGCTTGCTTTTCGTTTAAAGGAAGATGTAGTGAGCTTCAAACAGCACACGGCCACTCTGAGGAACATCTGGTTTTTAATGCGTCTGCCAATAACTTTTGATGGAACTGTTTACTCATTTCCTGCACCTTCTTGGAGGGCGGAGGCTGATGCTGTCCTTTCTGCTGAAAATGACCCTAAAAATAGGAAACGGGACATAAAAATTACATCAGTCATAGTTCTTGGGGGTTTTATTTATTTTTTTTTACTATTCTCTTGCAGCTGTAAACGAAGCCCCAGCACCACAGCAGCCATCCTTGCTCCCGCAGACGCAGCCCGAGCACTCCAACAACGAGGACGCCCCGAGCAGAACCATCCCCACCGCCTGCGTCCGCCCTACTCACCCTCTCCGCAGCTTTGCCAACCCCTTGCTACCTCCGCCCATGAGTGCAATAGAACCGAAAGTCCCTTACACACCACTTCTGTCTCAAACAGGTAAGAGTGGAGGGGGGGAGAGTCTCCGGTACCACTCATCCGAACCACTGACTTGCAATTTGTGAGGAAATAGAGAGTACAAGACTGTCCCGTACCTCGAAGAAATAGCCGCGAACGCTCGCGGAATGGAAAGTGGCTATATACGATTTCATGATAACAATCCACTATTTCACTCTGGCAACCTGGAATAAAAATTGAGGACAAGGCAATAGCTTAAAATCAGAGTTAACAAGTAAGCGATAAAAACGAATTCAATGAGATGCCAAATGAATCGCTTGGTCTTGTTTCCAGCCTCCCGTTACGCTACACCAAGTTGAACCAGCGCCAAACGCTTGAGCCTTGTTTCAAGGCTTGCCTTTTCAATAATGGAAGGACTATTTATGTACGCTGGAAAAGAACTGACTGCAATCCACTCCAGCGCGCAGCCTACTTAAAAATTAAATGGCAAGCGCGCGAGGGACAGAAAGAAAATTATCGTTAAAAAAAAAAAAAGGAAAGGCTGTAGAGTAGTGCCACTGGTGAACGAAGCTGGTTTCGGGGTCAGATGACACGGTTGCATGTGGCTGTAGTGAAACTTTCGTGGGTAGGGGGCATGGCAGAGCAAGAGGGGACGGTGCCTCTCCAGCTCCCTTCTGGGTTTGTTTCCTAGAAAAACCCTTTTAAAACTTCACCGTTGGATCAAATGAGAACGTTTGTGTGGTAGATACGGTATCTGCTTTGTTCATAAAGCAGACCTAGTGCTAGGATTGGTCTTCACGTGAACTGGTGTAATTTGGGTAACGCTATTTGCCTTAGTAACCCTAACTACTAGAGCTGTTAAGGAGAGAAAAAAAAAAAAAAAGAGGGGATTGCAAGCTGGTGTCTCATTTTAACTGTTTGCCCTACTCCTTTAGCTTGGATAATCTCCAGTTTGGCTCAGCCAGCCTTTGAGATTTCAGCTGTACTATTCTCATCCTGCTTTCTTGCCATACAGCATATGTTAGGTCGATGTTTGCAACAAGCAAGCTACCAAAACGTCTCCGCATTTTTACGGGAAGCACCTGCTATCCATCAGCAAGTAATCCAGTTTTTGACAGCAGACAGAAGTAGATAAATCCTTTTTTGTTGGAGAACTGCTTTTGCCAAATAGTGCAGCTGAATTATTTTTTATATATAATAGAGTCCATTCATCTTTACGTAGTACTGCATTTTACTTTATGAGGATCCGATGCCACTCGTCTTACTCTAGCGAGTAAGCCTGGTTACCTCGAGAGGAGTAGTTGTTCCGTAAATCAATCAGAGTTTACATTTTACCCATGATAATTGGGGGGGGTGACGTGAAGAGAGAGGAAGTCGAGGCATGTTACTAATCTTCATAAAGTATCCCATCATCCTGAAAAATAAAATTGCCTTTTTTTAGGGTAAGTAATCTTACGTAAGCGGATGCAATGTTGCCTACAAGCAACGTATAGGACTTTGTTATTAGGCGAAATTAAGATCGGAAAGTTTATGGCAATAAACTGCCATAAAGCAATGGAAATAGATGAAGCAAATGCTAAAACAATGAAAACCAGCTGTCGTGCTGGACTCTGTCACATAAATTAAAACAAGTTGTTGGGTTATATATATGGCCTTCAAACTATCGTATTCACTGTTACACTGAAAGCACAATTTTTACTTTTTAGAATTGCGTGTAACTTCATTTCTGATCTGCCTCTAGCTATTTTGTGGTGTTGGGCGCTATTTATTTCTCTGTTTTCGCTTGCTTTTCTCAATGTACTTGTCCTCAGAGTCATTAGCCAGACCGATGTTGTCTCCTTTACCAGTTTCTTGCAGAAAGGTTTCCTCGGTAGATGTTAACTTCCATTTCTGCCGGTGTGCAGAGCTGATCCCGGATCCACGCACGATCCCTCAAAACTAGGTGGCTCTTTCAGTTCCCGCTCCCGAATCCCCCTCCTCTGGAACCCAGAGCTCTCTTCTTTTCACTTAAAACGGGAGGGGAGAGAGAAAGCGTCGCAAAAGAGATGTCAAGAAACAGCGCTTCATTTCTCCAGCAATTCTGAGTATTTAATAGTACCCATTAGCATCTCAGCCATAGTTAGATACCCGTGAAAGGGAAATTTTGAAGACATTTGGTGACTTTACAAAGCTGGTGATGTATTTCTCTATTTGAAAAAAAAAATAAACCTCCTGGAAAAGATGACCGACACGTCCCTGCACAGTCGTTCCTCCCTAGTCCCCACGGGCAGAGCAAAGGTGGCCAAGCTCTCTGAAGGCCAACTGAGATCATTCCCTTATGGACCATGTCTGCTAATTACACCCCACTTAGGGACATCCCAAGTTTAAAAGGCTCTTAGCAAATTCCCACGTTGGAATTTTTCTTAACTCAGACTATTTACAGAGATGGACCAATTCCTATAGATTTTTGATTGGATCCGTTCTGTGAGGTCAAAGGTAGAATGGTCTCAAGTTGCATAAGGGGAGGTTTAGATTGGAGATCAGGGAAAATGTCTTCACCGAAAGAGTGGTCAGGCATTGGAACAGGCTGCCCAGAGAGGGGGTGGAGTCCCCATCCCTGGGGGTGTTCAAAAACCGTGTAGACGTGGCACTTGGGGGCATGGTTTAGTAGGCATGGTGGTGTTGGGTTGACGGTTGGACTTGATGGTCTTAGAGGTCTTTTCCAACCTTAAGGATTCGATGATTCTGTGATTCAAGAAAGTAATGGGACAATAAGTAATGGACTCATCATCACATAAACCAATAAACTACTCTTCGCTTTGCTGTCCTATTTTTTAAATTCATGTCAAGCAGGTGTCTTATCCCTTCAGACAACACTTAACAAGTGCAACGGTCCTGCAGAATTCAGAAGGGGAGAAGGCAACAGAGAACTGCAGAGATTGATCCAGAGGTTTCCAGCAAAGACTTTAAAAAGCAGGAACCTGAAGTTAAGCTGATGGAAATTGGTTTTTGGATCGTGCCCAGAGAAGAGATGAGCACAGGGCTTTTTCGTGGCTTTGATTGACCTGATGCTAAAAGGAGATACCTCCTCTAATATTTTATCTATTCACTAGATCTCTGTAGTGGCATGATAATTAGCTGTTAGACTCTATCTTTTGGTTCATAAAAAAGACATATAGAGATCATTATTCAATCGTGGGGGATGTTGCCATGAGGATATAGATAAATATTTAAAAGGCTGTGCTTCTGGTTTGGGGTCATGACATCAGCCTAATCCAGAGCTAAAATTTGCCGTTTTTCTTCTTTTTTTTTTCTTTTTTTTTTTCTTTTTTCTTTTTTTTCCTTTTTTTTTCCTTTTTTTTTTTTTTGCCTGAGCCCAGTAAATCTGAACTTTCACATTAAGCCCTTCCCGTTGATATTTTATAGGAGATCGTGCCTTTTCATCACTGCTTTGTGATCGAGCACTTGAGGTTTCTAATACTGATTCTGAAGGCGTGAGAATTCACTCCGTGGTATTTCCAATACTCGCTGTGGCTGCGCTTGCTCCTCTTTGCAAATCATACACACAGGCACATAAGTGATCTGACTTAGTCCCCTTTCAGGTTAAATAGAAAATGTTTGATGGAGTGTTGAGCTTATTGCATTATAGATCTGACATAAATTCCACAAACGGACAGGAAAGATTTTTTTTTTTTTTTTTTTTTCACCCTCGTAAATGAAAATTCCTTTTAGGTCTTGATGATCAGCTGCACTTTAAATGAACCTGAATTAGGAGGTGATTTTTCTTCTGCAGAAGCAAGTGTGAGGTGGGAGAAAATACCGCCTGTGAAGTGATGGTTTTCATATTGTGCCACAGTTTTAAAACGTCAGCCTTTTCAGGCGTCGTTTGTGAGACTGTAAAAATGCTGCATTTTTTTTCGATTGCTACTCCACCAAAAGAAGCGTAGTTGGAAATCCAAAGTGTCGTCTTCCTGGAATCACTCAGTGATACCCCAGAACTAAAAACTACTTTATTTTACAGCAAAATTGAGCTTGATTTTTCCTTCCTGCTGCGAAGCTGTAAGGTATGCCCCAAACTGGCGGTGGGCTGGGAGTTCAGGGGAAGGGTTGCACCGCAGATGAACTATTCGAGATTTCTTTCTTTGCCACTGGGGTGGGTTGACCCTGGCTGGAGGCCAGGTGCCCACCAGAGCCGCTCTCTCACTCCCCTCATTCACTAAACGGGAGAAAAAAGCATAACGAAATGCTTGTAGGTCGAGATAAGGACAGGGAGAGATCACTCACTAATTATCGTCACGAGCAAAACAGACCGAATTTAGAGAGGGAATTCATCTGATTTATTACTAGGCAAAACAGAGTAGAGGAATGAGAAAATCAACTCTTAAAACACCTCCCCCTACCCCTCCCATCTTCCCGGGCTCGACTTCACTCCCGGCTTCAACCTTCCCCCCCCTCAGCGGCACAGGGGGACGGGGAATGGGGGTTACGGTCAGTTCAGCACACGGTGTTTCTGCCGCTTCTTCCTCCTCAGGGGGAGGACTCCTCTCATCGTGCCCCTGCTCCAGCATGGAGTCCCTCTCATGGGGTGCAGACCTTCAGGAGCAAACTGCTCCAGCGTGGGGTCCCCCACGGGGTCACAAGTCCTGCCAGCAAACCTGCCCTGGCGTGGGCTCCCCTCTGCACGGGGCCACAGGTCCGGCCAGGAACTTGCTCCAGCGTGGGCTTCCCACAGGCCACAGCCTCCTTCAGGTGCCTCCACCTGCTCCGGCGTGGGGTCCTCCACGGGCTGCAGGTGGAATCTCTACACCCCCTCACCCTTCCTCCATGGGCTGCAGGGGGACAGCCTGCTTCACCATGGTCTTCACCACGGGCTGCAGGGGGATCTCTGCTGCGGCGCCTGGAGCTCCTCCTCCCCCTCCTTCTGCACTGACCTGGGTGTCTGCAGAGTTTCTTACATCTTCTCACTCCTCTCTCCGGCTGCAAAAGCTCTCTCCAACTCTTTTGTTTTTCTTCTTAAATATGTTATCCCAGAGGCGCTGATTGGCTTGGCCTTGGCCAGGGGTGGGCCCATCTTGGAGCCGGCTGGCATTGGCTCTGTCAGACACAGGGGAAGCTTCTAGCAGCTTCTCACAGAAGCCACCCCTGTAGCCCCCCTGCTACCAAACCCTTGCCATGCAAATCCAACACAGCCACTTTGGGGGGAGGGGGGGGAAATAAAAAGAAAAAATCTTCTATTTTTCATGTCAGATGGCTTGGGGAGTACAAGCGAAGAGCGAGGTGAAGAAATCTGGCAGTAAACAGCCCTGGATAAAAATCAGCAAGTGGATATTGCCTGAATATTAGTACAAATCCTTCCTTTATCCAGGCTGACCCACAGACTGTTTTCATTACCAAATGGGCTAAGAAAGCTTGATAAGAAAATGAGCTCCCTGAGGTGGAGTTTTTTTGTGCTGGTGGTTTTTTTTTTTTTCCCCTCAAACCGTTGTGAGTAAAGAAGCAGAAAAACAGGGTAAGAGTGAAGGTTTGCAAAGGCAGTGTTAAAACCATGAGCTAACAGTCAAATAAATAAGGGATGAGATCAAGAGGGGGGAAAAAGGGTATCTTGGTATTAAACAGTGAATCCTGGGGCATTATAATCTCAAATATCCAGGATATGGGGCCTCAGTAGATGCTGAAATGACAGTGATCTTTAGAAAAACGAATATAGAATACAGAAAAATACAGCTGTGCTGAAATCAGAGGGCTCCTCACAGGAGCGCTGGTAAAATCACAAGTGTCTTGAATAGCAGGTCTCAGGTGGAGTGTTTAGAGACGGAAACTCCAAAAATAAAACTTTTGGCTGCAAATAAGGCCAATTTTGGCGACGTGAGCTTAGAACCCTCTGGTGCCAGATCTATGCATTGAATTGCTATCCAGTTTTTCGAGTGTTTAATCCCCTTTCATGCAAAGTGGGGAGTTAATTTGCGAGTGCATTTATTCTGAACAATCAATTAGCTCTAATTAATTAGCTATAGAACCAAATTCTGGGTACTTTTTTTTTTCTTTTTTTTTTTTTTTGAAGTTTAGCATTCTCAGTAAAACAACCCCGGTGCCAATATAAAACACAAATGAAAACCTCTTGCTTCTAATTTGAATTTAGTCATTGGATTTAAAGGCAACTAAGAACTCCTTTGTTAATAGGGTATAAAAATCTTTCTGGCGTAGGAGGTTTTTTTACGTATTTTAACGATGAGTGTAAATGAGATTATGGACTTCTCTTTATCATAGTCTACAGTAAGCAAGGTCTATAAATTCACTGAAAACCTGGGGATGATTCATTCTTGAACCTTTTATTCTGAAATCCTAGCTTTTTGCACTAGCAACTCCCAGATTCAACGGAAAATTATTCTTTTATTTCCTAAGCCTTTACCTGCCCTCCCACCCCTTCAATTCTGAAATGTTTTTTCTTTCTTCCACGCTTCTTTTTATGAGAACAAGCTTTCTCCATTCAACTGGGAGATACATTGACACGGGAGTGTCATGAAAGGGTCAGTCTTGTCCGTTAGAGGAATCTGGCCGCAGTCCAGGAAAGTTTAATTAGCTTGCAGATAACTTGAGACACCTCATTAAAATCAACGGGACTACTGGAAGGTGGAAAGAGAAGCGTGGGTTTAGGTGCTTGTCTAGATAAATGAACTGATTCCCCTTTGATGTAAATGATCTATTTCAAGCCAAGGCAGCAGTCAAATCATTAAAAAAATATTTATCTGGATAATTAGACTGTAAATCCGTAGAAAGATTTAATGATGGGCGAGTCTATGTTCCTGTGTTTCAGAAGCAGAGAAATAAAGCTTTTTCCACTGCCCGTACAATTTCCCTGTATCCAGTTGGGACTACGTTTGTTATCACGGAGCAGTTGCGGCCAACAAGTCACGCTTGCCCTAACGCTTAACGTATCCCATGTGGTATTTCCAGCACAGAGATTAAAACCACGAAGAGCAGCTGAGAAGACAGAGACCAGATCGCTCTCGTGTTTCCACGTATTTGAGCAGTCTGTGTTGTGTTTTTGTCTTGAAGCGTCCCTTCCAAACTCACTCTTTCTGTACCTGTTTTGAAGCCGTAGCATGTAAAAACGTACAATTTCAAAAGCCTCCCCAGTAGGCAGTTCCAGTACTTGCTCGGTACCGTAGTCTGGAGAGTGATTAAATGACCTCTTTCTCTTTCGTGTTTTATTTCTTTTTTTTTTTTTCTACTTTATTTTTCCTACTATCAAATATTTCGAAATTAAACTTTGCCTGTTTTTAGAACAATTTCCCTTGCGGAATGAGCCAAGCCTTCATTGATTATCACCTCAAAAGTCATTTTTAGAAACTCAATTGCATGATGAAAAATGGGGTTTTTCCACCTGTAATGGAAAAACCAGCTGAGTCTTCGAATAATATTTTTCATATGTTTACATATTCTGTTCCCCTGAGAGGCACCGTCTTATTTAAACAGGAACATCCCGCCGTGGAGATGGGAGGAAGCTCACTTCTACATGTTATTCTCATCTTTACGTTTCAACTTTTAAGTCATTTAAACTGACACTGTTTAAAGTGCTTACCTGCTTGAAGTTCAGGCTGCCAGTCTCCTGACTTCCAGAAGCATCTGGGACAGACAAAAATTCTTAAATAATTTTCATTTTCCCAAATAGATCGCTTTGAGTTTCGCAAGCTGTGACGTTTCTCTGTGGGAGCATCCTTGCACGTTCCTCCGTGCCTGCAGATCTTCATCACTAGAAGCAGTTCTAGACACGGATTGGGTTTGTCTTTTGTCCTGTTGCATAGAAAAAATTGTGGCAAAGGTGTGAGATGCAGGGCCAGAAAAGGTTATCCTCATTTAGTTACGAGTCTGACATTACCTGCGGATTTCTGCAGACTCCTTTTGACTTTTATGGTCTCATTATAGAGGATTCATCTTGGTACTCTTCATGCTCCAGAATCCTCTCAGTTTGTACGACAACAGAGGCTTGTTTGCAGCCCAGAAGACAGATCAATTTTCATCTGTCTCCTCAAAGCAGATGACCTTCAGCTGCAGATCTTCAACTTCACACCTTTGATGCATGCCCTGTCTGTTGGGCCATTGAGTATAAGAATATATCTGTACCCCCAGTTTGGAAATTTTCTATTTAAAGTTCCAAATCGGTTTTATCAGACGTGCCTACAAATACCTTGCCTGAGTCAAAATATTTTTTGCTTTGTTGAAAATCCTAAACCAACCAAAAAAAAAAATCAGCTTTAGATTAATCAAATATTGGACAGAGCTTTTTGTCCAACTCTGCAATCAATGACTAAAATGACTGCAAAATTCTCTTCTCAGAGTTTCTCTAGTGTCCTGTCTGCTGTCACACATGGTATTTGATGGTGGTTGTACATGGTTATGGAGAGCAGAATATTAGGAAGATGAACACTTTTAAAAATGCTAGATAGCCTACCTCTAACTGTGGTCGCTATCTGATGTTTAAGCGTAGATGCGTCCTTCCTAAACCCAGCTTAGTGATCTCTGTGAAGAACACGTTGGCGTTGCGAGCTTGATTCGCATCTCATCGAGGTTAACGGAAAGACTCTCGTTGCCTTTGAGCTTTGCATTCCCACCTAGTGAAAGCAAATTCCTACCATCTTTCAGGGAAGAGCGGGATTCACAGACAAAGCTGATTCCATCGCATTTTCTGTTCGATACCTAGATTATCCTATCGACTCTTCTTCTTTGTCACTGGCAGTTAGTAAAACCTTCTCAAAACTTTGTACAGTTCATGTTTTACTGCTTGAAGTCCTCGGGCTCATACGGAGCTTTCCAGATGGGCTCGTCCCCATGCTTTGTAAAATGTCATTGCTCTTTACCTTGCTTTTGCCAAAAATTGCTTCCCTCGTACATCCGAAGATCGTAGTCGACTTCTCTGAGGCACGTACCCAGTTGTAGGCTTGAAATCAGAAGCGTGCAGGCTTTTCTCTTCCCTCGTTTCCTTCTGTTAGACCCAGCAGAATTGAGAGCAAAAGTTCCCATTCCTTCTTCTCCGTGATACAACTCATTCCTAGTTATTTTTAGACTTCTGATGAATAGGTGTCTGCTCTGTGCAAGTCACAGAAGCTTCACCGTGCAGCCAAAGGAGAGGGAGAGAGGCTCTTCTGAAAGACAGAATTCATCCAACCTCTCTGTAGACTTCAGAAGGTGCTTCTTTCCATAGGTGACTGAGGTAGAAGAAGGAACCAGTAGACTCGTCCCTCAATTTAAACAGCTGAAGTGATGTGCAATTCAGCTGAAGGGATGTGACGCACGGTCTAGCCTCCTTCCTGCGAAAGTCCGAAAGTTTGGATGAGCAGCAGGTAGGCAGAAAGGTCCCTGCAGTTCTCTTCGTCTTATTCCAGCTCGTGCTGTATATATAATTTCCAAGCTTTTGCTAGTAATTTCATAATCACGCACCTATTGTATGTATCAAAATATTAAGAACTGGTCCTACAACCAGATCTTGAGGAACTCCACTGGTAGCCAGCCACCTTCTACTCCGATGTTCTCCATTGAGCGTGATTTTTTGCTGTCTCTCAATATACTAGCTCCTTTCAATTTTTGCATTCCTCTGCATTTTTCTCCACTTTTTTCCATGTCACTGTTTTGAACCACCCCCCCAGAATGGCTGTAACACATGAACCACGTAAGAATTTTTTGTCTTCAAGGCTGATACAGCATTTTTTGACACTTTCTGAGTTTCCAGCTCACTGTGCTCCCCGCAGCTTGGTCCTGGCCATTGGAAACCCTGCAACGTGAACAGCAGAAACCCTGACTCCTCTCACTGAAACGACTTGTTCTCACCTGGCTGAGTACATCATCTAATGTCCCGTTGGACATACCTCAAAATAAAATAACGTCAGGTAGCTCTCCCAAAGTATTGCTGTCAAGAGGATGGCTGCCATATTGGTTCTACTTGGTGTCCATCATGATGACATACAGCCTGATGTGCACAAATGCATATAAGATGTCGAAAAACCGCTTCTTCTTGGCTTGACGCGGGATTGCGTGGATGTGCAGTTCTCCTGAAATACCGAAGATACTACTGCGATGAGTTCAGCATGGGCCTCGGAGAGGTGGCGATTTGCACCTGGTAGCCATATATCATTTAACTAATGAGCCAATGAAGTGTTTAATAACTTCTCTGCTGAGAAAATGAAAGTTTTAAATAGTAAATCCGTGCTGGGGCTGCTCAGACTTACACCTGATCGGTATTGGCGTCTTCTGCCTCTTGCAGCCCCAGTTCCAAGGTTTCCTCTTTTTCACTTTTCAACCGCTGGGTTGGAGAACATTAGAAACCAACGCGATTTTAATTTAATGAGCTACTCATTTGCATGAAACAGTTTGCTTAGCGTGTCAACCTTCTGCGTCCAGAATTCTCTTGGAGAGACGTGCTTGGTGGTCTTCACGTCCTTTGGGGGGAAGAGGGCTCAAGTGTTGCACTAATTACATATTACAGGCATTACCTTGGAAAAACGGTCGCCGCTGTAAAACGTTTGCTGAAGAACTTGAAATATTCAGCTATGCACGAGGAAGATTTTCTCAGCTTCATTTTAGTTACGAGCATTAGGATTTGCCTGTTGCTTCTGCGAGCTAAAGGGCAAAAAGATGCACAAACTGAACTTACTAATCACCGTTACGGTTTCTCATTAACAATATCCAGGAGGGAACATCTGTCTTTGCGCAGAAAAGTGGGTCTTTAAGTCCAATTACTACAATTAATGAGTTACATATGAGAAACACGATTTTTACCACGGGATTTAGAAGATTACAATAGCAACACGCTCTGCATTTCGCATGAGCTCCTCACCACCACATCAAACATTTACTTCTCCACCAGCCCGTGCAAATCAAACAAGTCGCGATGCGAAGTCACTGGTATAAAAAAAAGCCTATTTGGGTCCGTTACCTAACCGATAAACAGCCTGGATGCCATTTTCTGCGGCGGCTGTATCTTCTTATTTATTCTTCACGTCACGGTGATATCCCAGGACGCAATCCAGATTCCCTGGAACAGGAACGGGATAAATCTCTCTCTAGCAGGATACGCGGGCGCTACCGTTGAGAAGCTAAAATCTGTGCGCCGGGCAGCTTAGAGTTAATTTGCCTGTGATGCTGCCCGTTCTTCACTTTATTTTTTTTTTTAGATTCGGGCTCTTGCGTTTCTCGGTGCGTAAGTGCTGGGTGCGCCTTTTGGGTATCGGTGTGTGCGTATTTCCCCCCGACACACGTTTCTTTGGAAATAAGCTTTTTTTTTTTTTTTAAACGAAGAAATGGAAGTGAAAAACATTTCCTTTTTTTTAAAAAAAAAAACGATTCGAATGCGCAGCGCTTAGAAGATTGAATCTTTGGGGAGAGCTGTATCTTCTCCTCTTTACTCTGAGATCCAGGGAAGTCTGAAGGCCCAGTTATTAAAGAAGTCTTTTAGCTATTAAACTGGAGCTGGAAGAGTGAGTGTATCTTTATGGCGATCGCTTTCAGCTTGTATTGAGCTTTCACACTTTCATAGCTTCGGCTAAACGGGAATTATCTGCGATTCTCAGCCTTACAGAAGGGAGTTGGTGAGTCTCTCCCGCTCCCCCCCTCGTCTTACCGCCTTTAGTGGAACTTCTTTTTAATGAACAGGCTGTTGGCAACTGCATTTCGGGAGGGATTTTGTTCTCTCTTCTGCTCCGTTGTGTTTGCTCTGCCTTAAACTAATTAAAAATGTAAACACAATTCTTTGGAAATACAGGAAAAGTAATCTGCAGCTCTTGTCTCCTGGCTACTCGCTGGGAGAATGCCGAGAGCTGTCATGACTGCAGTGATTTGGTGGGATTTGGGGAGCCGCAGCAGCTGCCTGCCTTCCTACGCTGGAGTTAGTCTCCAGGCATCGCTGCTCCGGGCTCGGGAGCATTGCTTTCATGATATGTTACTGAGCCGTAAGAGATCTGGGAATCTGGTGATGAAGAAAACAAATGGGTGGTTAAACTTCAGATTCATGAAAAGACCGTTTGGTTTCGCATGGAAGCTGGGTGGGTTTGTGACCTGAGATGTGGATTTTTGGAAGGAGCCTATGTGCGTCCCATCTGGCTGGAGACATCTCCCACGCTTCTGGTCCCCGTGTCTCACCTCCAGAGCCGCGGGTGTCCTCGTACCAACCTGTCCTGTGGCTCGTCCTTGGGACGCCCCTTCCACTGTGCACATTTTATGGCTGGAATGTCTCAAGACCTATTTTTCCGGGTTCAATTCTGATGCGATGCCACCAGCCTACTTGACTTACTGATGCCCTTTAATACCTCTTACAAGCACGATCGGCTGCTAAAGCGATGGCTGTTGCTATTGTCATTATCGTGGTGCACATTAATAGAAAAAAGGCAGGGAACTTGCCGAAGGTCATAGGGGAGGAAATATATAGAAAAAAAGCTATTTATTTATGAGTCGTCTTCTTGATTTCAACGGGAGTCCAATGAGCAGCATGAAAATTGTGCCCAAGTCCCATGGGAGATGGAATCCCGCCCTGTGAGACTCCAAAGCGATCCCCTGTGCCAGAGGGGACCTGCTGTTACCCGGCGGGGGGATCTGACAATCCCCGGTACGCGATGCCAAACAAGTATCAGCCTGGGGATTGCGTATTTAAAGATAGGAGCATGAAACTTGCCTTAGGGCACGAGTAGGCGTCAGAGTGGCTCAATGGCAATAGAAAGGGGGAAGAAGGAATTTTGGGGACCTAGGTGGCTGAAAGAAGTGCCAGAGACGCTCAGCGGGACGAGTTTGGCCTTTTGCGGGTCGTGGGGATGTTCAAGCCGTAGCTCCACGGGGAGCAGGATGATACCGGCAGCAAGCGAGCTTGAAATTACCGTCCCCGTTTTTGGCCTTGAATCTATGACGCACGAGATAGACGATCTCCGTTTGGCTTTGTATGGCAACTTTAATTTTAAAACTATCCCCGTGTACTTAATGTCTTGGTTGCCTCTGTTTCAACCGACGGCCCTCGCGTCTCCAGCGGTGTCCTGCATAGAGCCAGGCACCTCGTGCTGAGTGGAGGCAGATTGTCCAGGACAAAGATTTAATTCTTTGATGTTTTAAATTATGAAAAGAGACAATTTTTCATTTCCTCTAGGAGAGAGCTGAGACGTCTCAGTTGATGCATCTCTAAAGGGCCGCAGTGCTGCGGCTGACACCTCTTTGCAGAGCTGCTGAAAAAGGGAAATCCCTTTCTGTCCAAAAAAAAAAAAAAAAAAAAAATCTGTTTTGATTTTTTTGTTTTTTCCCCCTCCTTCCAAGCTGGCATAAAAAGTCCAAAAGAAATTTTTTTTTGTTTGTTTTTTGAGAAAGTTGAGACACAATTTTTATTTTAGCTTGTTCACTGACTCACCTGGAGGGCTGCCGTTGGCTCGAAGGACTTGGAAACAAAACCAGAGGAGAACCGTGGACATGAACTGCCATTCCCCCAGCCTGCCCACTGCCTTCTGCTCTTCGGTCTCATTTTCTCCCTCAAACACAAGGTCAAACTGACAGTTCCCTGCCAGGCAGGGGCCATGGAGCCCAGGTTTTCATTATCTTCCTGGAGCACCAGGTTTGTAGGTACTTCTCCCAGGAAAATTTAAGTTGCCGTGTGAAAGCTTTTGGTTTTTGCAGAAGAGCATTCTGCATCAGAAAAGTAATGTCGACAGAAAATTGCCAACCTGCTGCCACTGCGAGTCGTATTTCGGGAGCGGAGGTCGTGAAATATAATTGAAGAGTTTTTAGAGAGCGTTTGTGTTGGCTCTGATGCTCCTCTGGGAAGAAGCGGTGTCTGCCTAGGAAGGGCACCAGAGGTTTACAGCTGAAAACACAAGCAGCGATGGTAAAACCAACCGCGTTTTGCCCGTAATCTCAACGTTTCATACCTATAGGTTCTCACCGTGACTTTTATTTCTTCTTCCAGGGCCTAACCTCCCCAAGGCTCAGGTTAAAACAGCATCCCTCGGCTTGGCAGGGAAAGCCAGGTCGCCTCTGCTGCCCGTCTCGGTGCCCACGGCCCCGGAGGTCGCAGAAGAGGGTCACAAGCAGGCGGAGGACTCGACAAACGTAAGAACCCTCTTTTCAGAACCAACCTTCTCGCAAGCCTCCTCGCCATCGAGTTATATTCTCTAATCCCCAAGCCGCACGTTAATTTTTAGATAACGGTCCGTGCCTCCTTACCTAAGGTGTTACGTCGTAGCTGATAGCTATTAGGAAGCCGGTAAAAAGTTCTGGCAGCCAGTAAAACTTTTCTGGTGACTTCAGTGGACTTTGGCGTGTGTTAAGCGTGGACTTGAAGCGAGTGCTTAAATTCTGTGTTCAATATTATCCACGGGACAACTCGCACAGCCCCTCCTGAGCACCCTGAGATATTGGGAGAAGAGAAAGCGGGGTAGGAAGAGCGATAAGGAAGGAAAATAATTTTGGCAGGAAAAATGAGTATATAGTAATACCCGATAGTGGTGAGAAAAATGCCATTGAAGAAGTAGATAAGTGAAACTGAAAAGATGGTGAAATTAGAATAATCTTTTCACTCCTATTAAGACTCTTGTAGAGAAAGGTCTCACGTGATCCAGAAGATGAAACTGGGCAAAAGAAAAGGAATAAGGGAAAAAAAGGAATATATTAAATACATTTTGTGTATCACCTCTTTTCATCTACTGGCACAAGAGATTTTTCTGCTAGCTGCTGTTTTGTCCAACATCTTGGTAGTGAATCCTTTTACAAACCTGGCTAAAGGGAAAGAAAAAAAAAAAAGATTTGCTTTAGACATGGGTATGGAGGGTTTGGGTCTGCCGGCTGATGGATGCAGGAGAACGGTGTTTGATTCCTGCTCGTCGCTATCAATGGCAGAAAGAATGTACTTCTGCATAGAGTCGCAGAAGGATTCTCATGTTCTGCTGGGAAAAGGGGACGCAGGACGATGTAAGAGACATGGAATCTCCTCCTGGAGAGGGAATGGGAAGGAAAATGCCCTCCGTGGCAAAATTGCTGGCGTAAGGAGTAATTTAACATGGGACATTTGATAAAGTGCCATTTCAGCTCTCAGTACCTTATTTTATCACAGCAGCATTATTTAGCTCCTAGGAGAGACACTACTCAAGCCCCACTAAGCGTGAAGGCTGTTACCGGCAATAACGGTGCAGGCAACAAGCTCGTCGGGTGGTCAGAATTTGGGGAGAGAGGCTAACATTTGGGGAATTATTTTTTTTTTTTAAGCTTGACTCTACAGGTGCTCTTTTAAGCCTCCTACTCCATCCCACCTCGGGGACTTATGCAGCAGTGTGAGATCTTTTACTGGGTAAAACCCACATAAATAACGAATCTTTGAGCTCCTTCTCAGTGTCTGAAAGCAGAGGATCACTCCTCTTGCTCTTGCCTTGGTAATTTTTCAGGTCAGTGATTCCCAAGAATGGTAATTTTAGGTTTTGCTGCAGATTCTCAGTTGACCGTACCCCAAAGGATTACTTCCTTCCAGCCCAGTTAGGCTGGAAACCGTTCCCAGTCCTCCGCTCCCACTAGAGGTGACGGTAGAAATTCCCAACCACTAGCAAGGGCTGAGAAGTTCAGCTAATTGCTGAACGAACTGTTGCAGCCTCAGCCTAGGAGAGGACACGTTTAGATGAGCCTTTGATGTCTCCGTTGGGTGCTAAAAAATGTTTTCCTAGTCTCACGTTCAACATTGCTCTAGCACGGGCACCTCTGGTTTTCAGCTCGCGTGTTGAGCCCGGTAGGGCTTTGCCATCCAGCGCGGTAGCCCGCCCTTGAGCGTGTCATCCTTGAGGTGTCCCGGTGTCCCCAGGAGGTCCCTGCCGTGGGTCCATGTCCCGGGCTCTGGGGACGGGGAGGGGGTTCGGTTCCCATCCCGCTGCCCACTTACCTGCGTGTGTTTGTTCACTCCCAGGTTTACGAGCAGGATGATCTGAGCGAACAGATGGCCAGTTTGGAGGGGCTAATGAAGCAACTCAACGCTATCACAGGCTCAGCCTTCTAACGGCTCTTGATGAAGCGATAATTATCCCGGAGCGTTGCAGCATACCAGGATTTCACACATACCACCCACGTCTGCCACTCCATAAAAATCATCTTGTTCCCGGTACCACTCCTTCAGCGCAAGGAAGATTCCTGCAAAGTCCTAAAAGGAACGATAAAAAGAAGAAAAAGGAAAGAATAATAATGGAAATGTTACAGAACTGTAGATCTGGCGTCTAAAGCGACGGAAGCGTGGCAAGGCGAACGACATCATCACCGCGGAGTCGTAGCTGATGCCACCGGATTGCTCATTTTGATCTACTAGTCTTCGTAGAGCTCAAGTTGTCGGGACTAACTCATGTTTTACTCCGTAGAGGTTTGTAGCTCTTTGTGTAGATCTAGTCTTACCTCATTCGAGTATGTTTTTAAACATAGACCATGCCGCTAATGAGACAGTGTCGTAGGTCACTCGTTTGTTGGTTTTGTTTTTTTTTTTTTTTTTAAATACATAATTACTGACTACGAAAACACCCATAGCAAATAATCGCACCACCGCACCAACAATCTGGAAGTTTTCCCAACAGCACAAAATGAAAAGACAGATTACTAATTTCTTTTGTCGTCTCCATCACTCATCTCGCACGAAGCGGTGGGGATTAGCAAGTTGCTGTTAAATTCAGCCATTTTAGCAAGCGGTCGTAAATCCTCCCTATGGCAAAATCCTACCTATGGCAAACAGAGAACCAGGAATGTTAAGAAAAAGAAAAGGGAAAAAAAAAAAATCTGCATTGGTGGCCTGCTGCCAGCGTACGCTTGCAACAAGAGGACGTAATACGCAATCTTCTCTGACACGCAGTCATTACGTGCTTAAGCTTGTAATGAAACGTGGCTGCGTATGGGCGCCCTTCGTGCCCGCCCGCCCCGTGATGACGTTGGGAAGCGTTGCTGGGGCCGCCACGAGCCGGAGCAGAGAGAAAAACCGGAGCTGAAGTTGCCCCGAGCCTTTTCCATCCCCCCCCCCACCCACCCACCCCCAGCATCCCGCCGGGATGGCTCCGGTCCGAGGACCCCGTCCACCTGGGATGCCGACGGGCGGAGGATGAGGAGGGCGAAGGGGTGGAAGACGCTGGACGCTTCCCGCGGGCAGGACACCAGCCTGGGGGAAGAACCAGAGAGGCCGGTAAAGAACTTTGAAATTAATGAGGAGGGCTTTTCTGCAAGCGTGCTTATTTCCTGGTTGAGATCGGCAGCAATCCGTGAGAACAGCAAGGGAATTGTGGAGAGCGGCGGGACACCGAGAACCGTCGTCAGGGATTCCCTCGCCTCGTCCTAGTGCTTTAGCCGCGCATTACGGTGTTTATTGACAACGATAACTGGCTGAATTGAGTAAATTTTGTGGGCATACATTTTCTTGCTAAATTTTCAGCTGCATTCAGCGTTAATCCCTGTTTATGCAGCTGAATCACCAAAAGGGACCTCATTTGCATATTTATCAGTTAGGAGGCTGCAAAACCCAACGAGAGAGTTTCAGATGAATTATTCCATTCAGCTCTGCCTTTGATTTCAAGCTTGAGTGGGTCATAATTTTAAAAGAGCATGGAAAGGATAGGATCTTTACAACCTAATAGCTCCTTTTATTAGGTGGGTAATTATATGTGAATCTCCGAATAAAATCTTTGGAGTAAAATGGCACTGCAACAGAAGTAATAATTCAGATTCTTTTCTACGGCCCCGTGCCGGAAAGGAAATCAGATGTCAAGGAGGAATTCAAATGCTTCATTAGGAACTCTAGTGTGTTTGTGAAAACGCTCCTTTGAAAAATGCCTTGTTATTCAATTTACTAAGATTTTAATTCTCGTGAGTGAGGAAATCTTGTTTGCGTGGCAGGGGGAGCTTTCCAGTTCTGAAAGATTTGTAACCAAAAACCTCTCCTAAAAATAAAATGCACAAATCTTTCCCGATGAAGAGCCGGCTCAGCCGTTAGACCCTATAAAATCACTCCCTCCATTTTAAGTCGGAAAAAAGAAAACTTAATGCAGCTTTCGAATAGCTCCCCGTCCGCATTGGCGGAGGTTGACGCTGTTGAAACAGGAACGTAGGGTCAAACCTGTCTCTCGCTCATCATTTATGAAATATCTCTTGCCCTGGGATTTGCAGCAGGAAAGCTGGGAACAGAAACCGCCCCCAGGACTTGAAAAGAGCAGCACTGCACCTTTTTAATCGCGGAATGCTAATCCAGGATCAAGCGTCTAACGATCCCAAATTGCCTAAAATCAGGTGAGCCGCGAAGAGGTTCGCGAGTCGGATTTTGTTTGGTTCAGACGCAAACCGTCGGTGTTGATCAACCTCTTCGTTTTGTTCGGGCGTCTCGTCTTTCGACGTAACGCTAAGCCCCTGAAAGTCGGCGGATTGATCTGGCGCTCCCGGGAGCGCGGCTTTTCTTCTGCCGTTCGAAGCGTTCTCTGTTTTCAGGCTCAGCCCGGTTCAATCGATTAACGCTTGCGGACCAAGGCCAAGGTCCGCGCCGAAACAAGCCCTCGCGTACTTCGTCCGCGGGAAGGAACGACTCCATCGGCTCAGCCCAAGCGAGGCACAGCCGCTCCCCACCCCCCTTTCTAAATAAATTAGGAAGAAATTTCTGCATTTGTCAGTAAAACTAAATTAGTCCGTAGAAACACTTGAGTTTTAGGGTCGGTTGGGTTTTTTTTTTTAATTCTCCTTCAGCTGTACCCTTTACCTCCCCTGAGGAGTGACACTAAAGTTGGGTGTCGTTGTCCTAAGGAGCCTCGGAGACATTCCCAGCCTTCCTTGGAGGGCGATTTGAGCACAATACCTAATTAGTAGCAAGGATTTCTTTTAAAATTTCACCTTACTCCGTAACTTGGCAAAACTCAAACGAGGTTTTTTATTAGCGTAAATCTTCCACATCGGATTTTTTTTCTGATGCTCTATTTATTTGAGCTTGGCTGAGAATTTTTTTGGATTTTTTTGACAAATTCCTCAACTGTCAGAACATTTACAACCCGTGACTATCTCGGCCACGGACAATCCCAGAAAAATGTAATGAGACATCTGTCAACGCAAGATGGGTTTGTGAAGCTCGATGTTACCGTGGAAGATCATTAGCTAATCAATACAACAGGGCTGCCATAAACAGGTGGGGGAAAAAAACCCCAGGAGCTGAAAGAAGAGATTTTTTTTTTTCTCCCCCTCCCCCCCTTTTTTTTTGCTCCCAGACCTAAAAATGGAGCAATATCAATGGTTCAAAAGGTGGAGGGCTCCCTAGCTCAGCGTCTTTATGGACTGCTTAGATGATCGCTTCTGGGGAAAGGATTCGGTCTCTTTGAGAAGCTGTTTAGTTTTTGGAAGGGGGAAAGATAATCTGCTCGTTGTTCTTGCATGTGATCTTGATAACGTCACGAGTTAGGGTTCCACGCGCATGCTGCCAAAATTTTGCCGTAGGCTTTGCGGTGTCACTGCTCAAGGAGCGAGGACCATCATAGCCCGTAAAATGATCCGACCGTTTGCGCACCCTCGTGTTTGGGAACTGGTAATTCCCAACTAAGAGGCAACCAAAAATTGGAGGAGCACGGAGACAGTCGTGCAGCTCCGAGCAGGATTACCCACTCCCGAGTTCTTTGCATCGAGCCTTTTCTTTTAGGAGCTTTGCCTTGAGTTTTTTTTTTCCCAGGAGCATCTTTTCACCAACCCCTCCCCAGAGCCAGCTCTTCTACAAACTGGCTTAGGTAGGACTGCCGTGCGTCTGATTCCCTCCTTGACATTTTTAAAGCCTAGATTTTTTTAATTTTTTTTTTTTAAAACGTTTCTCCTGAGCTTCTGGGCGCGTTTGCAGCGCGCGCTCACTCGCTCCGACATCTTCCGCCGAAACACACGGTGCAACCCAGAAAAAGAGCTGGCAAAACGACGGCAGGGCGTGGAAGGACGGGAGCGAGTTTACAGTAACGCCGTCTCGGGATCCTTCCAGCCCTTGGGAGACGTCAGGTGTCTTCTTCTGTGGTCAGAGCTGATGGTGTCATTCCTGCTGTAGGGTCCTCGTGCTCTCCTAGCTGGCGCCTAACGCTGAATCCTGCAAATCCACACGCAGACGCTCGCGCCCGCTGCCCGTGACCAAGCACGAGCCACCGTTAGCAATACCCACGGTAAAACCAGGCGCAACCGTTTGCGGGGCGAGCGCCGGCGGCGTTACCGAGGCGCTCGTTAAATCCCGACGCAGACGAAGGGGAGGGAAGCGCTCTGCGGGCAACGCCGGTGGGACGCAGAAGGCGGCGAATCTGCAACCCCCCCCACCCCGGCCTCCTTTCTGAGATGGATACCTGGAAGCTGGATGGAAGACGATGGTGTTTTTAAAAAAAAAAATCATGGCTTCGCAGGCGATTGGAGATTGTTTTTCCTGTCGGCTTTGTTTCCCCGCGTTCCCCATTAAGCTGCTCAGTGTCCCGTCTGGTGTCGAACTGGGTTCCTGGAGGCTCCATGACAATTTTTTTTTTTTTTTCTTTTTTTCCGAAACGTTCTTCAGCAAACGGCATTGAACGCATCCTCATTCTGAGCTTGGCTGGCTGGAGAACGCGAGGTGGCACGAGCCAGCCGGCTTCGCTGTATGCTGTACATGTATTTCCGAGCGCGAGGAAGCGACGGCGGTAGAAGGAACGATGCTGTTTTTATTCTTGTAAAATAGACCTGGCAATTCCTACGTTCGCGAATTGCCGCCACGTTCGGGATTGGGGCGGTTGGGGGTGGGGGGGGGAGGGTGTACTTTTTATAAGTAATATTTAATTTATTATTTAGAGTGTTTTCTTTTGGATAATTTATGATACAAGGAATACCTGGCTGGAAACCTAGAGCAGGCTGTTAAAGCTGCAGTGTGCCCATGTCCCCGTGTGCTGGGCTCCGGTCCTGCGTTACGGACCCCGAGCGCGAGGATTCGGGAGGGTCGGGCAGCGGGACCGCGTCACCGAGTCGCCGGTCGCCGCGACTGTCACGCGCACCCCACGGCTCCAGCCTGCTAATTCCGATGTCCTGGCACCGGTGAATGCCGTTTAAAGGGCTTTGCAAGGTAATTCAAAAATTCTTAGCATACTAGTGATATGTTTATCTGATAGAAATGGGTTATACTACAGCTTTAACTAGCCTTAGTTTAAAAAAAATAAAAATCTTGTTGTTACGAAAGGCCTAAAGATGGCATTTTGAGCCTATAAACAGTTTCTTTCAATTGTCAGACTCTAGCATTGTTAACCAAATTAGAATAGTGACTGCAATATTTAAGTGTAAATCTTGTTCTATGAGAAAGGAAACTTGCTTACAGTTTAAAAAAAAGAAAAAAAAATGACTGTTTCTACACACAATCTTGTATACTACTACATGAAGAAAAAGGGGGTTTTGTAATGCACTGTAGAACAGTCTCATATTCATTTTTTTATAGAAATGTTATTCCAATGGTGCATTTTTTTGTTTAATAAATAAAGTTTTGATACAAATTCTCTCTCTTTGTCTAGTACGGTGTACAACAAGCGCTGGGTATCGGTCCCTGCGTCCCAGGGCAACCCCGCAGCTCCCACCCTGGGCACATCCCATCCAGCCCTGCAGCATCCGCTGCCCCATCCCCGCTGCGTCGCTCCCCTCCCGAACCCCACGATTGCAATTTGCAATTTGGGGCTCAATTTAAGGTGAAGCTCAGGGTACGCTCCGGCTGCTCCAGGAGCCGTGTCAATCCGGGGAATGGATTGGCAGGGAAGAAGAAATATTCTTGCATGGGAAAACAGGATGCCAGCGTGCAAATCGTTGTCCGGGAAGGGAATTTCACACGCTTGGGAATCGGCCCCGTATCAGCAAAGTCGCGCTGGGCTTGGCTTCTCCGTGCCCCGACCCTTTCGGCGTCCCCGAGTTGGGCACGAGGGGTTTCCAAGATTACGTTTCCCTATTTTCAATCCCCCTGTAGTGAGCAGCCGGGATCGGGATTTATTTCCGCTCCTCTCTCTCCCCATTGCACCCTGATCCCGCTGTTGTTGCCCGGGGATCGCTGAGCCTACGGCCCCTGCCTTCCGCGGGCATCATGAGATAGTCGTAACGTTAGCCGAAACACCGTTGGGTGATGCGAGCGACCTCCAAACGCGTTACGGTTGAGCTCTTCAGCTCTCGGCACACGGATTTCCACAGCCAAGAGGGACGGTGCTGCCGGCTCCTCCGACCCCGTAACCCAGGAACTGCCCGCAGCAAACGTTCTCCAGAACCCGGTGGGTAACGAAGGCAGCAGGTTTGGTCTCTCATTACGATTTACAGCCGCCTTTTACGCCCCATTTCCATCGGTGCAATCGCGTCTCCTTTACCAGGGTGCCCTGGTCACGGAGTCACGGGCGCTTTCGTTGCCAAACCACCCCGGCACTGGGTGCAGCCGAAATGACCCAAAATACGTCGGCTCGCCGGGGCTCCAGGTCTCGCCCTGCAAAGAGTTTGCGATGCGGACTAGGTGAGAAGGACACGTTTTAGGTACGTCATGCCCCAAACCCTCCCATCTCTCATGTTCCCATCTGGGTGCGGAGAAGGGGTGGCAGAGCAGAGGAGACAGGGACGGGTCGATATTCTGAATCAAACACAGTTAAAGTAACTCCTCGACTTGGCGCGAGTTCAACGCAACAGCGTGGCGAACTCCCTGCTGCGCCCACGTTCGTTCTTTCGCACAAAACTTTGCGTTCTCATCAAATTCGGAGGATTCTGGGCAAAGCGAACATTTGACGGGGGGGTTGTCGGCGGGTTTTTTTCCCCATTGTTCTCAACTTTTCGGGCTGGATAACCAAATACGACTCTGCGGAAGGAGTTGCTTTGCTTCTCTTGCTGTTTGCTCTTTCACGGTCTTGTCCAAAGCAAGCGGTGTGCTTTACGGGGCCAGAGCTTTCATGTTTATTTCTAAAAATTAATAGCGCTTTACGGATGCTGAAGTCCTTTTTATGTTCTTGGCGCAACCTTTTTCGATACCAAAACTACTTTTATTTCTAAACTCCGAGCGGTGACAAGGTACCAAATCATCACATCAAGCGAGCGGGGGGATTTTTGGGGTTTTTTCCCTGTTTGAGATATAAAGAGAAATAAGAATTAACGGTATTAATCCTACTTTTGAAGCGTGTCAAAACCCGACGGGTTTGTACATCTGCACCGACGAGAGCGACAGAGGCGGGGGCTCAGCACCTCTCCCACCCAAGCACGTTCCCATCCAGGCAGGGACCCGACACCGGGGACCTTGGTGCTGGGTGGGGACTCCGGACGCGCGTCCCCGGGGCGGTGCTCAGCTCAGCACCAAGGCAGAAAGCGGCCAGGAGCGCGTCGCCGGTGGCGCGGCACTGGGGTGCGGATTTTTGCTATTTCGAGGTTTAAATTTAGGGGAAAAGGGAGAGATTTCATTTTTTTCCTTCAAGGATTCTTGCTGCATTTTAGAAGATACTGCGAAATAAACATCAAAACTGAATTGAAAGCTCAGAAAACTCTTCCAAACGCAAGCTTTGGGGGCTTTTACCTTCATGACGCTTTGTAAATGTTAGGAGGGGACATTCCCCCCCCCCCCCCCCAAAACACCCTGATAAAAGAGCTGAGGTTGGCACCACGGTGGGAATTCCCGAAGAAAAAGAAGGACGTGACCAGTTTGGTTTCTTGGGCTGCCGTGCCCCCCTGAAAGCAAAGGCGGGACCTTGTCCCAAAGGAGCATCCAGGACCCCCCCCCCCAAAAAAAAAAAAAAAAAAGAAATCGGGGTGCCCTAAACCTCTGCTTTTGGTTTTGTGCTGGAGTCCTTGAAAAACTCTTTGGGGTTGTCAGCGGGGATTAATGGAAGCCCTTTCTATTATGCCACGTTTAAGCGCAGAGAAATACGACCGTAGGGTAAAGCGACCCATGATGAATCGTACGCGTCGAGGCTTGAGTTTGAATTTTAAAATGGTGGTGTTCTAATAAATTTATCGTGGTTGGGGGTTTTATTGGTCAGGTGGGAATATTTTGTTTCGTGCAGGAAAAAAAAAAAATGTCGACCTCTCTTGGGGCCAGTAAATTAGATCTGTTTGAGGGTTTCATGTAACAAAATAATGCTAGCGTAGGAAATGAATCAGCGGACGGTTTAGAAAAAAATATAGTTTTACTTGAAGTCAAACTGAGTGCCAGATCAGTGTGTTTTGGGCTGAAGACCTTTGCCTTCAGTATTTACGGTCTCGGGGTGGGATTTTTTTTTTTTCTGGGGGGGGAAGCTTTGCTTGTCCGTCACCTTGCTTTTCTCGGTGTCTAGAAGAAGTGACTTAGCCTGGAAATATTAAAGCTTCGTAATAAAGGAACGAGCGTCTGTGGCTGAGATTGTTTTCCAAGCGTGAGTGACCCGCAGCCGCGCGCGGGAGGGTTCGAGCCCCGCGGTCGGTGACTCCGCCGCTTTAGCAATCTGCTCGCGACAGATGCGCCGCGGAGGAGCCACAGGCCAAAAATCATCATAAATCTGAGCTGGCCGTCAGCGTGTTTTCTTTATTAATTTGCAAACTACCTCCTGAGAGGCTCGGCAGCTCACCGATGGCTTTTCCCTCACCGTTTCTCCAGCTGTGGTTTTGCCATCACTCCACAGGAGGATGCTGGAGCACGGAGGCTACAAAATGAAGTCGAACGTAGTTAAAAAGAGCCGATGGTTTGAAAGGAGGCGCGGGCAAAACTCACTCCCTGGACAAGCAGCAGCGTGGGAAACGGCTCGGGGGGGGGGGGGGCGTTTACACATTTTGTGTGTCTGTGTGTGTAAAAACTTCGCCTTAGCCTAGTCTATAAAAGAAGCAAACCTGGGAAATGCAAAGAAGCAAATCTGTGTGCAAAAAGCACCTCGCGGTGATTTTTTTTATCCCCCCATTACGGCAGTTGCCCAGGAACGCGCCGACCGGAAAGTAGGAAAAGAGTTGGGATCCACCCCGGCACCATCGCTGGAGTCACTGCTGGGCACGGAGCGTTTCCGCTGGATCCGCTTTTATTTCCAGCTGGTTTCAAGCGGGCTGGAGCGCTGAGGGATTTGCGGGAGCAGATAACGCCGTCGCTGGAATATCTGAGCAACCACCGACCCAGGCGCCTGGGGGTCGTGGCTGGGGATGGTTGAGCTGCACAGAAATAGGTGTCTGTAGACTTCTCCTGGCTTTTCCAGCTCAGGTACGCTGGAATAGCAAAATCTTGTCAATAAATACGATTCCGGTCCTTGGGGCTTGCTTTGAGGGCAGAGCTCCATACACATAAGCTTGGAAGCAGCAGGATTTTCTGGGAGGCTTTCCCGAGGCTGGGATCTGCAGAGTCTCATCTTGCAAAGAAAGAAAAGAAACGAACTTTGATATTTTCTAGCAACGGGCATTGCCTTATGAAAATAAAATCTTCTTTAGGAACAGGCAGGATTTCAATGCGTAACTACACCTCTCCAAGGAAGTTATTCTATTTTAAAAGCGGTTCATTTCCGCGAGCCGAGGAGGCAGAGCCAGGATCCGGCTGCTTTTCTGCTGAAAGCCACAATACTGTTTACAAACTGCATTATAAAAATAGTCTTTTTTTTTTTTCTTCCCCCCTTCCAAACATCAGAAACTGTTGATTTGAGGCTATCCAAGTATTTCACTGAAACATATTGTATTTTACAGAATATGCTCAGGAAATTATCGCAAGGTTTTATTTCGGTCTTGTTTCGAAGTGGCAAAGTATTTGGCTGTGCTATAAATATTTTGACTTTTTTTCCTGTATCATTCTTTAAAGCTACATATGTTCCACCCGCTATTATAATGCAAAAGTCCCGATGTAAAAGTCAGAAGAAAACGTTCTTTTTGCTGAAATACAATGTGAGTAAATCAAATACCTTCACAATATTTTCAAGAAATCTAGGAATTATTCATTTTTGGGGATGAAACCAGGTTTTGGCTCCATTATGGAATAGCAATTGAATTGTTAAACCAACGTGCTCTGCTACGTCTGCTGGCGCCCCAGCCAAGACACTCCATGCGTAGCAACCAAGAGAAAAGCCAACAACCTTCCGAGCGTCACCCCCGGTTTGGTGGCACGTTGTACTGTTTGATCAAACACCTGCAGATACCTGGGCTTCATCCTGAGACCTCAAGCATGACTTGGACAGGAGATGTCGTCCTGGCTGGGGGTGAAGCTCCAAGCAGAGCGGCAGGTTGAGTTTTCTTACCCTTGGATAACTCCTGGCTGATTTGTTGAGGTCCCTCAGACCACAAGGAGATATAGTGGAGTTCTTCTCTCATGAGCTGTAAATCTACTTTGGGCCTGGTGGGAACAAGCTTTTTGCTGTACTTGCAGAATTCCCTGGAAGTATTTAAGGTTGGATGGGACTTTGGGCAAGCTGGGCTAGTGGAGGGGGTCCCTGCCCATGGCAGGGGGTGGGACTGGGTGGGCTTTGAGGTCCCTTCCAACGCAAACCATTCTATGAGTCCATGAATTTATGCATTTCTTGAAGGCCACATGCCTGTGCTTTGAGCAGGCAGGGATCATAGAATCACGGAATCCTTAAGGTTGGAAAAGACCTCTAAGGTCATCAAGTCCAACCGTCAACCCAACACCACCATGCCTACTAAACCATGTCCCCAAGCACCACGTCTACACGGTTTTTGAACACCTCCAGGGATGGGGACTCCACCCCCTCTCTGGGCAGCCTGTTCCAATGCCTGACCACTCTTTTGGTGAAGACATTTCTCCTCACACCCAATCTAAACCTCCCCTGGCACAACTTGAGGCCATTTCCTCTTGTCCCATCACTTGTTCCTTGGGAGAAGAGACCGACCCCCACCTGGCTACACCCTCCTTTCAGGGAGCTGTAGAGAGCCATCAGGTCTCCCCTCAGCCTCCTCTTCTCCAGGCTCAACACCCCCAGTTCCCTCAGCCGCTCCTCATCACACTTGTGCTCCAGACCCTGCACCAGCTTCTCTGCCCTTCCCTGGACACGCTCCAGCAAATGTCAGCTCTGGGAGCCCACCAACCATTGCACGCCCTTTCCCTCTTCTCTGAGACCGTGGGACAGTGCAGCAGGACGCTGGTGGGGTCGGGAGGGTGACCATGGCACGCAGGCTCTGCCCTGAGCGGCAGGATTTGCTAACGTGCGAAACACGTGGCAACCGTCTACTTTAAGGCCCAAATGCGTCAGCAGACGCGTTGGGGCACGGGAAGACGGACGCGCTGAGCGCCGTTCTCGGGGTTGCGCTAAATCCCTGGTTTGCTTTGCTCTCCGCTTTGACTCGGAAGAACTTCCCGACAAAACCGCTTCCTGCAGAGACGTGAGCGCGACCAGCAGGTTTTTCTGCAGGGAGTTCCAATCGAAACCAGTCAGAGAAATAAGAAAAAGACACCGGGCCCGGGCTGCCGTTGCAGACATTTACTGTTGCTGTTGGAGAGCGACTCCACGACTCGCATCAGGCTCTGGCTGCCCCGGCTGCCGACAGCTCTGCAGCCTCCCCGCGGGGTGTGCAGGGCTCCGAGTTGCCCCCCCGTAGCCCCTCGCGGGCTCTGACCATCACCCCACGGCTACCCCCAGTGAGCTTTCCCCGTCTCATCAGCTCCTTTGCCATGAAAAAACTTCAGCGGCAGTGTGGGAATGACTACAAAACCATGGAAATGTTTGTAGAAAAGGAAAGTCAGTCCTCCAATGTAATGACAATGCAGGTTAATGTATACGTTAATTTTAAGTGTCTGGGCATAATTTGAAAGAAGGGATGGTTTATCTGATTTAACAAATTATACCCTTTCTCAAATTTGGAATGAAAAGCTGGTTCTTTATTTGGGCAATACCAAATTTAATTTCTAATGTTTGGACCATGCAAAAAAAAAAAAAAAAAAAAAAAGAAAAAAGAAAAAAGAAAAGTAGGCATGTAAAATTCAGTATCACTTTATAATGACAATGTGCTACCCGGCCTCCCAGCACCCTGCGCCAGACATGAATATTTTAGTAACCAAGGAGGAGCAGCGTGAGCTGGAAGCATAATAATCGGTGTAGCCTAAGCACGTCTTTTAGCACTGGCTGGGAGGATGTCTCTGCTCGCCGGAGCAGAGCCCGCGAGGGCACCGTGGGAGGGTGCGATGGGGGACGCACCGGGAGCCCCTTCCCAAGGGACGGTGTCCCAGCATTCTGCCAGACCGTGGGGACACCCTGCCGCGGGACCAGGGATGGAGAGATGATGCAATGGCAATGGTGGCCCTCCCACCGCAAACTCCTCTGGTCCAGCTCTTTTTCCAGATCTTGCACTGAGCTGGAATTCCCCCAAATAAGCGAGAAGAGATGTTCTGCCTTCCCTCCTGCCTGGGCACGGCTGTGTCCATCTCCGTGTTAGGCGCAATAAGCCACTGGACATGGTGTGATGTGCTACAGCCACCAACTCTTGGTCCCTACCCATGCCAGGAGACTGCTGCCACCACCTTTCCCTGCTCCTAGGGTTGTTATCCCTGGTCCCCTGCTCCAGTGTCACTGCAAAGCCACCAAGAGCAGAGCATGTCCCCTCCTGGCATGGGCGAGACCAAGGTGGGCACCCAGGACCTGGTGGGACAGTTCTCCTTGCCGTGACTCAAGTGCTCGAAGCTAAGCACGTGCTGAACCGGAGCCCGAGAAGTCAACGGATTGCAGGATCAGGTCGTGAGCTGATCTACAGAATTAGATGCCTTTGATCAGTGTTTGTAAACACAAACATTTAACTTTCCAGATCACCAAGTTTCATCAAAAAAAGAAAGCCTGAGTAAGTAGAAACAATTTTATATTGCCGCTAATGAAATTGGATTAAGATAATAGGGTCTGGTCTGAATCATTACACATTTCATCTGCAATTTTTTTTTCACAAATTCATTATTCAAAGCTCTGCATATTTGCCATATTCATTAAAAAGAGGGCAAGAGTCACAGCCTTAGCACTGAAAAGAAAATAAAGCTTGTCATGAAGGGAGCTATTTCTTCATCATGAGAATTGTTTTCCTTCGTACTTGGGAACCATGAGATACAGTTGGAAAAAAAAATGGATTTATTTGGTCTTGAAACAACTCTTTCTTATCTCTTACCATCTAAAGCAGACACCGGTGAAACCCTTCAGGCATGTGAGACTGCTCGAATTAGCCACCCGGCAACATCGGCAGTCTCCTGGCTATCCAGAAACACTAGTTAAAAATTAAATATTTTGCTGTGTTGGGTTTGCGTGGCAGGGTTTTGGTAGCGGGGGGAACTACAGGGGTGGCTTCTGTGAGAAGCTGCTAGAAGCTCCCCCTGTGTCTGATAGAGCCAATGCCAGCCGGCTCTAAGACGGGCCCACCGCTGGCCAAGGCCAAGCCAATCAGCGCCTCTGGGATAACATATTTAAGAAGAAGAAAAACACTTAGAGGGAGAGAGCTTTTGCAGCCGGAGAGAGGAGTGAGAAGATGTAAGAAACTCTGCAGGCACCAAGGTCAGTGCAGATGGAGGGGGAGGAGGAGCTCCAGGCGCCGGAGCAGAGATCCCCCTGCAGCCCCTGGTGAAGACCATGGTGAAGCAGGCTGTCCCCCTGCAGCCCATGGAGGAAGGATGAGGGGGTGTAGAGATTCCACCTGCAGCCCGTGGAGGACCCCACACCGGAGCAGGTGGAGGCACCTGAAGGAGGCTGTGGCCCGTGGGAAGCCCACGCTGGAGCAAGTTCCAGGCCGGACCGGTGGACCCGTGAAGAGGGGAGCCCATGCCAGGGCAGGTTTGCTGGCAGGACTTGTGACCCCGTGGGGGACCCCACGCTGGAGCAGTTTGCTCCTGAAGGTCTGCACCCCGTGAGAGGGACTCCATGCTGGAGCAGGGGAACGATGAGAGGAGTCCTCCCCCTGAGGATGAAGAAGCAGCAGAAACACCGTGAGATGAACTGACCGCAACCCCCACTCCCCGTCCCCCTGTGCCGCTGAGGGGGGGAAGGTTGAAGCCAGGAGTGAAGTTGAGCCCGGGAAGATGGGAGGGGTGGGGGGAGGTGTTTTAAGAGTTGATTTTATTTTCTCATTCCTCTACTCTGTTTTGCCTAGTAATAAATTAGATGAATTCCCTCTCTAAGTTTGGTCTGTTTTGCTCGTGACAACAATTAGTGAGTGATCTCTCCCTGTCCTTATCTCGACCTGCAAGCATTTTGTGATGCTTTTTCTCCCCTGTTTGGTGAATGAGGGGAGTGAGAGAGCGGCTCTGGTGGGCACCTGGCCCCCAGCCAGGGTCAACCCACCACATTTGCACATGGGAGCATCAAGGATACGAACCCTGCTCTTAGGGTTGTTATTCCTGGTCCTGTCGGCCGCTCCCATTTCCTCAGATACTAAACCATTTTGCAGTCAGGACAAATATTATTGTAGTTTAGATGACATTCCCTTCATCCAATTAAAAACCTTTAGTTTAATTAAAATAAAACTTAGGGTTTTTTTTTTTTAAAAAATCTTTAAAAAGTTAAATTCAATTAATTACATCTAATTGAAAACTTTCTGAAAGTTGGGGGAAAAAAAAATCAATTCTCAAAGACTGGGCTAATATTCAGCAAGAAAAGGAGGTGGTGGCCTGGCTTGTCCCCCCCGAGAGCACCAAGAGCTCCGACCCCAAACCTGCTCGCTCTTTCCGAAAGATGGAAGAGGCTGAGAAATGGCAGCACCACAATAATGACTGGGGGCGGGGGGGCTGGAAACGGTACCTTTCTGTGCCTTAAAATTCTCTCTCGTGTTAACTTTTCAAAGTTAACTTTTCGAAAAAGCGGCTCACGAGGCGATTTGATTACGGCGCATTAGTACTGCGACTTGACGGTCGTTAAATCTCGCAGAGAAGGGGTGGCAAGGAGCATCATGGCTGGAAGCTGAAGCCAAAAAAACCGAAAAAAAAGAAATTAGAAGTAATCCCTATGCTTTTAGCAGCAAGTGTAATTAACTGCTGGGACAAACAGCTCATGGAAGGGTGGATTCCCCCAACATCCTCAGAACAAAGTGAAGTCTGGATGGCTCTGAAGAGCGCGTGTTAACAGAACGGATGGAGAGAGTTTAACCCACGTTGGGATGCGCATGCCTTTTTATTTTGTTTTCCAGCCTAGGCGATACGCCCCTGGAGAGGCGGGGGGGGGGGGGAACAACACGTCTCTCGATACCTCTCTAAATCACCGGACGTAAGACTAAAGCTGTCCAGCTAAACCCAGGCTAAATTTCTTCCCCTAGCCCGGGATGAGGCGCAGGCTTAGTGGAAAGCAGGTACAATTTTAAGTTATTATCCCTATTGTCACGGGGGAGAGCTTGGGGGGGGGTTAAGTGAATGTATTCCTAATTAAAGGTAACTGAATGGCTCCCCCGAGACCGAGGGATTCCTTTTAGTCACAGTGGAAGTACGGAGGGCAGCAGCAGTGGAAGATAAGAGGTTTAAATTCAGCCGTGGTGCTGGAGATACATCTCAGTCTCTATGGACTACTCAAGCCCTGGGTTTAGTGGTCAGCTTGGCACTGGGGTACCGCTGGGCACCTCCTGGGCACGTAGGCTTTGTGTGGGCTGGTAGACGTCGGGGCAGTAAGGAGAACGAGTTCTGGCCAGTCTTTTCTGGTCAGTAAACGGCTCCAGGAGATGTGGGGGTTGGAGATACCACTGTGCTCAAAGACGCTGTGCCCTTGTGCGCCTTGTTTGACAACACGGGTGGTTCCACCATGCCCAGCGGTGATGCTCTGGCACAATTAAAAAAATCCAAGTATGACTCAACCCAAGCACAGGTATCTGCTGCCGTTCATGGTGGATGTCTGCTAGTCCGGGACATCTCCCAGGGCCAGCAGACGGGACTCGGCACGTGCAGGAAACCCACATCTATCTGGACCAGCAGCTGCAAGCAAGATGCAGGACCTTAGGGTATCTGAAAGGGCACCACGCACACGTCTACATCTAATCAACCACACCGAGCCTTAGTACCTCCCCCGCAGAATTAGTGTCTGTGAAAGGAGGAAGTTAATTAAAACCCACAAAAAATCCAAGTACCTATACCTCAAGAACCTGTAGGCTATCAGGATGAAAAGCCGTTCTGCTGTGCACCTGAGAGGACCAGTTAACCTCCACCTGCACAACTTGCACCAAAGCAACGAGTGTTCACGGCCACTCTGAAATGCACATTGAGAATGATCAGACATGCCACTGCTTTAAAATTAAAGCAAGGTGTCAGTAATAATTTCGATTTACTGAAAAGCACGCCGCTTGTCACCTTGCATTTTCAATTTCCTACCAGTCAACTTCCACCAGTAAAGATTTAACCTTGGGCTCTTCCTGACATGGTTTCCTTTGGACTCCTGCTGTTTGCTCCTGCCATATCGGTTCAATTTCTGCAGTGTTTGGAAGCAGCTCTACATTTCATGGCCAATCTAAAAAAAAAAAAACCCATGTAGATTGAAAAAGTGCTGAGTGGGGTTTTTTTCAGAGCTCTTAAATACCATGCAGATGATGAGACTATTTAGAGTCTTGTTCTTGTTTTGGGGTCTCGCTCTAGTTATTCTATCCTGGGGTTTTTTTCCTGTTTTATTCATTCTGGCATCTGAGAGTTAAATTTATCACACCTTGTGTGCCAGGTCACATAGGCTGTAGTAAATATATATGTAGGCATCTTCAGGGGAGAATGAATCCCGTTTTAATTGCCCTCTGCAGGAACCTACGTCTCCGTTGATGGGAGGAACGCTAGGTCATTAATTCAAGATAAGACACCTAACTCCATACCTACCACTGAGGTTCTGCAGGCAAATAATAATGATAAAGCTCATACAGTCCAATACTTTTGTTCTCCAGATTTGCTGTGAAGCCCATTCCAACAGTAAAGACCTGCATGCATTTGTAAAGGAAAACATTTCATGGACTTTTTCGTCTGAAATCTCAGTGTTTTAGAAACAGTAGCCTTTCAGAGGGCGAGCTTCTAGCTCACTGTAGTCGGCTAAAGAAAGGGGCAGAGACGAGGGAGGCCGGGAGCAGAGTCACCGGCCGAAGCTGGGACCTCCGATGCTCGTTGCTCAGCAGTGGCCAAGAGGGCACAGCAGCAAACTTTGTCCTTGCCTCTCCTCCAGTCCTGAGCATCACGTCAACAAATTGGGCCGGATTCCTGCGGAAAGCCGCTGGATTCACCCACCGCACCTCCCTGAGCCACCCTTCTTATCCAGCACCAGGTAAGTACGGTCCTGGAGCCTTTGCGGGCTGGTGGCACTGAAAACGATGCTTAGGTTTAAGGATGTTTTCTAATAATTGGAGATGCTGTAGGTGCATCCAGGGCACCAGAGGAGGGACCGCAAGTGACTGTACCCTCAGGAAGGAACAAAGAAATGTGAGGTTCAATATCTCACAGCCTGCAGGCTTGGCACCTAAAATTACTTGAGGCATAAAATCATATCGTTAATGAGAAGACTGTCCTGGCTAACAGCCCTGAAGGACCCGCTGCTCCTCCCACCACCGAGACTTAGCGGGGCGACGTTTTCGTGGTGCTAGCACCCAGGGCAGCTTCCCCTCCTGAGCACCAGGTGTTTGTATGCAGCTCAGAGGATGCTTCTCCCTCCGGCAGTAAAACACGCAGGAGCCACGATGCATTTAGCTAGAGTAGAAAGCCACGTCCAGGGAGGAGCGTATGGAGTTACTCACCTGGCTTACATACCGGGGGCTCAAACGTCATGATAACTTGCGCTTTTGTGGCTTGGCCTCGCCGAGTCTCCTTGTGCTTCGGTTGCAAAGACTGCTTGACGGGCATGCTGCGAGAACACAGACCTCTGCCACATCTGACAGCAGCCGAGAACGTAGAATCCCAGAACGGTTTGGGTTGGAAGGGACCTCAAAGCCCATCCAGTTCCATCCCCCTGCCATGGGCAGGGACCCCCTCCACTAGCCCAGGTTGCCCAAAGCCCCATCCAACCTGGCCTTGACCACTGCCAGGGAGCCAGGGGCAGCCACAGCTTCTCTGGGCACCCTGTGCCAGGGCCTCAGCACCCTCACAGGGAAGGATTTCTGCCTCACATCCCATCTCCATCTCCCCTCCTGCAGCTTCAGGCCATTCCCCTTGGCCTGTCACTCCCTGCCCTTGGCACCAGCCCCTCTCCAGCTTTCCTGGAGCCCCTGCAGGGACTGGAAGGGGCTCGAAGGTCTCCCCGCAGCCTTCTCTTCTCCAGGCTGAACCACCCCAGCTCTCTCAGCCTGTCTCCATAGCAGAGGTGCTCCAGCCCTCGCATCATCTCCGTGGCCTCCTCTGGACTCGCCCCAACAGCTCCATGTCCTTCTTGTCCTGGGGACCCCCCGAGCTGGATGCAGCACTGCAGGGGGGTCTCACCAGAGCGGAGTAGAGGGGCAGGATCCCCTCCCTCATATCCATGTCTTCTCTACAACTCCCCAAAAAAGCACAGTGAGCACGTGCCGAGACACACGCAACCCTCCTTCGATGGGAGGGAGACAGAGGCTATGCTTTGCTTTTCTGAAACCACGTGAACTTTTTATTATCAATAACTAGAGTTATTGTTTTTGTTTTAAATTGGCTGTAGCAGCTGCGATATATTAATGTCCAGCAAAAGGAATGCCTAATGCAAGCATAAATCTTCTGAAATATTTATAGCATACATGTCTCAACATGTCCTGTATTTATAGGCAAACCGTTTAAATGAATATCTGATAAGGAAAAAGACTATTAAGTTGAGAAAAATCTTCCCTTCCCAGCAGGGCTACAATGAGTATTTGAGCAGCTAAATGAATAAATCTGCTTGGCACTAATATATCAATGCTGCACGTTCTATAAACTTTCCATGCAGGAGAATATAAATATCTGACAAAGAAATAATCCTATTAAAGAAGAAAATTGACTGCAACTCAGAGCCATATGGATAACAAGTCTTTGCAGTATTATCTGCTGGGTCTTTGATTCTCTGTCTTTACTTTTTTTTTTTCCCTGCCTCGACCTTAGGGAATCTTTTCTGAAGACATCTCCATTTAAAGTAAAGTAGCCAGAAAATCTTTCACATTTCTAGAAAGGACTCTCTAGCCAAGGAAGGATTTCACACAGCTTTAAGGGCTGAAGGGATTATTTTATACGTGTAGTTTGACTTTCCATACTGCACTGAGCGGTGACTTACGCAGCGGTTCGCGCATCAATTTTATTACCTGGCTGGGGGTGCCGACGCGTTTCGAAGCAGCGAGACTAAAGGCGCGCGAGGGGATAGAAGCGCGTTTGCTCCCTCCCTCCGGGAGAGGAGCCAGGTTTTGAAGCTCAGCGCAAACCGTGGCCACTTGCAAGCCGTGGGCAGAGGAAAACAGAGCCGGTTTGGGTACAGCTCCGACCAAAGCGTCAGCAGTTCGGTGCACATCAAACGCCTTTGCATTGCGTCAGCGGGGGGGGGGGGGGGGGGGCAAACATCCGAGCTGCAGCTTGCGCTTCAGGTAGCCCAAATTTCCAGGAACGTGTTTGAAGACTAATTCCCTCGGGGGAATTGCTCAGTTTTAGTCACAAGCAAAGGAAGGGACTATTTGTGGTCTTCTGGGTTTTGCTTTCATAACTTTTCGTAAATTCAAGTGTAACGAAACACGTAGAAATTTCCTAAGCCCTGTAAAACAACTTCTTGTCTTCAGGCAAAAGCTGACAGTTTCCACTGCTAGATAAACAGACGGCCCCCTCTTTGCCGGGGATTCACGTGTGCTAATGTGTGAGTCAGAGAGACTGAGAAAATTAGAAAACTCACAATACTTTTAAATAAACCTGGGATTCTCAAAGGCACCTGACTGTAGTAACCGAATCTTAAAGGATTTAAGCAACCTCATTCTTTTCAGAAAATCTGAGTGGAAAATAACGTGGTACACACGCTCAGAAACTTTTCTGTTCATAAAAAAGCTCCCGTTTGGTGGAAATTGGAAGTGCTGGGAGTGAGAGAGGAGAAGGGACCCACTGTGGTCCCCTGGGGGGGTAGTGCCGGGCAGCCTCCATGCCTCCCCCTCCCGGCACCGGGCTGGGGGGCTTGGGGTGTTCGTTTCCCGACCGAAACCTTTGCGTTCAGGCGCAACTGAAATAATTATTCACGTGCAGAATCAGCCTGCCTCTGTGCATCACGATATACCCCCAAATAAAAATCAATACCTACCCCGCGGGATTAGTACTTGCCCCAGGACGTACCCTTCCAGCTATCGCAGGAGTTTTGTGTTGGACTTGGGTTTTGGTACCCTTTATAATCACTGTGTAAAGAGCCATTTTGCTCCTGTAAAGCTGTCCTTAGGGCTGGAGGGGACTCAGGCAGCGTAAGGTCCTTGCCTCTGCGTCCGCTGTCTCCACTTTACCGCAACGCACCGCTCAGGCACAGATTGCCCAAGTAAAAGTTCTCCTTAATTATTTCGTGCCCCTTAAGCCCCCCCACCGCAAACTGAACTGCATAAAAACATCGCTCATATGGAGTAGGAGGTGCTGCTGAAGGGAAAGGGTGCTCTTCCAAAACATGTTTGGGAATAAGCTCATTAGAAACAATTTTGTTTGCAGACATCTCTCTTGAAGGCAAGTTAATTTATGGGGAAGAACAGAAGTTGCAATCTGGCAGGGAAATCTTCCCAACATATTTGGCAATCCTGCAGAAGCCATAAATCTGGGTAGCGTCCTCTGCTACAGCCTGGTTTCCTCCGTAGCCCCGAAGGCATCACGGTGCGCAGGGAAGGCTTGCTGCGGTACCACTCAGCCCGCGTGCCGGTGGCATGGAGGGGAGGGGGGACTCGGAGCTGCAGAGACCACAGAACTTCTGTTCAGCCTCTCCTAGAAGGGAGCAGCAAGAGTTAAAGGCAGAAAGAATGATTATGGCAAACAAATAGGTTACCAACGGGACCTTCTGTCCAGTGATTCCACCGAGGTCTTCTAAGAAGGAGTGGTGCAGCACCCAAAACCGGTGAGCCAAAACCAGTGCGTCGGAAACTGGTCAACAGGAGACAAGTGCTTGTGTAGGCTCAGAGACTGTGGATGAAGCGGCAGGAGAGCAGAGCAACTTACTGGAGTCAGCATCACCTTAAAATGAAAGCCATGTCCTGAGACAACAACCTCAATGGGCCTTTGTCATCTGGGTTTTACTTTTTTTTAATGACACCAAACCAGAGACTGGGGACAATGTGACCTCCCTCTTCTTTCTCTGGCTTTCTCTACATCCCATATGACTCTTACATTACAAATCATCTCATTGCTGCTGTGAGCTTCTCCTTCCAGTTTTATTTCTTTTCTTTGTACCTCTCCCTTCTTGCTTTCCACACAATGAGGATCTGGTTTGGCCAGCCACGGTCACTTTTGTAAAACAAAGGCCTTTCGTAAAACTGCTGCAAGCCTGCAACTGAACAAGGCAGCCAGGCACAAGAGACCCCCCAAAGCTGCTGCACGTTTGCAGGGCTTGGGATGGGTGACAAGCATGGCCCATGGCTTTGTTCTACCATGGTGAAGGGGCCTGAAGAGTCCGATCCAGACATAGAAAAGAACATTTTCTGATGTTGCTGGTTATTCTCTTCCCCTTTTATGCGTTCATTAGTCTTGGTTGGTATGCAGGGAAGCAGCCCAGGACTTTGAAGACAACTGCAGTAACAAGCACTCCAGCTTGTCTCAGGGAACTTTTTTATTTCCCATCTGTAGTGCCATCCAAGAGATTGTCAAACAGGATTTTTTTTTTTTTCCCTTGCACTCTCAGCATTTAAAGACAAAAACAATAAAGGATATTGTTAATATGAATGCCTTTGTTAGTTCTTGATTTTTCAAATTTTTCGGATCTTTAATAACAGATCTGAAAGATGTAGAACATCAGTTGTTTGCCAGAGACCAAGACAGACCCAGGCTTGTCTTCAAGACCCCAACCATGTCCGCCTGCCAAATGCTGTGCAGCGGTGGGGACCCAGCAATAGTTCCGAGCCTGTTTTTTCCATGTCATGGGGAAACCAGACTACCGTTACCTTCCCGTGGATGCCCAGGCCAGCTCACCGCCCATGTGAACCCTGATTAAGCCACGCTGACACCCCAGGGATGTCCCCCAAAGGGGTCCCCTAGGTCCTCCCCTCCCACGGGCACACGGGGGACACACCACCGACACCCGCGGACGTGCGAACTGAGTCCTTCACTGCTCTTGGGTGCAAGACCTGCTGCCCTGTACTCTGACCAAACAAGCTGGACAAGAAGCGGAAGCTCGTTTAAGACGTCATGAGCTGAATTTTTGGTTAGAAACAAACCCAGATTTGCATAAAACACTTCCAAGAGAGTTAAATTCGAGACTAATCAGGGATGGCTTTAGTTAAAACTTCCTCATACCTGTCTCTTCCACTTCTTTGCCTGGTGCCAGGGCATTTCCCAGAACTTGCATGTGATCCACTACTCCTGGTGGAGACAACTGGGGGGTGCTGATGGTGCATCATCATCATCATCCAATAACAGTAATAATTATTATTTCACAAAATAATATCAATATCCTGTTTTACCAAGGGTAGAGAGATACAATTATACCTTCGGAAAGCAGTCACCAGAGTATTCCTGGCACAGGCAGATGACCTGGATTCAGCAAGGTTATTCTGACAGGTACGGCAGGCTTCTAGTGAAATACTCAAGCGAGTAGGATTGAATACCAGGACTGAAACCTGCAGCAAGATGCTTAGATGCCCAACAGCCGTTAAAACTGATCACTCACCCCACAAGCAAGGTAACCCGTATCGGTAAGGATTCAAAACCATTTGTTCCTAATGGCTTTTCGGTCATGTGCGTACAACGTACAGCTCACAGGGGAATACAGGTACGTATCTGGCGCCCGTAACTACCTTTGCTGGCAGCTCCGGCCAGAACGAGTACATCAAGCAGGAGGTGCTGCTTGGGCTGCTCTTCCTGGGGATCTCACTCGTGCATGTCTCGAGAGCTGCTTGCAGTTCAGGTCTGCGAGGCCAAGGCTCAACATCTAGCTACATCCTTCAGGGGTGCAACACCAGCGTCTTCGCACCCACTCCGTAATTCATCGTGAAAACCCACAGCAGCTCTGTATAGGGATGGAACAAGGGGGTGGGGGTGAGAAAGAATTCTGTGAAATATTTCATATTTGCGTGAAATCCTGTTTTATATAAAACATATACTTTAAAGCCTGAGCAAAGCGACACACTGGGCTAGATTACCCTTTAGTCTAGCTCTTCTTAGGTTCACGCATGCTGGATTATTTGGTCTGACCTCCACAGCAGAGACCATGCAATTTAATCCAATTACCTTCATACTTTATCAGATTCGTTTGAGTAAATTTTACCTTCTGGTAAAACGTTAACAGTCTTGGTGTGAAAACTTTGACCGTCAGAACTAGAACAGTCAGACCTGTGGTCAATGGAGGAGCTTTTTGGGTGAGCAGGGGTTTGCTGGCACCTTCCTGCAACACAGACCTGGCCTCCGGGGGGTTTGCAGCTCCTGGGCTTCCAGAGATGTGCAACCTACTTCTTCCACCAGTAGTTCATTCCACCAGGTGGTACTTTCAGTTAAGGAAGCGTGAAAGCCAGTGGAGCGGTTTATAATCCTCACGCGTATTTTTTGCTGTTGTTGCAAAAGGGGGGAAAAAAAAAAAAAAGAACAATCAGCAGGGAAGAAAGAGGTTGTGTTTCTACTGTTAAGAGCTCATACAAAATACTTATTGTTACATAAATTAATTGTTCGTTTGTTCCCTGTGGAATTTTTTTTTCCCTGCTGCTTTACAATTCTTATTTGCTTTGATGTTAAAACAGGGTGGAACTGCAGGTCAAGTCCCTAAAGGACTTAGATTTAATGAATTTTCCTTCTAGCCCAAAGAGGTAATTTAGATAAGTTATAGGAGTATTTTCTGGCCAGCTTTGTAAATATAAATAAACCGATGTTGAAAGCATTTTAAGAATCGTCCATCATGATTAATCTTTGGCATGGTTCTTCAGTATATATTAGCATGGTAGAGATGATACCTTAGGATTAAAAATATCAATTAAATCCATGCCGCGCAGCAGTTTGGCATGCTTCTTTCCTGAGGTTATAGTAAGTTGAGTAAGTTGTGGAAGGTCTGCAGGACCTGCAGTTCCTGAGTGCCCAACGCGGGCAAACTCAGTTATACGACTTCATGCAAGTCTAGGAGATAATGACGGCATGGGCCGCACGTTAGATTTTATGAAAGAAAAAAATATGCTTGGGCATCACTGCCTGTTTGTCCCAGGGCAAATTCTCCTGAGCCTGTTGGAATGACGTTTTCTTCTAAGTCTTGATTCCCACATCCGTGGAAGTCAACACAACTCTCTCGAATAACTTGAGAGATTTCAGACGACATCTTCAAAGCACTGCATCACCCCTGCTAGTGCCTCCTTTTCCCTTTTCCTATTTTACATTTGATCCTCTGTATTTTCTTAACGTGTTCATTTGGTAGAATGGCAATAATGTTCCACAACTGGAGTCTGGAACCAGATGAAGGTTACTTCCAAAGTATAGTAACCTATTTCCCTGCCTCCTCTCTGTGTTTATTTTCCATAAATGACTTAACACTTACCTTGCAGTAGGAGACCATTACCAGTTACAACATTTCTTTCCAAAGACATTATTACTTTGATATTTCGTTTTCATAAAAAGGAATCTATTTATTGCTGCCTTGTGGTAAAAAAAAAAAAAAAAAAAGTCAGTGATTTAATTAACTAGTTACTCTGGCTTGAATATTTCATGGGACTCTGGCTGTGAATTCCTGCAAAGTGAATGTTTTCAGACAACTTGCTGAAGAGCCTACTTCAGCTGATTCTCAGCAGACACGTGTTAACCGTGTCAGAAATCATTCCACTCTTGCTCTACGTGGCGACTTATTTTCCCATTATCTCCCAACAGCAGTATTCACAGCAGCACCTAGAAGTCTCGGATGCCACAGTGAGTCCTTTGGGATGGGTGCACGAACAAGCACTTAATAAGAGAGAGTCTCGACTCTTTTTCCCACCCAGAAAAAAAAAAACGTCAGGAAGAAAAAGCCAACGTCAATGCGATGACCTGCTGGGTCATCTCCGGAGCTGGGAATAGAGCCCGGGTCCCCAGGCGTGCGTTCTGGTGCACTCCTTCCTAGTCTTGGCTCTAACAAACCAAGCTTGGCTCTAACTGTTGGTGAGCGGACATATATATATGGACAGCCAGTTCAGTTCAGAGAGCTGTGTGGTAACAGCGGAGATCGCAGCCGACAGAAGCTGGATCCCATCCTTCTCCCGCTCCCACAGGGTTACGGAGCCCTGTGTGGAGGAATCGGCTTGGAGTAAAGTCTGTCAAGGGCTGAGCCGAGACGAAGCGGTAAGGGAAAATGTGACGCTAGGCATTCCCTTCCCCCCCTCATAATACTACTATTTGTAAAAAGAAATGTTTGGGTTTTTTTTTTTCTACAAATGGCATTGTTATAACCATGCCTGATTTCTGAATAAACCTGTAATTTTAAGACTTAAATCATCGGACATATAGAAAATGCTGGTTTCACCAAGACCTGGTTTCACCTGCCTATACGACACTGCTGATGTCTTTGCAGTTGCTCTGAATTAATATATCATTTTAGAAAACTGAGTTCATTTTGACATCAAAACGTGGAAATTAAAAAAAAACCACCAAACTTTTTTTTTTTTTTGGTGATCTACTGGAGATCTTTTTTTGAGGACTAGTAGGGCTCAAACCCCTCCCAGCTGCAGCAAATGAAGACCTGAAGCTCCTAATTCCCATCTCAGTCTTTCCCACTCCCAGACAGCCTGTTTCTGTCACTATCCATCTTCTTCTCCCCTTCTTACCCTGTTCTTTTCCTCCCTTCTTTCAGCTTGAAATACCAATTCAGACTTAGAAAACCAAGGCAGCCTACAGCCAATGTTGCTAATATAAATCTGTTCGTGAAGAAATAGGGGGTTTTGATTACAAATGGAGAACAATAAAGAGAGGACTATAAAAATACAATAAAAACCATGGAAGCTACGATTTCTTTTAGCTTCTTTCCTTTTCCGTTGTTCCTAAAAGTAAGTTTAACGCAGACTAATTTCCAGTGCAGAAACGCAGAAGGAAAGTCAATCAGGGAAGCAGATGAAGACATAACCATTAATATTAACAATCCAGAACTATTAGCTTTCACTGCCTCAGAACAGAAAGCAATCCCCAGTGCACGAGCTGGCTTGCCTCCCACCAAATTTAGTTAAGAGATTTATCCTTCAGTGTCCTTTGTACTTTTGCATTTCGATGGCGAGGAGCACCGGTTCACCCAGTAAGTGTGAGAAAGGTATAGAAAGCCAAGGTTCCCAAGGCAGAGGTGAGCGAAAGACATTCAAAGGCTCCGTTAAGGATCTCACAGGGGAGAGCAGCAACGCTAAGGACTTCGAAGCACAACAGGGAGCACCACAGCAGCGAAATCCTGGTGATTAATTGCAGCAAACACGGGCAAAGGAAATGCAATTGAAAAAAACCAAATAGAAATGAAAATAAATACCCATCAGGATCCCGCAGGGCTCTGGGAGTCAGGGGGAGGCACCCTAAAATACTGACCCAGCAATCGCCCCGCGCAGCAGCTGCCGGAACGCTGCCGAGAAAAAAAAGGGAGAGGGGGTGAAAATCAGCTCTCATGAGGGGTGCTAACAAAATCACCCCCCCTTTCTCCTTTGTTACCTTTATGGGGAAGCTTTTTGAAAATTTCATTGCTTACAAAAGAAAAAGAAAAAAAAAAGTTTCATTTCAGCCTATATTCATTCAAGGCCAGCTGGCTTTTTAGAAGGGGCACGAACTCTCACATTTCAGGACAAAGGTTCTCAGATATTGCCTTTATGGGAGTTCTCTCACCTTCTGCTGGTTCCTTTTACATTGATCACAGAGGAAAGCAAATCCCAAACTGCCCGACCCCTAATCTGAATCAATAGATAAGAGAATGGACGGATAACACCTTTACCATCCGCAGCCTGGGCTCAGACCTGAACTGCATTCGCTGTAGCTGGTAGCAGCAATGCTCTTACAGCTCTCGTGGTCTAAGGAGGTAAATGATGCCAGGTAGTGAGGAGGGATGATATCGCTCCGTTACACCAACTGATGTCTTTGTAAGAAACAGGCAAGCATGCAGATCTGAAATTGGAGCAGTAATCTTCAAAGCGAAGAACAATGGTTCTGAATTGAAGTCCATCTGAATCCAACCGTCTGAGAGGGGATGGCAGCCAAGAGAAAGACAAAATCAAAATTGGTTTTGGACCAGCTAAGAGTTAGAAGAACAGTGTTAGATGTACCTATGTTCATTTATTAAATGAAATTAGATTAAAAAAAAAATACCTATTTAAATTTTCCTCCAAGCTTGCTCTGAGAAGATAGTGTACGTGACCAGGCAATTACAACACCAAGCATGAGAAATTACAAAAATTAGAAGAAAACACGTGAGGGGCATGGAACAAAGGGCTCGGAGGACAACAGTGTCCTGAAACCCAGAGGGAATAAAATAAATCCCAGGAAAATGAGCTGAGTGAATTATAATCGATAAAGAAAGCCATAGAGAAGGGTAAAGATAATATAGGAAGAACAAGGAACACTGGAAGTTGAACAGAGGGGCGTCAGGTCCCAATCCTGCAATTTGGTATATGCAGCTAAATTGGTCTTCCCCATGGGATCTGCGATGCGATTATAAAATACAAAAGGAACAAAAATGTGGTCTGTCAAAAATAGTAGAGAGATTTTAAGTAAGTCCAAGTGTTTGCTTTTATAGAACTAATTGGAGGATCAGGCACTGGTATTAGACAAAAATCTCATCTCTAATACACACCCAGTGGTCCAAGTGGTCCATTCTCAGGCCAGCGGCAGAGCATCCCCGGCGTCAGAAACTATGAGCTGCCAGAGCCGTGCAGACTATCGCAACGTGTTAGCTGGTGCTTATTTGGCAGAAAAAGATACCACTTTTTAATTGGTACACCCTCAAGCGGTACATCTCTGATATTCACAGGCTATTTACTGTGAAATGAAGCACAGGTTTCATCGATGAAATAAGATACTATAACATAGGTAAGAAGTCTTTGAACTTGACTATGTCGTCTTTATTTGGGGGAAAATTGGCCGATTTTCATAGCAATTTGTTTGAACTGTAACTTGTGGAAGACAAATCCCCTTCTTGGGTCTGTACTCTATTTAAAGCCTGAAAAAGTACGATGCATTAACATTTTACCTCTCTGCCTCCTTAACATGGCACTGGATTTTCTAACTATGCCCATATGGCCCTTGTAAAGAACGCGAGTTCATTAGCCAACGCTCCCAGCTCCAGCTATCAAATCCAGGTTGTGGTTTTATGGACCTACTAGACATAACATGCTAACTCTGCCTCGCTCTGCCAGCTTCCAGCTAACGTTATTCTTAAGTAAAATTAGAAGCTGCAACTGCAGAAGCGAGGCACAAGGGATTTGCCAGCCGTTATTACCATGTTCATGGTGTGAATATGGGGCCAAAAGCATCACACAACATTATTGATAAATGTAACTGAAAAGAAAGTGTTTGATATTTTTTCCACCGAGACACCATCCCTCTTTTTCACCCCTATATGTCTGTCACACCTTGGCTGTCATTGCTTCTAATGTTTATGTGATAATCCCTGGCATGACCGGCCATAGAGAGACGGAGGACACTTCTGCACATACCAACCATTGGAGTTCTTCTTTCATCCAAAACAGGAAGGGACTTTGGAAAGAAAAAAAGGTCAAAATCCTGGTCCTTGTCCATAGAAGCCAAGTTTGATCCTGTGCTGTCAGAGCTCAAAGTACAGCTGGTCCAAGTCATGGGCAAGCAGTTGTCAGAGCCAGTCTCCAACCATTTATCAGTTCACACCGGCCTTTCCCCATGCTCACGGTCTGCCTGTTCCCCGGACACTCATACCTACATACTCAACAGCTACGTTATTATTTGCAAATGTCTCTATTGCTTTATTGTAGTTCTGATATTACGCTAGATCCTGCCAAGACATTCAAAAGCAGATGCTCTCTGTTTCATGATGCTCTCAGCCTGCGAATAGATGAGTACATATCTGTTGAGCTAGCCGTGGATAAAATCAACACATGGATTTCCCCGCAAGCAGAATGGCAAAAAGTGGCGTATGAAGGAGGAGACGACACTGATGTCTTCAGAGAGTCTGGAGCTGGTTGGAGGGTCAGCAGAGAGCAGTGCACAAGAGGAATATATCGAAAGAAGATAGGAAAAAATCCTTCCCTGTGAGGGTGCTGAGGCCCTGGCACAGGGTGCCCAGAGAAGCTGTGGCTGCCCCTGGCTCCCTGGCAGTGGTCAAGGCCAGGTTGGATGGGGCTTTGGGCAACCTGGGCTGGTGGAGGGGGTCCCTGCCCATGGCAGGGGGTTGGAACTGGATGGGCTTTGAGGTCCCTTCCAACCCAAACCAGTCTGGGATTCTGTGATTCTATGAAAGATTTGGGGAGAAGTACAGGAAGATGCATTGAGCAGAAAGTATGATGAATTGTTAGTATTTTGTTATTCCATCACAGTCTGGTGTCTGAGGTACCACATGACCTTTCCCTTGGCAATGTGTGCTCTTCTCCCACCCATACCTTTGTACCTTCTCCCACGTGCTCCACCTTGATGAGAAGCTATTGCCTGCTTCTCCTGCAACATGTAGTTAGCTTCTTCTGAACTTCCAGCTATTCACCTGGACATCTCCTTCCCACAGATCCTCTCCTTCCTGACAGCCAACCCCTGCAATATTACCATCAATTGTAGCAAAGGGACTTTAGGATCCCCATCATAGATAAAGGTAGAAATCTTTCCAACAGTACAGTTTAGCCCTGGAATAGATTGCTAGGGGAATCACCCTAGCTGAATGTCTCTAAGGAAAAAAATAGAGAAGCTCTGTTAAGAAATTATGGGCCTTAACATACACTGGATCATGCTTTGGAATACCTTCTTTCCAAGACATAGTAAGAACAGCACATCACCCAGGCATTGACCTGGCTATTATTTTTCTGACAAAGACCTTGGTTGCACATCCACACATAAAATCCACTGGGTAGGAAACAATCCTTAGAAAATCTAGATGTCCGTGCACCAAAAGGAAGATCAGTGTTCACCCAAATATGCAAGATGAAGAAGAAAACTTTCCTGATGGCTTCTTGAGCAAAGGAACATTTTTTTGCAGCATTATCCACTGAATTAATTTTATTTGCAGCATTAGCCTTATTTCTTCATTGAAAAGATGTCCACATGACTTGCAGTGCTTTCACATTTGTCCGTATGTCTTGTCAGGATCAAACTTAATTACCTTTCCTTTCAATGTTTTAAAACTAACCTTCCCTCCAGTCTTGCATGAAAGTTGTGTTGGCATGGTTACCTAACCCATTACTTCCTGAGTATTGATTGTATTACTCGTACGGCTTGAAAGCCATAAATTCATTAACTAATACTATCTGTTGAATTGGGAGTTGGAATTATAGCATATGGAATAGCTTCTAACTCTAGAAATCCTGTCCAAAAATAAGAATTGGGAATCAGCTAATATATATTTTTTAATGGCTGCTGCAAGAAAAATTGAAATGAGGAGAGGCAGTGCCGAGAAGCCAGCGCACAGACCTCACATTTAAATGCAGATGTTTGAGCAACGTGCAGAGGAAATCACTCAACTGTTTGTATTTAGGAAAACGAGAGCAAAGGAATTGTCGTAGAGAATCAGAGCAGAGCCAGATGTGATGCTGCATCCCTCTGACACGTGTCAGAGAGGGTCTGACTGCAACGGAGTAACCTGCCCCTGAGACGTTTCGCTAAAAGTATGCTTGAACGAGGGGCTTCCAGAGCTAAAAGTTTAGTAAAGAGTACCACCCCTTAAGCTAGAGGAGACCCTATGAAGCGCTGTGGAGCAGACAGTCCATGAACATCTTCCCACAGCCCTACCAGGCTGCGCTCACCGAAAGCACTCACGCTACGCCTGACTCTTTCCTCTGGAGGTGCTAATTACAGCTGCTGGCTGCTTCCTCTCTGCTTCTTGCTTTTGTTTTCCAGACTAGCACCTCATCAAACAACATCCCGAAGGGTGAAAGGCTAATGTTCTCATTGCACCACCATGTGTCAGCTCACAGTAAGAAGCTATGGTGGAATTAACCCTCTGGTAAGACAGTTCCCATGTGCAAGAGCCTTTGCTACATAATCATTCTTGATTGCTATTTAGTGGTTGGAACAGAGAGCTGGTAATTAGGACTCCTGGGTACTATTTTCAGCTCTGTCAGTCACTTTATCTGTGACCTTGGGCAAGCCACTTATCCTTCCTCTTGCTGTCTACACCTCATCTTACCTGTCTGGAAGAGAGCAACAGCACTTAAAAAAAGTTGCTGGGAAAGTTGTGAGACCGACCCGTAAAGGTCAGCTCCAGCACGTAAGGATCTGCCATCTGCAACCAACCCCACGGCACCAATTTATTTCCACTCCATACCCCTTGTGAGACGGCGAGGATAGACCGCTGCACTGCAGAGTCGTTGGTGTGCGGTCAAAGGCAGCAGAGATGCTCGCCCTCCGTGCCGTGCCCAGAGGGGTGGCACCGGGTGGCCTCTGGAAGCCTCTGTCCCTTCCAGCAGACACTCCAGGCAGGTTGCTGCAAGAATTCCTGGTGCCAAAATACCCAGAGACACAGATGCATTTCTTCACTGCTCAGCACCCTGGGCATCTTCAGGACTCTGGGTTTCCTTTTTCCTCATAAGTACGTCATACAAAGTTGGTACAGACATCTCATCCCTCCCCACATCTCAAACCTCACAGAACGGCTGCAGTGGGCTCAATGCAGGTTCGTACGGTTAACAGCAAATTCAACCCACCCAAAACATAGCCACTGCCCGACCTCGAAGGACCTCTGCGGAGGGGTCTGGCTGACGAGCGTTAGATTTTGTGTTCTTCACAGAATTTGGCACTGCAATTTGGAAGTCGAATCTGGATCCCTCAATCTCCCCCCTCTTCTCCATTCCCAGAGCAGATCAGAGACAAGCTGGAACAAAGGTAGAGGCTTCGTCTTGCTTCTCAGCTTGGCTCTATTGTATTTGCTCAGAAACTTTAAATTTGTGATGCTGGAAACCTGATGATGCAGTTTAAGCCTTTAAATTGTGATGTTTTGAATGCATGATTGTTTTAAATATTTATCCCTTTGGCAACTTGGAAATGATTAGCTGAAACAAATGTATTGACCAAGAGGCCAGGGCTCTTCGCCCGTATCAGAAGCAGCCAGAACACCTGATTCACTGAAACATTTTGATAAGGCAAGAGCTACTGCAGTGAAATTATAATGACTAGATAAAGACTCCAGTATACCATGGTAACTAAACTGCAGCCATTTATTCTATTGTCAAATATTTTCTTTTTCTTGAAACTTGTGAAACGTCTGATTTTACAAGATATTTTCCTTCCATTGTGGATCCTCCCGAGCATGCACTTTCTAAGTGAGGGTCATTATGAGTAAGAATCCCTTGAAGTTTCATGACCTGGCAATGCTCTTATCTCCTGTGGGGCTCATTGAAGACCCATTTGTGGAAATAAGCAGTAAAAGGTTTCATGAGCAATTCCACAGCCCAACTTTTGGTCTCACCATCTGCTGCAATATCTCACATTTGGGAGATGACAGGACGGTTTTGTAAAGAGGCAGCTGAGCGGTGTAAAAGCCAGCTGCAGTCAAAAGCTGAGGCCAGTTTCCAATACACTTTGAAACTGCATTTTCTTTCAAGGAAATACCAATTATACACCTTCCTCCTCACGGGAGTACCCAATTATCTCCTGCCGCTGATGGCTATGCCATTGCCTCATCTCCTCCTCAAGAGGGAATAAAGAAACTTTATCTAATGGAATATAAAGTGCTGGTGAGGTTTGTTTCTCAATTGTAGGCACTAGCTGGTACTGGTATTACGGCAGGCAGGTCAAAGCAGCGCACTTTATGCTTGGAGCACAAACCAACGAGGTTTGCATGGTCATTTATTCCCGCTGAGTATCATGCCCGAGTTTGCATCAGCCCTCAGAAAGGAAGGTCTCCTGCAGAGAGGTCCTTTACCCTTAATGCAGAGAGCTGTAATCGGGGAAATCAATAATTATTCTCAGCCTTCAACCAGGATCTTCGGTAGATATTTCAGTACCTCAGACCCAGATCATTTATAGAAGTTGAAGATAAAAACTGAGCTCTTGCACTTGATTCAGTACACTCCAGATACGTACTGAAGTCCCCAGCGCAGGGCAGGCTGACATATTTTATTTATTTATGTCTTGCATGGAAGCACTTCCTTATTAATCAGTTTCTGAATGACTGACAGCTTGAACATCCCATTGCTGAAGTTCAGGAAAGAGGTGAAAAGGTACGTTAAGAGGTGGTGGAAAAGGTATGGAAGAGATGAGGTGACATTTCCTTGGCAAATGGAGAGGACAAAAGTCATTTCAGGTTTTTAGATGAGAGCTTGTAATCAGACAGAAAACGAAGGACGGTTCTTGGACTGAGCTGACCTACTGTTGGTTTGTACCTTCACCCAAGCTACGCAGTATCAGAACATCACACTTTCTGAGCACTTGCCTCTTTAACGAGGTTCACTTTTAATCGGCTCTTTTGATCCAAGTGATCTTCATGCAGATAGCTGTTGAACGGGGCCAGAGAAAAAGTGACCTTCATGGGCTTCAGAGATGAGAGACACGATGCTGAAGATGTATTTTGCCATCCCTGTTCTTTGAGGGCGTCTCCTGCGGAGGAACAGCAGCTATTCCTATAGCTTTCCTGGCACTCTCTCAAGTGGGAGGTAATATCTCACGGCTGACAATATGAAGGGCTGCAGGGAGGTCTAAAATAATGAAAATGTTTACTAACAAGAGGAAATCATCCATCATTGCCACTAGAGCTGTTCAAGTCTGAATTCCAGCCGGAATCCAGAATGTGCCAAGTACTAGATATTAGGTTCAGCGAGATGAATTTGTATTTAATCTTTTGACAGATCCTGCACAGATTTTGCACAGGAAAATCAGATGTGGCTCCGGAGCAACCGCAGGGAAGAACTGACATACCAAGGGTAATTCCTTCAGTACTGGCCACGTGAATGAAAGGGAAAGAAAAGTTTATTTTGTTAAAAAACGCCACTGCGTTTTCTGGTCAGGAGCGACAGCAGCGGCTCGTGACTCTCTGCATCAACTGGGAAAAGCAGGGTATTAATCACATGTATTCGGTCAAGAATCCTCTGGGCTGTCCAGGGCTTTTTGATGCTTTCTGACCTCAGAAACTCTGGCTGTTTGATAAGATGCTGTGGGCACAATCAGGGTTACAGCATTTTGCCAAACACTTAGGAGAAAAACAAGGAGACAGCACCACTGGGTTTTTTTTTTAGGAAGAAATCATGTCAAACAAATCTAATTTCCTTCCATGACAGGGTCATGGCCTTGGAGATAAAGAAGAAGCAGGAGATGACTACAAAAAACACTTAGAAAGGCTTTTAGCACTGTATCACCTGCCATTCTTAGAAGAAAGAGAGGCAGAACCGTCTCGCCTGGGCTCTGCCCCGTGTCTGCTCGAGCCTGAGGAATTCAGGAAAAAAGGCTTAGAGAGTGATAATATTTTATTTCTGTGCACTTTTCTCTAAAACGCGTATGCTTGAGAGAACTCAAACTGCAGGTGTTGCCCTTCTGGGGTGTAGCGCAGCTATATGTTGGCTTATAGTTATACTGCAGCTGTTTGCTATTTCACCTGGAGAAGGTCGTGATAGTACTACTGAGCAGAGTTTTACCATCACCGCTGCCTCAGCTCGAGATATGCTTTACAAATAAAGAATCCTTCTTGTAACGAGGCAAAGTTTGGTATAAGCTGGGCCTCAGAGGCTGCAGCCGTAGTCCTGGCTCTACCACGTTAGAGTAGTGGAGACGCATCCCCTTCTAGTGTGCTCTCGAGGCGGTGTAATAGTAGGCTTAACCTTGATCAGAGTGCTCCTGTCCTTAATTGTACTCTCTTGCATAGTTAATACTTTAGTAAAATACCCGGTATTATGATCATCCTGCCTTTTTACAGATGGCGCAGAGGCGCCGCAAAGTTAAACGACTCGTTCAAGGTAATGCAAGTCAGGGTCGAGGTACTCGTCTGGGCTCCCCGGTTCTGGCCCCTGCTCTCACCATGAAACCCCCCCTCATGAAGACCTCAAGTCCTGATTTTAATGTGATATATGTATCACTTGCACCCTCCAGGATTTTGGTCAAAATGTGACATCCACTATTCCAAGCCATGAGTCCTCTATTAAATAGTGAAATTTGCTTTACGACTGTGAGGACGAAGCTCCTCAATGCTTTTTCCAACTGATTACCTGCCTGGAAATGACATTATTTTTTTTCTGTGGCTATAAAGTTTGTTTTATTTCCTGGAATAGCGACATATACAGTTCATGGTGTTTTATGTATCCTTCTATAAAGTATTTTGTGCTCTGAACCAGCTAGTGCATTATATTTTTGTCCCTCTTTCAGGAAAAAAAGGACAGAAAAAGTTAATGGTATGGAAAGATGATCTTCCTGTGTAATTATGATGATTTTTTTTTTTTTTAACCAAAGTTTCAAATATTTAATACAGTTGTTTACTAACCAAACCTAGGCCTTCAGCAAGGTGAATGTAAATTTCTCAATCCACCTTTAAAAAATTCTTGGATTTTTTTCATGTTCAGGTCCAAGATTACACTCGGATAAATAGATTAGCTAAATCAGAGTATACCTTCAGTACTGAAGAATCAGAAAAAGCATGCTTGAATTTCCTTTAAAATATTTCACTGAGATTTAAATTCAATTAGCTTAGAGAACCCCGTATCAATGTATTTATCTATATGGCTTTTGTTACTGCAGCTTGACCATCTCATAAATCTTTAACAAGAGAGAGACAGAAATAGAACGGAAGTAAAATGGGAAGAAAAAAAGGAGAAAATGGAGAGACTTTGTAGCCTACTTTAAGTACATAACTTTGGATTGTAGTCTCTTCTTCCGGAACTTTTTAGCTGTGTTAAACACGCAAGGATAAGATACAGTCAAACCACAACACACCTGCAGCATGTCTTAAATTTGAACCGATACTTTTTTCTTAGACAATCGATGGCCAGACAACTGAGTCTCCCAAGACCTCAGCTAGTCCCCTTATCATGGGTGATCTTTCTTGTCCAACTCTTAGAACTCATCTCTGGCTGTGCCTACACTGGCTGGTCGTGTTGGCCGGTTGGAGAAGGTCTGCAGAGCACCACGACTGGTGTGGAGGACATGATGCATTTCCAAGGGGTTTTGGTTCAACCTCACGCTGCTCCCGTCCCATGGGCTGGTTGCCGCTTGCAGTGGGAGAGCAGGAGCTTGGTTCCACCTGGAGAGAGCCCAGTTCCTGTCCTTCAGGACTACTACTCAGCCTGCCAAAGCACGGCAAGCGGAAAGGCTCGGCTTTCAAGCTGGCTTGTGAGCCACGTAAATCAAATACCGGGACTTGACTTACCCAAATCTCCACACGCTTGGTGCTTAGGCAAAGCTGGAGCTAGGCTTTACTGGGCAAACAGTGCGTCGTACAACATGCATACCAGACTGACTCCGGGACAATGCCAGAATAGTCCGGATTTAGACACAGGTTTTGAGCTAAATTGCATGGATGTAAATCTAACCTAGTGCCATTGATTTCAAACAGCTCGTGTGACTCTTACTTGTTGCCATGCTTCTATTAAATCTAGCCTCAGATATACACATTAACCCGCCTGTAATAAACAATTGCCCTTCTCAAAAACGAAATGCGTACAGCATAAAGAGCTGTTCTTTCTTGATGAAACATTTGTCAGCCATTCTGAGATACCCTTGGCACAGCAAGCCTTTGCAGGCTTCAATATTGATAATAGTCAAAGCTTCGGCTAGGCAAATACAATCAGGTTGGTAACCTGATTAAAACGATACAAATACCAGAAAGCGCACTTCCAAGCTCTGACTCAGAAATGAATGCTCTAAGATGCTTATTTCCCACTTGGCTTAATAAACAAGCTAGAAAAAGCTTTTTGATCTTTCCTAACCTGATTTAATAGATAGAACACCTTCCTTTTGTTTAACCAGGGTATCCCAAGTGCAGAACACAGAATCTTTTATTTATGCGCTTGTCCCTAACAAAAACATCTTATTCTGAGTAACAGTAGAATTACGGCTTTGTACTAAAATGTGAGATAACATAGCATGAATGGAAATAATTCTTCAACTATCTATCACAGCTAAACCTACATCTGTATTTACTTCCTTTAGCTAGCTAAACAGACATTTAACGGGGCTGGAAGCCTAATTGCTCTGTTACCTGTACAGTTAATTGAGAAAAAGATATTATTCTCTCTGGCCACGAGTCAGAACCAACAGTGACTAAGTAACCCACGAAGGTCTCTTCATTGACTGCAGTGGACGTTAGATGGGCCAAACCAAAGCTTTAGTTCAATGTAGTCTACTGGCATTGACTATATTGACTAGGAATCATTTCTATTAGCTGAGAATCATTTTAGTTATTTAAATTTCTCCTATCTTTTCTCCACTTGTCAATCTTGCCCCAGGTAAGTACTTACTCAACACGCCGTCTCCCTGCTCCTGAGTCAGGTACTGCTGGAGCTCAGCAACGCTTCGTTATTTACTGGGGCTAAAAAACAGACAATGAGGGGATGCTTTGTGAGTAAAAGGGGTTTTTGTAGGCTTGCTAGAGTGAAAAGGTTGTTTTAAGGGGGTAAAAAGAAAATTCATGCTGATAGTCCAGGCAAATACATATTTATCTTATATCCTGTATCAGCAAATGTTCAAGAGCAGCTCATGTTTCTTTCTGAATTGGCTGTGGGAATAACACGCCCAAGAGAAAGCTGCCTGCAGGCAAACTCAAATGAACTGATTTTTAACTTATTTATTTTTCATTTTTTTGACTTAGTCATTCAGTAGGCTAATTTGAGATCATTCTTCCTCCTTTCCCAAACTCTCCACTCCACTTAAAAATCTGTGCACGTAGTCATTATGTAAGGGGCTTATATTTCAATGCTTGATTAAAAAAATACCTAGAGGTAATTCTGGTTTGAAACAAGTTCACAGAACTGTTTTCTATCAGTCGCCCGTTCAAACAAAATGAAAATTAAATGTGCATGAGAATTAGGCATCGGTTCCCTTAAACTGCCATTTTATGACTGTATACTTTAATTGGACATTGCAGATAAATCCTTTTAAAAAGCTTAAAAACAACATTTTCATCAGCCTAGAGCAGCTCATATTTTGTTCCAAGCAGCTGAACAAACACATTGAGTTTCTTCCTCCTCAAAAGGTTTTTTAAACTCTGCTCCACTCTTAAACAGAGCCGGCACATTACATGCATGAATTAGGCAAAGCAGGTTCATGCAAATTGTGTATCGACTGAAATGGAGTATACATAATTTCTTGCAGAAGGGAACAGATAGAACGCATTTCTGGAGGAGAAAAAAAAAAAATCAGTCCCTTCTCTGTTGCTGAAGTCCCATGATGTTAAAAAGCTTGCATTATATATAACAGCAATCTTCCGCCTCTTCAGTTGAATCAAGGAATCCCATCAATTTTTACCTGCACCACAGGTTCCTGGACAAGCCGCTACGAAGAGGCATTTGCTGGGCAAAGGAAACAAATCGAATACTTGGAGACACGCAGCGGCTGACTTGGGTTTGCAGATACTGCTGCCGTTGGCATGACAAAACAGGGGAAGAGGCTTTCTGCATCGCTGAGGCTGGATCCAGTTGCCATGGGCAACTAAAGCATTTCTAAACTTCTTGATGTCCGTCTCACGAGAGGGTTGGGGTGAGGGTTCCCCGAGTCTGCTGCTCCTCCCAAATCCCTCTTTCAGAACCTCGCTGCACTGATGTGCTTCTCCGGGCACTGATCCAGAGTGGAAGGACTTACTCTCCAGATCATTTTTTACAACTGATAGTTGCAACCACTGGGGGAAATTTTTTAAAAGGGACGGCGTCTGACTTGCTGTCAGAAAAAGAGCAAACAAAAGAGGCTGTGTCTAATAGAGTGAGTGGGCATAAAGATCCCTCCGGGGTAACACCATAAATCAAAAGTCAGACTGTTCCCAGTCAGGGAAAACAATAAAGCACGAGAAAACCAAGTGAAGTGTAGGTTCCCTTGGTGCTGGGACAAGGACCGCTAACTGTGCGGTGGGTTAGTACTCTGCTCTGGGCAAGAGAATAGTTGGACAAGACAATCCAATCTGCGATCTCAAAGCCCAGGTGCATCCCTCCACTACTGCTGCTTTCCTCACCACGCTCTTCCTCCAGCTTCAGGATGCAATGCAACGTTATCCTTTATCAAGCTGCAACTATTTTGATTTATTTTCCTTCCTGCACCCTCCTTTACTAATTATCCAGTCCTAATACAATATTGAGGATTTATTCGTGTATTTTTTCCATGATGCATTTCAACCAAAGCAAAGGAGCTTTAATGAATTATGTTGTTTATATTCAGCCTTCCTGAATATAAATTACTTATTTTTAATCAGCTACCATGAAAATGTTGGTATCTGCATTGGTTTTCTAGTGTCCTGCAATGGCAAAAGAAATTCCGTGCTAGAAACGCTTATTTCCCTTCACTGGAAGAGGAGTCTACACAGCTATTTCATATCCGAACATACTCTCCTCCCTTCAAAACCAGTCCAAACCTAAGCCATCCCAAAATGTTTATAGAGTCTTGAAGGAAAGAGTAAGACCCGTTTTCAGCTCTGCCTGGTTTCCACAGTGCAGACAAGATTCGAGGAAATGGAAGTTTTAAACATAAAACCCTCATCCCAAGGCTTAGTAACTCTGTATGTAGGACGTTGAACTTACGGCTCAGTCTACAAAAAACCTCTAGCTTTGCAACACTGCATTTTTCACCCACTTTTTAGACAGCTAGACACAGAAAAGAATCAAAAACCTAGAGTTAGGTACTCAGGATTTCTATATGAATTACAGATCAGCTTAGGAGCAACATACTAACTAGCAAAATGAATAGTAAATCACATACGCTGTTCAGTAGGAAATGTCTAAATTAGTAGCTTCTTACAGACACGAGCTTCTTGCTCAAGGCTGGAGAGCAATTTTCATATGGTTAAAAAGCTAGTCTTGCAGATTTAAAGGGTGTTTAAAAAGAGATTAGTCAAAGTGCTTTTAAATGGACCCGATTAGAAAATAGTACGTCTGTTTCCACAGAAATGTGCTGTATTTCTACATTTTATGTTTCCCAAAATTGAAATGAGAGTGCCATAATGGAAATTGCAAAATATCAGGACACACAGCACTGCAACCAAAGAATGAAAATTAGATTCCTCTGTGAAATCAACACATTCATTTTTACAAGGTCAGTTTAGTAACAAAAGTCCGAATGAAAAACAGAACGGCAAAGTCTAATAGAAGTATTTCACTTCGGCATATTTTCAAAACTAACTTCTATTTTTTTCTCCGAATAGGTGTATCCAGATGCAACATTTCATTGTAGCGAACAGTGGCTCTATCCTTTTTTTTGACCATCCCTCCTTGCAGGCAATATTGGCAGGCAGATTAGATGACCTAGTAGGATTTTTTTCATGTCAGACATTGATAATCCATGAGTGATGACTCTGTGAATTTGGCAGTTAGAGGGTTACCCTTCCATGGTATCAGTCTATTCAACCCCTCACTTTCAATCAAATGATCGATAACTCATTAGCCAACACGTATTTAACTTCAGAGCAGCAAGGAATTGATGTCACCAGTAAAGAAGCGTATAGGCACGTTCAGTAATGGTTGCACGCCTCCAAACAAAAAATGTAAAGACATTAAATTTTAGGTTTATGTGACAATTTACCTGCTGTTTTGATGCTGTACCACCTTCCTAACAAAGACTAGAATTTTGTTCAGTGAGTTGTAACGCTTAAATCACCTTTTTGTGACACTTGGAAGTCCCAGAAGCTGACGCCAAGAGATCACTCTTACTTGTGACACTTGTTTATTCCATTCCAAACCAACGCGATCTCTCTACCACCTCTTCACATATTTTTCTCAAGCACTTCTCGCTGATGAGAAACACTTAGATTCCTATTCCTTTTAAACGCAGCAGTGAACGTGACTTAGAGGATCTAAATTCTTGTTTTTTCCTAATTACATGATAAGCTTTTCCTGTATCATCATTTCCATAGGGAAGACCTGTCTACATAAGGATGCCCACCTCTTCCGTTCAGAAGAGCTTGCTTTATTTGCAAAGGGTAATCTAAAAAACCCTATCATTTGTGAAGCATCTATTTTTCAGTTCTGCTAGTCATCTGACCAAAGCCAGCAGCATTACTACATGCAGATACAACAGTATGGATTTTATTTCGATTCTACTGACTCTCTACCTGCCTCCTCTCCAGGGAATTGTTACCTTCTGGTGATATTTTCTCACCAGGAGGTGGAACAAACAGCAGCTCAAGAGAAAGGGGATGTGTATGTTTGTTTGTTTTTGAGAAAAAGCTCTCATACTACTCCATCTTCAAGAAGTCACAATTTCTTACTGTAGTTCTTCAGCACGTTGAGCACCACTACCACTGCAGTTACAGAAACTGCTCTGTTTAACAGAGCTTGTGCTGCTGCAGAGAATCACCCGTTAGCACCAGTGCCACAAGACGCCCGCGGCTTGAAGAGCTGAATATATGAGCAGACCTAATCTCCCAAAAGCAGAGCCAGCAATTCCCAACAGATGCTCTCATGTGCTGGTCTAGATTGTGCTGGATATTTGAGAACTAAATGGACCATTTCAGACTGACTCTCAGAAGATTTGCTCAAATTGTTGATAGCAGTCACAGCAAACCATGCTCGGCCCAGCAGGTATCTAGCAATGAAGCTTTGATTCAAAAAACCCCACCTTCGATTCAAAAGATTTACAGGTTGTTTTACAGGCAAGTAATTAATGAATCTCACACTGGCCCCAGGGTACTGGTACATCCACTGCAACAGCGTCCTCAGCTTCTGTTCGTACTGATGAAAAATTAAATAATGGAAAAGCCTCTGACATCAAGGTATAGAAGCATGAGAGTTACATGCACAAATTAAACCCCACTACAACCTTATCTCTTTATGCTTCCCAGTACGAAGCAGAGCGTGTGTAGGGAGTGACCAGGTTGGAATCAGATACGCTTTTGTGTGGACAGTCTTGTAAGAATACTAATTTTCTTCTCCTTAGTCACAACAGAAATTTCATGTGAAATTTAAAGCATTCAGCATGATAAAAGACGTAAATTATTGTGTAACATTAAAAGTAACCAGTATCTTTAACAAGAACTAAATCATTCATAATAAAAGAAATATACCTAGCAAAGATAAACATGACAAGAGCCCTTTGCTACTTAATGCCTGCACCAATTCTTCTTGAGCAAGGACAAAAATGAGGGAGTAGATCAGTCATACGGGGGTGGTAGTTTTATTCGCAATGTCATGTCTCAGCCTTGGCTAGTTATTTGCAGTTCAGGCTCCTGGATAAGATATTCTATGCTGAGAACATGTTCTATCCTCTTACATATTACAAGAAACCAGGATTTATCCAAGATTTATTCCACGTCATGGATTTTTTCCAACAGCTTTATTAGCAGAATCTCATGCTAAAAAAGGGGCAATGAGAGTCTGACAAGAACCCTAATTGCCTAACAGAGCCCTTATTTCCCAAACTTTCCTCCATGTCCTTAATTCAAAACTAAGCGCTTGCTGAGTGGTGGCCAACTCCTCCAGGCTCTGCAATGCCCCGTCTACAGTATGTTCTCCACTCTTAGATTCAAAATCTGGGTTCATTTGCCTTGTGATGGCAAAGAGTCTCCTTTTCCTGCAGACTTCTGCTTCCTCTGATGTGGATCCCCCGTTCTCCAGTTAGAGAAAGGTTGAGATTAGAAAGAAACGGGATTTTTCTGCTGTTTCCCAAGGCCGGTAGGACTCTGATCTGTGTAGAGGTTTAGCACACCTTCGCATCGCCAAGATCTCCTGCCTTTCACAGCATTGCTGTGGGGTGGAAAGGCAGAGCCTTGGGTACTGTAGGGTGATGGATCTCTGAATGTGTATCATTTCCAAGTGAAGGAAATTGAGCTCTGCTCTTTAAAAATAGAGAACCTTCTTTTTCTTTATCTACCAAGTTGTTGTGTTTTCCTCTCAAGTTATCCCAAAGCCTGAGGTACTGCTGCAGCTTCTCAAAAAAAAAAAAAATATTAAAATCTAAAGGGCCAACCCACCATTTTTGTTCAAGAGCATTCAAGAAGCAAAAGTCTGCCTCGATTGTTCTGATCAAAGTTATGATAATTGCATATTCTACTTCAGCAATGGAAATTTCCTTATGGGAGGCTTTCTGCAAGCTCATCTTTTTTTTATCCCTATAGAGAACTTCTGGCATATGTATTTCCTTAGCAGAACACCGGCCTAAATCCTCTTCTTCGGGAGAGACACTTGGCACTATCAGCTCTTGGATCTATTTTTTTTTTGTCGTAAGTGTTCCCATTGACACTCAGCAGCAGTAGTGCCCTTGAATCATCTCGAAGCTGCATGAGTACTTGAGAGATGAGGTTTTCAGTTAATTAGATTTTGCTGCCTAAACTGTGAACTTTTTCATCATTTTCCTCTACTGTCTTGGCTTCCAGCTTAGCAAAATTTGCCGAGATTCTAATTTTCTTCTCCTTTGGGAGGTGTAACGGAGAGTGCCTTGCTCAGCATTAATCTACAACAGCTTTCCTCCAACCAAGGGTGCAGCCTGAGTTACGCTACTGGAAGTGTATGCCGTTGTAAAAAACCCTAGATTAAAGTCTTAATGTTCAATTTAATTCTTCTTGTAACTGGCTATGTTTGGCAGTTTGTTTTTACTGCCTTGAAAGTATTTCATTTCACTGGGAGAAGCAGGGCTACAGTTAACAGATTTGAAAATTCCACCCCTAATTTCTGCTCTTTGGTGGAAAAAAAACCACAAAAATGGGAAAGCCGGAGCTCAAAGAAGATGATGCTCTAACTTATCTTTGCTCCTCTCGCCTTCACCTGTTTTCCACTAGTCCTCTGCAGATGTGGAAAATTCACAGAAGGACACTTAGTATGAAAAATCAAAGCATAATTCTCTGCAACAAACATTGATGGTGTTTTCAAAACTAAATGTTGCATTAAATAAAGAAGAAAAAAACATATATGGCTAGTAGAATATACGTAGCTGTCAGACAGGTGAATATAAGCATGTCATATTGGTTGACATTGGGTTTGGAGAGAAAAATGTATAGATGCAGCGAAATTACAAACCTGCCTCAAGTTGCTTCAGCACTGACCATTTCTCTTAGCTTGACAGTCCACGCCTCCACTTCAGAATTTTAAACCTACTATAGTAGCTTTAAGCATCATTTATGATCACTGTTGTACACAGAAACTATGGGAAGAAATACTGAAAATGCTTTTCTTAGTTTTGATGTAGTAAGAATCTCACAAAGGACATCTCTCATTTACCCGCAGACTGTCCAATTAACTGTGCTAAAGTGTGTATCAAGTCTTTGATAACACAGCTTGCTGAGCCATCCCCGTATCTTTTCTGCCCATCAGCTGACCTAGCTGATTGTGACAAGTATCCTTGTGTTTCCCATTAATCAACAGAACAGCTTGCTTAATAATTTCCTGGCCCTTGGTCCTGTAATTTAGGTCATTTAAGGTTTTTTTTCTTTCTATCATAAGCCTAATGGGCACATTCAAAATCATGATGAAGAGCAAAGCTCCTGACAAATGGCAGCTATCTTGTGAACTTTAACAAGTGAGTTTGCAAGGATGAACAATGAGGTACGGCTCTATTTAAATCAAACGGAGGGAGACAGTTTCCGAAAGACCAGTACTGAGCTTCCAGCAAGTGTTGGAAAATTTGCCAAGGACAGAACACCAAGTATAATGGTAAGCCAGCAAAAACTATTTCAAAAGCACATTGTGTACATGGAAAGTGGTTTGAGTTTTTTTTGTTTTAACCTTGACTAAATTCATACCTGCTCGTTTCTTCCGTGAAACTCATAACCTAAAACTTCTAGCACACAACTTGCTGAGAAGGAGCATCCTCCAGTGAAACTTATGTCTCTTGGTATAAAACTGCAGTTCTCTTTCTGGAATTATTAGCACCAAATTTACAGTACTGATCATAGAGACCATGGGTTCTTCCACACCCCTGTGTGTCATTTTTAATGCATCTTAGCCAACAATGTTTTTCTGTTAACCAACTAAGATAGTACACCTTATTTACAGGGTAATGACAGATCTTTTTATAATGGTTTCTATCATTAGGATGCAAACGCTTGATAACAGAGATCAGTATTGTTATTATTGTTATTCCAGTTTTCACAAGAAAAAACGGGGGTCAGAGAGGTGGAATTACTTAGCCAATAACACTTGGCAAACCAGTGATAGGATCAGAAATCAAACCCAGATCTCCTGAAAGCCCTGGGAAGGAAGCCAACCCTACACCCGCTAACTACAGGAACCCAGAAGAGTCTATATATTGATTACGAGGTCGCTGAGCAAAACTATTCATTTTTGACTTTACTACAGTCAGCATTTGCAGGACCTAATCACAAATTTCCTGTAGTAATCTCATCGTTTGATTTGTGTCTTTAAGGGGGTGAGTACCTGATTAATTGGCAATCCAATTTTGTTGTAAATTCCTTAAGTTACTGAATCAATTGTCACCTTAATCCAGTAATTATACTGGATAAATTCTAGTTAGTTCAGTAAAAGTTTTTAGTTCATAGTGTTTACACCTTCTGCAAGAAATACCATCGATTCTTCATTTGCTTCTTTACTAATTTATGCTTAGAGTCACTGTAAGCTCCTCAGAGATGGTCTTCTTTTAAATTTCAGAATACACTAGTAAGCAAAGGCACTTACCTGCAGTATTTACAGAGGTGCGGCACTGTTTCTAGGTCAGTACCTTGGTTCCTCACCCAACGGGAAAAGAAATATGATGGTTCTCGTGGTGGCTCTGCGGTACCCGCAGGTACCCGCAGCCCTGGGGGGAAGGAGCAGCTCCCCTGGGGCTGGCGCTGAGCCATACCTGTGTGATGCTCCCTGGCCTGGTTTGGAGACCTGAGGGAAGAGTGTTTCCCAACCAATGCATTTTTTCCCTAAGAAGCAGCACTGTTTTCTGCTAAAACATGAGTTTTTAGAAAACTTACTGTCTTTGAAACTCCCATCCTTCTGGAGCGTTTGGTTGAAACTGGTCAGTGCATCAAGGATGCCGGGCAGGCAGAGGAGCGATCAAACCACGCCATTGCGTACGCTTAATTTCACTGAGAAACCAAGAAAAACATAGCTTTGGGTAAAAACTGCATTCACGGGGCTGTAATTCAAATTTAATGACTTTCCTTAGTATTTATCTGGGTTTGGATCAAGAGTTACACAGGCAAGATGAAACCCTGCTCCCACCAAAACCTCGTACACGAGCAGGGAAATCGTTTTAACACTTAATTGCCATTAAGCATATTGGCTTCTCTCCTTAGATACTGTAAAAGAGCATTGATTCCTTGACTTGAAGAATATGTGGATTTGTGGCCATTGGAATTCTAGTTAATGTCAAAGCTAAATATTTAAAATTTAGTACTGTGTAAGCTTTTTGAAGAAGTCTCCTTAAAGTCTCCTTCCTTTTTAAGGAAATCTTTTCTCCCAAAGTCGTACATGAGTACCAACACCAGAAAAGCGGATTATTTTTATTAGCTGCTTCTGCTGTAATCACATTAATTTAGTCTCAGTTCTAGGATTTATGCTCTCCATTCTTTTTTTTTTTTTTTTTGTAAAGAAGATGCAATTGAGTAGTCTGCCTAATTAAAGTTAAGGCTTTTCAGCTAAATCTTAAACTCAGCATAACAGTCAAGAATAATAATCAGAGTAATACAAGGGAATGCGTAACAGTCCGTAATATCCCCTACCGCAAAATACAGCGGAGAAGTGCGAGTTTTCATGCAATATTAAGTGCCCTGCAAGGACAGTTCTCCCTGTTAAGTGTCCTCGTTGTCACAGCTGTTGACTGTAGGTGTGGGCGGTAGGATATGAAGGGAAGTGAGAGGTTTACTGCAGAGAACTGTTCCTTCTCCTACTACCTCCACGGACCTTCAGCTGCAAAGCCTGAAGGAAGAGGCCAGATGCCAGGGATCCTTTTTCGAGGTGTTTTAGGTAAGGAGTTATAGTTCCTTCATCACCCCTTGCTGGAGTAGCCTCCTGCTAGGTGATGTTTTGCATCAGCATGAGAGGAAAGGCTCAAGGCACGTTCCCACCCACCCTACACCTGCATCAATACCTTTGGCTGATATCCTGAATTCCTCCCAGGAGTGGCTTATAGCTCTCTGTAAAAAAAAAAAAAAAAAAAAAAAAAAAAATTGAATTGGCATTGGAACATGTGTCTTCCCCCACCTCCTGTGACGGTAGTCTAAGTCCCCGTGGAAAGAGAGACTACATTCTTTTACGTGGGGGCTACAACCTTTTGGCTCTTCCAATGCATAATCTGAGAAGCCTAACATACTGCACACACCCCCACACCCCCCCGGGACTTAGGATAAAGCCCAGTTATTTTCCAGTGCATAGGTGCAAGTTGAGTATGTCCACAGCTTTGGGAACGCATGGAAACAGGGAGTAAACTTCAGATGAGAAAAAGGTAAGGCAGCGCTGGCATTTCATCACCTACGGCAACTTTTCTAGCCCTTTGCGATACAGCATGCCTACAATGCTGCCCGAGTCCTTTATCAGATTTAGCCTGACTCATTTTGTACAGAAATTTGCCATGAGGCCATCCTTTCATCTGGCAGAGCCTCTGAAAGCTAGGGCACTGCCAGAGCCCGCAAGTTTTGTTCTGCGTTGAACTCCAAACCACTGTTTTTAAATATAGCAACTATTGTTTAAAGCTTTTTTTTGTTGTTGTTGCTCAGCAACTTGTCTGTAATGAAGGATGCACTGCTAGCGGGCTTCCTTGCAGATGGAAGCCTGAACATCAGTCAAAGCAGCATCCAGTTAGGTACAGACTGGGCGAGGCGATGATGAATTATATGCCAATCTGTTGCGTTATGTTTAACATCAATGAAGTCAGCAGCGGAAGAAAGCAGCGGCGACGCAGCCGTTGTTCTGCAGCAGCATCAGACCAGAATATAAAAGGCGGTGGACCGGTTCACCGATTCTGAATTAAAAAGAGAACCATGGCATGAACAGTTAAGCAGATGTTGTGTGTAATGATTCACTTTTGGACTGCTGCCACGCTGCCTGCAAGCAGCCCAGTTCACACCGAGTGCAATGGTTTGGGATCACAGGCTGCGTCTTCTCCCATCACAATAACGCAAGATGCCGAACCATTTGTCAGGTGCTGGGTTAACTGACTGAAAACTTAAATTTTCTGTTCACAAAAAACATATTTTTTGATTTTCAGCAAGTTTCTAGTCCAAATTTCAGACCAAATCCAAATCTATCAAACAAGAAATTCAAGATTAAAAGTGTTGGGAAATGTAAAAACATTCTATTTCCAAAACAAAAGGTCCCTTCCATACACCACTGTGCTTAATACCTGAATGTCAGCTTCACTCTTCAGCTAGTATTCTTTTTAAATCCAGAAATGTGAATAATTTCCAGCCTTAATGTCAACAAAAGTCATCTTCCTTCTGAAAGATGTTCCAAACATCTCCCTATATTTCATCTTGCAATAGAGGAGGACTTTCAGTGGGAGGGTTTCTAAAACAGCATCACAGAGCAACTTTGGGCTGGAAGGAGCACCTGGAGGTCACGCAGTCTTGCTCAGGGCCATGTCCCATCCAGGCTTAAATACCTCTCAAGGTGGAGATTCCAGGGTCTCCCTGGACAATCGCTTCCAATGTTTGGCCACCCTCATGGTAAAACATTTATTCCCAACATCTAATTATAATCCACCATGTGCCAGCTTGCATCCATTGCCTCTCGTCCTATAACCACTCACCTCCCGAGAGAAGTTGGCTCCATCTTCTCTGTGGCCTCTGATCAGGTAGTTGTAGATAGCCCTAACATCTCCTAAACTTTCTCTCCTCCAAGCTGAGCAAAAAAATCATCTCAGCCTCTTCTGGTCATATTCTCCAGCCCCCCAACCATCAAAGTCTTTCTTTTGATGGGAAGCCCAACACTGAAGCCATCACTCCAGATGCAGTTTCCTAAGTGTCCACCAGAGAGGAAGCATTCCTCGCCTTGACGTGCTGGTTGTGCTCAGGCTAATTGAGCCCAGGTTGCCCATCTTTGCTGCAAGGACCCACAAATGCTCCATCCTTCACCCTCTGGCCTCATCCAAAATCACTGATCTCCCACTGGCCTCCAGAGACCCACAGAAGTCAGTAGGAGATTGATTGTACCCTCATTATGGGGGGCAATGCTGCTGAGGTTGAGCATAAAGATTTGGGAACAGTGAGAAATGGCTAAAACCATCTTGGCACTGGTTATATTGTTACCAAGGCAGGAGCAGGTAAGCCTAAACCAATTGGACTGTGATTTATTTTTTTTCTTCTTCTATTTACAAAGTCAAAGTTTATTTTTCCTAAGCTGGTTTAAAAATCAAATCAATTGCAGGTGAATCAAAATTTAATTTTAGACACATCTGTGATCGAAACAGAATACCAATCACTAAACCTCCATATTGTGTCAATAATCTGTCTGTTTGTAGAAGTTCATGTTGACTGTGAGAAATGTGACATTTACCACACAAATTCTATTACTTTCTCCCCATTCACCTCTTGCAATAAAATTGCTTGGGTTTTTTTACCAAATTGTATTACTTTCTCCCCATTCACCTCTTGCAATAAAATTGTTTTGTTTCCCCCCTATAAATGACCTCTAATTTGAGCCTAAAAAGAACTCAGTTCTAACAAGCCGAGATTTCAAAATAACACATTCTGTCCCTCTTGCAAAAATAACACACTGTTCCTATAGAGCAGCCTCGTACGTAACATCCCTTCTCTGCCACTCAGTCGTTGCTATCAGGCACAGGCTGAGACAATTTCCTTCTAAGCACCTCTCATCTGGCAGTTACAACTTTCCAAAAACTATTTCTCATCCACAATTCCTCATGTCTCTAAACCTGCATTCAATATTTTAGGATACTTGAGCGGAAGAACAGTCCCAACCATTTTATGCTCATCAGCATCTACACGGTGCTGTTTTGTGATTATGCTGGCAATGTCCTGGCAAAATTCCTGATCGGGTACCCTATTTTTTTTTTTTTTCTAAGCCACATGCAGTGTAAGTGCACAGCGTGAGCTCAAGTAGACACTGCAGTCTGTTGAAAGCATCGCAGTGAGGAGTTGCAGGGAGCCGTATAGAAGGCATCCGTCTTGCAGCAGTCCCATTTATCGTGCTTTCTGTGAGAAGGCCTGGAGGGAGCAAAACAAAAACAAACCCAGAAATCTCTGTGTAAATGTGAATATTCCTAAGTCTAAAGAGAAAAATAAAAGAAAAAAAAAAGGTACACATAACTCTAACATGCAACTAAAAAGTGCTTCAAGATGCTTCAGTGAAAAGCTGTCATCACCACATAGCATCCCTACCTTGATCTATCTACATATGAATCTCTCTGCTTCTCTACTTACGTATGGCCCAAGTGCACTCTGTTTAATCAGACTGCTTTTGGGGAAAAATCTTATCAAAAACAGTCAATCCCCTCCACAGTCTATCTATTACAAGACACCATAGCCGCATGGAATAATTCATCATGAACAGTTAATTCCCGAGCGCCCAGCTCAACAGCCGCGTGAGCTTCATCTGATCAGAACTGGAGAGGTTTTCAGCAGAACTTCATGTGGGTTTTTTGGTAGACTTTAGAACCGCTTTGTTAAAAAATTAATGTGTGCTTCTCTCCAGCTGTAAAATATGCCCATATAAACGTGTTCTCTATTAGTTTCCTAAGTGAAAAATGTATTGGAATCTCTGATTAAAAGGGACAAAGATATCCCTCACTGGTTTTGACAGGTTGGATGTGGCCAAGCAGCATCTTCCCCTCCTCTGCCAGCAGAACAACTATTATGAAACCATGGCACACTGTATTTCAGCTTTTTTTTTTATTCCTCTGGGAGCGAGCATCAGTATGTTCTGGCCCTCCTCTTACTTTACCCCAATGCAACCAAATTTAGGTATTAACTCCAGTGTCCCATCTCCAAGGGGACAATTCCCTGCCGCAAGCGCTGTTTTCCTGGCAAGACATGTCTTTCCATGGGTCTAGGTGACTCTGAGTCATAGTGCTGCATAAAAGAACTTTAAATAACTAGTGTGCGAGTTACCTGATTTAATAAAAGACAGTTATTAGTCAAAGTTATCCAACAAAAAAGGTGAATTAGAAAAATTTGACCAGGAGTAAAGCAGCACGCAAGCAGCGTGCTGCTGGCGTACCCTGCGACCTCAGGGACGGAGCAGGGTAACGGAGAAGCAATCTGCTTTCCCCCGTAGCTGTCAAGCCCTTGTTCAATAACGCTGGCTGGTGTCTGACAAACTCGAGTTCTGTTTAGGAAGACAGAAAGGAAACCAAAGCTTCAGCTTTCTGCCTCACCTCCCAGCACCTTGGCAGACGGCTTAAACGGGCCGTTTCGCTATTGTGTAGGAAACAGGCTGTAACAACTCTAACAAACCCAAGTCAGAAGAATTCAAGGTTTTCTTTCAAAGCTCTCACACTCATTTTAAATTCCCCAACCTGTGAGCTAGCTCGCTGCCATCTAAGAGTGCATTGTTCGCTAAATGAGGTTTCAAGCTGCCATGGGGTTTGTCATTAGCAATCTCATCATCGGGACCATCCTATTCATCGCTGAAGTTTGTGCCAGTATCTTTTTTTCAAAAGCCTCTGTTGAATTCCATTCCTCCTGACAATAAACACATTCCTGTCATTTTGTTCCAAGTTTGCTTGGTGGTTTTTTTTTTGTAGTAGATAGTAATGAGGAAAACCTGTAACAAAACAGCTTTTTAAAAAAATTATGCCGTAACAGGGACTAATGCCTTGTAAAAACTGGACTTAAAGTAAAAGGGACCCAGCTCCGATTCTACATCATCCAACTGAGAATGGTCCAGCACGTGTAACAAAAGACGGACCTGAAATGACATGTGTTTGGTAACTCAATTTACAGCTATCTTTTAATCGCCATTTATAAATTGCCTTCCAAGATACTGAGATATCCTTCAACAAGATGAAATCCTTTCACTGTCACTAAAATTGTGCAGGAAGAGAAGTCTCTAGAGACCAGAACAGCCGTTCAGGAAGGGGAAAATATTAGCTTAGGCAAAGGAGAAAATAAATGTTTACCTAGAAGACAAGGTCAAACGATATAAACCAGAAGGAAGTGTCCTTGTCATCCAGCCTGAATAGACCATTTGGAGACTTTCATTGGGTGTTTCAGAAACCAGCTGGAACGTGTCATCCTCTCAGGCAACGGCTCATGCTGCTCCATGCCGAATGCCAAACTGTTCCTGAGAGAAGCAGGTATCTGTCCAGCTGCCGGGTTCCACGGGACTGTGAGGCGGTGGAGCCCAGCTCCTCGCTGTCATGAGCATCCACACAACGTATTAAACAACAAAATCCAGCATGTGTTTCCTACCTTTATTCTTCTTCCAGAAAGCCGTTCCCGAAGTTTACTCCATCAACGGCTGGCAACCTTCTCCTAATTTCCACACTAGATTTGCTCATGACTAATGTTATTGCTTTGTGTTTCTCTAAATTGCCCTGCAGCTTACAGAGCTCTACAGCTAAGGAAGTTTTTGTTGTTCATCATTCCTCCTCCTGATGAAGTTAATACTCCCATGTGTAATCAACACGCCGCTCGGGTAGCTGAACTTAAACTAAAGAGAATAAAGTGGAATTACTCAAAAAGTGTATTGAGAAAAATAAATGTAACTATTTAAATTTTGATTAAAACTGATTTAAAACCAATCCTTCCTAGAATTCAGTGACAAAATTACTATAATCTTCAGTGGGACCAGAATTTCCTATCACATCCTGGGGAGCACTGAAACACAAGTGCGCACAGCCAACCAACCTTCTACTCAAATCTTTTCCATTCCTCATACTTACCTGCAAAAACCTATCAAAAAGTGTCTTCTGCAAAGCACCCAGATGTCACAAATTTCAGGCTATTTTGAACTAGAAATGGAAGAAAACCCCAGAGTCCTAACAACCAGGATCTGACTTAAATATCTCTGACAACGACAGGTATGACAAGGAGATACAAAGAACAAGCTGACATTTCCTTTATTTTTAAAATGCCACCGAAACATTGACAGAAGTGCAAAGTGAATGCTGACGGGATGTTTCTGATACCTCCTTGTTTCTCCGGATTGGGCTAGAAAAACATCATCTCCAGCTTTAAAAAAAGCGTGAGTCAAGATGTGCATGGCAGCAACTCAGCTGTAGGACAGGAGCAGGGAGAGCTCCGGTAGTTGAACTGATTTATTAAGTATGCTGCAGCACTGAGAATAGCTGGGACTAAGAGTTTATCAGTAGGGTGAGTTTAAGTGTAATTTTGCACATTCTTTTTACAGCACTGTAGAAAATCTGAAGGCTTGGGAAAGGTGTTTTTAAGTTGAACCCAGCAGGTATTCATAAAAGGCCATGAAAAAGGTTCCATAAATCATTTTCTTATTCTGTAGGCTTTGTCTTACAAGAAATAGATTACGATATTGGAGTTTTGATGGGGTCACGGTGATGGCTGACACTGGATGGAACAAAGAGCTTGTCTTTTCAATAAGAAAACAGCTACACAAAAGATGGAGGTTTCTGGCCTTTCAGATTGCAGCCCAAGAGGAAATGATGCTTTGACACGTAACTGCTGCTACACTGATCACAGCTTCTCTTAATAATGAATACGCAGGTTCTGGTGACCCTCCCAAAATGGAGAAACGGAAGGACTCCTCTACCAGCCTCGGCTCTAAGTCTCTGAAAGAAACTAGACACCTTAGCAAATCCAGAATACCACCCCAAAATCACTTTCTCAACAGCTAACTGATAGGCCTGAACTCCATACAGGCATCAGTCTTTCACATTAAAGTATGAATCCCTCTTGGCTTCCTTGGAAATGTCTTTGTACTTATCTCAAGGCTAAGCTGCCTGGATTGAGAAAGCAGGCACTGTTCTGCTTCTCCTTCCCTGGGGAGCTCCACTGCATAAAGTACTTCTTCTACCTGCTCATACACCAATCCCACCCCCTCTCCAAACTGAGTCCTTTATTTTCTCCTCCCCTCATAAGGCACGTCCTTCATCCTCTTCATCATACCAACCACATTTTAACTTCTCTATCTTTAGATCTGGTTTTATACGCCAGAAGAATGACACTCTGAAGTATATATGTAGTATAAACCACAGTTCTTTGGTCAACCTTTTTTCCCCACTATTTTGAAAGACAAATTATCCATGACTCATTCCGGAGAGACAATGCTACAAAATAGTTTTTTATTTAGTCAAAGCTTTGATTTATTCTTAGCCTTTTAAACTTAGCTGTCTTTACACCTTCTTTCATAATCACTGTAGAGTGACAGACCTCCAGGCAGCAATGCCAACCACTTGTTCTACCAGGGGATGGAGTAATATGCTCTTTGGAAGAGCGTGCGTCCTCACCAAGTGCATAGGGAGCCCGGAAACCTAACATTTCATACTACTACTCCAGCACCTCTTGGACCATAACAAATTGTGCTATTCCCAAAGCAACTACTTGTCGTGGTTTAGGCCCAGCCGGTAGCTGGGTGCCACGCGGCCGCTCACTCACCTCTCCCCCAGCGGGACGGGGAGAACAGGAAAACAACGGCAAAGCCTCGAGGGTTGGGATAAGGGCAGTTTACTGGAACAGCAAGGGAGAGGGAAACAATCAACAACAGTACTGATAACAGATATTCACAATGGGTAACAACAGATAACAATTTACCGAGCCAACGACCGACCCCCGGAACCGCGCCGAAAAAACCGCGCTGCCCCCCCCTCTGCCCGCCTGGCCCCCTTTTATGGTGAGCATGATGTCACATGCTATGGAATAGCCCCCCGGCCAGCCTGGGTCACCTGTCCTGGCTCCTTGTGAAATTAACTCTGTCCTTGCCAGAACCAGGACACTACTTCACAGTGAGACTCAGATGAGTTAATCTGCACTTTCTGAATCACCCAGGCTCTGTCATTTCATTTAGCTCATCCTTCACCAAGTCAACATTAAGATAAAATGTCAAGGCAAGTACCTAGGCTTGAGCTGAAGAGATGCAATTGCTGGAAGTTTGGTTCAATGGTTACTCAACTTCTCAGTTTAAAACTGGCACCTCATCTCTGACTAGAATTTATCTAGCTGTGCATTTTAGTCGTTTTACACTTTTTTGCCAAGTAGAGTTCCTATACCCTATGATCACTTTTGGTAAAATGGAGAGTTTTCCACACAGGGCACAATTTCTGGCCTCAAATCATTTTAGTGGTTTGTCTCTGTACTCCTTTCACTTCTTTATCATTTCCCTTATAACACAGAGCCCAGAACTGGACCCATTTATTGTCTTTACAAATGCTACACAGAAGGCAGTATCACCTATTCATTTTCCTGCAACTCCTCCTTTTAGAAATCTATCATCCTGCACTTACACTGTTTAGACACCATTTAATCAAGGTACTACACAGATATTTATCTTCTTGTACGCTCGAATCATAAATAACTACCTCATCCATTCATCATTTTTGTTGCTATTCTGTGAATTTACTATAACGGACTTCCCCAAGAAGGGCAGCTCTACGATTGCACACAGTAGCCAAGTGGTCTTACCCAGCTGCGTGTTTAGATGTCTACAGTTCTGAAAGGTAAAGAATAACCATAGGTCACATTTTGGGAGAAAACCATGTCATTTTTATTGACATACTTCTTCGAAGATTTTCTTCTACATCGTAAATTCAGAAGACAAAAGATGCAACTATAAGATCATTCATTGCTCTTATTAACTTCGGTCTTGGCTATGGAATGCTATGGCTCTTAAATGCTTCTTCTAGACCAGTAATGAAGAATGCAAATGAAGCATTGGTATATGGCACAATACATACTTAAATTATCAAAAATATAAACTCTTCGTGACAGTAGCACCTTTTTCCTATCCCTTTATATAACGTGAAGGAGAATTATTCCATGATTCATCCAAGCTCCTAGTCTCTACGAACACATAAATAATTGAAACAATAAGCAGTTAATTAATTTTCCAAGTAATGGTACTGTTATTCTTTTGCCACTTTTGGGTAGGTGCTAGAAATATGAATAGATCAAGGTGAGGGGCAAAGAGCAGTCAATGATGCAGAAGATTAGAGCATTCCTGAATAAAGCAGAACTTATACCGCTCTGTGGGAAACTGATTCATATGCGGGAATTCAGACAGGATATGTTGGGAAACTAATTATTCAGAGAAATCAGTAAGCCCCAGAGCGCTGGTGGGAACAGTACGTGACAATCTACATGTAGCCACTCAGGGCTTTGTGTTTTTTCAAGGGGATCAGCACCTGTGCAATGCCCCTATTTTGAAAAACGCTAATGGCTTCTTCAGAGTACACCCAGAACACAAAAGCAGTAAAATCAAGCACATCTACCTCTGGATGACAAGTGCTCATGCACAAAAAGCAAATCAGGCTTTGCTTAACTCAGGTCAAAATTTAAGGCTATTATGGTGATTTCTGAATCCTACCACCTTTCTACTCTCAAGAGAAGCTCTCCTTTTTCTTACAACATTCTCGTGCTTCCTCCAGTACCACAAACGTTTTCATTTATCTCTGTACTATGCTGTCCGTGCTTTCTCACAGAGGCAAACGGTGCTCATTTGCTCTCACACAAGCGTAACTCTCAGCAATGAACCCATCCTTTGGCCACTCACACTAGTCAAAGGTCATTGAAAGCATATTAGGATGAGAAAGCAGCGTCTGAGATGGCAAGACAGCCAAAGCACAACGTTTGTCATTAACCGGGTACTTAAATTTCAGCTAATGTCACTTCTATAAATAGGCTGCTGCAAAACGTAGAAGTACAGAAAAATAGAAAGATTTCCTTCAAAGAGACGTGCCTACTTTTTCCCTATCACTCTTAAGTCTAAATTTAGGTGCCTGGTGTAAATGTCCTACTAACCTAAGTGCCCAAATGACCTGTCAAAGCAGTAGAGAAGGTTAGATGCCTCTGAAGGAGTCCAAAGACATGTTATCCCCATACTGTACGGCTGAGGGTAGGAATGCTGGATCCCAACCTTAGACCTCCAATGTCCAGTTAGTAAATAGTCCACGTATTCTGCATTATGGGCTTGGATCAAAGGGACTGACCAAAGGCAGAGGAAGTCAGTGATCTAACATTGAATGACATCTTTATCTCCTAAGCTCCTATCTGATTCCTTGAAAATCACGTTCCCTACAGCCCCTCCAAAAAAAAAAGGCCAATGCCCTGGGCCTGATGAGGTCTGTAAAGCAAGCAATGGAACCACCAACTTATTTCTCCTTTTTACCTTTTTGTTGCTGTGAAAAAAAATCTTAATCAGTTCTTCCTAATCTTCTACAATACAGAATAGAATCTTTAAACACAAGATCATCTTCTGCTACTGCCCAAAGTATCTTCTTTTCTCCTGCTTGAAAGTGATTTTCTCCCCATGAAACTGCTAAAACCCCACTTCACCCCTTGGAGTCTTTGTTATTTGTGAAGGCTCTCAGTCATCCTGACAAATATTGCTCACTTTGAACACTCAGCAATCTCACCCTGCAGGTTTTCCATGACAGTCACTCCTTTTCCATCTTCTTCACTACGGCCTGATATTTTTCAAAACTAGAAAAAGTGACTTATTGATAGGCACAGCTTGTGAGAAATCTAGCTGCTTTTGATGGGATGTTCCTTGTTACAAACAAATCACCCCCCCACTTATCTCCAGCAGTGGACTGTATTATCAGATAGGCAATTTACTTATGTGCCACCTTGCTTGTAGCAGCATGCTATAGATCACACACCTTCCCTTCTTTATGACCTGTGACAAGAGGGTATGACAAAAGTGTGACCTTAAAGGTTCCAACACTCAGATGCCTCTCCCAGTCCTGCCTTTCCTGCAGGACTCTGCTTCCAAGCCAGGCTTGGCAGCAAGGAGATGGAGACATTATTCCCACGTTTGCAGCCTTTTTTTCTGGGACATGCTTTACCCCCATCACTACCCTCTCCAGCATGTTGAATTCTTGCCAGGGTTTTAATCTAGGAGCAACAGTTGTAAAGCCACAGCTCTGGCTTTGCTTCAGACTCTTGATCAATATAGCTCTTGCTCATGCTGCTTCTGCAAATGCATCTAAGGGGAAATTCATTCCGAAGGAGAGGGTTTGCACAGAACTTAAACAACATGGTCACCTTCCGTTTGTGTTATAGCAGCAGCTCGGGGCCCCATTAACCAGACTCTGTACAACGCCCTTGTCTCTTGGTGCAACAGGCGTACAGTATCACAGGAAAAGGATTTCAGTGCTGTATGTGTGAGGTATTTTATTGTTGCCCGTGCAAGCATAAATTTTGTCTCTAGTTTTTGCTAAATTCCACTATTGGCTTTTGCTCAGGAGATTTTTTTGCATTTATCGTAACAAACTTGCAGCCTTTAAGAAAATGCTAAGAAAGTAACCACAATGACTAGCGATCTCATCTGCAAGGATACTGCAACAGGAAAAAGGGAGAAAAATCCCTCCACTATACAGAAAGTGTTATTAAAGGCAATTTTCAGGTGGAGTCTAAAGGTTGAGTAACTCCACATCTCTGCACTGTGACGCCCTATAACCCTCTCACATGCAGAGCAAAGGCAGAGCATCTTGTAAGTCTCCTATGTTTGAACCTTCTCCCTCTAAACTCTCCTATTGTCACCTCTAAATTAAACTTCAATTTCAAGGCTTTGAACAACTCCACCTCAGCTCGCATCTACGTTAGAAAATTACCTCTTCTGTAACTGGCTGTCTCGTTCCTTTCTCTTAAGGAGAAGTACAACGTGTTTCCTCTCAAAATCCACCCTGAGGTCTCAGGGATGCAGTCTTTGCAGACCAGTCTTTGAAAACCTGCGCAAGACGCAAACGGTCAGGTTTAAGAGCACTCGGTGTATTCTGCCCACCCATTTGGAGATAACCAGAGCTCCCATTACAGAGAGAGATATTGCATACTGGGAAGGATCTCAGCAACTTGACTGCTCTCATCTTGCTACAGAGAGCACCCTCACTACCTGTCCTCCTCCCAGCAGTCTCACTTCAGTTACGAAGGATCTCCATGAATGCCATGGAGCCCAGAAATACCCAGGGACACCTAAAAGTGGGTTCAGCCTCAGACCAGAAATGTTCAGATTTGACTTCAGTGCCAACCCCTGGGATTTCTGCGGTGCTTTCTGCTTCATTCCACCCCATCCATCCCTTGCCAACATGCTCCAATTTCCATATCCCTCTATGGTCGTAATTTTCCCTTTTTGGAACAGTTTATACTGGCAAATATATTAGTCTTATATTATTTGTTAAAGATAAGGGATAAAATTATTGTCCAGGATGGGAGACAAGGCTATTACCTCTTTCGCTGCAGTAATGTTTGTTATTCTTTGTTTTTAAAAGAATGACCACAGTCTTTTCAGGGTATTAACTTTTGTTTTCTTTTTCCTGTAGGACTACCAAAGAAAAGAGATTGAAGATTAAAAAAAAAAAGAATCTCATGGAAGGGAATTTTAACTTTAATAGCAACTTACATATTTGTTTGCATTTCTTGATAAAGCTTAATTATAAAGCCTTCATAGAAGTAGCTTAAAAATAGGCATCTCATGTAGCAGCAATAATGATACTGGTAATTTTTTTTCTTTCTCCTTTTAAGAGATTGGAGTCTGACAAAGACTGGGATAACAAAAAAGAAATTGGTTACAGTTAATTTTAATACAGTAAGACAGAAAAGAACAGCAGATAAATCTCTCAATACAGGAAACCCCAAAGCTTTCTTTGATGTCTATGCAGATACAGCTGAATTGAGAACCCTGTGTTCATTAATAAATTTATTATCAGACATCTTTACTGAATTAATCTTGTCCAGATACTGTCATTCCCCCAACTGAAGCCTTTTAAGAAAAAAATATCCTACAAAATGCTTTCAGTTGGGAAAAACACCCAAACTGTGTCACTTCAGGGATGGAGGGGTTTGTTCCTTACCTTCTCCCTTCCCCTTTTCTTCCCCTCCAAACTTCCTCCATGTTTTTCTTTTTGTTTTAAAACCAGTTTTCCTTTATTTTAGCACTGAAAAGGAATTAAGACAAAGCAGGGCAAACCCTTAAAAGTCTGGCTCAGTAAAAACTTTGATTATTCAGGCAGTTCCCACCACTAGAGCTGATATCCACATGTCCCAGGGACAGCAAACATCCCTATCTCCTATAGAAACTTTTTCTAATAGTTTGGAAATAAAGTTTTAGGCAAAGATACTTAAACAGAACTAAGCACTTGCTTCTTTGCAAAAATATTTCTTCCTCATTCTTTCATGGAGACTTCATTTTTTTTCACTTCCTCAAAGTTTCAAACCGCTTCCATCACCACAGCAGCAATGGGGCACTGCTGCAGCTCCCGCCTGCAGCTGCAAAATATCAACGTACAATTTAAAACTAATGTTTGTTGTTGTTCATGTGCTCTAAGCTCTGTAATGGCATTAATTCTGTTTTCAGGAAAAAAAGATATCTTTAACCCCTAACCTCCTTCCGCTCTGTGGATGCTTTCACTACAGCAATTTGCACAGTAGGTGGGAACTTGAGCCATATGCACAGAAACATCCATTATGGATTGGAAGGGCTTTGCTACCATAAATTAAATAGCTTGCCCAGTCAAATTTATATTATAGCCTTAATATACAAACGGATACTGGGAAAAAGGTTCAGGAAGGGAAAAATTAGCCAGTTACATAAATGGAAACAAATTCTCCTAAGTTCAAGATCCTGAAGTTTCAGGAGAGAGTCTTGAAAAGCATTAGGTATTACAGCCCCTAGTTTTATGTTTTGAATGTCCTAGGTATATCCCTTCCTGGTTTTTTGCCTTTTTTAACTGATTTTCAATTCATCAGTGTAAGAGAGAGAAATGAATTACACCAAGGTGGTAGACCACCTTTTTCAGGAAAGATGATGTGGCAATGAAGTTACACAGTGAGATAGAGATTGAATAATATGATCGTACGCATAATCTAAGTTTGATACGGAAGTAATTTTTTTTTCCTCTTCCAACACTGCGCAACATCATTTTTTCTTTGGAGCCTTTAACATTTTCGGAAGAAAAAAGAACATTAAAAAAACCTTCTTATATTAAAAATTCAACCATCACGCAAGTTCTGCAAATCAAAAGCTGAGCTGACAATATGGGCGGCCTGAAATCACATCCCCTTTTTGATTTAAATGCTCACATTGGTATTGGGACTTTATAAATAATTGCTTACTCATACCCGTTGGTATGGTTTTGCCTCCTGGTAATTTTTGCTGTGCTTGTAGCACCAGCCTGCAACCTCATTCCTTTTGTTCAGGCAGGAAAGAGGCAGTTCACTTCCACGCAACACGTCACAAAAGGGTTTTGGGTGGCAGCCTCCACTATTTCTACCTGCTTTGCTACAAAAACTAGCGTCATCCTCTCCTGCCGCATTCAGAAGTACAGCCCGAACACAGGGACCTGGCTTGGTGCGAGATTGCCTTTGATAAAAGGCAGCACTGGCACCTTCCAGCCAAGCAAAACCTCCAGCACAGCAGAATGCAGGGACACACCGGCCAGGAAAACTTAATTTATCCACGCTAAATAGTGCTGGGATCCCTCTGAAGGAGAATTTCAAACTGCTGTCAAGAGAAAAAAATTTAAAAAAGACTAAAATCTTACTTTCTGAGTTTATCGTGCCTTCAGAACCGGGCTGAAAGGCGAGACTGAGAGATACTGATTGCATTAGTAATTCTGTGTGATGCAGTAGCATCTTTCTGGGCCCAATCTCTCCTTTAGAGCAGATGAGCCATGTTCTTCACACATTGTTCTCCCTCATCCATATGCTGATGAGTACTACAATAAAATATTTGTGTTAAAATACAAAATCAACCTAAAATTTAGCATTTTTACCTCCCTTTAAGGCCTCCATATGCAATCATTTCCAAGGATGTCTACTAAGACAGTTCCTAATATAATTTTTTTCAAAAGAACTATACTTTTGCCCCAAATGTCTTTTGATCTAGAAGTAGCCATGTAGTCTGATATTTTTGCTTAAAATGAAGTTTCAGGATTACAGAGGCAAAAAATTAGGAAATAATCCAGATAAAGTCTGATTAAATGAAGGAGTGGTAAATATTGCACTGATCTATAACTGTGTACCTCAGGCCCTAAGAAAGGTGACTACCAACCTACATGTTTGTAATTAAGTGAAAAAAAACCCCAACCCACAACCAAAAAACGACAACTAAGATTTTTGCGAGCTCAGGATCTCAATCACAGTAACATCTGGTGGGTGGACCAGATCCCACTGCCCCGCCATCGCTGGGCAAGGACCTCCTCGGGGGATTTTCCCAAACAAAGAAGGAAGGACGGACCACGGGAGAAAAAGAGATGGGCCTGGGCAGTTTTCTTTAATGAGAGCTTCTCACCACAGTGGTTTCACAAGTGCTGCACGATCCGTAACACCATCCTGAGGGGCTCAGCCAGGGAACCGCCGTAAAAGTTTATTGCAGCTGTGGAAGCAAGAGCAAACTAAAAATCACCCATTAGCATCATCCCATCCAGCAAAGGCAGATTTTTGAAATCCTCTGGCTGGTTCACAGCCATTCCTGGGCGCCTGCTTTATTATACACCAGGGAACTCATTTTCTGATAAACAGAACTTGCCACTTGTTTTTAAAAAGGGTAAGCATAACAACTTCATTAGAGCAGCTGGCATTTTGATGATACTTCTCATAGCTCACCTCAGCCGCCATGTCCTCCCTCTGAAAGGAGAAGGCAGCAGCCTTTTTATTTATTTATTTTGATAGGCAGCATTTCTCTGTAATCAAGTATTACATTTTAAGAAGCTGATTTTCTGAAGCATGAAATGGGTATATAAATACAATTCCATGACCTGTAACATCCAATTTCAGAATCTTTTATCGAACAACGGCTATCTAACAGGAAACTAAAGATTCTCATTTCTTGGAAAGTTAAATGTAAATATTCAAAAGCATTAATCATGCAAAGTGCATTTTGGAAGCTTACATTTATATCAGATGTTTTAGTTTATTTGAATAAATCCAAAATGCAATGTTGGGTGGTTTGTTGTTTTTTTTAAAAGCCTGGGCATGTGCATCAAATCACTTTTTCACCCTCTGTCTCCCGCTCAGACGTAAGAAGAGATCAAAGCCACCGCCTCTGCCCTATACCCCTGGGGAGTGAAGCTGCCATTCCTCCCACCCCATGAGATCAAGGGTTACCTGACACGAGAGGTCCCAAACCCTCACTGAACAATACCAGACCTTCATGGACACATGGAGTCGGGGTGCAGTCCTGTCTCTGCAGACAGAGGTGCTGTGCTGGAGGAGGGCAGGATTGCACCGGGGATGTGAGAGGTGCAGAGGCACCATACACGGATTTTTGTGCAATGAAAAGAGCCTGTGCCGGGACTCAGAGCACAGAGCTCAGCTGGTCCTCACTTGCCTACACTTAAGGCTTTTCTCCTAGATCAAAACATGCCTGTTCTACAGTTTTTCCAACAAACTCTGCTTTGCCTTTTCAGGCTAAATGGTGCATTACTTTTTCTTCATCTTCAGTGTCAGAGGAGCTTCTATTTTCCATGAACAGACTGATTCCCCAGGCCCTTACTATTGGTGATTATTATTTGGATTGCAGTGGTCTGTAGCAGTGCCAGGCTGCAGTAAGGATCTCCGTGAAGCAGGCTGATTGCATCCTGAAATACGACAGATAAAGCACTTATTTCTGCATATCAATCCCTCCTAAACGGATATGCTCGTTTGCTAACCCAAATCGTGGCACTTTTATAAGATTTCAACGTTTCTCTTCACTGAATAGCACTTTTAAAATTACTTTAAAACCTAGTGGCATTTTCCAGCTCAGGTCTAGAGGGAAATCCATTGCTCTCCCAGGTACTGGGCGCAGTCCTGGCTCTGCAGCAGCTCTCAGCCAGGACAGCACTGCTTGGGAAATGCAATGGCCAAACAAGCATCCAAATTAAAGAGAGTCATCAGGAGAGGGAAGCGACTAGCAGAGGGCTAAACCTCAAGTATTTGTACAGTCACAGGCTGACCTGGCCTCCTAAATGGATCTGGAATACCAATAATCCCTTTTCTTGGCTCAAAACTGATCTTGTGTTGATAGTTCCTCAATCCTGTTTATCTGATGATAAACTGGGCACTGCGAGAGAGGGAACACCACAGAGGGCAGAAGACCTTCATCTCCTTAAGCCAGTTTTATTACCTAAAGACGTGTTTGTGAAACTGTATCCTATAGCCTCTTACATAGGTTAACTGGCAAAAGAGAATTAGAGTATTGACCTAAGTGTTGGAAGGATATAAATCTGCAGGTTACCAAGATGGGCTCTGCTTTGACACTCCTTATCAAAATGCTTTGCACAGGTCCACATTTAAAAGATATTTTTAATTCTCCAGCATCTGTCCATTTTTATACTTCTATGTAACAGGCCAAAATTAACAAGGGAAAGGTTGAGCTGGAGTTTAGTTTAACTGTGATCTCATTAAAAACTCAGCAGCAATACCTCTACTGATTTCAGCAGGCTCCAATTTGATCCAATTGATTACATGATGCAAAATAGAGACTGGGCCACTACCTGTGTGTTGGCATTGGGCACTGGTGTGGTACTCACCCATCCAGATGGGAAAAAACACGCCGCCTCATTTGCCCCCATGATAGAGTGTTCAGTTTGAGTTCCACCATACGTGTGACAGAAAGGAGTTCTTTAAAAACACCAATGAGGATGCCGTGCGTGACAGTCACCTTTGCAGCCACATGAATAATCATCGAGCACCAGCTGTTGTGCAACGCTCTGTATTGCTGTGGGATGAGCAGACCTGGAAGAGCCGATTATAAACGTTCTTCTTGAGGGGTGCGGTAATAGAAGAAAATGCTAATTTGGCAGGAGGAAAAGACATGTCGCTTCAGAAATGTGAGCTGCTGCTTTCGGGGTAGAATTATTGCAGCTCCTGGGAGAACAGGACTGTGCCCAGGTGAAGAAAAACTTCCTCTGCGTGACAATTTGAGGAACTTTCTTCCTTTCATAAACCCTCTGCATATGTACAAAGAAATGCATACAAAGGAATATTCCCATTGAGGTTCTGCAGCAGATATTGAGAGAAGAAAAATATATAATCTCTTTTTGTTTGAAAAAGGGGGAGATTTATTTGGGCTCAATTAAAATTATCATAACAATACCATTTTGACTCCGGAAGCCTTCTCCACAAATCTCATCTCCCTGGCGATCATGGAATAGGTATCGCTAGAATTAGATGCATGGAGTACGTACACATCTTTTTTCTATTATCTTGGGTATCTAAGCCTGTGATTCTGGTACCCGAGCACACAGCGGGGAACTAGAACACTAACTTGCACAATTTACAGATCTACTTTAGAATCAATCTTAATTACAGGGAGGCAGGAATCATCTTCAACACCCCTTTGCAAGATAAGAAACTGTGTTACTAAGGAGGTTCATCCCTGGGCTGAGCTCAGAGAACAGCAGTGGCAAAAGGGGGAGCGCAGTTCCACTCATCTTGCGGTGGAAACCCTTCATCTCCTTGGTTACACCTAGACCAATGTCCCTTCCTTCCCTCTCCACTCCAAATAATGTCCCATAGAGAACGTTATTTTTAATAAGCAAAGATTACAAGCATAACTATAATAATTTGGTTTAAGCGTTTTCACTTTTTTCCATCACAAAATGCTTTGTGCTGGAAGGATTTCACAGGAGGGAAGACATCTGCCCACACTGCCGTGATAAGGACATCACGGGAAAAAGGAAGGCTTGTGGGAACCGTCAGTGATCAAGCCTTCTCCTGAGAAAAAAACCCCAAAATCTCATCTGTGTCCTGCTACTGGCTAGTTTGTTTTCCAGTCCCACCAGTCACCTTACCATAGAGGCAAAACACTGAGGAGAGTAACAGGGGCTGATGTCAAGAGCTCAACTGGTGCTCCAGGAGAGTCCCGAGATGCAGGGCTGTGTGATGCCATCTGTCCTCCAAGGGCTCTTCAGGGTAGGAAAAAACCAGGGAAAGATGGAGCTGCTTGGAATTGCTACAGCACAAAATGAGTAAACAAGGTATTTTTGCCAATTAGCCAAATCAATCAGAAGATTTTTTTTTTGGTAAGAAATTCTACTTCTAAGGCATGCTGGTGGAATGCTAGTGCTGTTATTCTCCTTGGGTTTTGCTGGAGTTTTTTGGTTTTTGGTTTTATGAGTCAGAAGGATATTAGTCTTTTTTAAGAAAAAAACCCAGAGAAGTCCAAGACTCTTTGCAAGCATCCATTACAATGAAACATCATCCATTTTGATGGATGTTACATTTCATAAAGGACAGAAACCAACATCTTCAGTAATCTGCGCTTGCTGCCTGTGCGTGATGCACCTAAATCTCCAGAGTCTGAACAGCAGACGAGGGATTTCAGAAGCACTTGTCCCTCCACCAACTCTGCTCACGCCAAATCAATGGCAAACCCTCCTGTAAAGATCCTACCCTTTATCCTGCGGCACTAATAAAACCATCTCAGCAAAGCAAACAGCACAGTCACTGGACTGTTTTAAATTCAAACCACAGCTTAGTCAAAAAGCTGTTGATGGAGAAAAATTTTAGTGCGAGCTAACGGGCTGTGATGAGCCATTCCATTCCTCAGCGTTATTCATATGCTGTCGGATAAAAACTCCCACTTTGAAAAAGTGGAAGACAGGGGAGCCTGGGACAGACATTTTGTGATCACACCAGCTTGGGGAAAACGGCATACAGGCTTTATTTACAACCAGGTTTTTAATAAGGCTCAAAAATATTAATTAAAGAAAAACACCTCCAAAAATCTTCCACCATTTTAGCATATGCAAATCAAAAGCCAGCTCTGCTATTTTCTCACAGGCACATTAATGCCATACAGAACAGGATACCTTTTTTTTTAACTGGAGAGCTTTATCACCTGCAGCAAGGTACGCATTACAGCAGCACAAGGAGAAGGCTGTGGGAGCGATCAAGAAGAGCAATAGCCTGCTCTAGAAGCCCACAGCCTTTCAGCAGTGTTTCTCTGTTCAGAGGTGCCAACTTAACAAAATTCACGTGTTCTTACAGAAGGCACGTGCATCTTTTGTTGGAAAGCAAGCATGGAGTCTCCCACCTGCTGCCAACCCTCCTTGGGAACATGCTCCTGGTCTACAGCAGAGATTGGAACAGCACGGCCAGCACCTGGGGGGAACCAGCTGGAAAACTCAGGGATTTGGGATCTCCAGACCCATTTTACCAACATACCTGAGCTGTAGCTTGCAGCAGAGGAACCCTAGTAAGTTCCTCCAGGCTCAAGAGAAGCTACTCATGGTGGTGTCTCCTCCGAGATAAATAGAACCTGTGCCCCTGCCCATTTATTTAAATTATTATTTAAAGTTAACTCTATGTGTGCCTGTAGCAGACACTGCTGGTTCACCGCAAGCAGCTCCTGCATTTGCAAACATTAACTCATTAGAGATGAGGACGGTTTAGCAAGTTTGTCTTCCCTTCCTCCACACCCCCCTGGTGAAGGCACAAAGGAGGTAATGCCTCTACAGGAGAAAATCTTTTATGCACTTGAAGGGAATTGCTCATCTGATAAAATTCAACAAATGTTTCTATGTAATTATCCTGTTCTCTGTTTACCTACATCCCTTTAAGAAAAGAAAGCAAAGGAAAAGCAGCTGCTTTCTCCCCAGATGCACAAAATAATATTCAGGGAAAAAAAACAACAAATGGGAAAGCAAAGCATTTTACACTCAGATTTACAGGATTTTGTTGTATGGACAGAGACACTAATGATCTTGGATGACATAGGGAGGGATCCTGCTAGAAGTGTGATGAATATAAACCAAGACTCGGAATTTACAGGGCTGTCAGAGTTACTACTTACTCCTAATTTGCTGTTTATCTTAGAATAATGCATTACCTTTCCTCTGCCTCACTACTTAGGCCTGAAGCTGATACGCTCATTTTAAGCATCACTACCGCTTTACGGCAGTGTAAATGAAACTAGCCTGAGGACCAGAGTATCTCACGGTATAAAATGTGGTTTAATATCGTTATCTTTGCTGAGAAAAAGATCTCTAATACCAGCTCAGGAAGATTTTTTTAATAATTAAGCATGGTACATGTTAAAATGTTGAAAATTTTCCCACGCACGCATACAGGGAAACAAGTTTTAATGCTAAAGAATTTATCTGTTCTGCAATGTGGACAGCGCTTCTCTCTTCTTCCCCAGCAGCACACAGCTGGACTCGAGAAGGAACATCACTAGGCCAAGCTGGAGGCACTATCTGGCCACGCTGGCTGTGAGGAAGCTGATACGACTCAAGTTGGTGCATCTCTGCAGTATTAAAAAGCATTGGAACTGAATAAACCTTAAATATTATTGAACAGATTTGGCTAAGAAAGGCAAAACCAGGAAACATTTCCTTCTGGGATTAGGTAACGTGTAAGGGTAATGATGCCCCAGCTCACGAAGAGGGGAGTTCCACCTATGTAACCACCTGGTGGGCATCCCAAGAGGGATGACTGGCATTGGCTCCGGGGCAGGGCAGCTTCTGCCCTTCTGGTCCAAAGGAGATGGCTGCAAGAACAGGGAGAGCACACAACTGTTGAAATGGGATGGATGAAGAAGACTGGGTTACTCAAAATGCAGGGGGTTGCTACCACTTCTGCACACCTCCTCTCTGACACTGACCCTGGATCAAGTAATCTTCAGTAGTCTAAGCTGGAATTAAAAGACTGATGAGGAACCACCAGAATCTATTCAGAAACACAGGTCTGATTTCAATGAAATTCAGGAGCTTCTCTGTTTTTAAAGGAAAGCATTATACCAAGTGGTCTGTATTTTTCAGTTTGGAGATGTACTTCTCACCGACATGGTGGGGCTTTTTCATATATATAATTTTGAATAATTTTTCTTTTCCAGTGCATAAATATTTCTGAGTATCAGTCATGGATACTGTATGAGACTGGTTATTAAGAAGAATCTATTAAGAGAAACACACATCTCTTAGTTCATTATCTGGTAACTATTTAGACAAAGAGGGGTCCACCAATTTTGCCCAGCAGAAATAAAGCCGGCCCTTGCTTTGAAACGAGACACACAATGTGATGAACAGCCTAATTCCAAAGCTGCTCAGACTAAGCTAGTTTGCTCCAGCTTAGTTTAAGCTTAACTGTTCAGCTAAACTGCGTTAGGTACAATTAGCTGCATAGTGGTAGAGCCTCCGGTGTTAGTGCTTCATTTAGCCAGAGAAGTCAATCATCCAGTCTTTTATTAACCAATGACAGCTTCCTGGTGGCTTTCATTTAACACGACTGCCAAGGGATTTCAAGATACATCAACTTTTCCACCCTTTAATCTCCAGCTACTGGAGAAGTTCAGATTTTTGTCAGTCTGGGTTCCCCCCCCCCCATTTATTCCTTGATAATCAAGTGATTGAGTAACCACCAGCCAAGATAGGAAGAGATGAGAAGCAGCAGACTGTATTTAAACAGGGAAGCGGGACAGATGAAGGGAGGCTTTAACAAGTAGGTCTGCTCCAAGGGAATGCCAGGAATAAGGTGTTAAAAATACACAAGCCCTCACTCTCATCTTCTGTCTGTTGTGGCAAAAACTCATTCCCCAGCTCCACACAAAGTAGTTTCTGAGAGTTACGTCTGTGCTGGGAAACTAAATGGCATCAATAAGTAAATTCCATACAGCACTCCCCAAGTTGTTTCAATGAGTAGGTGGGTAACGGGATTGGGTTCGGGAGGCAGAACAGCAAACTGGGCCAGCAAGGATCACCCTAGTAAGTTACTGGAACTCTGCTGGTGTGCAGCAATATGCCAGCAACAGGGAATCTGGGCGCTGGGCTTTCCAAAGGTGGAGTAAAGAGCTGTGAAGGTGTGATTGGTGAGGCTCTCACTTGCTGCTCCTGCTAGTTCAGCACCCAGAGCGGAGAGGCAATTCGTATTTCCCTTTCAAATTTGGGTTGAATTCTCTGCGCAGCGTTCAAATGCCGCAGTTCCCTTTCACAACACCTTGTGAAAATGAACACTCCCCCGCAACAGCTTTGACCTTTTCAGCATTCGCTGATTTGATTAGCTGACTCTTCATGTTCTGCTCTTTCACAACCTTGATATCCTCTTGGAGAGGAGAAGGGGAGAGGGAGGAAAGCGCAGCACAGGCTGCTCATTAAACACGCATGGAAAAGTCAGGGAGAGTCACACCACCGAATCTGGGATGCCTGCCTGGAAGACACGTGCGTTACGAGCTCGGTGGCTCTGTGAATCCCTTGGAGACCTTCAGCCAGCACTTCAGCTGCGGGGTATGCAGTGATAGCCCAGTTTTCAAGGACTTCATACTGCTGCAAAGCATTTGAGTCAGGACACAGATTTTTCATTTCATCCCCACTTTCAGTAACAAAGTGGCAAGGGCAAGCCCAACACAAAAAGTATTGTGTAAATAATTACAATGCTTTATTTCTCATACTTAGCATTTAAAGGGGTTTGATTTCACACTCAGATCTTGGCAACTACTTTGCAATTGATCTATTTTGCTTTTAAATGGTTCTTAGAGCCAAGACTTTTTCCCCCCTCTCCAAGGAGTGGCATGCACAGTAATTGCTGGTTTATTGCAGTTTAATCATTGCAGGGTTCAGCTTCCTTCAAGGTATCCAAATGAATTTAGGATTTCTCATATATTATATAGGTATGTGGGTATAATTTGGGTCCAGTCTTGCCATTTACTTGGACTGAAGCACACTGCACTTAATTCCACAGACAGCCTGATATGGTAAATCTCTCTCTGCCTATAAAGTATCATTAATATAGTCACTGGTAATATATTGGTATGAAAGGTCACACAAGTTACAAGTCATTTATTATAAGAATTTAGGACTCTACATGGAAAGTGTTAAAATAATCAGGCCGTGACCACACCAAGAAAGCTGTTAGCAAAATTGTCATTAGACAGAAGATCTCCCAAGGGGCAGTTCTCATTGAAGTTCATTTGGTCTCAGTTCACAACATCTAAGTTCAGGTACCTAGAGCTGTGCCTTGTTTCAGAGTGCAGTCATGTTTTACAATAAATGGAGAGAACTGATGCTTCCACAGGCAAATTCAGATTTTAGGTGGCCAGGATTGCTCCTTGAAAGTGCCTGCCCCTAAGAAATTTCAGTGTACAGGTGAAGACAGCTGTAGGCCTAGCTCTGGAACGTGCTGGAAGCTAGAGTAGGTGGAGCTAGACCTCAACATTGCAGCAAGTTTGCACAGGTGGGTAGTTTTTCTGGCTGGAACCAGAGTTCTTACACAGGTAGGGATCTGGGAGCCTTGGTATACCTACTGCCATTGCAACGAGGAGGAAGAATTTGCCTGCAAGCCATGGGGAGAGATGTGTCACAAATCCTGATTTAGGATCCTGCTGACCAATTTGCCATGAATGGGTGATTTAGAACCTTAAAGAACCACTGTCAAATTTATTAGTAAAAGTGGTTTTAATGTGATGTTGCAAATGTGCAACTTAAAAGTTCTATGGCAAGGTTCACTCTATTACTCTACAGCACATTCATTTGAATAACAATTCAAATTACCAGAGACACAAATCAAAGTCACCAAGACACAAAATCAAAGTTTACCAAGGTAAAAAAATCAAAGTTGCCAAGACAAAAAATCAAAATTACCATATTACAAGCTTATGGCTGGTATCGGTCGCTTACCAAAGATGTGCCATTGGTAAAAGCTCCCTGCCTTGAGGAGCAGCCTTGAGAGTCGTCCCAGCTCAAGGGGTGATCACCGCCACGCTGCCTAGCAGGGAGAGCTCAAAAAAGGCTCACTTAGGCTGTCATATTTATGGAATAAAGCAGTTGACTTGTTGTCAAATTACAGGGAATGGGAATAGTATGCAGGAGACTCCTTGTATCCTCAACTTTCTTTGTTCCTTCATAATTGAATCTTGGAAAAGCCACACGCTATTCATGTGTTAATCGCATGATCGGTGTTCTAAGCTCATATGCATCGATGCTCACTGTGCCACTCTGCTGCTTTGCAGGTTTTCAGAGGACAAATTGAAACTGGAGGAGTTCTTGGCCCAGCTGTGGCTCAGGACTTTCTCTCCTTTGGAGCCTGAACCAAACTACCACTGGTTTGGTTAAGGGGTTGAGTGCATCCATCACAGGATGTCTTGGAGTAACAGAGAGAGGATTACCTCCAAGCAGTCAGGTGAGCTGGCCTAAAGACAAGTCAGTTCCCACAGGTTCCTGCCTGTGAATTAGCAAAAACTCCATCAAAACTGCTGTATTTTCTGCAGAATGTTTTCATTTCAGTGAATCAGCATTTGCTGATGAAATCAGGTCAAGTAACTCGAGTCCATATTCCATCTTCACAAGCCTCTGTAAAAGGATTATTTTCTAAGGTCATATCCACCCGCTTCATAGGTCTTCTAGATTAGGGAATAATTGACAGTCGGAGCAATGTCTACACCGAGCCAAGCTAAAAGCTGACAGCTGAACACGTCTTTCAACTCTCAAATCTTAGTTCATGGATGGATTGCCTGAAGAGATCAGGTGGAAAAAAATCAATGCAAGATGTGACAGAGCAGCCCCTGTAGCCAATGTTTATCTGCTATATGCCCATCAAACATTGTATTAATCTACAAAATTTTAGTCAATACCAACAAGAGTTTCACCTGCGTGTGTGCAAGGAATACAGACCTCGTCTAGTCACACACTGTAGTCAGGAACATAAGGGTGTTTAGGCTCCTGAATTTAGCATAAATCACTGGCAGCCAAGTTCCTAAATACACAAGAATCTCAAGCTATGGCTTTCATTAGGTGGACTTAGCCTCTGCTCACTCTAACTGGATGGCTAAAATCTCAGCTTTTGCAAAGACCCTGCTTAGTCTTTCACCAAACTTTTCGCATTCGTCATCCAACGAGCTCATGTCCTGCTGCCTCTCTGTAGATCCCAGCAACGGCTAAAGAAATTCTCATTCTGTAGGTAGTTAAGTAGCTGTGAATGCCAACTTTGGTATAATAAAATTGTTAACATTTTTTAAAGGAACATCATGTTATTATTAAGAATCCTTGCCCGTTTTTTCTTAGAATCAGGTTAAGTAGTACATTTCTTGACAAAAGTAATTGCATTACTATAATAAAAAGTCCAAAGCAGAACAGATACTTCATAGCTCTCTGATAAATGTGGGGTAGGGTAGGGTGGCAGAATAGTTTGCGTACTAGGTTCTTCCCTTTGTACTAAGGAGTGAAATGCAAATTCCATGGATTTCCCCCCCACTCACAGTTAGCAGGTTGTGTCCCCAACAATCCTGGTTGGATGATAGGGGCCTGAGAAAATGTTGCTTCTGGGCTGGAACTGAGAGAATTCACTTTCCTCCAAATTTTCAGAGGTCTGCAAAATGGAGAGAGCATGAGATGGTATGTACATACCTGTTAAGCACTCTAAGAGTTTTCCTAGGGAAACGGTAGATTATCCAGCATTAGAAGAAGCTTTAAGAACAGATCAAATATTAGTCAGGAATTATATAGGTCTAACAAAAAATAATTTTGTCCCATTTAGCCTCTGAACCTCATATTTTAGCAAAGAGCAAAACCAAAACATTGTCCATTCTATGTGGCTGCTTGTCTAAACTACATGAATTTTGAGCTCGTTTAGTTCAGTTAGGTTCATTTAGGTATTCATCAGGTTATGATCTTTTTCTTTTCTCAAACTAGACAGTTTTTCTTCTTAGCTCAGAGAATTTGCAATAGAGTCCAATCACAGAGTAATCACAGATCTGCGTCACTTTCTAGAACTCATTATTCACTATCAAAACAAATGAATATTCCAGTCTTTTTGAAATGATGCGTATTAGACATAATGCCCTTCATAAAATGTGGCATGTAACTAACCCATTATCACTGAATGCACAAGAACTTTAATTTGCTTTCCAACACAACAAGAACTGCTCCTCGGGGGATTTGCTAGTAAGATTCTGTGTTGAAAGGAGTTGATTAGGCACAAAGATAGGGCACAGCAATGAATTCCTCTATTGCTAAAGAGAGTTTCAAATTAAATAGTCTTTCCTGAGTATTTATATAGATACATTTGAGATTAATAATTAGGGATAGAAGGGTCAGTTAGGATAATCTAATAACAATAAAAACATCTAAACTTTTCTAAAGTCAGTAAGTTTGCATGTGTAGAAACTTCAGTGGTTTTGGGGTTTTTTTACATTCCCCTGTTACCAAGTATCTATTCCATGACAGTGGCATGGCGAGACCTTTTTCCCTCTGTAAATCCATGGTAAACTGCTCAAGACCATGGTCAGCACTTGACTGCTAGGGTAGGACACCCGTGTGCTCACCTTGCCGTCAGAAAGCTCCGGGGCAGAAAGAGTGAAACCAGTTTTAACTGAGGAAAAGCTGAGTGAATCCAATCACCCTAGAGGCAGTGATTATATAAAATTAAGTGTCTAATTCCAGACATTCACAACTTTGCATTTTATCAGTATGTTTGTGACATATGCCACTTGACTACACTGATTTCTAAACATCACGATCTCCTTGAGTAAAATCCCCTGTGTTCATTGGCACTGTTCATACTGCAAACTGATACAGATAGGTCCTTTGGTGGTGAATTGCACCACCACCCATGGCTGATTATTCCATCCACGCTGTGTGAAACCAGCCTGATGTGAACAATATAATTATCCAAGAACTGGATAATTATTGCTGAGGAAGGTTGAGAAGAAACTTGTCAATGGCTGAAGGTGCTAGTAAGCTTGCTCAATGCTTCTTTCTCTGCCAGCTCAAATGTTCCCTTGTGTAAGGGAACACTCTGACATGTTCATCTACTTGCTTCAGATAGCTTTTTTTCATATTTTCCCAGCATAACAGTTCATTGTTCACTGTATTTAAAGACACTTATCACACTGCCAGCTCTTGTCTTTCATCTAATTACGTCCCTGAACTTAGTTTGTATGTTTTGTTGCTCACCTTCACAGTACATGTTCTTCCTTGCTACCACAATTTTCTTTATGGCCTTTGCAGTTGCATGAATTGCTTTCTGTAAGTAGTCTTTTATTCTTTCAGCACTGAGAACACATTCCTTGCCTTGGGGCTACTGAATATTATTTTCATTTCAAAGAACATTTTGCTATCTATGCTGATTTGTTAGTTTATCTGCAGAGGTATCTCATGTATTACTTATTGCCCTCTGCTAAAAACAGCTGTTGAGCTGAAAGGTGGATTCATTCCTCTGCAGGCTTCAGAATTCCTGCAAGTGGATGCCCAAGTACCTACTACAGTGAGGTGAATCAATGCATCCATATTTTATTTTAATATAGCTGATTAATTATTTCTTTTAATCTAAGAATTTTTGATGAGTTGGTCTGGCTTACATTAGTTTGCTTGCAGCATTTTACTATTCTGATGGAAGTCAATACAATCCTTTTGAACATTCAGGTTGTCAAAGCTAGAGTCACAAAGGGAATTCAGGCTCAGAGCTGGATGAACGCAGAGGGTACACAGCAAGAAGCCAAGCAGGAGGCCGACAGCCATGGCCATGGACTAGTTATGGACATGATCTAGTTAGCCCTCCTAGTACCCCTCTGCTTAGTGGAGGCTGGACCACATGATCCCCAGAGGTCCTTTCAACCTAAATTATTCCATGATTCTTGGAGTGAGGTGGTGTCAGGTGGCCCAGGAGCTGCAAGACTTCCAACTTCTTACAAAGACTGTACTGGCTTTGCTTTGGTGTTCTCGAGCCTGAGCTCCTTCATATAGAAGCAGTTCCCCACCTAGAAGGGTTGGTGAGCAATGAAGGATTTGCATCTGCTGCTGAGCAGAGGTGAGGATTGATGTTCCTTGGCTAAGACAGAATCTCACATTGCCCGTGCCATGGACAGCTTCCAGAGCACATCTGGTGTGCAGCTGGCTAACTTGGAGCCTGGTTAGCAGGAAGAAATACCCTTCAACCACTTGTGTACATCCAAGAAGCGAAGACTAGTTTCAAGACATTGTGACGAATGATTTAATTTCCCTCCTGTGCTTGTTTGTCTTCCCTCTCCATCCTCTTGTCTCTACAAACTGAAGTTACCTCTTGGGATAATATAACTATCAGACAAGTGTACCAGAGCTCTGTTGATGAAGGTGGGTAGAACTGTAACAAAAAAAAAAAAAAAATTGTGCTGTGCCTTCACAAGATATATTTTCCTTTTCCTTCTAAATGTAACTAAGTTAACTGTCATGACTTACCTGAGAACACCTTAAATATCTCCAAGTAGATGTATTAGTTTTTATTATATTGTTTATGCACAGGGGAAAAGGATTTGAGAATCTGCACAGTAAAATGCAGACTGAAATCACAGAAAAAGGTGACGATTGAGAGCGTCTCTTATAGACTGAAAAGATGAAAACACTTACAACAGCTGAATTGGTCACAAAACCCAAGAGCAGCCAAGAATGAAAAAGTACTGGCACATTAGGACAGCATACAAGTAAAAAGCATTTTATTAATATCCTGAGATCAAAGTTAGCTTACATGTTACAGAGAATAAACTACATACGGGTTGATGTAACAGCATCTCCATTCAGGCTATCCACAGGGACGTGTCCTCCCTTGTTACCTCTACTGTGATGGCTTTGCTCAACTACTGTCATACAAAGAGTGGCTGAGCCCACTCATGTGCTTCCAGCCTCAATGTGTGGTAACTGTACAAGTCAGCTTTCTATCTAAAATCTGCTATACAGGTGAGAAATGAAGATCACATAATAGCTACAGCTGACTGGAGTAGAGGAAAGTATGCAATGGCACTCATCTGAATCTGGTATCTCCCTTAGGCTAGCATTTAGTTTTAAATTAGTGTAAATCCAGAATGAGCCTTCCTGACTCACCTTGAAGTCACAGTGATATAAGAGAGAATTTGTCCCAGAAAAAAACCCCAAAACCGAGCACCAAACAAAACCCAAGAAAATAAAGCAAAGCAAAAAAAAAAAAAAAAAAGATTTTAAATAAAAAGGTAAGAACTGAAACTAGCAAGCAGTACAAGAAGAGGGGGAGGAGAATATAAACTAAATATTGAAAAGACTTTAAACTAGGCTATTTTTTCCGTGTTGAAAGTCAAACATCTGATTTGGTTCCATTCCAGTAGTAATATTTAAAAACAGTGGTTCTGCATTCTGCTACAGTCCCATGACTGCAGAGGTACTAACCTTCTGTGACTGCACCGCTTCATCTTTATTCAGGAGCCATAAAAGACTCTGTAATCTCTGGTGTTTTCCCCGTGATCCCAGCCTTCTTTTGAATATATACAATATGTCCTATGACAATACAAGCCATGACCTTCTCGAGTGACATATTAAGGAGGACTGAACAAATATAGGTCAAGAAAACGGCAATAGCCTCACATTAGGGAATTCTTTTGCTAGGCACTGCTGTGGAAGGGCAGCAGGGATTGCTTGGCATGCCACTCAGGTCTAGAGATCCAAATTGACTTGGACAAAGAATGAAATATGAATCTTTACATTCTAGTGCAAAACCATTACAGACAGAAACAGAAATGTTTGGTCAATTTAAAAAATGAAACTTCCTCTTAGCACTCAGAATTTGCATCCTAGCACAGGCTGATGACAGCTGGTATTTGCTAAAATAAATGAAGGCACAAAGGTACACAGGAACAGAGAGTAAAGCTAAGGCAAATTAACTAAGGATTGACTGCCTAATCCAGTTAATCCACTGTCCATATCTCACCAATTTGGCTCTAAGGATACCATGACAAACCATGCTCAACACTTTGCTGAAGTCAAGGTATGCATCGTAAGCTGCTCTTCCCTTACCCATAGAAGCAGTCAGGTTGGTCAGAAACCACCTCTTCCCAATCCCCTTCCTGTCCTTCAGATGCTTTGAAAGGCAACCAGGATTTTCTCCACAGCTTTCCCAGCGACTGAGGACAAGTTGAGAAGGCCTGGACCTCCCAGACCCTCTTCTTGCCCTTCTTGAACACAGGTTTGATTTTTGCCTTTTTCCAGCCAGGAACGTCACCCAACCACTATGTAGTTTCAAAAATGACAGACAGAGGCTTAACAGCCATGTTAGCCAGCTCCCTTGGCACCTTCAAGGGCATCCCAGCTGGTCCAATGGACTCCTAGGTATACAACTTGCTTAGGTGGTCCCTAACTCAGTCTCCCTCTTCTATACAAAATGCATCGCTTCTCTAGACTCTGTCTCTAAGGGAGCTGGAAGGCTTGAGGGCAGAATTTGTCAGCAAAGCCTGAGGCTTATACCTGTAACTGATGCTTGCTGTATATAGTTTAGATGTATTACATCCATATGTCCGTGCCTTGTGTGTATATGCGTATGGTTTGTGTGTTTGAATAGTATACTACACTAGTTGGTCTAATGAAGGTGATCCCTTTTCTTACATATCCTTAATTTATATGCACAGATTTTACAAATTTAGCCAATTTGCTTCAGCTATCTTTGTGTTTATGTGGCAAAAGCTTCCAGTGGTCTGACTGTCCTGGCAATGCAGTTTTTAAATACAGATCGGTATGTGCGTAACTGTGCATGAAAAAATTCTGTTGCGTTAGAGACTTCCTTCTCGCTTAAAGTGCTTGATTTTCAGTTTGTATCCACTTCCTTCTGCCCATTTTTCTCTAAGGAACAAAATAAGGGGGGGGGGGGGGGGAGCCCTAATCTAAATACAGAAATTCAGGAAAGGCTTAAAGATCCAAAGCAAATTCTGTCCCTACAAGATTTCCAGAAATTGTGATTTGGCTAAGCAGCTATGCACAATGCTTGCTGAACTCAAGACGCCAGAAGTTCTACCTCACTAAACTTATCTCTGTGGTATCCCCGGCATATTCAAGGCAGGTTTTTGACGTGTATACACTACTCATGTCCACTACCTGATTGCAAAAGGATAATGTGTCATCTGTGTTTCCTCTCTACTGTTCCTGAGCTTAGACACAACGATGGAAAATCTATGTATGGAAGCCATACAGACGATTTCTGTTTCATCTTACATCCTTCACTCAATGGTAAGGAACAGCACTGCAAGACAGTAGCTGGTTCATCTGCCTCTGGCTGTTTACTAAGTAGGAACATTGAAGAATATTTCAATCTTTCTCATATACATTTTTTGATATACATTAAGAAAAATGTCATTGCATACGAGATTTTCTGCTACCTCATATACTAATGTTCGAGCTTGGCCCATATTGCCGTGTCTTGCGATGTCCTTGATGGATCTGGTATTATACTGCCATGTTCCACAACAGCATGGGCACGACATCCGTATGAAGAATCAGACGTCGTTTCCTAACAGTGATATTACAGCTTTTGCTACCAGACACGTTGAGCAATAAACCATGCTAACATGCTTTGCACCCTAACAGATTCTGTATCCCTCACACCTCCCCCATTTCCTGCAAGAACATGTTTCCACTTGATATTCTCAAGTGACCCAGAACTCAACTAATTTAGCACAAATGATATACCCAAAGTGAAGAACCATAAAGAGATCAGAGAATCAGCAAGACACTGCTGTAACCAATAGGGATTTCAGTATTATTAAGGATGCCCTGGTCTAACTGACTTCGTTCATATTTATGGTTGTTGACAGCAAGGAAATAATTTTCATATAAATAGCTGTTAGTGTGCAAGTCAGGAATTCCAAGCTGGCTGGAAGAAGCCCTTCCACCTGACTAGGTTCTTGTTCATCACACTTTCTGAATAGAGACTAAGCTCTGGCTTTGGTGAGTGAAGGAAGAGAGGGGTATCTTGTTTCCATGAAAACATTTTATGAAGACACACACCACGGTCCCCAGTGGGACTCAGAGAAGGTTCTAGTTGGTGTCCATCATGCAAGAACCTAGAGGAGGAGGAAGAGAATTGCACTTTGTCCACTTGATACTCTTAAGAAAAAAGAAGCAAATCTAAGGCAGTCATTCTGAATGCTCTCTTGGTGACACCCTCACTTTTGGGCCTTAAACAACATTTCATGAGCAACTTCCAGCTTTAGCAGAGCTATGTTTGAGCTTCTTTGCCTGTGTTTCTATCAAAGCCTTCAGAACCAATATAGACAGTAGGGAGTAAGTACTAATTTCGTAAAGTTTCACGAGTCTAGTTTAATTTATATTAACTATTAATAAAAGACATTATGACCTTTTTGTTAGAAGTCCAGTGTTCTCTCCTCAGAATGACAATAAAAAGGAGAAGATCACAGCAATGTTGCCTCAATGAATCTTCCCTAAGGTTGTTTTTTCCAAGGAAGGGACAGCTGGGACTGTGTTTATTTTAGCAAAGACCTTCACAAGAAGAGGAGAGAGCTCTTTTAATATTATTCAAGGTGACCTTCAGGCAATTTGGTTGAGAAGATTCTACAGCAAGATGATTCTTCTGCTGAGTAGGTTGAAAATACGAGCACTGCCCCAGAATTAAAGTCTAGGACAGTAAAGCAGATAACATGCATCATTAGGAAGCACAATATTCTCATGCGCTAGAGACAATCAGAGGCAGAAAGTTGGCAGAGCAATTTTGCCAAGTCCTCTCTTTTATAAATCCAAATTAAAACCATGCTTCTGAAACTATGAAGAGTTTTACTCTAATTATTTAAAGAGCTGCACAGACTCTGTTTTAAGGCAGGTTTAGAAACAATGTTTTAAGCTCAGATTTTCAAAGTATTACAGATATAAATTCTGATGAAATTCTGGGGGGTTTTGAGATTTCTTGAAAGTCCTTGTCTAAAATGGTATAGCTGGCATGAAATTGAAAACAAATCTACACTACATTATCAGTATCAACCTTGTTCAGTGATGAGAGCGCATCTTAATTCCCACAGTTCAGTCATAGCAACCAAGGAATGCATCTAGGAGCCTTAGGGGAAAATCTGAATTCGAATAACCCAGAAAAATTTATTCTGTTTTTGATCCCATGCACCACTTTTCATCATGCAGAAATCCACTGACAAGCCCCAGTGTCTGGTCAAGACCTATAAAATATTATCTGCTAAGAGACAGAACTGATAAAAATTTTCCAAAAATATACCCTGAGGCATTACAGTTTAAATTTGACGTCCAAATATTTTATCAAAGTCTTTGATGAATAGCATAACCTTATTTGCTATTCATGAACATTTTTCTTCTTGTTGAGAATCTTAGGTCAAACACATATTATAAGCTTGTTATTTACCATCTCATACTTGTTGCTCTCATTTGAAAAGTTTTGCTCATGCATTTAATGAACAGAAAGGATACTCCGTATGACAACCCACTCTGCAGAGAAAGTGAGATCTCATCAATGAATGAGAGGCATACAGGAATATAGGATGAGAAGGGACCATTGGATTTGCAAGTTCTGGACTTCACAGCTACCAGCAAACGTCACATAGTTCATGGCTGTTTATCAGATGTTCATGTCACACTTTCCCATCCACCAGTTTATGTATTCTGCAGCTCTGTAGAATCACAGAATATTTTAGGTTGGAAGGGCCTCAGGGGATCATCTGGTATTGGATCCTCCGCTCCAAGTGGGGCCAAACTGAAAGTTAAATTAGGTTGCTTAGGAAAAACAGTTTTGAATATGCCCAAGGAGATTTCATAACCTCTCTGCACCCCTCTTCCAGTTTTGACAACCCTCACTGTGAAAACTATTTCCCTAATAATTATCTCAATAATATATAATATATGATGAAGAAAAAAAACCCAAACCAAAACAACCGAATCTCACAAACAGGCACAAACTTGCCACAGGAAGAAAGATCAATGGAAATGATTGGTAAACCAATGGAAATTATTTCCCTGCATAGCAGGAAACTTACAAAACACCCAGAACAAGCCTTGGGTATGAACCATGCCCCATGCTCAAAAGCCTACACTATGATTTCCAAATTGTCCCTTCCTGATGTCAGATCGAGCAAATGGTTTCACCATAAGCAAAGATGTAAGTCATCCCAACCATATTAATACCAGGGATACTAATACCATGAGAAGCTGTGGTGCACCCTGACATACCTTCTACCTCTAGGTATGACTACTCTCCACTAAATCAGAGGACAACTCCCTTCCCTCCTCATTCTCCCCATTTCACAGGTCAAAAAAAAAGTACGAGTATGGAAAAAGATTCTGTCCAGCTTCTGCAGGAGACCACATCAAACCCTGCAGCATATGATTAATAGAACTGAAATGATGCACAAACGAGCAATGACTGGATCTTTAAATAAAGATGCCAGTGAATCTGCTGCCAAACGATGCAGATCACAAGCTTAATTCTCTGTCTCTAGGAAAGCTCTCACAGAATTGCCTTGATAAAGATAATAACCTCCAGCATAAAATATTTTTTCCCTACTAATGTGTTTGAAGGCTTGTTGCAGAAATTTACACCTCCTGTAGTTGGAAATCATCTAATTTCCAGTCTTTCGTAACTAATTTACATCCATTTGATCTTATGCCAGAATTAACTTCCAGTTTAAACCATTTCCTCCTCCTTTGATATTTCTATCCTCAGTAATTGATACATTTGGGCTGGCCACCAACGGACATGGAAATACACGTGTAGTCCCCCTCCCCTGCTCTCCAGAAGGATAAAAGAAGAGTTGTGGCACGGTTCAGATAATGGAGAGGGAAAACGTTCTTTGTGACATTGTTCAGAACGGGTCTGAATAAAGGCAGGGTGCTTCAGTAATCAAGACAGAGGATGAAGATCACTTGAACAAGGACCTGGGAGCTGTTATGCAGAAAGACTTGGCAGGATTTAGATATATCCTGGATGCGAGGAGCTGCAGATCACAAAGATGATGCCACATTACCGGCCTGAGTGACAGGCAATAATATGGGGCTGCACACAGTGATTGAAAAAGGATAATGGTATTAATAATGATAATAGTAACCAGTCCTGATAACAATGCATAATGAACTGATCGTTATAATAATCTTTGGAGAGCACTACTATTATTCTAAAAGTCCACATCTGCAGTCACCATTTAAGACTATCTATTTATACGCTCTGACAAACATTGAACTGTGATGCATTCTTCAGTCAGGGATTCAAAAAACAAGCACTATCATGAAAATGACTGTTTTTAAATTGTGTTGCTAAAGCAAACCTAAAGATAAAACAATCTTGAGCCAACCTTTTGCTGATGTGCTCCCCTCTCCATAGCCTATCCTTCTTGTACTTCTGCCTTCCTCCCATCTTATAGTTTCACTCTATTTTGCTCATTGCAGCAGTTGGACAACTAGAATTATTTCATTAATTGATGTATCTCCATTAAGTAATTCTGCTAATAATATTTTAATATTGTTTCAGATAACAGTCAGGACATTTCTGCAGTTCTTCTTTTCATCATTTATCTTCATTTATCTGAATCTGACAAGTTGAGTGGCCTACAGCTGATTTCAAATGACTTATTATAATATATGACTAAAAATGGTAAATTATTTTATTAGAATATGATTTCATTTCAGGGGAAGAGCTATTCTGGTTACCTTGTAAAACAGAATTAATAAATTTTGAATGTCCTGGATGTATTTATCTTTGACACATAATCTAAGTATGCACAGTGCAAGAGGAAGCATTCTCTGCTTTATTTACTAACTTGTTATAGTCCTTGTTCTTAGATATAAAAAAAAAGAACAAAGCTAAAATATGTTAATTAACATATAGAGCTAGTTTAATGGAAAAAGTAAATGACAAATACCTTGATCATACACAAAGATATATGTTGCTAAATAAGAGAGCAAAGCACAATTCTTACAGTGAGCTGTGTACTTGTATAATTATAACAATTGCTTAGATTGGTATAATTACTTTGTTGAAACTCCACTGATTTATTAACTAAATGAATTTGTCAGGAAAAGTGTTTCCTTTTGATAGGGAATGTTTTTTTGGTGTGGGTTTGTTTGGGTTTTTTTGCAAGAAACTCAAACACTGAGTTGTTCTTGTTGTTTTAGGCTGAAAACCAAAACTTTAAATTTGGAAACCACTGACATTTTCTTTAAACATTCCCAACCAAAATCCAGCTGCTAACATACCTGAAGAAGAGACTGAGAAGTAATGCACCCATGAGGGACAGAAGAAGGTGAATGTTACATAAATCTGACCCAAATCACAATCAACTGAATTTAGAATGACAGAGGAAAATACTGCCTTTCGCATCAGCTGACAACTAGACATTTTAATTTCCCTTTTCCCTAGAGAAATGTTCAATTCCTGGTAAAGGTTTCAGAGAAACTTTTATAAAGAAGTCAAAATTTATCCTAGGACCCTGCTCTCTTCTTGACCTTTCCAAAACAGAAATGATTAACCAACTGCAAGTTGCCTCCTGAACCTCAACCACATTCCCTCCATTGATGACCACGTCCAACCCATTTTCCCTGGTGAGATTTACTAAAACCAAGCCACCGCCAGCAGTCTCTTAGGGAAATCCTCCCTTTTCCCCCCTCCTCCTGCCCTCCGAGCACAGCTTTAAAAATCCAATGAGAGCATATGCAGAACTTCTGGCACTTCTCTGCTTACTAACAGCTACAAACGATGCACCTGCTTGTTGCACATACCCAGCTGCACTTACGCCAGCCAGCAGCAGCCCCTCCATCTGTAGAAGGCTCAAAAGCCCTTTGCTTTTCTTGGAACGAATCACAGGATACAGGAGAAAATATTCCAAGTTTACCTAAGACCACATTTCCTCCTGATATTTTGAAAACTTTCTTTTCACTCCCAAAGTAACTGTCTACTAAGGTAGTAAATTAAAGGTAGTTTATCACCATTAATGCTTTAGATTATGTAGTTTATAGAGAGAGATATATTACACATATACAGTATTTGTATAGGGTTTATATGCATGCAAATAATCAAAATATGAAAAGCTACAATTTGTAAAAATATTTCAGTATAAGAATTCAAGTCAAATAATAAAAATTACAGAAAAGTTAACCAAAAGTTACAGAAAAATAGATTATACAAAAGCCATGTGTAAGTAAATTTTGAGAAAATACAGCATGATGTGAATGCTTCCTAGAAAATATTTTCAGACTTTGGAGCTGTGGTGCAGGCCTGGGCATTACAGCCTGTCTTGTCCCACTCGGTGGGTTGTGAGGGAGGTGAATCTTTGTATCCCCCAAAGCCACGAATGAGCCACAGTAATGACTCAGACAAACAATATAACAGACTTTTATTAACAATCTACGGGCTAGGTGTCAACAACTGGCAACTCTGCAGATAATGGGTAAAACACTTGCCACAAACAACAACCAGTACAACCGACAACTAGGCAAATCGATGTGGCAAAGGCAACAACCGGTTTTATAACACATAAGTTTCTTAAGATGAAAGGAGGACAGGAGGAAAAGAAGAAAAAGAGACGATAGAAGAGGTATCACCACCCTTGGATCCCGCGATGTTGTCACAGGAATAGCGTCCCGGTCCGCAGGCGGTGCAGCAACACAACATGGCGCACGCAGTCACCCTCACCCCGTGCTGTCCCTCAGGGGCCGCCCTCGGGGCGGTAACATGCAGATGAGCTCTGCGCCTGCGCAGTCCATGCTTCTAGAAGGTTCAGGGGTTCGCGCCTGCGCAGTTTGACGTTCCAGAGAGTTCTGGAATTGGGGGGGGGCTCCGCCGGGGTCTCAGGTGTCTGGCGCATGCCCAGAGCAGCCGCTGGGGAGTTACCAGAGGAGGCAGGGGGAGGCAGCTCACCGCCCGCCTCCGCAGCGCCCGCGGTGATCGCGGGTTGTTAGAGATAAAGCAGGGTACTTGTGGCCTTTCAGCAGTCTCTGACACCACCCCCTGAGGCAAAACAGGGTATTTGTGGCCTTTCAGCAGTCTCTGACACAGCCGCCCAGGGCTGTGCTTCCTTTCCCCAGGAAGCTCAAAGTCTTTACCCTGCAGTTCCACATGTTCTCCAGTGTCCCTGAGTGTCTACTTCAGCGGTATTTCAATCCTGGATATTGTCATTCGTGACCACGACCTATCCCAGGCTGTGTTTCACCCTGCTTCCCCCCCCCCCCCGGGCCCGATCCTGACCCCCCAATCCACCAGCTCCTGAGGGAGCCACCAGCCCTGCTACACCCCTGCCATCAGCTGGAGAGAAGCAGCATCTATCACATTGCTGGCTGTGATAGGGGCGCTTGAACGCCCCTCAACGTGTGCCCAAACCTTGCCAGCCCCAAAGGCTCTACCCCAAACGCTCGCTGAACCCTGCTCTGAAATCCTGGAATGCCCACCAGGATGCTGGAAGGAAAATGCAAGTAGAGCTGGAGGCCCTCCGGGTCAGAACTAGGAAGTTTGTCACCTATATTCTAGTTTTGACTCTATCTCTTCTGGTTTTGGTTGACTCTAACAAACATCAATCCATTGTGTGTTTGGCTAAGCGTGTACAAGAGGACGGATCCATAGCCTTGAAACGGTGTACAGCTCCATCAAAACTGATTTACACCTGCTGAAGTCTGACCTGGGAAATTATCCTTCTGAGCATCGTCCCGGCCAACCTTGAGGACTATTCTATTTTACACTATTTTAAGACTATTCAGGAAACAAGGGGAAAAAACCATTAGATTTTGAAAACCTTTTCAGATTATTTTTCTTATAGCTCCATTTATCAAGAAGTAATACGTGCTGTCAGGGGGAGGGTGGGTCCAATCCTCTACAGTGCTGGGCCATTCCTGGGAAGTGCTGAGCACCTTCTATCAGGGGGCTAGACCGTACCAGAAAGAATCAAGCCATTAGTGCCCAAGCACCAAACAGGGGTGGCTAACAATATCGGCAATATCGATTCCTTTCCCCTTGAAGACAAACTGTTTTGATTATAAATGATTAATTGAAATGAATGTCCCTCAGCAAATTTTGCTGAACAGCAGTCTTCCTTGAGAGTAAATAATTCAGTAGACTACGCCACCACTGAGGTATAAAACTTCCTGAAATTTCTTGCCGTTGCTATTTTCGAGCTTTCTAAAGACCTTTTAGGATCTGCACCAGTAGATGTCTGATTTACTTGTATTTTCACAGGTCAAAATCAAATGGCAGCCTAATTCTGGGTAGATGAGTCAAAAGCAAGGCATAGGGTTCTCGTGTAAGTTAAAGGGGAGGAGGGTGAATCAGAGGAGTAGAGCCCAAGTGGCCCTAAGGTTTTTTGGCTTTTTTATGATATACACACTGTCAGCTTTTTCCTACCATTGGCAGAAATGATGGGTTTAGAAAACAAACATAGTATTTTTTATTTGAACTGAATTTCTTTACCCACGTCCCAAATTAAATCTTAACCTCTTAGTATTGAAAAAAAACTTTACGACGTGTTTACTCTGCTTACTTTTCAACTCAGCATTTTTGCTGGTTTCTTATCCTTCAGTATTTTTCCTTAGCTTGGACATGTTATCTCTTCCCTTATCATTAGCTTCCAGGCAGCAGTACTTTGTGTGCTAACAAAATGCTACAATATTTGGATCATTCTACCTACTTACAGGCTTGATGAGAAAATTATTTAGTGAAGTTTTTTGGCCTGTGTTTTCTAAACAGTTAGTCTAGGAGCTGATCCCTGTGGTCCTTTCAAGCCTTAAAGCTTGTAAATAAAATGATGAATAGAAGATATTTATTTAAAAGTCTCTCGTACACGCGCATGAACTCCAGGATCTACAGATAGACAGATCCATTTCCACTGTAATTAAAATATGCACACAGGAACCTTTCTAGTGATCTTAGAATAAAAGCTTATATTTTCTGAATATCAAGGTAGGGACAAAATTAACCTGACATTCGTATTTGACAAGTAAGTTAATGCTGTGCTAATCCCCTTCGGGATGCAGCAATTTTCACCTGTCAGAGATGTTGTAATCCAAAGGGAATATCACTCCTATCCCTTTCTGCTCTATCTGAACTGAAGGGAGGAGGAGGGAGGGGGGAGAAAAGAAAAAAGAAAAATGCTCATTATCCTGCCAATGCAAAGGAAAATGGTAAACTTGCCTCTAGAGGACCCAGTGAAGGTGAGCATAGGTGTTTGCACGGCTACGTGACAGCCAGAAGCATCCAAATTTGGGGGCTCGATATTCACCTGGTACCTAAATGATCTTCTGGATGTGGCCAGAAACCATGCATTGCAATAGACTGTCTGTTTTAATGCTCTTACTATCTACTATCCATGATTTAGGATATATATCTAGTCGGAAGAGGGAGCGTGGAAGAATCTGGACATCCCAGTGGATACCTGAAAAGGAAAAAATACCTGATTGTAGGGAAGGTGGAAAACTGCAGAAGCTACACCCTGCCAAGCACCAGGCTGAGAACTTTGCCTCTCCAAAACTGGGGAGGTGAAGGACTGGCATATATATATATATTTTTTTTTTTTTTTTTAAACACAGATATAAATAAGTTTCACTTGAGACTCTTAATTGTTAATTAGTCCACTTTAAAACCAGATATGTTAAATTCATTACAGCACTAACCCAGTTTGAAATGCATTAGTATTCATCTTCAATGCTTAATCACTACAGTATTCATTTAAAATTCTTTCAGTAATCTAGTCTGCAAAATTTCAAGTTGATGTAAATGTCAAAAGCAAAAGACAGAAATGTCTAATTAGCTAAGTACCTCGGTTGTTGCTATTTCTTGGCAAATAACAAGTGAACTTATGTAATGCTTGTTGCAAGAGGGTATGGTATTTGATGGGAGTCTTTGAAGGAAACAAAGAATAGCTTGTGATGACTGACTGCCTTCGTACATCTGTAGGCATTATTTCTGTCTAGTGGGTAGAAACAGATCACGTCATATGGCCAGTTCACGTAGAATATCTATTAATCACGTATCCAATTGCGAGGATGGGATTTCCATCCTCAGAAATTTTGAAAACTCAGCTGGACAAGCTGCAGAGCAATAAGATTAATTTTGAAGCTGGAGGGCATTTGACCAGATGACGTCCAGGAGTCTCTTCCAACCGAAGTTATTCCAAGATTAGAATCAGAGTTATACTCAAAAGCAAGGCCAATTAGTTCCGATTGCTCAGGGCCTCATCCAGGAGAGTTTTAATGGTCCCCAAAGAGAAACATCCCACTGTATCTCTGGTCCCTCTTCCAGTATCTGATTCTTCAATTCTGGTGTTATCTCCTATAGTTATAGTTTTATCTCATCCATGAGAAAAAATAAAAAAATCTAGTTTTTTCCTATTTCAGATTCCTCCAGAATATAATGTATTTTTTTTAAAGACAGCTTGAACTGAGTAAAGTAGGAAGGTCTTGTTTGGTTGGGTTGTTTTTGATGAAAGGGGGTTTGATTCATTTACATTACGGCCCAAGGAACATATACAGACTGCAGCACCGTATAGGTTAGTTTGTATAACTATTGTTTTCATGGTTTGTCTACACTTTCCTTCCTTTCAGCTTTAAACTGAAAGTATAAATTAGATCAGTCTTTGAATGTATAAGATCTTCAAGCAGGAAACGTATATTTGTTTGGGGAGGCACAAATTATTGATAAGTAGTAATTAGTACTAACCACTAATGAATTTTGGTAGGGTTTTTTTTCTCTTGATGTTAGATATTAGTCAAAGTACCTTTATTTTTCTTTAGTAACTTCACTAGCCAAACATTCTGGAGAAAGAAAATTCATGACCTCATTAAGTGAGAGCCATAGACCTTTCCTATTTTTGTTTCTGTTCTGTCTGAAATTATGACACCTGCCATTAAAATGTCAACATTCACCACGAGTTACAACACCACAGAAAGCAAGATCCTGCAATTATTTCCTCCTCTTGATCTAAGAAGTGCCGAGATATTTTAGATGGCAGTGTAAATGATTTTTTAATGGTGACTACTGTGCATCAGGGTAACATCAAATATCTACTAGCAGTGATATAATGCAAGCAGGGGTAGGAAAAAAATTGTTTGTGGCCTAATTTCAAATTCCTGGAAGCACAAAGGAGTTTGAAGAATTGAGTCCCCATTGCAATCGGCTAGGTTCTCATTCTGCTAGGGAAAGGCTGAACGCTGAGCAAAGATATTGGAGTAGAAAATGACGAATAAAAAAAGGTGGAAAAAGAGAGGAGATGAGAAAAAGGGTAAAGGATAATGAAAAGCTAAATGGGAAACATGAATCAGCCAAGAGATGTTAGTGATTTTGGCTTGAAATAGCTTACCTGGGACTTGTTTTTCAAAGACTATATGGAACCTTTCTCTTGCCTTTCAGAGTCGCCCAGGACTGAGAGGAGAATGCAACCCAAAATTACCAGTCACTTTTGTAAAGAGCTTGCTAGCTAGCCTGCAAAGTGCGCCTGTGGGTGGAAAAGGTTCTTCCATGCCCCGTTACCATTTTACTTTGATGGATCCCTTGAGCCGCCTCCTGCTTTTACAATCCTTTCATATCTTGTATTTCTCCTGGTATTGTGATCTCTATTTTGTATCTGAACTGGCAATCAAATCCGTGGGGAAAGTTCCCTAATGGCTTGGTGATCTCCGGCTGTAGTCTTCGGGCCTTAGATTGAAAGCTGTTAAGGCCACTGAACACACCAGTGATGCCATAGAAATGCAGTAAGTAACAACAAATTTACAGAGCATGGTTCTGTCCTTTGCTAAAGAAAAAAAAAGTCATACCCGGTTTGATTCAAAACAGACTGTTCTTTGGAAAATAAAAAGAGGTAAGATCTCATTAGTACAAACTTACTCAGCCCCAAGCACTTCAGCAGTTTTACTGAATTAAGTCAAGAGACTTCACAAAATCTGAAACCCTCAGATTCATCTGACCAGATTAATCAAATTCTACTGCACTTACATTACAACGCTTTGTGTATGCGATGATGGATTTATTATATCATTGAACTAAAATTCAGTGGCAGCCTTTAAAATCTACTACATTAATCTCTACATCAAATGTCTCACTCTAAGTCACGTTTAAATAATACTTTGTTAATTTAAAAAAAAAGTAAGAAGTTTTTTGTTACAGCAAAATTCCTTAGGGAGAGTTCCGTAAAAGCAAAAGAAGAACCAAGAAAGCAGTGGTAATGTGCATAATATGAATAATTGCTTAGGAGAAAATGAGAGAGGAAAAAGTAATTCTGTACTATGAGAAGCAGGCTTTTCAAGAACTACAGTGCCACAAACAAAGCAAGCTACATCATTAATGATGTTTAAATGAATACCTCTGGCATAAGTTTAGAAACCAAAAGACCATCTCTGTGATCCCAACTCTGGCAAAAGTCTTGTTTATTCCTGTGGAAATAGTTCCTCAACTGAAGATATGAATCGCTGCTACTGGCACTTACGGGAGGACTCAACACAAGAGAAACAAGCTGTTCAGCCTAAACTGCTGATTAATGACTGCTAACAAAACATATCAATAAAATCTGTGCGCATCTAAATGTCAGCTGGTAGATAGGGAGGGAGGAAGGGAGGGCTAAGAAGCAGTTGGGAAAAATAACTAAGATGCAACGAACAGGACAGATATCTTTACAAAATGCCCTACTGAAAGTAAAAAATGGCTAAAGCTAGACTTCTAAAAAAGGGAACAATCTGAGGTGAAACAAAATATTTTTTGAGGCTTTTTCTTTTCCTTAAAAGAACAGAAAATTGTAGCTGTAGCCAGGCAGTTTTGATTTTTACCTTAAACGCTCTATTTATATCCTCCCCCTTTGTCCCCTGAAAGACTCGACTTCTCAGACACAGCCTTGTGACAAAGGGTGAGTCGGCTTGCCAGAAAGCGGGATTTGATCTCTTTGGAGAGGTGATCAGCCACAGCTAACGGGTTCCAACCACTGTCCTCCCTTGGTAGTACGTGGCAGCAGTTACAGGAGACGCTTTAGGGACGTCAAAATGTGAAACGCTTCCAAGCTGAGGTTGTGTACATTTTGGAAGCTGAAAAATAGACAGTTTAGTAGGAAATAACACAATGGGATGCTCGAGAAGTCTTCTTAAAGCCTTTGGGTCTAGAGAATAAATCCCCAGCCAAGGTCCTCCAGTCTACTTCCACCAACAGTGAGTACCTCTATGCATGTCCACTAGGAATCCAGCCCATAGCATTAAACGAAAACCCATACCTGCTAAGGAGTAATTCTTTTGAGCAGACCTATAGAATCTTACTGCAGGGGATATTGTTTGTATTAAATCCTGCTGGGTGGCAGAAAATTCCTATACATAATGTTTGGTTGGTGGTCATTCCATCCTACCTAGGTCTTTTCTAGAAGGGAAAGAACAAAGCACAAAGATTAAGCTATGAAGTCACTATTATCATTACAAAAAGAGGTTTGTGTTTATTTCTATGCATAATGAGACACAACTGAAGTTCAGGAGGATTCACCATCCTAAAATGCTAGAGTGGCTTAGTTAAGTAAATAATGGTGTTTGGCAAAAAAAATGGGAAAATTCAAGGACTCGGATTTTTACAGACTTAACGTGCAACATAAAGTTCTAAAGATATACAGCTTTTGTCAGAAAAATCTCAAGGGGGACATATAAAACCATTTAATACTGAAAAACAGGACAACAAGAGAAATAATAAAGATTTATTAAGCTAAAGGTTAACTGAATGAATCAAAGAAATGACACTGCTTTAAATTCAGAATACAAAGTTAGCAAAGGGGAAGGACACTAAAAGTGACTTTGAAACTGTGTCGGACAGACATACAGAAAATCCCTCTTTTAAGAAATTGTAATAAAAAGCTTATTGAACCCAAAATATTAAGTCTCACCACAGAGGAATTATGGCTGTATATGAACAGGTCAATAGTGACAATGAAAATCTCACATCAGAAAGAACCAGCTAGAAGGGACAAGAGGAGAAAGATGAGCAAGATTAGATATTAGCTGATTGATGTTGGCCTTTCCACAACTGGACTGCGTCTCCCACCTCTCAGTCAGGATTTGGGAGTCAAGCCTATCACCACGGAAGGAAGCAGCCCCAGCTCCAAAGCTCTCCACGTGACGCTTTCCACCTCGGACGACAGCACGAGAGCGGGATTTCACAGGTTCCTTTCAATTCCCCGTGCTGCTATGCGCTCACCGACAACTTACCCTTTAGTCACCTCATTTTAACACTGCTGACCCCACTTACTTCCCCTTATTAATAAAGACTTTTTGGTATTATTTTCTGTATACGAAGAAGGGTCAGGGACCTCAGTTCTCACCGCAGTGCCTTCACGCTATCTGTCCAGCCCAAAGGGGCTTCAAGGATGGTTTGGTAAAAAGTCCTTGCTCAACGGTTGCTTCGGTGGAGTTTGCCAGAGAACTGGATTTAAAGAAGTATAAAGGCAAGACCTCAAGAGACATTAAAAATGGAAGAGAAGATTTAGCCAGAGCTCTCTTGGGTTTCCCATTCCCACCTGAGGACACGACAAGAGGCGAGAGAAAGCGGGAACGCGTTGCACTGTGCTCACAATGTTTCTCGGCCTAATTTGTTGAGATTTATGAGTACATAACAACAGAATTTATCAGTTTTTGGCACAGTCACCATTACAGAATAAGCCTATATAGTATTCAGTCTGCTTTGGTTTATGGAGCTTTTTACAGAATAACACTGTACCCGCACAGATGCGTGTATCTGTTTACTCCTCTTGCTGCAGCACCAGCAAGACAAATCAAGTTCAGAACGCAAAAGATTTCCAGAAGATTTACATTTTAATAAAAATCCCTCGCTTTTTCAAAACACTAGACTAAAAATACAGTGGTTGTTAGGCTACTGGTATATTGGGATCATCAGTGTTTGTGTTGTCTCGTGCTTTTTGATGATTTCCTAACTGTATCTATCCATCCGCTAATTCCTATATTTAGGTTGTAAACCTTTGTTTGGAAATTTGGAGCACTTGGATCTTTTGGTTCTGATCCATGACCAATACTCTGAGATACTGTTGTAATATTAATAGCAAGTATGTTATAGCAAATCGAAGCATAAACAATTTTCACATGTCTGAGCAGTCTCTGGTGAATTAAAATAGCCATCTGTTGTAAAAACACAAAGCTAAAATCTTTCCAAAACAGAAGAAAAATGCAATTGTATTTGTATTTCCTCTCCAGTATTTAAAACGTGGTTAATATTAGAAGCAGCTAATCAATGCTGAGCCCATAACATCTTAACATCACTGCCATTTAGCAGCAAGGCTATTCTCTTATTTATCCTGTCCAGTAGCCTGAGCTAACAATCAAATATTTTTTTAAGCTATTAAATATTGCCCAAAAAATTCCCCCTATAATTCTCTAGAGCTCAGAATGGCCCTGTTTACAAATAATATTATACTTCAGTTCAATAACCTTGTAATTTGTCCCCATGTGCAGAATGACATTCCTTGTCATTTACAGGAATGAAAGACATAATGCTATTCTCATTATTTATTTATTTTTAGCCCCTGTTTTTTTTTTTAATTTATTTTTCCAGTGTAGAAGGCACTTGAGCCAAGTAAGGAGAAGTTGCTTTATTTATCTACTGTTGATATTCACAGGAGTAGCAACTATCCTGCAGTATTGAAATATTTATTTATTTTCTTCTTTGAAGTGCGCTAATTGACTCTTACTTGCTTATTGATATACACTTGTCTGAGCCTGGTTTATGAAAAAAAAAAAAAATCTCTGTGCAGTCCTTCGAGTTTCACATGCATTGCAGAGGAACGTGCAGCCCTCCCCAGAAACCACTCTTGATAGATAAGGTTGGACTAAACTATAGAACAGAGGAAAAATTGCTTGTGAAATGTCTTTTGCCCATTCTTTCCTTTGCGTGATGTATGGCACGTCCGTGTGCTGCCGTAACAGTCAAACTGCACGTCTACGGAAGAAAATCTAACCTGATATCCACAGTCATCGGCACGCGTCTGCGTGTCTTCGTCTCAATTCCTCAGGCATATCAAATATGTATAACACAAGTGTTATAAATCCATCTCACTTGAAACACCATCTTCACACGATGGCAGAGCTCTCTGTCACCCTTCCCTGACGTTGCCTCAGGGACGCGCATCCCCCCCTCCTCTCTGTTGCTGATGGACCCCACCAGAGTGGCTCTTCTCCGTCACGAGATTTGGGTTGTGATGAACTCACCAGTTGTATTTCATGCTTAATGTCAACCCCAACAATTAATTTAGAATCATAGAATCTTAAGGTTGGAAAAGACCTCTGAGATCATCAAGTCCAACTGTTGACCCAACACCACCATGTCTACTAAACCATGTCCTGAAGTGCCACGTCTACACGTTTTTTGAACACATTTCACTCAGGGCAGAGAATGAAAAGCTACCAGAGATGCTTCAGAAGCACCTTGCTGTAAAATCTGCCTCCCTTGTGTTCATGAAATAGCCCCACATTGAGCAGACCAGCAGAAATGCGCTGTGCAGAGCGTGGGTATGTGCCCACGGTCTAAAAGGGGGATTCTTCAATGTCTCCTGCTTCCAAGTCTGGTAAGATGATCCAAATAAGCTAACACATAACCAGTAAGCCTCTCTTCTGCAGGAAAGCGTGCTGGAGGAGGAATGGGGTAGGTCCAGCTGAGAAGCAGTGGACCAAACGGTCCTGCCTCATCACATAACTGAAGCCCATGTGGCAGAGAAGGAAACAGAGGACTTTCGGTTCCTCTGACCAGGAGGAGCTTGCTCCCCACTGCCTGAAGTCCATCAGTAGTTCAAACACTGAATGAGGAAGATGTACGATTACTGTAAAAAGATTACTAGAGGGCAATGCCTCCTACAGTAGGGATGCAGAAGAGGCAGGTTAATGCCTTCCGTTCCTGACAATACCCGTGGCTTAATCACAGCAGATTTTCACAAATGGTCCCTACCCGTTCGCACAATAACAATCCCTCTGTGCTTTAGGAGGAAAGGATGTTCACCGTCCAGTTACACCCACTCTTCCCCTTGTTCCATGCTTCAACTGTCTTTAATGTCATTGTTGCTTTTCTGTTTCCCGAATATCGCGTTGACAGATTTTGGCTGGCTGGTTCACAGATGGAAAACCCCCGCAGTTTGCGAGCAACGCGATGCTCATCGTTTTGAAAATTATAGCTAAAAGCAAGGGAGGAAGAATAGCTTGTGTTATACTTTCCCGAGGCTAGATCCTTCAAACTCATTCTCTTTATTTTGCCAAATACCAAACATGTTGGAAAGCTGGTAAAAAGAACTCTGATCTGCTTCCTCTTTTAAACTAAAAAAAAAAAAAAAAAAATTCAAAAGAGGAACCAATTTAACAGAACAGTTGTTGCAAAGAGCTGTTTCAAAATGTAGATGGTGATTTACATAAATTCATATTCAGATCCCTCAGCTTTTCTCTACTATAAACAAGAAAGTTTTGTCATGTGCCCAGGGATCGCTTTGTTGTGATGGGTGCTAAATAAATACAATTTGTTGGGGTGGTGATTGTTTGTTCCTTTCTCACAGGCTGCTGGAGGCTATTACATGGAGCGGTTTCCTTCAGAAACTTGTTTTGACCAAAACCTCTTTTTGAGCTAATCCTCCATAGTCTCCGAGAGCCATAAGAAACACACACTTAGGAGAAAAAGCTCCAAAGCTTGTGTGAAGGCTGTGTTGGCAGAAATGAAAGGTGGCCAGCTCTCAGAAATATCGGATTTTCAGGGGAGACGTCTACGTGGGAGTTGCAAGGCTAGAGTTTACTCCGCAGTGCCAGTTCTTCGTTCAGCAGGACGTAACTGCTAATAAATGACACCTCTGCATGGTCTGGCTTGCAGAACATTTTGGATTACTCTGCAAAAGCTGCCTTTCAAAGATATTTCATTGAAATATCTCTCGTGCAAAGCTGTGTTTTCCATTCAGGACTCTGTTTAGACACCTTTCGAGCCGTTAAAACACAATAACACGTTGCCGAAGTGCCACATTTGACAGCGCGCCGTTCAGCTCTGTCTCTGGAAATCACAGCGTAGATGGCAAACAGCAAAATTAACAGTACCGTGAAGCTCTAATCAAGGTGATTTTAAACTAAACGTTACCCGTACAAAGCCTTTTGCGAGAACACGCTAAGCTGCTGGAGATTTTGCCCGTCCGGGGGTACGTAAAACCATGACTACGAGAACGTACGTTGCAGCGGGCATCCCCTCTGGGGAGGAGGAAGAGGAGGAGGAGAAAGTACAATTACTCTTTCCCCTCGTTAAATCAACAGCTGTTAAAATTTGCTTCATTGAGCCACCCCCACGTAACAAAATATCATCAATTACTTCTTACAATAAAGAGAAAACCGTTCAGCCACTTAGGAATTAGGTTGGCTTCCATCTCAGGAGCCCGGTCAAACGACTGAAGTTTTACAAATGAACACACATCTACGGTCGTTAGAAGTTAAATTAAATCATACTGCTCTGCCACGGATTATAAACAGGGATCCACATTGGTGCTAGGGCTCCTCAAACTCCACGGGACTCCTATGATTAAATCCATGAGGTTTGATTTGTTCCCAGACCTGGAAGTTTTCAATTGAAAATATGTTCGTTCCTCAAAGACAAAAGTGAAGCAGTTCCAGTTCAGTTTGAGTTGCGAGTAAGGTTCAACGCTATCGCAGCCTCTTGGGTTCTCCGTTCTTCCGCGGTTTTGGTCTCGCAAGCAGAAACGTTGAGTCAGTCCTGTCATGACATTTTCACCAGTCTGGTTAACGAAAGACGAATCCGTACCGGCTCTGACTACATCCAAATTCAAACCAAAATAATTTATCTGTTACAAGTCAGGAAAACTCAGAAAGGGATTTCCATAAGATCTTTTAAACTCCATACTCATTTGGGGGACAAACGCGAGATTTTTCTACATTTCGGCTAATACCATAAGCTATGCTTGGAATCAAATCCCTGGATTTTCACTACGCTAAAAATACTGCACGTACATTTCTATTATTTGACACCTCCGTGTAAGTCATTAAACAGACAAAGCTCCTAGCGGTCTTCATTAAATTTCAACCTTAGGACGCATAAACTATTCTCCCACACATTCTTCCCTATTCTGATATTATCTAAGAGTTACAAAAGGCCATTCCTATTCTGAAATGATTCGATGTAGAAACCAAATTATCCCACCAAAAAAAAAAAAAAAAGGAAAAGCGCCTGGCTTTCTTATTATAAACCCCGTTTCGTATTCCTGCGAAGAAAGTGGGAAACAGAATTCTGAAGCACAAAGGAATGAAAGGAGGCTGATGAGTTATGAGACTACAGCAGAAATTTACAGCCACATGAATCCTTTCTGTGCTACAGCTTTGAAGGAATTGTCGTCTTCGCTTCAAAAATCCCTATGAGGATAAAATAAATGCAAAGTGATGTATAGATTGTTTCTTATTTGGGCTGCTGCTATATTTAAATTAATTTTCCCAGGTTCTGCTTTCTTTTTTTTCCCCTCCAGCAGTCTGAGAACAATGGCATCATGAAACAGCCCAGTTCACAACACTGTATAAAAAGGCTCATTAAAATGCAGCCTCATTAATTACTTTTGAAATTAAGTTATACCGGCTATCACTATCTCGGCGCTTCAGATTCTGCAGGCATACATAAAAGAAAAGTTATTATCTCACCTCTAGAAAGCGTTGAAAGAATAATAACAGCAAAAGGCTAATACCAAATCTTATATGAGATATAAGGTGAGACAGAGCCAGTACATATATTTCTTAAATAAGTACCACCTCATTTGCCATCCTAGTAACACAAAGTCTTGGACTACCGGTCAAAGGTTCTGGCAAGATAAATTTACCCACAGGAAAGGAGCGCCGAGCTTGCCGCCGCCAGAGTTCCCGAATTAACGACCTGCACGCGGCGCTGAGTGATCGGTACCGTTTAACGCACCGGTCGCTGCCTCTTTGGGCTTTTCGTGGGCTTGTAGCTGATGTTCCCCTTCCTGGAAACATGAATTTTCCAAAATCAGCTTGCTGAAGAAAGGGGGTTTCCTTTTTTTTCTCCCCCTCTCTCGAATTCTTGAATCTAAGACCTCGCTAATAGCATTGGCTATTAGTTTTCCTCCACCGCTTGCTCCCGCTGCAATAGGATCGCTGTAGCTTTTAAACACAGGGAAACACAGGCTCAGAAGGACTCTCCAAAGAAAATTCTATTTGCATCCAAAATATCCGGGCGCGAGTAAAAAACTGCGGGATGCTCGCGGCATAGCTTCGGTCGCCGGCTTCAGTACGGCGGACTGAGAGCGCTGCCTTATTTCTGGCGTATTTGGGGTACTCGAAGGCGACACCGTAGGCGGGTCTTCCAGCGAAAGACTCGTCAGCTTGGCTCGTGCTGATCTTTAAGAGAGCTTCAGAAGGAAACGTTTTAGTGGATTTCATTCAGTGGTTGTACAGACGTCATTTGACAATTCCTGTGTTCTAAAAGCCTTACGGATTTGCCTAGAACTGTTTTCAAAACCACACCTAGAAACCGTCAGGGAACGCAAGGCTTTGTGGCACAGGCACGAGCACAGCCCGTAAAAACAAGACCCTTTGCGAGCTCCTTGACTTCCAGAAACGTCTGCAGGAGCATCCCCAGGAGTCTCTCACGCCTACTCCGAACGTGACAGATACCGAGTTTAACGAATGATTCCACCCGGGATTTCATCAGGATCCTTCGCAAACACGTAACAGATACCCTTCCATTTTTCAACTCCATTCTTACGTTCTTACGCTAAAATGCATCGCTGGAGTGACGGTACTTAGAAACGCACATCACCAGAGCACGGCTTTTCTGGGATATATTGCTCCGAACGCTAGCTTAAGCTTGCTTAATGTCCTTCTGCACCAGGGAAAATCATAACTCAAGCGTCATTAAAAATAAGGAGTTATTTAGAAATAACACACGTGTTCAGGTGTGACTGCAGGAGATAAGTGTTAGAAGGCTTGCTGACCTTTTAAAGAAAACGCTACATTTCTGGGTTTATGGGAAGAAGCTATGCTGGCGCAAAGATGCAGGAATTCAGCCGAACCTTTTAAAACGTATCAACGGCAGGCTGCTTCTGAGGAACGGGCGAGTAGCTTGCAGACTTATCTCCGTCTCCCTCGTGGAAATTTACATTAGCGCATGAGCTACGCTAATGATTTAGCTTTCCTCGTTAAGCCCCCAGCACATTTAATATTTTGTCTTCTACAAATTTTCAAGCTGCATTTTCCAAACCTTCCGTACGCAGCCGTGCATCCGATTTGCATGAGCGGGTATTGCTGTCCGAGTTCCCGCCTGGCACGTTACTCGGCTTCTTTCTTTTGATGATAGCTAATAGGCTTATTTTTCAGTATTTCTTTTCAGAACTGCTTGATTTTATATATAGGTTCGATTTTATTCATACGGCAGAGAAATTAAAACTAAATCCCTCTGAAATGTCTTTACCTTAGCCTACTTGTAACTGGCATTACGCCGCCACTGCTAGGAGGTCTTTAAGAAGACAAAGGTTGAAATTCCTCCTCCACCTTTTTGACACGGCCGTGGGTTATTTCCACCAAGCCTACAGGAGATCACTAAAACAAACCCCAAGTTCTCCACTTCTTCTAGTCTTGGTCTGGTTTGCCTGCTTAGAACGTACCTGTATTATACTACAGGCTGTGCTGCTAGCACCATCAAGCTCTTGAGCTCCCAAAGATCCAGGGAGAAATGTTTTGGCTGTCAGAAGCTGGAAAAGATTTCATTCTTTCACGTGCAATAAAGCAGGGAGCTGCCTGGGTTTAAAGCCCACGCGGCATCCGATGAGAAGCAGCTACGAGAAACGCCGAACGTGGTGATAGTCCACTTTTTTTTTTTTTTTTTAACGCGATTGTACTTTTGGTGAACAATACTGGTGGGGTTTTCTCAGATTATTTGAGAGATATGCAGGATCCATTTTCCTCAGACAGGAGTTTTAAGTTGTCTCAATTGTTTCCAGTAAACATATTCAGGCATATCGTAATTAATTTCTTATAGAACAAAAAGACATCTAAATGCGAAGTGGTTTACAACTACGAAAATGTATTATTTGATTTTTCTATCAATAATTTAACTGCCTGTAGTTTTAATTTCACACGCTATCAAGTTCCTTTGCAACACATAGAATCTGCATCTTAATATTTTACATGTAAGAAAAAAAAAAGTCATAAAATTATGTTTGTACAATGATACGAATTGTTTAAGGCCATTCTGCTCTGCTTACTGTTGTGTTAATTATTTATTTCTGACCTTTTCCTCTACAAGAAAAAAAAAAGTAAAATATCTTTACACACTTAAGCCTGGCCTTAATTAAATTGCAGCGCTGTGTAATGAGCTAACTTCCTAGTGGGCACGGAGGCTTGGCATGCCAGCAGGAGATGCTGCAGCTCTCAGAAGTGAAAATTACTCACAAGGGGGATGGGTAGGACCTCTGTTTTACTATCTGCCTAGTACAAGTGCTTTTATAGCCTGAAAAGCTGAGCATTTGGTCTGGTTATGGAAGATCTGAACGGCCGCCGTTGATTTTGATGGGCACCAGATCAGGGCTGAAAGCCATATGCTTCTGCTTACTAAGGCAACCTGTTAAAGAAGATGCCTTCTCATTGCTTTCTGTGCCCATCTGAGGTTAGCAAAAAAAAAAAAAAAAATATTAAAAATATCGATTTTTCCCTCTTTACTAACAGAAAACTCATTCATTTACTTCTGTTTTTCTCCATCTCCCACAATTACCGAAAGCAGCTGAGCTTGCACCAAAGCTAGTGAGAATCACTCCGCTAACCTATATCCCCATCGGTATTATTTTGAAGGCCATACATCGTCTAGATACCAAGGTCCCCTAGACCCAGGTACATTTTTATGATAGCAAGAGAAGAATGATGAAAGACGTAATTATTCATATCCATGTTCTTATTTGAACAATAATCAGGAAAACAAATCACTGCCATCATTTTAGAATGCCAGGGCTTCATCATGTATTGTACCTCATGCAAATGTCCTGCTCAGTAAAAAAAAAAAAAAGAAAAAAAGAAATCAATGATCTTAAGGATCATTTGCCTTGAAATTTATTAATATCAGCTGTGACTACAACAGTCCCTATAAATATACATCATATAAATGCATGGGTTTATAGAGTTCATGAATTGGGCAATGGTTTTTCATCGCTCAGAGTCAGAACTGCCAAGGAACAGCAGCCGACAAGCTTTTGCAGCCCCGTGCGAGGGGATAAAGACATTGCTGAGTACAGGATTTTGCTGATGACGATTTGCACTGCAACTGGGGACGAGACGCGGTCAGAGAAATCTACGGCTAAGAGGACTGATAAAGCACCGAGTCTGCAGCGTGCATTTCAGCCTGTTGGTTTTCACAGTTGGGTACCAGTATAAAGCTAGCATCACGCTAACGTCAGACACCAACAGTTGGCGTTTCCCGCGCTGGCCGGATTCCAGCCAAGGCAGACGTAGCTTGGGATTGCAAAATGCACCGGGCGCGTAGAACAACTGTACGGCCATGAGTGATCAACGCAGAATGGGACTCTGGACGGTAAGAGCTTTCCAAGCCCGTGAAAACCACCACAGTTCTACGCGGAGCTCCAGCAGACCCGTAAGGAGAAATAGTCAAGTCCCACATAAAAGGTAGCTGGTTTTGCAAAAGAGAAATAGGTCTTGAATTGCCCTGCTGAAACATGAAAAAGGCGTTGGAGTTGTGAATTCTTTTCCCACTAAATCCATAAAAATAAGGATTCAAATCCTAAAGCTCCTAAAAGCTCTTAGTACAAGGTCAGCTGTGTAGTTTTAAGTTAAATGGGGGGGGAAAATACATTTTCCAATTAAAAAATAAAAAAAAGCAAACGTAAACTGCTGATTGCCCAGATTTATAGAAGCGGCAAGGAGCGATCTCTAAGGACGCTTTGGTACTTGACCCTTTGCCGGAGTTACGCGACCTTCTCAGCAGTAGCATGATATGCAAACCTCGTTCATCGAGACAAGGGGGCACATAGGCTGCTAGTACATTAATTACATTTAAAGAGCAGGCAAGGCTTCAGGCGCTTCTCATTGCATAAAATAATTTAGCCTGTGATTGTTTTTCTTTGAAGCCTGGATAAAAGTAAAATAATTCGGTAGGTACATTTTTAAGTGAATGACTAAGAGATACACAAAGAAATTTGGAAAGAAAATCAAGTTCTCTTGCCCAGCACCTCCATCTCGGAAGTTGAGGCTGTGCAGTGATGTTTCCAGCAGAGTATGTCTTCACACATTTCTAAATAACCAGAAGTCAAAGAAGTTTGATATCTACATTTGATTCTTTAGATTTTGGCTGGTCATTCAAGTTAAAAAAAGAAAAAAAGAATAACATTACTCAACGTATTATTCTTTAACAAGGACTGGAATCCAGAGAGGGGAACTGAGTTTGGATCATTGATGAAAGGAAGCAGGGGCAGTGATGAAGCTGAGATCAAAAGTGGTCAAAAGTGTTAAAACAAAAGCAAAAGTAACAGACAAAAATCAAGAGCCGTTACTAAATGGAAAAAATCCACCACAAACCCACAAAATAAAACCAGAGCCAGAAGCTTCTTGAAAGACACTGAAAAGAAATAAGTCTCGCTAGTAAGAAGAGTAAAAGGATCAGTAATGTGACTGGCAAGAGCAGGTCTTCTGAGGGTCAAAAATCAATTTTCCCTACCCTGCCTTTTCTAAATCCAGACCCAACGCTTTCTGTCATTAGTCTTCGCAAATCAAAAATCAAGAACTACAAAAAGGAAAAAGAGAACCCTTCTCTTTTTTTTTTTGGCAGTACCTCTAGAACCGTACAACTCAGGCATAGCTTTGCATTAAGAGAAGCTTCAAGGTGAAGATGCGAGAGTCGTCTACTGGTGTTCAGCTGAACGGGATTTCCAGGGCTGGATTATCAAACGTACCTTAAGAGACTGGATTTTGCCATCAAATTTGGATCTTTCTATCAGCGGTGCACCCTGAGAAGATAACAAACAGGACAGCAGATGGACAGAAATGGGGAATTATAAAGCACAACTCAAATAAGACACTTTATCTTTTCTAAAGAGAAAACTGGGGAAATGAGTTTTGTAGTGCGGCTGCTAGCTGGAAGCACGAACCGCAAGATGGGACTTGATATGGTTTTGTAACTAGGACTGCATCAGACACCTCATGCCATCATCGATTTCTCTTTCAAATTAAATACTCCAGAATTTCTGTCTTGAAAAAAATGTATGAATTCAACAACAAAACTTGGCTGGCTTGAGGCATAGAAGAATGAGGTGGCTTGTGGTTGTTCTTTTTTTCCCTGACGTAACTTGCTAGGTGACTTGGTCCGTTGAGGGCTTTAGAAAATCGTAGAAGAATGGCATACAAAACAAAAGTGTTGCAATTTATGTGCAAATAGTTAAGGAAAATGTATAAATAATATAATATATGTAATAATAATAATAATTAATATGTAGGGCAGCAGCTGAATTTTGCAGGATCAATAGCAGGAGGTATGACAGAGGCTTCTTTCCTGCAGCTTTTTCCATCGGCTCCAGGCAGGTGGGTCTGTTAAGGAATTGCCCGATACTGCAACGCGTCCTCAGGCACTTCCCGAGCTTCCCAGGAGAAGCAGCAGGAACCACGCCGCTGACGGGTCTCGAAAGGTTTCGATGGCAGGCTGGTTTTGCAGAATTGTGGACATGTGTTTAAGATACTTAAACATCAGAGCCACCGAAACATATGTTGAAAAACACGGTTCCTATTTCTCTTGGCCATTCTTTTACATCATGTTCTGTTCTATTTTATTTGCTATTTGTCAACGTGTGCATATGAAAGTTACTTTGCAGAGATCTTTAGGTGTTCGAAAAGCATGTAGGTGTTCAAAAAACCGTGTAGACGTGGCACTTGGGGACATGGTTTAGTAGGCATGGTGGTGTTGGGTCGACGGTTGGACTTGATGATCTTAGAGGTCTTTTCCAACCTTAAAGATTCTGTGATTCTGTGATCTTTGAAAAGGGCTGCTCCCCACTAGAACACACCAGCACTAATTCCCATGCTAGCCTAGGCGTTCAAAGAATTTTCATTATTATTCATCAATCACTACCCATCATTTATCTTCTTGTTTAAAAATGTTTTCCTTATTTATTCAGAGAGAAAGAAAAAAAAATTAATGCGAGTGGTGACACCTCATAAAACATAAATAATGAATAGCTCTGCAAACCACCCCAGGCAGAAAATGCAGCTTTAGCAGGTAACACACAAACACACACTCAACCGAAGATCGGTATGGATTCTTCTTAAATGCTTTGCAGAGGGGAAAAATCCGCCAGCAGGTTTTACAGCAAATAATTTCCCTAGCCCTCCCCTTAAAGGGAAAAAAAAAAAAAGTTGGGCATCACAGAAGCAGCGCTTCCCTCCTATTCCCAGCTTCCACTTGGGTTAGAAATACTGAAACATCTGGGGTCATAATTTTATTATTCACCAAAAAAAAAAAAAAGGATATCTAGATAAACAAAAAAACAGTGAAAAGCGAACCCAAATTCTTTATCCACTCCTTAAATGTGCAGGTCTCAACAAGGTAAAGGGATTTACTTCACTGAAAAGATTAATGAGGTAGAAAATTAATTGATGCTACCCAGCCTTCATGTTAGGCAGCAGCAGAGTTGAGGATGATAACTTGCCTCTGACAGGTTCACAGGAGATGGAGAGCTTTAAGGGGCAGGTACATATTAACCTGAACTGTATCTCACAAAAACAAACTGAAAGTTTTAATAGTTTCTACTTCTTACCGAGAAAGAAAATAGGTTTAACTGAAAGAAATTCAATAAGACAAGATGAAATTAAATAAAAAACATTTCTGATTAAGATACCCAACCCCGACTGAAAAGCCCAGTTAGTATTTCCCCCCCCCCCCCATGGTGGGGGTGGTTTGGTTTTTGTCTAATCTGGAATTGCAACAAATATTATACTGAAAACCAGGAAATTTGTCAAAAGAGAAATTTGAGAGAAACCAGGAAATTTGTCCTGAAGTTCTTCAGCTACAAAAATTTCTCAAATCTTTTCCTTGTTGAATTGTCGTTATAGGTTAATAAAAATTTAGTTGGTAGAGGTTTATAGTGCAGCATGATGTTAACGCTCTGTGAGTAACATTAAAAACCCAGAACAAAGCTAAACATTCCTGAGAGCCCCTGTAAAATAGCGATGGGGTTAACGAAACCGTTGACTTTTAACTAGTTCAGCACGACCAGTTCCCAGTGAGTATTTTTGCCACTGGTGGAGATTTCAACTGCAATAGCTGTATAGGAACGACACAACCAGAGCCGGCTGTTAGGTCACCTAACCTGCTGCCTAAAATCTGATCTAGTTTCTTAAAGAGGAATTTTTAATATTTTGTCCTTCGTACCTTTGCAAACACAAGGAATTCGACCATTTCCTTTATACGACTATTTCCCAGACTGATTTTGCCATATACAATTTTCACTCAGCCTTCGCGCCTATGGGGAAGCCAAAGACTGACCTTTCCACGTCATCGCAAGGCTAATAGTCCTTATTTTGGACTTCACTCTTCGTTCATAAAGCCACCTGCCAGTCTGTCCTGGATATCAAGCACATCACTAGTGCCGTGGAGGAAAACAGAACGGAGTCCTGTCGGCATGATGCTACGTGGTTGCAAGGTGCATAAGGAGTTAGCGCTATGGCATATCACCGTGCACGTGAACGTAACATTTTATGGGGTATTCTGAAATATCCTAAAACAGAAGAATTAACTGCTAAAACAACAACAAAAAATAAAAAAAAAATATGAAGGAGTGTGGCACGCATGCATTTCCCTCTTTAGCGGGGAGTATCCCTACCCTTACGTTATTAATTCTCAGGGATTGGTAGGACTTCCAAACCATCTTAAGGAATTTAGGTGGTCACTATCTAATACACAAATAGAAAAGGAGTTTAAAAGTTGGAGATGCATTTGAACACCTCATTTCTGCTCTTAAAAATAAGCATAAAAATACCAAAAAGCAAACATTGAAATTGTTTCTCGCTGGAAATATTTTTTCTTCCTTCTTACAGATTTGGATATTGTTCTTATGTCTATAGAGAGTTCAAAATGAAAAAGCGATCAACATTGAACATCCGGCTAAAAGTTAGAACTATGTGTAAGTTACACTCCTTTTACAATCAATGGGAAGAAAGCAGTACTGCCAGAGAGCAAATGAGGTGGACATCTGTAGGTGACTCACCTTCCTCAAAGGAGGTTGTAGTGAGGTGGGTGTTGGTCTCTTCTCCCAAGGAACCAGCGAAAGGACAAGAGGAAATGGCCTCAACTTGCATCAGGGGAGGTTTAGATTGGAGATCAGGGAAAATGTCTTCACCAAAAGAGCGGTCAGGCATTGGAACAGGCTGCCCAGAGAGGTGGTGGAGTCCCCATCCCTGGAGGCGTTCAAAAACCGTGTAGACGTGGCACTTGGGGACATGGTTTAGTAGGCATGGTGGTGTTGGGTTGACGGTTGGACTTGATGATCTCAGAGGTCTTTTCCAACCTTAAGATTCTGTGATTCTATAAGACTGTAGAGAAATGTCCAAGTTTTTTATCCTCTCTAGCAAAACTAACCTGTAAATGGCATGCAATGTGCATTTTGGTAGGTTATGCTTGTAACACAGTCTAGAAAGCAAAGCTTAGGACTCCGGGAAGTCAGGATCATAAATACAAAGTTCTGTTCTTTCACTGCTTATGCCTTCTTCCTAATTATCTGGAACTCAAAACAGTGTAAAAAGGAGAGCAAAGATAAAAAGAGTCACGGGCTGCTTATAATTCTGCGGGCATTCCCTTGCAATTCAGTATAGATAACAGCAGATGGACATAACAATTACAAAGGCTCACTAACATGTATAAATTCTCACTGAAGAAGGTTTTTACAATATTTTCCAAGCACTCCATGGCTAAATGTATGTAATTCTGTTGCGAGAGAGAGTTATGGCTAGTCCAAAGCCATATGTACACAAATTCAAAATGTAGTACCTTCTGGTTACTTCCAGTAAGTATATTATTATTTTTTTTTTCCTGCATAAGGTAGGTGGATACGTATCAAATTCAGCAGCTTTTCTAAATTTCCATCTGCGCATAGGCGTTTTCTACCCTCCGTTCCCCCATTGAGAGGCTCAGCGGTGACACGCAACGGACACAGTCCCTGCTTTAAAATCCCTTTTTGTTCTTATTAAACGAAAACCCAAAACCATTCCAAGCTTTTTTACATTTTTTGTCGAAGCATCTGTTACCTCACACAGCTGCCCGAGAAAATTTTTTACTCCGTGTTTGAACCTTCCGTGCAAAGAAAGCATTAAATACTACTGGCAAAGACAGAATCAGAGAGTTGCTGAGGTTGGAAGAAACCTCTGGAGATCATCTGGTTCAACCCCCTTGGGTCCCCCAGCTCAAAGCAGGGTCAACCACAGCAGGTTGCTCAGGGCTTCCTAGCTCACGTTTTTCATCCTAAGGCTTGCAGACAGCAAGAACCTATGGATCACTTAATTATTGCTCCTCCAAGATGATCTAGAAGGGCAGAAACACCATTGCCAGATTTCAATCCGTATTTATGCTGTTTCTGATGGTGTTTATGCTTTCACTGGAAGATTTCTAGGTATTCATAAATCAGGAAAGCTTTCAGTCCCCTGATGTAGACAAAGAGATCTTTACTGAGTATTGTCAACCAGAAGCTGCACCGCCTCCAGTTTTCCAGCGGCTTGAGTAAGACACACGGAAAAACAAGTCACAGCATATCGTGTACTCGTTACTATAGCATGGGCTACAGCAGAGAGCAGCCATGAACTGCAGATCAAATGTTCGTCTCAAGTGACAACGCAATGATTCCCTAGCGAGAACCTTGCTGTAAAAACCTTGTTTTCTTCCATTTCAGAAGTAGATTAAAAAAAAAAAAAATATCATAGGCATGCTCCACCACTAACATCTTCACAAGCAGTTGGGACAACCTGCATCTCTTACCTAGGTTGGGACATCTTGATTCTAGCTCTGCCCATAAGCTACCCAGGAAAAACAAGATTGAGATTTTATTAGAAAGTGAATTAAGTAGAGGAGAAATGCACAGTGTTCTGCGCACAACTCACTTCACCACCTTTCTTAGTAGCCTCATATATATATATACACGCACGCAGACGCTAGAAACTCGTAAGAGTCCATTATAAATAAAACTTTAGTTCTACTATCAGTGGCCCTGCAAAAAAAAAAAAAAAAAAGAACTGTGCAAACACACATCTGTACTTCTAGATAATTAGTAGCATTTCCCAGACCTTTTTGCTACTGTGCATGCTACCAGAGGGTTACTGGAGTCTGGAACTGTCGAACTCTCTCTGTGTATATTCCAGGAAATTAAAATGTCTCCAGGCACAGGAACATAATTGCCCATATGGTTAGCTGTTGGCACGGTCTCTGGCTCAGCTCTATCCGAGGCCAACTGCCACTTTTCCAAAAAATTTCCAGGCATGATCGGGGAGTTCACGCCAGCCAAGGACCATTCCCGACACAGCTTGCATGGAGCTGTCTTGTCTTCCAGGCCAGAGAGTTTCCCAGCACGGGTGTGCGCCGTTCCACACCACTTGGCCAAAGACCAGAGAGTGGCTTCAAGCACTTTCAATTTACTGGTGTAGACATAACGTGGACTTCTAACAATTCAACTCTAAGCTAGTGCTACAGGTTGGGGTGAGAAGTGGTCCTCTCCAGGCTTTCTTAGTGTTCTGAGACTATTAAAAACTGGTCTCCTATGGAAATATGGACTGGAAGTTCAGGTTTGTGGGATAAACATCTCCTTGGTCAGCAAGGAAATGAGGTAGACCCCTGGAGAACCAGCAGACCAAGTAAACAGTGGACGCAGCAGAATCTAACTTGGGTCAGAGTAAAATAGTGTTAATTCTGAGACAGACAGTGCTGTCAGCGTGGTCCAAAATTTATAAATACGTCACAAAAGTCATCGCTAGCATAACACGTCGGCTAACTGATGACTTGCCTACCTGGAACAACCTCTTGCCTATTCTTCCGCAAAAACTTTTGCAAATGTTTAACTTGTCTTCAAAAAACGTGAGCTCAAATACACATTATTTAGTTAAACTACGTTCCTCGAACTAAATGGCTATCTGAATTGCAACGACAACGTTCCTCTGCTAATGGGAAGGAGAAATCCCTTTGAAAATAACACAGGTAATATTTTGGAACTGACACTTTGAAAATGTTACGCTCATAGATACGTTCTACTGGGACGTCTATTTTTACTCTGTTCTAAGAAGATATCAAAATCTCCAATTTTAATTTATTCTCTTCAATAACTCCAACAATCAATTTGCATTTATTCTTAGCCAAAAATCAAGGCTCTTTAAATGACTTAAAATTATCTTTTCAAAACATGGTGAAAAAACTATCGACTACGACCCTCTGTTACAGACAGAGAAGCTGATGCCAATACAAGTCAGGACCTAAATTTTCAAAAATGACCTGTAATAAGAAGCTAACCTATTTTTCTTTGTTTACCATGGAAACGAGCAAACAGGGGAAAGATTTTCTACTTCACATTTTGGAAGAAACAGTAAAGGAAGCCACCTTCAATCGAAACTGCAAAGTTAACTTAGGGAATCAGTCAAAACCAAACTTCTCCTCACCAGGTGTTTGTAAAAATTTTGAGAACTCGCCTACGTGAGTCTAACATATGTAACTGGTTTGTTTTCTGAAGGTTTGAAAAATCATTTTAATCAGCAAGTAAACAGTCCCCAAAGAAACTCAGGTTAGTGGAAGGGCCTCCGTTCAAAGAGAATTTATGCCCCATAATATTTCATGCCTTGGTTCTATGCGGTGCAGCTATAGCCTTCGGGATAGGAGCTTGAACCTACTCATTAAAGCTCAAGCGTTCGCTGACCTGGGTTTTTAATCTAGGGTACGTCTACACCAGTTTTAGGCTTAGCTTTGAGTCACCTTGCGTTTTGAATTCAGACTGCTGGGTGTTTCCGTCAGTCGCTTACCTCATTTCTCTCTGAAAAGCGAGTTAAAACTAGAAGCGCAACAAAGCAGATGAATCATTATAACTCCAAATCTAATTCTTCCCGAATAATAAACACTGTTTAGCAACTATGCGATACACCTGAGAAATCAAGATGCAATCGGAAGAGGCAGAATAACATTCCCGCTTCTCTTTATAATTTAACGGATCAGCCCGTTTAAATAACACACGTTTGTTCCGTGCGTCCTCTTCCTGCCACCGAGGGTAAACATACCTGAAAATAAAGCACGAGGTCAGCATAGCTCTGCCAGAGACCTCATGGGAGTTGAAACAAGACTCAGGACCTTCTTTGGCACCAGGTAGGGTCCAGGTGGCAACATGCTGCTTCTGCAGCTGGACAGGACAGAGATCAACACGGAGGAAGGATGAGTTTCCATTCACCAGCATTCTTCCAGCTACTCTGTTGGGAGGCGCTGTAGGAAGGAGGGATTCTGGATGACTACAGAAAACAATCCAGAGGGTCACTACTTGGCCATGTTCAGGTTCAGAACCCAGAGTCCAGGCAGATTGATGGCATCAGTCAAGCATCCGGGAGAAAGGATGGCAGGGCAGGCCATGAGCATGGTCTCCAGCAGGTCCTTTGAATCATGGCTAAGCCCTGCTGCTCCTGCTCAGACCCTCCTGTCTATTCCCAGCATGTGACTGCAGATCTACCAAGCACTCAGCCGTTGTCAAAGTTGGAAGATGCTCCTCAAAACACACCAGCGGTTTGGGAGTCACTCATCATAGTCAGTCAGGCAATCCAGCCCAACTCATCACAGGCACCATTTGAACTTTCCATCTTGGACTTTTCCAAGCCAAGCTGAACCCTGGTCAGATTCCCACTGGACTCTTACAATAATTTACAAAAATCTGTGTGTTCCAGAGATTTATTTTACACCGGTTCTTTGTTGATATTATTTTAGGGTTGAAATTCAGTCTAGGACATAAAATAAGAGTGGGAGGTGGGTAACTTCAGCATGACTTTGGCTGAGAGCTCCTCAAAAAATTACCAGCCTTTTAAAAAACAGGACGGAAGCGCTGGTATACCCCAGCTCAGGTCTGCTCCTGCACTGACGTGCGCCGACAGCTCTTCCCAACCTCTTTTTTTATTATGCAGCAGCACTGCTGAGCATATGAGGAGTTATGAGCTACTCAATGAGCACGTTGGTCGCGTAGCTCCCAAAGTGAGCTGAAGTCCAACTGACGTTTGGACTTGTGGGAAATTTCACGGGAGCTTTTGGGAAAGTACACGGCACCCCTCAGCAGCAGATGCCCAGAAATGGCAAAATTCCAGTGCCAAGTACTCTTCCAAGGCACTGCTATTTCTATTAAACCACCGCCAGCAAAAGGAGGAGATTTCAGCACTCTAATTATCACCAGCTTTCTGTCGGATAGTTCATTAACCTTCCTCCAAACGTGCAAACATAACTCATTCCAATTTAAAGGTTTCTCTCTCTTTTTTTAAGGTCTCATACAGTTTACTATTTGGAAAATATCTATTTTTAAAAAACCATAAGTACCTCCGTTTCTCTGAGGAAACGTAGCAGTTACAGAACTAAGAAATTATTTAGAAGCGCTTTTATCCCTTCTAACAAATGAAAAATTGTGCAGCTTTTGTTTCTCCATCTAAATTGCCTTAAAACTTGTGTCTGGATTTAAGCAATTAGGAATCACTGCATTTCCTCTACAGCTGTGGATCGCATTAAGTAAATTGGAAACATTTTAGAAAGAGCGATTGTCATTCTTAGTAATTAATGGCATTTCCAAAGTAACTATCTTGCAATTCCCCTCGTTATTCCCAGATAATCAGACCCTTATGGCTGCGTTCTACCCAGCTTGTCTAGGCTGAAGGTAGCGGGGGATACACGCATCTACAAAGCAAACGTGGGAGCAGCTTCTGTGATATTTGCAGAAGGGCCATCCCGTTGGTCCGTTTCTCCCAGCAGTGAGGAGGCTGAGATTTAAAATAAATTCCTAACAGGTTGTAAGTGTTCATTGAGCTCTATGGTTGAAAAGCACAAGAGCTGAATGATTATTTATTAGATATAGTCAGACTTTGGGGATGTTGCTTCCAGCATCCTATAAAACACTATTGTCTTTTTAAGACTATTCTTTTTGCACGGTGACGGTCTTTGGGCTGTGTGCAACAGACTCAGTGGGGGCAAGAAATGCCATAGGGAAAGTATAATGCACAAACTTTAAAAAAAAAAAAAAAAAGGAGTAAGACAACACAGAGTTTGTATAAGCAAATGACAGACCGTCTCCTCTGCATGAATATAGTCCAATCCACAGATGCTTAGAGGAAAAACAACCGCCAAAGCTTATTGCCATCAACTAAATGTAAATATAATCTCATATTCTGCTTTATCACTCCAGCAGAGCCCAGGTCCGTTATGTTGGCAAATGGAGCTCTCTGCCTATACAAATCAACCCACATAAGGAGAAAAAGAATTTCAGTAGTGAGCTTACTCTTATAAATTAGGTAGAGATGTCTTCAAATTGTCTTAATTATTCAGCTCTGTGGCTATAATTGATCATGATGTTTTACTGTTCATTCCCATCTGCCCCAAAACAAAGCATCCGTTAGAATAACACGCATCTCATTTACCGTATTACTTTTCTGACTTCACTGTATAAAAGGCAACGCAGGTAATAACTCCAAGTATAACATAAAAGATTTACATCGGAGAATAACAGAGCCAAAGAGCAAGGCTCTTTGGTCATTTAGAAGGCAAGTGAGTACAAAAATGCCCTCGCTGCTCGAAACCTATGTAAAGGTCATCATTAATAGCAATAATTCTCACGTCAAAGCGAGCATGGAAAACAATAGCATTCTGAGCTGCGGAGGATAAGCAACCTGTAAAATTCAGTTCTGGTTTCCCTTTTTATTCATTAAACTAGCAACTTTCTGTGCTAGCGCTGTTTGAGAGTCTGCTTTCTATTTTGAGCAATTCTTGAGCAACCTGACCGAGTGAATGATGTCGTTGCCCATGGCAGGGGGGTAGGAACTAGGTGATCTTCAAAGGTCCCTTCCAACCCAACCCAACCCAACCCATTCTGTGATTTATGAAACTTCTAGTTCAGATGACTAGTCATCACCGGATTCCTTTGGTGGAGTCTGTCTTTGTGTCCGTGATCTCAGATGATATAATATCAATTAGTCCTTCCACCATTTCAGGACTGTCATACTAATCCTTGTTAGAGCCAGGAGAGAGGACGAAAGGACATCTTGAAACTTTAGGCTCTCCCAAGTGCTGAGCTAGTTCTAACTCAGATTTGAGCACATTTGTCTCCCTGGGTTATTTCAATGAAACCATTTTAAAAGCCACAGACAGAGGATTAATTGTTCTGTCATCTGTAACACAATAAATAAAAAATAAAATCAAAGAACATGAGCCTGAGGAACTTCATGAAGAAAAAAAAATGCAGTAAGATGAACAATATATTCCTGTTTATCCTGTGACGCCCAGGATACCTTTAACTGCCTGCAAAACCTCCATAAAAATTAATTAATAAAATATAAATAAAATTAGATACAATAAATAAAATACTCAATTAGCAGAGTGCTTCCCTGTGCACTAATAGGGATAGCAGCTCAACTGCAAAAGTTCAAGCCCGTCTATAGTAATGATATTTACAACTGAGTGTACAGATTATGGGCAATTTATTACGTGGACCCGGCACTTGTAATGTATGTGCCTGGCTCCTACGCGTGTTTTCCAGCAATGTCTTCTCGTGGTGGCCGTGTTCAGAAAGATGAATAAGAAAGAAGAGGGGGGGGGGGGTGGAAAAATCAAAGTGAGAAGGTTCTGTACACCTCTGAGTGTCTGTGCCTGCGTTCCCTGGCTGGAACGCATCAATCTTGAAGTTTTTAATCACATTGGAGATAGTATTTGATTACGTATCTCCATCTAGCACAGGGATGCATCAGGATAAGGCCATACATAGACCAAAAAAAATTCTCTTCTTGTAAATATTGCAGCGTTTATACGCTCCTTCTTATATTTAAGAACTTTGTCTCCAGCACAGAAAGGAAGGTAAATTATAACAACTTCGCACAAAGCGAGTGCGAAGCACAAAACTGTCAAAACCCTTTATAATAACGTGACAACACCAGAAAAGGATTAGCATAATTAGCAAGGGTAGCTAATTATTTTCTTTATCAAAATAGCATTGTTTACTTGCCGCAGAGCGCATAGCGGCAGGCTGAAGCCGTGAAATTATAACGGCAAAGAAGAATTTCTTTACTGGAGTGCGCGTTTGCAGCCAAACCAAAAAAATACTCTCGGTGCGAGGCAGAAACCTATTCTATAGCAAATCACTTCGGGAAATTTTGATTTTATTTTTTTTTTCCCCCCATTTTGTAAGGACTGTAATCAGAATCCCCAAGGAGGAGAGGGCTCACAGCAGAGGGTGGAGCTGGGGTGGCTTCCTGGAGGACCCCAAAGGGGAAACACGCCTGCCACGCTTTGTTCGGGTAACCGGGACGGAGCAGCCGGGGTGGTTTATTAAGAATTAAATGACATTTTAGCAGAGTCAAACACTACCGTTAACCCTGCCCGATACCTGAAAGTGAAAAACCTGCGTGAAACAATTTTCTCGTGAAAGGTCGGCGTAGGAAGGCTGCTGAGATGAAGCCAGAAGGAAGTCCTGCTGGTTTGGTGGGATGACTCCACGCAGAGCTGCAGGGGCCATCTCAGGAGGGAGCCTGCTGACACCCCTGCGCTGCATAAATTAGTTTCCTGGATTTCAGGAAGAAGTTCAAGGTGGTATCATTTAAAAAAAAAATAAGTCAATTAGTAGGAGCCTGCAGTTACCAGGGATAACATTTTTCTATCGATAACTTAAAATTATCTCGTAATATGTAATGATTTAAAAGAACAGCAAAGTATTTAGGCATAGGAATATTGGGATTTTTGTTTTCTGCAATTAAAATGTTAAAAAGTGAGAAAGCAAGTCCCTCATGGTATATTTTTACTGAAAACCATTTTTCCATCCAAAAAAAAAAAGACTTACGCAGAAAAACATTATACAATCTTATTAGAGGCATACAGAAGAAATAATATCATTTTATAGACAAAATTAATTAACGGAGAAGGAAAATAATCATCCCATAACACCACAGTGAAAGAATACATTTGTTTGTCAGCTGAATGCTGCTAGCAAAACTCTCAGCACATGCTCTTGAGCTGGAAAACCTGGGCATTTCCAAAAAAAAAAATCCCACCAAAATACTTTATTCACTCTTCTTGTCCACTTTTAGCCTGTTTTCCTGGCCAATTACTTATCTTCACCCAGCTCCAATCCACGGTCCGTATGAAAAAAAGAAAACGATGCATGCAAAGAAAATCACAAGGTGACAGGATAAATAATCTAGGGTTCATTACCAATCCTCTTGGAATTAGATGCCATCTACCCATTATCCAAAATGGTAGGAATGTAATTGGGTGTTCAAATTAAGTGGGAATATGGAAAACCAAATTTACCTGATGCGTTGACTCATATTGGCTCTGAACCCAAATTCCAATTATTTACACTAATTCTTTGTTTTCTACTGGCATGGTCTCTTTAGTATTTTTTGAGACATATGGAGCAACAGGGTGCTTTTTGGGTGTTCTCTGACAGTGAGGAGACCCTGCTGCTGTGGTGCACAAAAACATGGTTTGGTTGGCTTAAAAGAGCACTAAAACCACATAAAATTAACCCGTCAATGCTGCGTGCAAGACTTCCACAGAAACCATTCAAAAGCAGAAGTTGCCCAGGCTCAAGCTTGACTTATTAGGCAGACAAATTAATTTTCAAGGTCTTTGAGCTACTGATTAATTTATTCGTTACTAAGTTTTAATATTCTGCAAATAAAGTGTTTTCTACAAGGAAGCTGGAGAGGGGCTGGTGACAAGGACAGGGAGTGACAGGCCAAGGGGAATGGCCTGAAGCTGCAGGAGGGGAGATGGAGATGAGATGTGAGGCAGAAATCCTTCCCTGTGAGGGTGCTGAGGCCCTGGCACAGGGTGCCCAGAGGAGCTGTGGCTGCCCCTGGCTCCCTGGCAGTGGTCAAGGCCAGGTTGGATGGGGCTTTGGGCAACCTGGGCTAGCAGAGGGGGTCCCTGCCCATGGCAGGGGGTGGCACTGGATGGGCTGGGAGGTCCCTTCCAACCCAAACCGTTCTGGGATTCTATGGTTCATACTTTTGATACATCCCTTATGTTCACAGCCATAAGAAAAATTACAGCAGTTAGGATAAACAACACAGCCTATCCCTGTTCCTCAGAAACATGTATCATTAAGAGGTTTTCCTTGTTTATTTGTCCCATCTCAAAGGGTGGAAACAATTGCAGACGCATTTTAAGTCCAGATGTTGAACTTTCCACCTTACAAAGTTGGTAGAGCCCTGCAGCTGAAGCATGCATCACAACCAGGTCATGGTGATATAACTAGAAGGATATATAGGATGACTGACATCAGAGAGAGATGTTAGGGAATAGATAGATTTCTGAGTATCTTCAGCACATCAGAAATCTCCTTTTGGGGTCGTCTTCACCGAAGAGTTCCCCATGAGCTCAAAATGAAACCCAGAGCCTACAGCTTATTCCTCTGACACAGCAGAGCCACTTGTCCCCATTCTCATTTTCCAGCCTCAGGGAGATCAGACACACGTTTGTAGGCACGGGCTGAGCAAAAACCTGAAGCAGAAGTACTTGACACAAAGTTGAGCCTGTAGAACTTCAGAGGCTGCCAGCACCGCTAGAAGTGACAACATTAGCATTAGGACTTACAGAAACGTTGAGTTTAAGTGCCAGCTTTCCCCCTGCGTGTATTTTTGCTACAAGAAGATATATAGCATGTGTTTCGGATATCTCAACATATTTTACACTCAATACTTGAATGCATTTTTCAGCATTTTTAGCGTTGCATTGCTGCCTTTCCTTCTTGGGGAGGGATAATGTACGAGATTTAACAACCAATATGGAAGAGACCCAGAGACAGCAGTAATTCTTGGGGTTCAGCTGACATTTGTGAAACTCTTGAGCTCAGCTGCTCTCATGGTTTATGACATGTGCAGACTCAGTTGAGGAAATTAATAACCCACTACCTGTCTGGAATGAGAAATCTCCTTTCTTCAAGCTAAATATAGCATCTGCCCATCTCTCCTTTCTACCCCTTCCAACCACTTTTCCTTCTGTGTGATTGGAGGGGGTGGGGTGGATGAGGGGTTCTCCTCAACTTTAATCAGGAGAAGAAAAATCTTGGAGTACTTAAAAATTAATCCTAATAACAATCTAATTATGGGCTCTTGAGTTCTTTTTTAGAATGAAATTCAGAATTATTGACTGACATGAGATAGATATGAAGTGCTCAACTTCATGTAGAGATCTAGTTGGGATGCCCATAGAAATCAGTATATCCTTTAAAAAAATAGATGTAGGATCTAACTATCTGCCAGATTAGAAACCACTTACTTCAAAGCAAGCTGGAGGGGTTAATTAGTGTCTGAAGTGTTTCAGACAGTGGTGGACCTGCATCTGGACAGATGCAGTGAGAAGCCAAATGGCATTTGGATCTATTCCCCATGAGATGCATGTCATGCCTGTCACCTGGGACCTCAGAGGCTTTTTCTAAGGAGCTAAAGGAGCCAGTTTAGCCACATCTGTAATGTATCTACTAATAAATATTTCCATAAGTTCATAAATATACTCGTTTCCATGTTTGGGGATGCTCATGTGCATCTTAGACCTGACCAGATACATTCTAGATGATTAATTAGCCAGAAATCACAAACAGGTATCTCAGACCAATATTGCTGTCCTCACAGTACTAAAAAGCTTCACTGAGGCTACCACAACATCATCATTCTGACCAACCCCAGTTTAGGGCAGATTATTTGGAGTAAATTTAAACAATTGCACCCCCACACCCTTTAGATGTGATATTTTGGATATATTCCTTGCATAAGGATTGAGGCTGCCAAGGCAAGGGTAGAAATGGGCTCAGGGACCTTCTTTACATTAATTAAGAATCATCTCCTGCAGCAGTTGCTAGATAACATGGCAAAAAAGCTTGTAAAAGCAGTCTAACCTTCCTGTGACCCTTCCAAGTCCTTTTTTTCTTGGAAATCTTCGCTTGAACATACTCCAAGCTCCCTAGAAAGCACAGTCTACAGTGGCTGAAGATTGTAAGGCGGGGGGGATTTTTTTTTTTGAGCAGCTTGTATCCAATTGCTGGCAAACCTATGCAAAGTTACATTGCATGTTCCCCTCTTTAATATATATTTCAAATCTCTCTGCAGGACAGGAATTGGTCAAATACTCACAATCACCAGTTGTAGTAGTAGCAAGTCATAGGCCCTCCTAATAGGAGTGGGAAGCAAGGTAGAAGGTAACAAAGAGCAACCTAAGGACCACCCCCAAAAGTTCCTTGACATTTAGCATGGGTCATCGATGATCGCACGTCTCCCTGGGAAGTCAGCACCGTCATTCCCATTTACAGGAGGAGATACGTGACAAGTGTGAGGAATTTCCATAAGGAATTCCTGAGCAGAGTTGGTAAAGCACTGTCAGAAGTCAGCCAACAGTCTTTCTGTGTCCCCGGTGGGGACATGCAATAATTCTGCCTGAAAAAGCGGGATCCATCTACGCAAGAAGTGTCCTGTTTAAAGGCAAAGGGTCAGGCTGAGTAAACACAACTGGACTGGTCTTCACTCTTCCAAGGCAATGAACCAGTAGGTTCATTGATGCAATACTGGGCACGATCTGTCCTCATCCAAAGTAAGAGTGGGTCTATGCTTGGCATGCAACAGACTCATATCCTCTTAAAAGATGCAGGTGACAGGCCAAATCCTGACCAGGTGTGCTCAGGTGTTAAGGCATTCTGGACATTTCTAATAATAATGTTCATTGTAAGACTGAATTCAAAGCAGCGAAAAATCACTTAATGCTTATCCCAGCTCCTGAACTGTCTATTTTTCTTTTACAATCGGTTGCTAAAGCTGCTGCTCGGCTCTAGGCACCGAAACCAATGAATCAAATATAATGAGTCTGACATGTCACCTAGCAAAACGCTGGGAAGCTTTAGCAAAAACACCCTTGGTTCCATGCCGTCGCCTCCCTTAGATTCAGAGTTTGAGGTTTTATTGTTTTGTTGCTATCGGCTTCACAGATGAATAGCCACATTGCTTCCAATAAATGCTTTTCTTCATGCCTTTCTTCATACCTTTCTCATCTCCACAGCACTTTCTGACGTGGAAGGTACTCCAAGGATACGTTGAGAGCTAGCAGAAGCAAGGAGTCTCAGACCAAACCATTGACTACTACCTTGCGCTGCCTTGGCTGTCATGGACAATCTAATCATCTTCCCTTAAGGTTTTGGACTCAGATGTCAAACATCACAAGTATGTCATGCCTCTTCTCTAACCTAGGAGAAAAATCCCACTTATTTCCCCCCCTTTCAGCTTTAGAATCATTGGAACTCCCAATTCAAATAAAAACCGAACGGTACAAGTTATTCTTAGGCTGTTAGACCCTCTTTGAAGTGAGGTGTCTAATTTATTCACATTTCACTATCCCAGGACTCGGGGAGAATGGTGCAGCCGTCTCCTCTGACATTCTATTATCTTCATCAAAACACATACTTGTTCTTTTAAGTGCAAGCCAAGCATCTCCAAGCCCACATTTTGCTTATACAGCATTGGTATTTTTAGTGTTCGAATATATGAAGTACTGGTACAAGCGTGTCCTTCCCTATCTTATCCTTCCCCAGGTTCTTTAGCTTTCCTGCATACTAGCATTTTCCTTTGCTCAAAATACCACATTTGATATTTCCTCATTCCACTTTGGAACTAAAGGGCAGGAACTCAGCCTGACTCTGTTCTTGAGTCATTTCTTTCCACAGAAAAATAAATCAATTTTTTTTTTTATCAACTCCTGATCTCACAGGCTACATCATTTCCTGGGTTTCATTAGTAACGGCATAGCCAGAGAGACTGTGGATGAAGACCGGAGATGTTAAATGCACACAGCAACTCTGCCACCCTGCTCCAGATGTGCACCTCTTAAAGCTCTCTTGAAAGAATTTTGGCAGAGTACAAAATCATGCGTCACAACTATTTTGTATTTCTCACCACCCACTAACAGTCCTTCAATCACTAAATGTCATTTCATCCTAAAAACGCTTAAAGTATGGCTAAAACAAGAGTAAATTACTATTATTACGTCAGTATTAGATACCTCATATAGCCACAGGTGGTTTTAACCGGGGTAAAAACACAAGCAGAATTGATTCAAAAACCTCAGCCACTTGTAAAGTGGCATTTGATTGGTTTATGAAGGAGTTTTATATATTATTATGTATATACAACACACACCGCTGCTGCCTGCGGGGATGCAGCCTTGAACTCTTTCCGGGACTTTCCTCCCAGCCACGTTTCTGGCTTCGTTATTTACGCTTTTTTGGTTCTTGTAACCTCATTATTCCAGCATAGAGGGAATGACTGGAGATGTGGACCTAGGCAGATGGATGCTGAATAACCAGGAGCAGAATTGTCACCACGCCGCTGATCCTGCGGCCGCCTTTGGAGGACAGCCCTGGTTCCTCTGCAGCAGAAGCTACCTGTGATGTTGAGCTCCCTCCAAGTACGTGTTCTGCTGAGAGACGTGGGATGAGATACTGAGAAGAATTACACTGCAACCAAGAAAAATCATTACCTTCATTATCACTGGATTAAAGCACCTTGCTAATAATAGAAGCAATTATAAGTATGTCGCTTCTGCAAGCTTGCTAAAGAGCTCTTTATTCCTGTTAGCGTGGAGGACTGTACATCAGTCACATTCAATTTGCTACCAATTTCAGAATAAAAGAATAGTTAGTTTGGTTATATTTAACTAATTAAGATTTATTCAAGAAGCTAAAGCCTAGCATATGGCATATGTTACTCAGTATTTGGTATACATAATCATTGTATTCTTCTGCAGCTCCTTACAGCATCCCAGAAAAGAGAAAATAAATAGGAAAGTATCAACAGCTAATTTTTTTTTTTGAAGAGCTGTGGTTTGGTTTACTAATTAGCAGCAATACTAGCTAATAACTGATTATCCAGAATATGCTCACAGTTAAGGAAGGAAACTTCTAAGAGTTTTCCTTCACTCAACCGACCCACTTGTGATCAGTAACTTGGCTGTTGAGTTTTTCCAGTTCAGGACAGATCTCCAGCTGTAGGGCGAGGGTGCCCTACCTCTTCCTCTCTTCTCCCTGCTGAGCCACACAAAGGCGAACAGCTCCAGCTGGAGGACCCGTGCCAGAATATTGGCTTTTTATTCCCAGGATGTCCTGTGAAGCAGGGGATCTGGGCTCAGTGCAGAAAAAAAAATATATTTGAACCTCAACCTTGCTCGTTCCCAGTGCTGCTCTGCACCACGTGCAGGTATAGGTCATAGGGAAGTGTTCCTGCTTTCAAGGTATTTTATCCAGCGGTTTTTCTTCAATATCCTTTTTTTCTAAATCAATACATTCCTCCAAAAAGCTTTGTTTCATCCATAGCCATCTTGTAACCACCACTGTTTTGACAAGAAGCTTCCGAAGACGCTCACAGTGAATAGACATGGGGAGCACGTGTGATGGACCATCAACCAAGCCAAGGTTCTACAGAAATACCCGTTAAAATGTATTCTGTTGGGCAATATACAGATTCGGTTCCATATGACGAAGGGATGCTACGCTAGGATTTCTAAAGGAAGAAATATATAAAACTTGGCTTTTTAGTTCACTAACTGCACGCAAGAAAGATGCGCTAATATTTTTCAGCAATTGTGGAGCTTAAAAATCAATTTGTTCATTGGTCCAGGTCCTTGAACTCACACACTGCACTGCCACACGTGCAAGAGAAAAGTAAAAGAAATTAAAAAAAGAGAAAACTAGGTAGAGTTTTAGAGCCTGAAGAACACGATGAGAAATGCAAGGAACTGGAACATGAAGTCATGATGTGAATTGTGTGTTTTCAGAACAGCTGAGGAAGCCTGAGGGGGAAGTCAGAGCCCGAGTAGGCCGTACAACTTCTTGCGGTGTTGTTTATGTATAGATTTTTTTCCTCCCCAAACATGAAATTCCTCTTCCCAGCTTTGATTGCCTTTTGGAGAAGGGAGGCCATCTGATCCCAGGTGCAGCACTGGGTAAAACATGTTTTCCAAGCCACAGTACAGGAGGGAAGAGGCTTTTTAGGAAACTCTAATGAAACCCAAACAAAGCTAACGCACCCTACTCCTCTAATTCCCAAACCTAACGCCTGTACAGTCGGCAAGCACAACTAATTTCACACCGATGGTCTACAAGGCAGAGATTTTTCTAGTGGGAAAAATCATCAGCTGGGAATATCCCCGCAAGACAGATGTGCCCCACAGCTGTAAGAGAAGCAGCTCCAGAAGCCATACAGGACCCCAACCCATCTGACACAGGTTGGGAGTCTCAGCAGTAGTTCCTCCAGCTAAGCTTTTTTCTTCTGATGTGTTAGTAAACCCAAATTATTGCTTTTCTTACATCCCGGCCTCCTCTATACCAGCTCAAAAATCTGCATCTCAGGCTATTAAGTGAAATTTGGGTGGAGTTTTCTTTTTTAGTTTTCAGTAAGGGTAAATTCTGTCGTAAACACAACAATACATAAGCGTTATCTCCACCTACCCCATCTGAACCCACATCAGCACTTTTACATTTGACATGAGGCTCACGTGTCTCCGTCTGACCTGGAGTTACATATCTCCTGCTTATCTACAGCACCCACCTCCTGCACACCTAAAAGTCAGTCCCCACCACCTATCGATGGTGCCCGCGGCCAATGTCATCTCAAAATCATACCTGTACTTCCGACACTCCGTATTTTCAATCTAATAGCCTCATTACTCAGCCAGCCAGCCGCGATTCAGCCCTTTATACCCTGATTTCTCCATGTCAGCATTGGTTCTTCATTATTGATGGCACAATGTTAATTGATTAGCCCAGCCCCACTTTCTCTGGATTGCCTTTGACTTCAGGAGGAAGCAGAATTGGGCTTATCGTTAGTAAACGATTTTACTTTGTCTTTCTGCTTGGTTAGTCATGAGATCCTTGTAGGGGTGGTAGCCTCATTTATGGTCACTTCCAAAGCTTTATTATTTTTTAAATGATGAACCATAATATTTCTTTACACGGGCTAAACTGGAGGAGACAGCCACCTTCCTTTGACAGCCCATGAATTCCGAAATGACACCTGAGCTCCTTGCTGTAGGAACGCGTTACGCGCATCTAGCCGTACCGTCTGTATTCATTAGCTCCTACAAACAGCCTTGCAAATACCGACGCTAAACTCAAAGTGTGGTATGTTTCAATCTGATCAAATTGTGCAAAACCCACCCCCACCCCCCCAAATAACACCATCTGTATTGGAACATAATGTTTACAGCTAAAAGGCTCTGAAATAACAGACATTTGGTAGTTTGAGAAAACTAATTGATATATTATGCAGATTAGATTCTCAATCGTTACACTAGAAAATGCGATATGCCATATTCATTTTTAAACATACTCTGTTTTCCATAGGGGTTTTTTTTCCATCTTTAGTATTAATAAGGAAACAGGGAGTTTCAAGCACTTAGAGAACTGGAACAATGAATTCAGAGCCCAATTTCTTTATACTGTGGGACCCCCTCCTTCTACACAACCTTGTTCAGAGGGGCCTTTAAGGTACATATGATATTCATTGCTGTAATATAGTTCAATGATAGAAAAAAGGCTAGAAAAGTTTAAAAAAAAGTCAAGAGGAGTTCAGAAGAATATCCAGCGCACTACACAGATCCAATGATTGAAAGCTACGTGTTGTAACAGGAACAGCCACAGACACCACTTTTCCCCAGGAACTCAGACAAGAGAATCCATCCGAATCAATACAATTCCTTTAGGGCAAAGAGTTTATTATTCCATTTCACCACTTTTTTTTTTTTACCTGAATTATTTGGAGGTATCTAATAGAAAGTGAAGAATAAACGCAAGGGGGGAAAAAAAAGGGACTCAGCCTGCCAAATAAAAACATCAGCTCCTTTCAGACAGCAAGAATACCCCGAGTTCAATCTGGAGCAAAACAATATGCCAATAGCCTTGAAGCAGACATGCATATTCATTACGAGTTCAAATACACCACGCAAGTTAGCGAGCCAAGTTGTGCACACAATCAGCTGCAATCCACAAAGAAGTTTGTCAGAAATTAATCCAGACCTACTCTTCACCAGCATATTTTAACCAATCTAATAGCTGTACGAGTCCTGCCTCCTGAGCACGTGTCCTTCTGTTGACTTCAAGCAGTCGCATCATCTAGCCCAAAGTTATCTATGTTCCCCGCCACATCCAGGTTAAACCGCTCAGTCCCTTCTTGGATATTTCTGAGTATCTTGTCTGCCTTTGGCTGCTACGCCAGACAGCTACAGTCCTCACCTCATACATACCACCACCATGGGCGTCTCCAACACCCCAGAGCATGCCACTCAGCACAAGATACCTGCTGATGAGCAGCTGAATTGAGCAAACACTAGTTCCTCTCCAGCTGGGAAGAACTTGCACTAACCAGAGCTGAAATGGCTCTCAAAGCCCCACTGCATCCATCGACAGTGATGGAAGTTTAGATATCCAACTTCCACGTACATCTTCATCTACAAACTGGAATCAGCTCTGCGTTATTCACTTTTTTGGTTGAAGATGTACCTGTAATAACACTAGCCAGAAATACTGATGAGATGTGACCTTTCCAATGTTTTACACCGAGGAAATGAATACAAATCAGGGCTTACAGGAGCTTCATATCTATAATTGCAGTTTTACAGAGGCGTTCCTCCTTACCTGCTCCACTCATGCAGCTATGCAAACAAGGAGAGGAGTCTTACCCACCTTCTGGGTAACTGAGAGGAGAAATCCCCAGTTTCCAGTTAAAACCAGCATCCTAGATAAAAAAAAAAAAGACATATCAGCATGATTACTCATGATATTAGAGAACAATCCCATCAACTCCCCACATTGTACCTTGGCAGCACCTGAGTGTTATCAGTTTTCCTATAACACATTTACCCATCCAAGAACAGAAAACAAACAACAAACCCCAGCATCGCTAGCAGTGTGATAATTAGGTGTCTTACACACCTACAGTTAAGCAAGTTCTCCATCTGCACAGAAAAAACCCTCTACATTTTATTTTCTAGCTATGATGAACTGCTAATGTTGGAAAGATTCCAACTGCATCCTTCAGGATGCTCAGCTATTAACTGCACCAATAACTTTAGCACTATTGACTCCACCTGAACTCCCACATACCAACAAAGGGTTGGAGAAAGACATCGTGGAAAAAAATTCCTGGCCCCTAAACTTTGAAAGGTACTTACATGGAGAAAGAGCCCATAGAGTTAGATGGAGTCACTTGTGTGGACCTTCAAGCCAGCCAAAAAACACAGTAGATGTTCTCAGCAAAGGCCAAAATCATTTACCATTGCTCCTACCACAGCCCACCCTGACAACACCACAACTGAGCAGAGGTTACAACCCCTTTCCCCTCTTCCTTGCCTTTTATTTGCTTGTGCGAGTGATTGTTACTGAGAGAAGCCCTGACTTCAATCAAAGGCAATGTGGCTTTTCGAAGCAAGAAAGCCTGATGACTAATTAAGCCATTCTACCTCTCTTAGTCATTCATTGTAATCATCAATGTCCTTATCTCTAACACATGGAAACCATTAACAGCTTTGTTCATTTGTTGCCATTATGCCCTGGCACCAGAATTCATTGCTCGCCAAAAACCAGAAAAAGATGTTACTGATTCCGTTGGGTGCCAAATCACGAGTCACTCCCAAAGATAAATGATTCTAGGGAATAAAACACTTATATAGGCACCTCTCTGGCATTATGATACGTTTGAGATTTGTACGGAGCATATCAGGGCGTTCCCCATCCTGTGTCTTTGGTCTTTCATGCTCAGAATTTGAAATCCTTGACTCCTCTTGAAAAAAAACCCAACCGCTTGTAGCAACTGCAGGGTGTGATAAACGTGACAGCCCAAAAGCTCAAAAGAATGTCAGAATCCAGCTTACGCCAATGATTATTCACGTCGAACTCAAATTCACCCCATGACATAACTGGCCGTCAATCCATTTTAGCGGTAATACGTTTATTTCTTGAGTAGGTAGAACACCGTAGATGGTATATATCACCCTGCCCACTCGAGTAAACACGCTGGCTTAAATTCTTGTGCGCTTAAATTCTTGAGCACAACCTTGCAGTGATGTTGTGCCGGGCTGCTGGGTGGGTTTTTTTTTTTTTTTAAAATGGAACAATATTTTAAAGTGATTTGTTTCCTAGTTACAGGATGAAGATAACAATAATGCTGTAAATATTGTAACGCGCGGACGATAACTCAGAAAGATTCAGTCGTCTATATAAACAAGACATACTTTATGACTGCCTTTGCTGAGAATTTTGGGGCCAGATGCTGAAGCGTATTTCCGAGTTTGTTGTATGTGAGTTAATGGATGGAGTCGGATTCCCCCGGTGAGATTTATTTAGGAAGGTATCTGGTATTTGGCCTGTGTTTGGACAATTTTTCAGAAGTACCACGTACGCGCTCAGAACTGCCAGAGTATTAATATTTTACGTCCATTGATGCTCCAAATATAACATCACGGTTCACGTGTTTACCTGGTAGGAACCAGTTTATCATCCTACTGACAGTCTGGCTTCTGCACCGCGCAGCTAAGTAAATAATTTGTAACGAAGAAGTTCTTTTAAGGAGAACAGGGTCGTGTGGGTTTTTTTTTTTTTTTCTGGTTGCACATTGTATGCAAGGACGTGGCGATTTTCTCTAAAGTACTTGCTGCGATGGATTATCCGCACGCAGGATTCGATGGAAAATTACGTTAGGCATCACGCGTGTTGGGAATAAGTTACGTACTGCAAATAGTGTCCGTAGGGTTGATACTCATCCCTTGCTCTAACGATTCCTGAGGTCGAGGTGCCGTGAGACCAGTTTGCATGTGGTCCTTCCAAAAAAAATGGTCCAAGCTGCTCTGATCGGGCACTGCGGGGCACAGAGCGTTGTTCTCTTCTCTCGCTTCACAGGGATAAGCCTGAATCAGCAGCCGAAAATGGAGCTGATGAAAGATCAGGAAAAAAAGGGATGGAGACTTAAAGTTGAGGAAAGAGGAATAATGAATTTGGGTTAGAAAGGAAAGAAAGATGGGCTAGGAGGAAATGCGGAGTAAAGAAAAAATTATAGTAACTTAGCTGGAAAAACACATTGTTAGCTATTTATCTAGTTTGTTTTATGGCAAGAACAATAACTTTCTTTAATTATGATTCCAAAAATAGCTTGTCAGAAAGCTGATAGACCCCAACATTTTCCACATACTCACCACAATACTCTAAATATTCCCCCCCACCCCCCTTAAAATTCCTTGTTCAAAGGACTTATTTCCAAGGAACTTTATCAGTTATTAAAAGACGCAATATTTTGTGGGGTTTAGATTAAGTTTCTGAATGTCCAGCTATGCAAGAAAAAGAAATATTTAATTATAAAAATTTGATCTCCTGCAGTCCTTTCTCTTAGAATAAAGGTTGAAGGATAAAGGCTTGTTGTGGAGGAAAAAGTCTGAAACAAATTCATTTCATTTTCACTTTTCCATATTAATGGTATTCATTCACATATCTGGAAGTAATTACAGGCAAAGAAGAGGAATCAAGAATTTAAATAATAACTATTAACTTTTTCACTAGGTACATTAATTTTATGACAAGTCATTTGCCTATGATAATTAGTTTGGCGATACTGATGTACTTTCTTAATAAATCATACAAAACAAATGGCCTTGCAAGTTACATTGTTTCAAATTAGAAATAAGGTTTTATATGCAAATGGTGAAAAATGGTGACTTCTGCCAGATCAATGGGAACGAGGACGGTGTAAAACATTAACAGGGAGCGTTTACGCTGTTCTTCGAGGGTCTCGGTCTGACATTAATGATTTGGAGAAAACAGAAAACTCTTCATATGCCCTTGCTCAATGGAAACCATCTTCTTCCAGCTTCCACAGTCCAGATTTTCCAGGGCCAAAGAGAGATTTAAACGCCAACGTGACCAGCGTAACGCAGAGCGGGTTGTCCCCTCCGTCACTACGGGACCAGTGGAGATGGGGAGATGCTCTCAACTCAGAGATTGAAATATATGCACAGAGGAAAGCCACTCTCCAGGCTTGGTATTAAATATTTTCTGGCTTCACACCTCCACAGACATCAAACTCAGCTACAAAGGGCAGCGCACCCCGTCTGGGATGGACGCGGAGGTTGGGAGCGCTGCCTGCTTCTTCTGGGTCCGACACTGTAGGGATGGGCATGGAAACCCCCAGAACTGAAAATTTTCTTATGCTTCATCACCTCCCATCAAACATCCCATGACTTCACCGCAAGTTATGAGAGGAGGGATGTCAACTGAAGGTAACAGTAGTTAGAAAATTAAAAATTTAACGCAAGCAAGAGAAAGCTGGCAGAAGAAAGTCATTGCACCCTTATCTCGCAAAAAGGAAAGTTTTAAAACAAATCTGGAAGTAAGAGCTGGGAGTTTTTTAGGGAGAGAATATTCTTGAATTAGAACTTCATCTAACAGTAGTTTGGTGGGCTTTTTTTTTCTGTTTTATTTTTTCCTGGGTTATTTTTATCTTGTGTCTACCTGAGCTATTTATAAATCATATAGTTCATATGCCCTAAGGAAAGCTTATGGGCTGGAAGTGTCTTTGCTGAATTCTGCATTGCTTTTTGAATTTCATTTTTTTGCCTAGATGAGATCCATGAATAAAAATAAGCAAAAGGAAACCAGACATTTAGGGAATGTGAACAATCCTATTGACTCCATTTAATTTGCTGAAGTCCAGTTATTAGCCCATTGCATAAATAGTTAAAGACACTACAGCAAATTTCTCACTGGTTTTCAAGTAAAATTTAGGGTTGATTGTCACTGTTGACTCAGGATTTATTTCATATATTTACAGGTGGGTAAAAGAAATGGAAACTTTTCCTTTCTTTTGCACCTGGAAATGAGCTGGGCTGGTGCTGCGTGTGTTCCACAACATATATATTATTAAATTTTACTCTCACAAATGCCCACAATGAAGGTTTTTAATCATCTCGTGTGCTCCTTTGGCACTTTTCCCTTTCGTTGATGAAAAATTGCTATGGTCACTAGGATACAACTAGCTGATCCAGCTCAAATATAAACGTTGAATAGCTGGGGTGGCCTGCTTGCAATCAATCCTTGGGAAAGGGAGGAAAAAGGAATATTAAAAATGTGTGGGGGCAAAAAAAAAAGGAATTAAATAACTCAGGAAATTCTCCATTTGGCAAATTCTCCATATATGGCAAAGGGAACTGTATTTATCAACTGCGTCCTCATTTAAAATTATTCACTTGGTCCTACTTACTAAATAATAAATGGTTATTACGTTTAAAATGTCTCCAGTTATATAGATATCAAAATGAGAGTTCCGTGCCAAGCTTCTTTAAACCAAGCATCCATAAATAAAGGTGCAACACGGCTCTCGGGTTTGAATTGCCAACTTGGGTGTACAAGGAGCCGAGAAGTAACACGGGCAAGGTACCGGGGCCGGCGCGTGCCATGGTATTCACTCTCACTGCGGGATATCAAAACTTGGGAATTAATGTGCCAAAGACCCACGCTCTGAATTCTACGGTCAAAAACCCGTAGGCAAAATTCCCCGTTTAATTCAGTGGGTCAGGATTTTATCCCGTACATTTTACAGATGTCAAAAGAGAAATGCACTTTAATAAACCTCCCTTCCTTGGTTCGTTCTTTTCTGTATGACTATGAGCATTGGTATCTTTATTTAAAATTAAAAAGCCACTTTTCGCATCCACAGATGGGAATAAATTCTCTTTGAAAACGGAGAAGCAAATCTATCAGACACTTCACACTACTGGAAAAGCCTGTCTAGAGAAACGAGCCCGGGCCGGCCCACGGATAAATAACACCGCAAAGGCAACAACAGAGATGCTCTTCCCATTTCCCTAGGAAATCACCGTCCCTACAAAGCAAACCAAAGGGCCTTTGTTTCCGACGGTAAAATAGGATTTGAAAATGTAATTTTCATCTCTAAAATGACATCTGGCTCTTTGTAGGGATGCCTAAATATTCCCGGTCTGACTGTGCTGGCGCATCCATGGTGCGAAGCCAGTGCCGCTGCTTTCACGACATGAACAAAACATGAAAAAGAATAGGCACGGAGGCAAAGATTTTGCAATAGTGGACTTTCTTAAGGAAAAAAACAATTGGATTTGGAATATCTCCTTGAAACCATTCGCCTAACTAGCACCAGACCTCTCAAAGCTCACTTATGAAACGAGTAAACCAAGTCTCAGCTTGAGCTAGTCTAACAAGGGAAAATGAGATAACTGCTGATGACGGAAATTCTGAATTAAAGGCAACGTGTGGAAAAGCGCATTTGATTTAAGAGTGAGAGAAGTAATTTTTATTTTCCCTGCAACAGAAAACGACACGGAGAATTGAACTACATTGCTACACAGCAAAGAGAGTATTAAAGGAAACTCTAAAAAACTAAACAAGATAAAAAGCTTTGGAATTTTTTGTTCTCACTTGGGCAGCCGTGCCCTTTGTAACATCCTCTTCCTTGGCTGTTGCTGAGAAAAGGAATTGAAAATCGCTCCAGCGCAAGCGTGCATCACAAGGACAGGTGTCAGTCAGGGAGAAAATACCAGGCACCCGAATGAAAAGCTGGGGCGAGCTCTAATTTGCAGAAGACATCGCCGAAGGTGCACAAGGAAACATGGAAATCAACATATTGATTCGTTGACTGGAGCACCAATTTTTACAGATCAGAGCACAGTAGCCAGCGTAGCACAAGGAAGGATGAAACAAGAAGTGAAGAACACGATGTACCGGCAAGTTTACAAGTAATGCGTTTTGGTTGGGTCGGAAAAGTAAAGTCACGTCTGGCTTAGGAAACCCAAACTGAAATGGAACTTTAAGGGTTTTTTTTTAAAATTCTAGCCTTAGTGCTGAATTTAGACTAGACATTTATAAGCTTTTCTGCTGTGGAGAAGCTTGGAACTGTGTCATTTTTTAAAACAATAGACTGCTCGAGGTTATTAATATAAAGCAAATACAAGTCAAAATATAAACGATCAGAACAATCTATTGTGTAATAACCCGTGCAAACCGGATGTTGAATAAGCAAGATAGCATTTTGTGTTCAAAGCACTCGGATTAAACATTAACTTGTGACAGGAACAGAACAGGCAATATGGGGGCAACACTGCAGTCAATCCATCTCATGAAAGCAGCACCTCGAAGTACTTTTATTCATGGGTTGGTGGGGTAGAGGAGTTACTTACTTTGCGGGGGGGGGGAATGTTTTTTAAGATGATTTATGAAAAGGTCCTAAAAAGGCTAAAGACAAATAAGACTAGGGCTCCCTCTCCATGAGGACAGTTAGGTGTCTCAGGATGGGATCCAAAACTGACGTCTCTACAAGACACCACCAACCAACATCAGCGGTTGGCTTCATCTATTCTGCCTGTGATAAACCCCAGATAGCGGAGGCACTTCTGGCCCCCAGAATAAGCAGGTTGGATTACCTTGTATCTGTGCTGTCCGAGTCTCAGGATCCTTTGAAATAACAGATCGCGTATGGATCGTGTCTAAGTGCGGCACTCCTGTAAGCCCGTTGCATCTAGACAGGCCATCTCCTCCATAGGCTCCGTGTCTGTGTCTTCTGGGAGATGTAAGGTCTACGTGGCTACCCTTGGAAGCAGGCTAGGTCAAATCTGTCATGGCTTGCATCCATGCAAGGCTGAACCCTGGTGCATATTATCCTCTGTTTCTCTAAAACAACAAAAAAAAAAAATAAAAAGAAAATTGCTTGGTTTGGCCCTGAAAAGAGCCCCAGTATGAGTTAAAATGTAGGCACTGGGGAGCAAGTGGGGACAGGAACCACAGGGAGTTTCAGTTTCAACAGGTCCGAGCCATTGCTTACGCCTAACCCCAAAAGATGCCGAAAGACAAAGACAACGACAGATGGTCAGACAACTTAGACTGACTTGATTAAGCCAGAAAATAACTGAGCTGGGAAAAGAAGTCTCTCAGTGCTTAGATATATCTAAGGTCTCGTAGGCGGTATTGTCTCCTACTCAAATTTCTTGCTTTTGTTTTAAAGAATCGCAATTAATGCTTTCTGTCAGCCTGAAAGGAATGAGTCTGAGAGCACCTACCGATGGCACACAAATATCAGTGACGGCGCTCAAATGCAGCTCACTGCAGGCTAATTCACTATTCCGCAAGTGGTTCTGTATTTAGTTTGTCATTGCTGCTGGTTTTTACTGCAGACAATATACTATTGCCTGGATGCTGGATGCTATTTAATTGACACTGAAAAGGTGGCACGTCAGGGGAATAAATTTTTTTTAAAAAAAAATTTCCCTTCTGAGAGCTGAGCAATAAAGGCTTTATAGAAGAAAAGTGAAAAGTGAATTATTTTTTAGTGCTGGAGAAAGATGCCAACCCAATACGCCTAAAAACTGAACTCCTCAATTATCAGTGGTCGGGAGAGTCTACAGTCCAGAAAATAAGGAGAGGCTGAGAGAGGTTGTTTTGTTCAGCATCAGAAGAGGAGGTTTCTGGGAAGACCTTGTGGTCTTCAGTTACCTAATGGGGGTTGTTAGAGAAGACAGAACCAGGCTCTTCTCCAAGGCGTGCAGTGGCAGGAGATGAGGCAAGTTCCTCAGAAAGTTCCAATTAAAAGCAACGAGGAAAACATCACCACGAAGATGGTCAAACATTGAAATATGTGCGAGAGTGGTTGTGGACTCTCCTTCTTTGGAGATATTTAAAAATCAGCTGGTCAAGGTTTTGAGCAACGTGATCTGCTTGGACCCTCTTTGAACATGACAGTGAACAAGATGACTTCCAGAGGTCCCGTCCAACCTAAAGTATTTTATACTTCTCTGGTTTTGTGTTGTCTACACAGCCATGGGATTAGGACAACATAAGAGGACTCAAAAGTACTTAACGAGCTTGAAGACACGATTTTCAGGCAATTTTGAAAATTTGAGCAGCGGAAGCAGAAGCATTTGCCACCCAAGCTAACACCACGCTGGGCTGTAGGTATGGCAGGACTGACGTCTCTTTGGTCCAGCCGCTACCAGCAACACTGCCCCATCTCACTGACCTCCTCGCGTAGCTGAAATATGAACTTCTCAAGGTTCAAGCTGCTCCTCTCAAGCAACTTCAAGGCACCTCACAAAGAAACACCCTGGGAAAAATTTATCAGGACGGTTAATTAATTATGCAGTGCTGCGGTAACGTGTCTACAGCGCTTCTGGTGCTGACCTCACGCCTATGTCCATGTAAAGTTCTATTCTAAGCCCCATTAAAACCAAAAAAACCCCAAACACAGAAAATGCTTGCTACCTGAGGCAAATGGCTAAAATTAGGCAAAATAGAAATGTTTTTCCCCTTGAGATTTGGCTTATGTAGGCTTTAGATGCTTTTATTCAAGCACAAGTAATGAAGCTAAATCAAGCGTAATTTTAACCCTGCAGTTATCACATTTCCTGGCCAAAGGACTCAGAATTTTTTTTTTTTTTCATTTAATGCAGCCCACCTGGATTTGCAGAGAGCTCCCAGTCAGTCTCAGATGGGGCGATAGGCTGTCGTTGTTGCTACTGAATGCAGCCCCTTCCACCGCACAGCACCGCTGGGGCCCCTGCTCCTTCGTTCTTACTTACGTTCCTCCAGAGAAAGGTCTGACTGAGTGGAACCGCAAATAAATGACTTCCGTTAACAGTGCTTTCTCATCATCCATGTGAAGGCTAACCCTGGCGGGCCATGCTTTTTTGGAGAATAAGTAGCCAAGATCCAAAACCATCTCCGGGTGTGACACAAGCAGCTTCAGGCTCGCGGCTTATTTAAACACTGGTTTTATGTGACGAGCTCGTACCACCGGCATTTCCTCTGTCTCTGTGTGCGTGGATGGCGAGGTGGGAGCTGCCAACACGCGGCAATTCAACGAGAAATCCAACTCCTGATTCGTGAAACCTTCACTGATCTTTCCTCTCTCTTTTTTATGATTCTATGCTGTTCAAAAAACGCGTAGACGTGGCACTTGGGGACATGGTTTAGTAGGCATGGTGGTGTTGGGTCAACGGTTGACTTGATGACCTTAGAGGTCTTTTCCAACCTTAAGATTCTATGATTCAATGATTCTGATGAAAGCAGCCACTTTGGTTCCCTCCTACTAACAAAACGGCTCATGATCTCTCCTTCCTCCATTGGTGTAAGGATGCAGAAAAACAGGACACATCTTTCTGCTCTGTGTCCTGTTCCAACAGTCTGTCCTCAAACCTTCCCTTTTTCTTCTGCCCTTGGCAGAAGAGCCAGCCTGTCTGGTTTTATGGGAAGAACCTGCATGATACACTTCTGTTTTGAGAAGTTTATACTCAGCCATAAAAACTGCAGGCAGGATTTTGTTCCCATTTCTTTTCTATTAAATTTCATTTAAGTGCCTCAGCAGTTACAATGCAAAGAGAAAAGAAACATAAGCAAAGATGTCACCAAGTGCAGATCTTAAAGCAGCGGAGTCTCAGGCACGACAAAATTTCCTGTCGGTCACTTAGCACTTGGGTTCTGCTCCATCCTACCTCATTTACTCCACGTTCATGTCTTCACCATGAAGAAGGTGGTGTCTTCTTCCTCTGGGCCTTTTCTGACCTTCTTTTCTTTCCTTTGTCCAAAGATTCAACCCGTTGGTGCTCGTTGCATTTTGACTTGGCCATAATTTTGCCACCAGCAGAGTAAAACTCCGGATGAGGAAGCTTCTCTGGTACCCTCAATGTCCCTCCCAACAACCTTCCGTCACTCCCTCTTCCCCCAGAACAACAGAGGTCACTCGTACCCTGCTTTGCCTTGTCCACGGAGTTGTTTAGAAGCCAGACACGTCTTGATGTCTTACAAGCCTTAATTCAAGTGTGGCAGCTTCATTTTACAAAATGTCACTTTTTAAAAAACTTTTTCACATCTGAACTTAAAGTTATGCTAATTATAACGAAAAATGCCTCGTGTTTACCTGGCTGTGATAGCAGAGACCTCGATGGTTGGTTATTTCTGCATCTCTTGCCCTGTTCTCCTGAACCTGACGTGGATGTGAAGATGAAAGCCCTTGGAGGCACGACCCTTGCGTTGTTGATATCGCAAGTCTGGATGCCTTAGGAAAATCCAATTTATAATAATGGGCTATTTATGAGTTTATTAATAAACTGATGCAAAGTGCGTGTGTAATGAGTCATTTAGGTCCGTGGCATTTTCCTGGATTAATAATCCAAATGCCTGAATTAAGATTTATATAATGAAACCTTAAGGGGCCTGTTACTGTCATTTTTGTTAAATAATTTTCTCCAAAGTCGTACAAATAAACATGGGTTTTGCATACTAAAACCTAATAGCTCCTAAGAAACCATTACACTCATCTGTGAAATAATATGCATGTTTAAATGCATCTAAATACATTTTTAATGTATTTGCGCTGTTCCAAGGGAGACCGTAATGTCTCTTGTGCCAGCAATAACGGTTTATGATGTTGATTTTCATATATGCAAGCTTTTTTTTCTCCTTCCTAGTACAAAAGCAGTAAGAAATTAAGCCATAAAATCTACACTCAAAATTACAGATTTCACCTAATCCCACAAAATACAGGAAATTAAGACTATAAAATTACTGCTTGGGGTTTTTTTATCCCTAGCTCAGCTCATTTTGCTTGTAATTAAAGCAAGGTTCGCTCAGGGAGGTCACAGATTAGAAAAACCCGTTATTAGCTGTGATTAGGACAATTAGGATACAGGCCACAAGCCCCTGCCTCGACCCCGGAGCTGGGTGAGCAACGTCTTGCCAGCAGGTCAAGGGAGGGGATCCTTCCCCTCTACTCAACACTAGTGAGACCACACCTGGAGTAGCATCTCCAGTTCTGGGCTCCCCAGGACAGGAGAGACACGGACCTACTGGAGAGAGCCCAACGAAGGGCCACAACGATGATGATGGGACTGGAGCATCTCTCCTGTGAGGAGAGGCTGAGTAAGCTGGAGCTGTTCAGCCCGGAGGAGAGAAGGTTTGGGGGGATCTTATCAACATATAGAAATGCCTGAAGGGAGGGTGCAAAGAGGATGGAGCCAGGGTCTTCTCAGTGATGCCCAGTGACAGGATCAAAGGCAACGGGAACAAGCTGGAACACACGAGGTGGCATCTGAACGCCAGGAAACACTTTTTCGCTGTGAGGATGACCGAGCACTGGCACAGGTTGCTCAGGGATGTTGTGGAGTCTCCATCCTTGGAGATATTCAAAAGCCTCCTGGATGTGGTCCTGGGAAACCATCTCTAAGTGGCTCCGCTTCAGCAGGGCGTTGGACCAGATGACTTCCAGAGGTCTCTTCCAACCTCAACCATTCTGTGATCGGCAGACCCTGACGGGTGATGTGGACATGCAATTCTAAACGGCATTACCTCAGCGTTGCCAGTTACGGGAAGCGTGCTGCAGGGGGTAAAATAAAACTAGATTGTTGCTTATTTCAGACACAGTATTTTAACCATCCCAAGTTCCACTATTTCTATTCCTGTGCTGAAAATGTCAAAGACCATGGCAGGATGCGGGGAAATCCTCCAGGAGAGGAGCACGAATAACTCATGCTGCGACAAGCAAGGATTTAAAGTGCAATGCAGTAACATAAAATTAGCAAGTGGGTGATTAAAACACCTAAAGTCGAGCCAGCATTAAACACACAGCAAACCTCTTCGCTAACACTGGAGGCTCCTGAGGCTTGGAGGCAGCGAGGTAGCAGCCACGGTGAAGATGAACTCGGTGACTTCCTACCTCAGATGAGAGGGTTTTGTAAATGCTAGCTAGCCAACCGATGAGCAGCCTGTCCGGTAAAAGGTAGATACAGAAGAAACTCATCAGCAAATAATGAAGGACCCCAGAGCCACCCTGCGTACAGTTTTTGGTTGTCTGCGTTGTGTATCCTGCTCTCATCCCTGTGGACCGCTCTGCAGTCCCACCAAGAAGAACCAGCTCCGCCTCACGTCTTCCTTCGTACGCCCATATTAAACAGCGCCGATGCACTGCGATAAGAATCTATTCACCGTGTATCTGTGACTAAATGATTCCTCCCTGTTGTTAGGCCACGGACAATAACCCTGAGACAATAAGACGGTACTCGTGCCTCCCGCAGCGTCAGAGTGATTCGTCCCACCGATCCAGGATGCTGAGTCAGGCTGACGTGAACGTAACCCTGAAGCCACCCAGCTCTTTCCATCCTCTGCAGAGGGAGGGCTTGGGCTGGCTGTGCCAAGTGTCATTTAACAGCTGGATGCTTTAAAATATGCTGTAAAGCAGGATTTTAGTAGACCTCCACTTAACCAAACCACAATTTAATTCTGTGCTTTAAAGACAAGACCATGTTTTTGCTGTTGTCTCCGTGTTTATCGTTAAATCTGCTTGCTTATATTTTTCTTTGAGAATACCCTGTTCCACACACTGAGTTTTTCAGAGTTCAGGCACGGGATGCGGATGCACACAGCCTAACAGATCTTCATCAGCTCGGTGTTCCTCATCATCAGCTCGGTGTTCCTCATCACCACCTTGGTGTTCCTCATCACCACCTTGGTGTTCCTCATCACCTTGCACTGTTACAAGAAGTTGCGTTAGAAGATCACTGTGGTTTCCAGGTCAGGGGCCTGAGAATTGGACCATGACAGAACTGTGTTACTGGCATTAGTAACAGATTTTTACACGTTTGCACGTTTGTTTATAATGTATGCTTTCTGGTGCATTAAAGAAAACCCACATCTTCATTCTTCTCCACAGCCGTAATATAGCTGACGCTGACATTATTATGCCCCATCAATAATTCACGTCAGGTTGATTATGGTACGATTCTTCATGCCAGTTTTACTGCTGCTCCTTGCTCATTCTTTCCTGCAGTCAGGCCGCGGCGGTTAGGTTTCTGACATGGGCTAAAAGCACTAATTGGCAGAACTTGCTTATTGTGAAATACTATACTCCTCTGTGCTAAGGAGACTTTGCTAATCATCGCTATTCAATACCAGAACAATTAAGAAGCCTTGAGGAAGCCGCAAAACACATGGGATATGAAGTGAATTACCGTGACTACGTCTCATGCCTTTCATTTATTGTTTAGGGTTGTCTTTAAGTAAAAATGATTGTAAATGTCTTCTAGGAATGATCCTCCTTGCACTGTAGTTCTGTAATCCCAGAGCATCCCCCCAAATTCCATGCCTTAATGAAGGAAAGTTTCTGAAGTGTTTGACCGATGTACTTAGCTCCCACTGCCTTTGCGGGATTGAACAGATGTAATTAAACTGAATATTCCCTCCCTGCCCCCAAGCCCCTCAGATGCTCCACCGTGATCATTATTGAATCTTCTTTCACCAGGTCTGGACATAATCCTGCTGAGAAAGACTGTGTTCACCTAGGAAGGATAAAATCAGATGCCCTACCTATGAAGCCAGTTCAAGGCCGCCGTTAAGTGGTTTCCAAGTCGTTCTGTTGAACGTTAACATAAACCCAAATTTGTTTCTCCTTGAGATATATGATCTTCTTCTGCCTATCTTCATCTTTCAGTCGCGATATCCTTATCTCTGGTGAATTAAAGTGAAATAACGATATCAAGAAATTATTTGTGTCTGGGTGAGTCCTGGTCCTACTGCAATGGAAGCGAATTACAGATATTTAAAATATACGTATCATTCCGCTGGAGAGGAAAGCCACGTAATTAATCATAATTCCCCTTCTTATCCCGTTTCTGCTCTCGCTTGTACCTAAACACCTCAGCTAAGCACAGGGAGAGGGAATTACCGAGGAATACCTCCTTACGTCTCGGGAGAATAATGAACAATAAAACAAGCACACGTTAGCTTCCCCCAGCAGAAGTTTATGTCAGTGAGAGCTAAATTATGGTCCGGCCCTTGATTTTAGAGAAGAATTTTCCCCCTCATACCGATGTAACACCATTGAGGACAATTGTGTGCGTAAATGCCAGGGTAAGGTAAGAAGCAAATCAAGATTTGATCTTTTTCAACTTGAAAGCTGAGAGGAAGATGAAGAATTTGTATTTGAAAAACATAATAAACTAAGCAACTGCTGAGCGTACCTAAATTTATCTTGCGGTTACGGCGTATACGTTTGTTTAATAGTTCTAAACCTTTTCTTAAAAAAAATGTAAATAATCCAAAGAGACTTGACCTGTATTTAGGTCAATTGCTCATTTTCATCTTTAGTGTTTAAGTCCAGTTCTGTTTTCCAGAACTACTAGGAGAAAACAGAGCCACTAACAAAAAAAAAAAAATCAGAAGATGAAACGAATGCCAGAAGGACAAGGGCCAAACGCCTTTAGTAGGTGTCCACGATTACGAAAACACAATAAAGAAGGAAGAACGATTAGGAAAGACTGAAAACCCTGAAAAACAACCCCAGGTAAAGAGCGGATGCTCTGGCAGAGATGGACGCGTACCGGTCGCGTAGCTGTGAGACGTTCGACAGCATCGCAAAGGTACGCGACGCGAGACACGACGCTCGCGCTGTGACGCCGGTTGTCCTCTCAGCACCCTGAATGGATTGATTAGTTGGGATAGGCAGCATCCTAATTATGAAAACGCGAATGCGTTGCATAAATCGGCAAGGGCCGGCGATGGCTTTTGGCGCAAAGCGTCCAGCGTTAGCAGAAGTGAAGGGAGCAGCCTGAGGTCCCTGGTCTTTATTGCTGCCTGCAGAATTTATCCCAATTCTCTTTGCAAACGCTCTTATTCACTATAAAAGTGACAGTTGCTCATTTCCCAAGTCACCTCAGTTTTCCAGGCCAGACCTGTTCGTTCCGTGGGGAATTAATCCGTTCCCCCACTGAGTCCACAATGTTCCACCACTGCCACGTACTGACTTTTTTTTTTTTTTTTAACTTCTTGTTCGCTCCCTACCTTGATCACTGCCACTTTTGAATCAACAAAAAGACTCAGCCAGAAGAGTCAAATCCCTGTTTTCGTATCTAAATAAGCACAAAACACACAGCAAACCCAGAGGGAGGACACGCTGATATCTTTTGGGTATGACTCCCCTCCCCACCATAACTTCCTCCATCGTTGCCACAGCTTTTTCAGAATAAATTCATTTATTCGGAATAGATACCCGACAATGGGTACGAGCCCAAAGCTCGCAAACGCGAAGCAGTTATTTCAGAGTCGTAGCGTTCGACATCCTTTATCTGCCCCTCAACAATCCAAATTCGAACGGCCGTGCCAAACACCTTGTTAAAACTTTTAAAACCGTCGGGGGAGATAAACAATCTTTAAATCAGAAAATAGCTTCTTGCCTGCTATCTTATCAGCCAATACCACCTACTTATACAGCAAGCGTGCCTGCTGAACTGCTGCCGCTGGGAAGACGTTTGCAGAAGACCAGGAGCTCGGAGACCTGCCTTGAGTAACAGTCTGCCTCTCTGTTTTTGCAAATTTACAGCCTTTTTCCAAGAGCCTTTGCCCAAACCGATCATTGTCACGTTAAAGCCAGGCAGTCGCCATCAGGGGCCTTTGCAAATCTCTGCCTTTCACTGCATACAGCTCCTCCTTTTCCACAGGAAAATTGCTTTGTGCTTCCAGGTATTTCTTCTAATCCTTACGTACAAACCTCCGCTTTTGTTTCCTGTACTTCTGCTTTTTTCTGGGCCTATTTCTTTTTTTTTTTTCTCTTTTTTTGGTAAGGCTTCTCATTTAAAAAAAAAAAAAAATCCCTTATCCTAGTTTAGCTCAACTCTTCCTTCTCCCAAAGCTTGTTTTCTAGGGAAGAAAATGCATCATCCTCTAACTGCAAATTGTTATGCTCATCATTTTATAACTCCTGATTCAGACTGTCTTTTGAAAATAACTGCTTGGCTGTCCATCAAAATATCATCTAAGTCTGGAAGCTGCGGCATAAACTGCTTTTGCCGGTAGGAGGAATATTTCAAACCCAGTCACACAAATAAGAAGAACAAATGTATATAAATAAATCATTCAAAGCAAGGTTTTCTTCCATTGCTGATAGCAGTGAATGTTAACAGCTAGAGCGAGGAATATATTTTAGCTACTGAAAAGAAGAACAGATGTGCAAGAAGTCAACACTTTCAGATCTGTGGTCTTCCGAGGTGAACTGGCGCAGCTGGCCTGGGTCACAATTTTCAAGAATAACTGGCATTTTTGGGCATCTAATGAATGATGCTATTTCAGACCCCACGTTCAGACCCGTAGAGCCTCGTGCGTGCCCGCTCTCAATGAATTACTCAGCGTCTTAGAAAAATGTATTCAGAATTTTAGGAGCAAAAGTTAAAGGCTGTGATTGGAAAAAAAAAATAGTTGTTAAACCTCAGCATCTCTGTTCCCTTTCCGGAGGAATGAGTAGCCCTGATCTCCCTCCTAGTGGTGGGTTGTGAAAGCACAAACCCAGAGACAGAAATTGAACAAAACCCCCACAAAACATTGACTTTTCTCCAGGAAACTCAATAGTTCAGTCCTTTATATTTTCACTCTAGTTACGGAATTCAAGTGCCACCAGCGAGCGGAGGGAAACCTCATTCCCATCAACACTCGCACGGTTCCCTTTGAAGCCAGCAAGGTATCGGAGCAGTAATGGGCACCAAAACACGTTGCCCAAAGTCCTTTTTAGCACTAGTAAAAACCGAATGAGTTCCTTCTCCGTGGGGAACGGGGATTCAGTTCAGAGATGAATCAAAACGAAAGGCTGCCAGCAAAAGAAAGGAAGTTGGTGAACTCTAGTATGGAAATCAAACGTGACAAATCAGGTAAGGTGGTCTGGCGGTACACGAAAGAGAGGACTCAAGGGGGATACGGGAATTGGGAGTGAAGATCATGAGGATAAAGAAAAGTCTACGGCATTTACATGTTACAAATGAGGGTGAGGTAAGAAAACCGACATCTGGGCTGTAACTACATGGATCTACACGATTTTGAGTCGTTGCTTGAAGAGTAGTAGATACAGGAGAAGTGGTGGGGTGGGGGCTTCTAACAAGGCTGGGTGTAGGTCTGAAATGTAAGAGAGGACTCAGTCCTGGAATACCAGATGGATGACCTGACCACCTGCCATCTCTGAGGGCTTCTCAATACAAAAGAGTTTAACATCCAACCGGATATTGTCCAAGAGCCCAAGTCCCAGCAGCAGAACATCCACAGGCGAATGAGACGAGAAAGGGACAAACGTCGTTCCCATTCCAGACACCACCCTCAGTCTTTGTTTTTCTTCTTTCTGTTCTCTTTAAACAGCTGGGACATGCCCAACTCTTCAGTCAGATACTCGTGTTTCTGTAAAGAAACTTTTTCCATTCCCATCTTCGCTTTTATGAAATAGTAAAACTTGCAGAAAAGTTCTAAAGCACTTTAAAGTCTATAACCTTATAAAGTTATAAGGTTCTCCCGTCCCTAAGCTATACTGTAAAATAAGTCCACTGCACAAGCTCGTTTCATTTTTAATAATTCTATAGTTATTGCCCCATAACTTTCCTGGTCGTGAACTCCAGGCATAAAATTGAAAAGAACAAGAAATCTGAAGACTCATTAATAAAATGTTCTCAACGCAATTTCTTCACGCTCCCTAATTTAGGGACAGATTCACCCCTTGGATGGATGTGAACGGATCCTGTCAGCAAATGGCACTGCGGACATCGCTGCTGGAGTTGACCTTAGAAAACTCAAGGTGAGATGCGATCGCAGGGAAGCGTTCTCTCTACTATTACTTTTAAGAGGACGTAAGGTTGCAGATGCATCATGCACACACGCAGGTCCGCTCTTGAAAATCCATCAAAGGGTAAAATCAGGCTGTGAGTGCTGGAGGAATAAGATATTGTCATTGTCAGGGGTAAAAAGAGCGCTTTGTGTAGCTTTAAACTCAGAGAGACGTCTATGCGACCCGGTGCTGGGATTCAACCAGTCTTTAGCAGTGCAAATAGTAGCAAGGATTACCGCGGGGTTTTTCAATGCCTCACCAGTTTATATCCCAGACCAGCGACATCCCGGGGGATATATGTCACTTGGTGGCGTGTCCTGCGTGGGATTCGGGCATTGCTTGGGCGAGGGGGCACGGGCCCTCTGCTTGCCCACCCCTGGGCGTGCTCTGCGGCAGGGCATCCACAGCACAACGGCACCTACATCTGCTCCTCCTGCTGCTGCTTCTTCTTCTTCTTCTTCTTCTTCTTCTTCTTCCTTCTTCCTTCTTCCTTCTTCTTCCTTCTCCTTCTTCTCTTCTCTTCTCTTCTCTTCTCTTCTCTTCTCTTCTCTTCTCTTCTCTCCTCTCCTCTCCTCTCCTCTCCTCTCCTCTCCTCTCCTCTCCTCTCCTCTTCCCTCTTCCCCTCTCCTCTCCTCTCCTCTCCTCTCCTCTCCTCTCCTCTCCTCTCCTCTCCTCTCCTCTCCTCTCCTCTCATTAATAAAACGAAGCTCCAGAATGGATGACCTGTAACATCCAACACTTACTTTTTGAAATTCCATAAGGGTTTCAGTCCTCTACTAAATTTTGAATTCGGGTTTTAAAAAACTGCCCGTGGAAAGATCTCTCTGAAAGGTTTCCAGGGGTTTAATTGAAAAAATGTTTTTGCACAGCCATAAAAGTGTCATTTTAAAAATTATATTTTAGACCATATCTTTACAAAAATTGCATTCACATTTATTGATTAACCAACTATAAAACCAACTATGCATTATAAAAACTCTATAGGATTTTCCCATACAAATAAACGTTTCACATTATGCTGGGAACAAAGAGTTTCTAATGACCCGAGCATAACTGCGAGCACTGACTGAACAAACATCAGGTTCATACCAGAGATAATTTATTATATTAATTACATCTTGCTCGAAACTCATATAATGAGAGATATTGGAAAAAGTTATTTTCCTTGGGAATGTAAAACATTGACAATATTGATTAATTTTAAGTGTGGTGATAAAAATTCTTCTGTCCCCAGAAACCTGTTCTGCTTCCTTCTTCCCCCCCCCCATCTTTTTCACCTTCTGATTTTAATCTTTTCATTTTAATTTCATTCTTCTATTAAAAGCAATAAAAAAATTTAAAGTTGCATTTGTTTGGGCCCTTATGACCTAACCCTTGGAAATGCAGAGCTGGTTTCTTTAATGAGCCCCGTGAAGGCAGCGAGGTTTGGGTATGCTCACGCACTGGGAAATTTCCCAAAATAGATGTGCTGGAATAATTGTTGGAATAATTGTTCCCTAAGAGTTATTTCGGTCTACCCCTGTATGAACTCTCGCAATCTGAAATCATTAATTTTTCCCCATCTGGAGGTGGATTGAGCTAAATATGAAAAAATAATCATTACAATCTGGACTAAATTTCCACAGGGGGCTTCCATTGGAATAACTTTTCGGGAATAATTAGTCCGTCACTGGCCTGCTGGCAAACTTCCAACTGCAGACAACCCTTTATAGGGTGTTATTTCATTTATTAAATAAACCACCGCACCAGTCAGGGGCAGAACACGACCGCAGGCTGGTGATACCCAAAGGGGCTGTTAGGTTCGCCCGGATGGTGCGGCAGACCCCAGCCTGGGCACGCACCTAAAGTCCTCGCAAAGCAATAGACCCCGTTAGAAGATAAATCAAGAGTGTTTTTATTTGGTTCCTGCCCTTTTGCGTCATCCACAAGTGCTTAATTACTGGGAAAGACAGTTATGGGCCACTGCAGTGATGTGAGACTGGGTTAAGAGATGCCAGGAAGCATCTTAGTTCTTGCTAAGGTGGCAACTCGTAACACTTAGCAGAAGCTGCCAGAGTTTCTGGGTTGGAACACGTGGGATTGGGGACCGTAAAAGCGCCAGAGATTTGGAATCCTTTATGAAAACAGAGTGATGGTAAATTATCCCTCGAACTGCTGATCCCTGGATTTGAGGATGCTCAAAATCTCACTGCCTCCCTGGAAACCTTTGAGAAGGGGTCATCATTGACAGGGGGAGGCAAGTGCTTATTTTTATACTACAAATTTCCCCCTAAGACGAATGTCAATGTAATCATTCAGAGAGTAAAACCCGTCCTGAGACAGGAATCAATACTTTTGTTTTAAGCCTCATTCACAGAGAATGAGGACGTGCTAAAATAGTCCATAACGGATCAGGTGCTGGCAGTTTATCATCTGTCGGCAAAATGTTGAAGAAATATTTCTCTCATGCCCCATACAAAGATATGTAGGAGATCGTATAAGAAAAATCTTTTTTAAAAAAAAAAAAAAAATTTACAAAATAGATAAGAAAACCTGAGGATTGATAAAGGTTATTTGCTGAGCTGGACATGCACTCAGAAATTTGTTTTAGATCATTTTGCACTGTAGTAAAGATTATTCCATCTGCAGGAAGACAGCGTGGGTTGGATTGAACTTGTCCTCCAGCCTGAAACTTTTCCAAGTGCGTTTTGGTACGCAGGCAGGGCAGTGCCGGAGGGAAGCGTGTGGGAATCACGCCTTATTCAGCCTCGTGCTAAGGCAATTCCCTTTTTTCTTACTTTCCCAGTTCAAATTCAGCTGCACGAGCAGATATTAACAAGTCCAAAATATCAAAAAACCTTGAAGAGGCGGCATACCCATTTCGCCGTTTAATACCTTAAAGAAAAGCCGCGGGGCCGCAGCGGATGTTGGGAGCAGGAACCGCTGATGGGGTCAGGTAGAAAGAAATTTTTCAGCCCCGCGGGTACAACGTGAGCGAGAGCTCAAGGAGCCTGACCACCAAACCCCGGGAAAGGCATCGCCTCCCTGTATTTCAGACTCACCTCAGCCAAGATGCGGCATACGCAAGCCGGGCTTGTTGTCCCAATGCCTTATTTTCCACTAATATTTGTAAATTTTCTAAATCACGGAAAAAATTCCTCGGTCCTCAGGTTGTTGCATGAAGGTCCACAGCATTTCTGGCTAAGCTGGCCTCAAGAAATGCCCTTTTAAATTCTTTTCAGTACATTCTGCCTTCTCGGAGGTGTCTAAACCTGCAAAATAGATCAGCGGGATCTCGCCGTTTAACGCGGTGGATATTGCTGATAGGGTTTTCTACCTCAAATAATCCACCGCTGCAGTCATCCAAGCAAATGCATATTGCTGCCTAATCCCAAACTGATTGAGTTTCCATTTTTCTAACAGCCTTGTCTATACCTGAAGAATTTGCTGGTATTATCTCTGCTCAGCGCAGTCGGATTTTTAAAGGGAGCGTTTTGCTAGAGCGGAACGAACATCAGGGAGCTGGCAGAGCCCTTTCCCGGGCAGCGTCGGCGGTGCTGGGCGGAGGCAGAGCACGTGCAGGCAGGGCGCAGGCAGGGGCAGGACAGACGGACACCGCGTGCAACAGGCTGAGCGGAGCAAAACACCTCCAAGAAGCCTTTAGTTCATCACGTTTCTGGGAAGGGAATGAGGTAATTGCTGAAAGTTTTAGGTAAAACCCATAAAATTACAGAAGAATAATTGAACAGGAAAAAGTACTTTTAAATAGGGAAAAAAAAAAAAACCCCTCAATGTTTATAGAGCAAAAATCTTTACAAGTATTTTGTTTATGACAAGCTAGCACAAAAAGCACAGAAAGCCATATGAGTCCAGGAGAAAAAAAACCCAGAAACCTAGAAGAGTCTTTTATATGCAGGTTTAGGGTCACTGAATCTGTGAATTTGGTATAGAATTGGGTAAATATCATTGGGTAAAAGAGAAATGTTGATATACTGCATGATTCATTTTGATATTTTTAACCTGATATTCGAAATCTTCACTCGGAAGAGATTTCATTTTTTTTTTTTTTAATTTAGCTTGGTTAAACCTTGTAAAGAGCAAAGCCACCTGGAAACAAAATGTTTTGAAGTAGAACCTCTATTTTTCAAGCAAGAAAAATATGTTTTCATCGTGGGTCTACTCCACGTGACTTTTCCCTAACATTTCAGTTTACTGGCTGAGCACTTCAATCTGTTCGCAGAGGCCCAGTGAAGACTTTGGGCATCGGAAAATATTAAGCACCTACCCTTTAAAATACAGCGAGCGTTAAGACCCTGCACCAGTTACTTGTGTGTCGTTGGCTCGGGTGCGACTGAACTCCTGAAAACCTCGGTCGAGAACTAAATACTGATGGTCAGGACGCTCGGATCCCTGCGCTTCCCTGCAAACTAAAAAGCCAAATTAAAAAGAACTCCTGCAGAAGCACAGATGTGTCGTAGAGGCTCCTTCCAACTGGATGTGCCAACGAAACGATCAAAATCTGCCGAAATCTTGGCCAACCGTCCTATTGTATATTCATCGTGTAAGTCACCGGGCAATTGCATGAGCAGGTTCTGAATGTTAATTGTTACGTTTTATTAGTATTACAGTTAGGGTTTAACGTGCAAATAATGACGTGTTTATGGCTGCTTTCATCGTGGCTGGGGCGGTGGGAAGACTCCGGCCCTCGCTAGCAGGGAGCAGCGGGAAGGCCGGGAAAGGGAAAGCAGGAGAGCGCAGGTCGCCGTGCGGGATGCGGCTCTTTGGAGATGTGCTGCGGCTCGATTTAAATCAAGAACTGCTTTGCTTTCCAGAGACTTTAAAAATAACCTCTGCTGAAGCCGGTTAGAGTCAACAGATTTTTTTTTTTCTCCTTGATTTCAAAGGGCTGGGAATCAAACTCTGCGTACCGCAGTAGTTAATTGAAACGGTAAAGCCTTGTATTTCTCCAAACATTTCTATTTTTAGACCTCAATGTACTTTGCATCAAATTCACCAAAGGGCCGAGGTCCTTTAGTGGAATTTCAGCAGAACGGGGACATTTAAGCCCAGAGCTGAAGCTTTTGGCATATCTGACCATCCACCCACCATCCTCCTCCCTCCTGTAGGCTTTTGTAGGGAACTGGTTGACGGCTTTCCCGCCTCGTACTCAAGAACACGTACCGCAGTGATGCTAAACTGGGATTACAGCGTCATTTCTAGAGCTGGACTTATACGGCACGTCCCCAGAATAGTCAATACGCAGGTCACAAAAATCAGATGATCATAATTCCGGAAAATACTGGAAAAGAGGGGTTCGACACATTTGCCTTCAGCTACTGCTGATGTCTAGTTGCCGGTACTTCTCCTTGAGCCACCCCTGGGAGCCGCGGCTGCTCTGCGGGCAGGATAAACTCATTATAAATATAATAGAATATAAATATAATATAAATATAAAATAATATAAAATAATATAAATATTTTTCTTCTTCCCAGGGTTCCTTCTGCCGGTCCCACGCCGGTGGGGGGGGATCGCTGCGAGCTCTGCCTGCACCAGCGGGACAGGCAGGAATGGTCCAAGCCTGAGACGAGCGCTGCCTGCGCTGCCCGCGCTGCCCGGGATGCAGGCAGCAGCCAGGCACATTGGTTGAGCAGCACCGACCTCTAGAGGCTTCGGCCCCAATTGCTCCATCCTCGGCAGGGCCAGGGCCGGGGGGGAGGCAGCGATTTTTCCCGGGGAAGGGATTGCACGGGATGCAGGGGGGAAAAACGCCCGACCCGTCTTTCTGCTTCCTCTCGCCTCCTGCGCTGCCTCTCTCCCCGCAGAGGCTTCAGGCAGCGGGTACGGGGGGAGGTAGTCATCCCTTTCGTTGCACAAATTGGGAAATCTGTAGGATTTTCCCTAAGGAAAGCTCGGGACAGGCATCTGCCTGCGATGCTGCAAGCGCCTGGACATCTTGTCTGGCCAATTTATTGGTATTCTGTCGGAAAAAATAGGTAACATCCCTACCCAGACCCTGACAACATGTTGCCACGTGTCCCTTTTTTAAGCAGATCTCCCGTTTGGACCACTGGGTCGTTAACATTTAATTGATTTCGGGACCAAGGCGCGAGTGCAGATGTTAAGAGTGAAGCTGGACCTCTCACCCAAAGCACCCGAACGCAGCTCCTAACACTGGAAGTGCACCGAAGATAAAACCAGTGATGCTTCAGTGAAGCCAGCTCAGCTTTAATGCAGAAGTCGTCAAACTTTTGATATAAAACCTAGGAAAAAGCTAATCTTTCCGGTGTAAAAACAAAACCGAAAGCGTGTACCTAGGTTCTTCTAAAGTCAATGAAAAAGCAGCTGCTCATTTCATTGAGGTGTATTTTAGCAGAGAATTTTAGCACCCCCAAAAGACTATAGTGTTATTTTTAAGCAACATCTGCCTCAAAAGCTGACGCGATTTGCTCCACTACGCAGCATGGAACTGAATCATTTCTATTTTCTCGTTTGGGCACCTGCTTCTGTACAAAACAAAAGGGCATGAAAGAATGACGAAGGTTGTTAATGATAAATTCCCATTCAGTTGGACTACGGCACAGTCCTGTACCGGAGAGCATCCCCTCCGGCACCCTGCCCGGCCGAGGTCCGAGGGAAACAAGCTTGTTCCCAGCAGCAGTGAGGTGGACAAGGACCCTGAAGAGTCTGTTCCCGTTTTCTCTCCTGCAGTGACAGCCCGCTGTAGTTAGCAGGCAGGCAGAACAGGTAAGGTCACTATTTTTTCACGCCCAGAGGCAAATGCCTTTAACCCTTTTTTTTTCTAGGGTTCTTTTTTTTGTGGGAGAGAGAAATAAGACCCCAAAAAGTTGCTGTTTAATGATGTTTTACAAGTTGTGAAGGAGCAAACCCTAAATCTCACCTTCCTTCCCCAAAACCCACCAGTTCTCAGGCAGCCCCTCAATCCCAAGTCTCTCCAGTCGCAGGTCACGACCCAAACACCACGCTATAGCATGCCACGCTTCCTCTCTGGCCCCAAAATCTGGGATTATTTTCTCAAAAGGGGAATAGCTTTATCTGGGAGCCTAAGGAATACCCCCGTGCAGTGCATGACATGAGGGTTAGCACGTGCTGAGGGGTGAGGAGGGGCCAAGATGTGGAATCCTGGGTCTTGAATAACCTGTAACCACCACCATCCCCACCAGCAGTTAACCAGTTAACCAGTTAACTGTTCAAAAGGTAAGAGCAGGAGTTGCCCAGGAGCGATGTTCTTCCCTCTCTGTGGTCTTGCTGATTTCCAGATAGGAAAAAATACCAGTAAAACCCCAAAATCCTTCCATTCTAAGCTGCAACATTTCCTAGGAGCTACGACCGCCGGCGTGGCTTTCTGCATCTGCGTGGGAGGTGTGAAGCACGATCGGGGCCAGCACAGTCCGGACATGGAGTACTGGAGGTTTTCCGTGCAAAACCAGGACAAACCCCTGGCCCCAAGGACATGAAGTGTTAAGATTGGTGTAATAAACAGCAAAAAACTACACGGCACGGTTAAACAGTTCCTATTAACAGTGACCTTTCTTCTGAACGAGCTGTATCCGCTTTTTGCTCTTACGTGGAATGTTTTAATCGGGAAGAGCCTTTTAAAGTCACTTCTGCGGTGGTTTTATTGCACTTTAACATGCGGCCACGTCAAGAGTAACGCCCTAGTACTTTCATCCCTAAAATGAGACTGCATGGTACAGCTACACTCACTCACATCCCTGTTCGTGAACTCTTTCATCAGTTATTACACAATAGATACTTATATTCCCAAAAAGTAAGCTTCATAAGGACAGGAAACTCAGGAGGCGATGGAAAACTTCTCCTACCGTGGGCTGCAGAGCAGTAGGATGCCTTACTACTCGCAGAGAAGCGGATGTTACTCTAACCTTGGAACTACTCTGACCTGCTGGGCAATTCAGTCTTTAAGTCTCCAGGGAAGTTAAGCGAACCCCGGGCAGTTTTTTGATTATTTCTGAGTTTTGTGATGAACTGTGCAAGATCCAACTTCCTTAGCAGAAACGTTTGCAGCACCGTAGGCCATCCTGATGGCCTAACTGCTTTGTCCAGGAAGACAGAAACAAGTCCAAGTTTTGGCACCCGCTGCGTTCTGCACTGAAGACACTTTCTTTCCAGTCTCACTTTGACCTCAAAGCAGAACTCTACAAAGTCAGGCTGGCTACTTATTTTTAGCAGTCATCTTTCTCAGAGGAAATATGCAATTGTACTTCACCTCGACTGAAAAATCCGCAACTGCTCCCGAGTTCAGAGAGATTTCCTGCGGCAGTGCTCTGGGCAAAGACAGGACTTGCTGATACACGCCTCTCCCAGCCTATCCAGGATCTGGCCAAGGGAACACTGAAATATAAGCAGGGACATTCTTACTCTATCCACAACACAACAAGTTTTCAACTGCTTGGAATATAATCATTTATTTATCTTTACAGTGAGGATGGAAGAATGTACAGGTGTTTTCACCCATAGGTATAAAAATCTGTTTATATACAGAGTCACAATAATCTTTAATTGGGAAATCATTCTGTTCTCCTGATCCATCCTTACTAAAAACCACAGGAAAAACAAATATTTAGTACAGGCAATATAATTCCAGTAGGTTTGCAACCTGGCATCAAAAGCTCAGCTTTAGATTAAGGGTAACGTTCGATACTTAAAAAAGGACTTTAAGTCATAGGACACAAAATAAAGTTGCTTTTCAAATAAGATATATACATCAAAAATAGGAGTCTAAAAAAGGCATTGGTTTTAATGCTATTAGAAAGCTATATAAATGTGCATGGGTCCGTTTCTTCTTATAACGAAAGACCGAAGGAGAAAGTGCCTCTGTCTTTTAGGAAGTTCCTCCTGGGACAAGTCAGTTAAAAGTACCTGCAAAAGAGAAAGAAATAACCCCTTTTGGAAAAGTAAAGGCTGATGGTTGCATTAATTAGAATTACTTCAGTGGAGCAGTTAGAGCTGTGTTTCAGTTCTATATTAAGAGCACGCCACAAGTGGGTAACAAAAAATTAATACAATGTCAGTAGCTACTCAGTCGTTAAGAGTCCCACAGATGCCTAGTTCCTTTTGCATTAAGCACAACCCGCGTACGTAACACGCTTTTAACATCCAGCCTTTTGCACCACACCCCCTCCTGGCACGTTACTCGGGCTTCTGCGGTACTTCAGTACGGCCTTCAATCACTCCCTGAATTCTTGCGGTTTAAATACAGCATAATGTGTACATAAAAAGTTTCTTAATATAAAAAGATCATACTGGAACATTAATCAGTATAAAGGAAAAAAAATAATTTGCATCTTTCAAGCTATTTTACATTAATTAATCCACTCACTCAAAAATCTTGGTCAAGTCTATAATTAAAGCCACCAGGGCAAAAAGCAGTTTTATAGACCATAGCCAACACATGTACGTTTACACGTACGCTGGCTACGTACATGTAAATAGGTAACAAGTTCCCGAGCTGATGAAACTCAAGGTCTACGGATCCAACCGATTTCTGCAGAGAACCACAGTACCAGTGCAAAAATAAATACATTTATGGTTCCACCACAAGATAATTACTTTATGCTAAATTAAAAAATTCAAATTGACAATTTGATTCTAAAATAGCAAAGGTTTGAAATTTCACATCTTAAACCAATGGGCTTTTCTTGACTTCTCTTCAAAGTTATCCCTAATTAGACTTTCATAAGAGAATTACTCAGGGATTAAGAGTTTAATAGTAAATAGCTGTAACTTAAAGTAATTAAAAGATGTCAGTAGCCTGGAAAACATCTAGATTACTGGCCTGTTAAGTAGCAAATAACTCTTGTCCACAACTTAAAGATCAAATTTCCCTTTATGTTGCACTGACACAAGGAGTAATAAAAATGACTGTGCGTTAGAAACATGAGCATTCAGGGGTCGGTGGGTACATTCTAAATACATTTTGTTTCTAATTCTAAGAATCTACTCAAGCAATACACCCTTCTATCTGAAGGGTGCAGTCCGGATACTGAGGGCAAAAAAACCCATCTGGCTGTTGGGCGCACTGGGCTCATCTTCTTCATATAGGAGGGAGCCAAAACGTCACGGAATTACCACTCTATGCTACGGGTTGGAATGTTCAGCAGCCTTGGTAAAGCCAAGGAAATGTCCATCCTATGTCTACAAGTTACCTGAACACAGCACTCATAGTTGTACAAAAGTTTACTCCTTTGTATCTGTCAAATAGGAAATAGATATATTCTTTCCGCTTGTGGGTAGTAAATCCAGAACGGGAAAAAAAAAAAAGGAATTAATTCCTTTAAAATTACACAAACATCTCTAGATGGAATTTTTTATTGTTACAACTTCTACTAACTCCCTATGAAAAGGGCAGATCTCAAAGCAGTGCACTTTCATAAATGAGCACTATGAGCTCAATGGAAACAACAGAATGAATCGTCATTATTCTGCACGTGATTAAAAAAAAAGATTTTGGCAAATCACCAGATCAGTACTGTAAAGAGGTATGAGATACAAGAACATGGCTTGGAAAATGAATCTGTAGAGGTACTATCCATGTAAAAAATAAATAGAAAAGTTTCAGGAACTTCTTATGCAATTTTACTAAATTAAATTTTGAAGAATAGAAAAAGGCCAGTTACTTTGATTGCTTTACCCCAGTTTCACATCAAGTATTAAATGCCAGAAAATACATCTGCAATGGTTTCTACAGACTGGGTCTTTTCCGTAAAGGATGAATACCATGGGTTTTTCCTCCCTTGGTGCTCTGCGTAGCATTTAACATGAAGATGTTCCTGTCTATATACGCCAAACCACCCCAGCCTTCTGCCGATGTAGCGCGTGTCGGCTAACGTCCGTGCGGGGAGAAAGCACGACTGCTTGTGTGCGACACACTACTGTCCCCCGAATGACTGCCGAGTGATTGCCAGAAGCCGAGACGGGTAAACCTCAGCGCGTGCCTCCATGAGATCTCACTCACCTGATTTCTTTTTATGCTTCATCTCCATTATCCATTTCTACATCTATATCTTTTGTTGTATCAGCCGCCCGTGACAAAATGTCTGCCATTAGTGCTTCCTCCAGTTTTTTACGCACTTGTTGCACTCGCTCTTCTTGTTTTCTGAAGGGAGAGGAGGGAAGAAGGGCCAGAAACATCAATCCTTCAAGCATACTAGTAGGCTGGGAGCATAATACTTGCATAAACAATGACTCAGGACTGGTTTCTCAACTCTTATTTTAACTCAGAATACAACAGAAGAGTTCCAGTTGGAAGGGACCTACAGCGATTGTTTAGTCCAACTGCCTGACCCCTCCGGGGCTGACCAAAAGTTAAAGCTTGTTATTAAAGGCATTGTACTTAATAATTGCCCATTAAACACCACCTCTCTAACCCCTTATTGACTAGTTCTGTCACCCTTGCACACACAGGCACCCAGGGAGTGCTCGGCACTAAAACTGAGAGCACGCTGTGACAGAAACCTCTCCGGTTTAGCGTGCGTGGTTTACTTTCCCTCATACAGAGACAGAAGGATGGAATGTGACGTTTCATCTTCCACTCTCAGATTGGATACTAGGAAAAGACCAAACAGAAAGTTAACGGAGCAGTATCCCACTGCACTATCTTTGCCAAACTGGCTTTTCTTTCTTTCTTTTTTTTTTTCCCTTTTGGTAGAGACATTTTAGGGTAGATCACTGAAAATCTTAGCATGAGGTTCCCGTCATGAGCATCGTAAAGGAGATGTGAGGCAATCTCCTGCTTTCCCAGCGTAAGGGTGTGTACACCAGGAGCACCTTTACGGGATGGTGGGGCACTGAGTAGGTTTCTAAGTGCTCAAAGAACCAACTCCAAGGTTGTGAGCGCAGGAGAAGAACCTCAGTGAGCTTCACTGTTTCATTTCTTTAATTACTCATACCTTTCTATTCAGTCTTATCTACTAGTCAGTGATGCATTTAAGAAGGCAGCAACTTCTGCTGAAACAAAGGTTTGTTTCCCTGGGGAAAGTTAATTCAAAAATATTACCTTGGATGCCAATATAAATTGAAGATATTTTGATTCCGTGTTTAGTTTGGAAGGTAAAATTTGGCTTTCAAGTGTTACCAGAAAACAAGAAGAAGTCCTCTTTTTTAAAGTTTTCTCAAGAGAATACAAATTCTGCATCAGACCCAGGGTTTTTTTTACATGAAAATCCACTTACTCTATCAAGCTATGTTTTCCAAAAAAGAAAATCTTTAAACAAAGTATATGCTGATGGCCAAAATTCATGAGAAGCTGGCACAGGAAAACATTCATTAGTGCCGCAAACTCCCTGTGGCTACTTAGGATGGCAGGACAGCTACCAAGAACATCAAATCTTAGAAGAGCAAGAGCAATAATCCAGCCTCAAAGGCTATTCGGTTCTACAGCTGCAACCATACCTGCACTCCCTAAGCACTTCAGAGGAGGCTGGCTGCTTACAGAGATAGCAAAAGGAAGAAGAAAAAAAAGAACAAGCTAGCAGTTCAGTACAGAACTTGTTTTCTATCCTTGTTTTCTATCTTCAACATACAGCTTACTGTCCCAGAGCTGTTAACTTTCAATGCCTACAGAGTGATCTTTCAAACCCCGGGGCAGAGAACTGAACAAAAGCAAAGCTGCCTTATCTTTTGCAGAACCTGTGCGACAAAGGAGAAATAAAAGTTAGAGTAGCAAATTCAGTATTTGTTAATTGAATGAAAATGATCCCAAACAGCACACATAAGCTGAAATAGAATTTTTTTTTTAAAGATCAGTAATAAAAAGTTGTCACCATTTCAGTGCTGGAATACACTGTGAACTGGCCAAATATTATGGAAAAGAAATAGTTGAAGTATATTTTATTTTTCCCCTTTTGGGCTTTAGAATCTTGACTTTAAGACAGGAGGATCTTTCCACAAGCCACAGCCTACAAACTCCATCGCAGGAGGCTTCAGACTACAGTTGATAGCCATTTACACCAGCAGATCCCTTCCCTAGATTCCTAGTGGTTCCTTACTTGGGGCTAATTTAGGCTATGATGATAAATGTGAACATTTTAATGACAGCATTTTTTAAAAAGTGCCTGAATGATCAAATCAGAGAGAAGAAAGCTGCTGGAATATCTTTATAAAGCTCCCCTTTAGAGTGCGAAGAAAACTCCAATGAACTAAAACACGGTAAGGACACGTCCCTACTCATACAAGCAAGAAATGTAAATGTTCCTTGAACGTGGTTCTGGTCACTGGGCATTTTAAGTATATCTCCTGGAGAAGCCCTGAAGTATCACATATCCAGTGAAGTTACGAGAAATCATCAATTGTCCCTTTGTCAAAAAAGTCACAGGGCATACAGACAACCTTGCCTGCTCAGTAACCTGAATTAAGCCATGGACAGCTGAGCTGGGAGGGAAGAGAGGCCCCTTCCAGGCCGTGAATGGTTCATAAATTCAACGTGTATCATGGAATGCACTTGCCAGAAAGCACACAAGAAGTTAATCTGGACCATCCTTTTCTTCTTGGAGCTACAAGGTCCTTCCCTGCTTTGCTCTTCAGTGAGTCTGTGATGCAGACATGGAATCTAGCACAAAAGCCAGCAAATACCTTATATATCAACTTTGAGGAGCTGGGCACAAAACAATCATAAGCTTTACCACCTCATTAAGCTCTTTTATTTGAGATCTTCTTTTAAATGTACTTAACTATGTTGATGACGTTTTGAAAAACATATGCTGAAGCACAAGCTCATCCTGTCCTAGATTTCAGATTCGTCATCCTGATTTGTAACAAGCCCCTTCCCACCCATCTTGGACATAGGACTGTAGTATTTAACTCTCACAACACACAGAAGTGACAGCCAGGACTAGCTTCTGCTACTGAGGGCCCACGTTCCATATTTACAGTGTAGGTGGCCTTCTCCAGAGGTTACTCCCAGGTCTTGCTTCCCACACTCAGGTGAAAACATAGCTTTCCCCAGTTATCCCATTTGCAAATTTTCAGCTAGTTGATCTCCTGGGGAGCAATAACCAAAAAAAAAAAAAATTCACAGCACTCCCAGTCCCAAAGAGTCTGGTCTTCTAGCAAACAGCTGGTTTAAGTATTAAAAGCATAGCTCTTCTTATGCCATGAATATTACTTTAAAAGCATACAAATTACCAAGAGCAAGTAAGAACCAACAGCAAAAACCCACTACTAATAAAAAGTGCTGATCTTGAACACTAAGTAAAACTCTAGGACTTGAATCAAAATCAAACTGAAATTGAATTGAATCAAATTGAATGGAGTATCTCCATTCAATTTGATTAACTTGACTTCTTACGCTAATTTATCGGAGCGGTATTAAATAATAATTAAATAATTAAATAATTAAATAATAAACTTTACCCCATTAAGTGAACCGAGTTAGCAGTGCTGCCAGGGAGGGCAGGCGTGCTGCCCACTCTTTACTACCAGCCCACAGCTCCGTCCCGGTGATGGAGCTCCCACACAACCCGCGTGATCCTTCTCAGCCTGCGCTGATCCTTCTCACCTCCCCAGCTGTATCACGCGCGGTGAAGCAGCTCCCTGGCCACGAGCTCTTTTCAGCCTTCCTCCCAGCAAGACTCAATCCTCACCCTTTAGTTTAAGTACTATTGCCTTTGAAAGCAAGCTAAAATTAAAGACACGTTACTCCTAACACAGAAGTCCACAAGGCCCTAATTCCAATTCTGACCTTATTTTTAGTGGAAAACTGCTTTACACATTAGGATTGTGCATTGCTCTGCATTCAGATGATTTCCTTAGTGCTTAGAATGATTTTATTTACCCTCGCTACCTGCACTCTTCTCAGCCCACACAATTAAGCGATGTGTGCATGCTTTAAAGACATGTGATTCCACACTACCATATGCAATCGAACTATGATATCGTGCCACCTCCCCTCTGATTTCTCCATCTATTTTTCTATATTGTTAAATCTATTGAGGCTCTGTTTGATTTAGTTCCTTATGAGCTGGCACTGCAATATCTACTCTGTCATCAAAATAAAAAATTGCATATAGCTCTAGCAATAGCATTTAGCTGCAGCAGAAACACAAAGGTATCTTTATATTTAGTGTAATTGGTGTCAGATTAGACGGGAAAAGTCCACAGAACCAACTTGTCCTTGGCTGAACACCAGTTCCACCTCCCTACGTGTCAGGAGGGAGGCAACACCCCTTTGCCCCTGCCCTTCCAGCACATTCAAATACAGTATTTTTTTGGAGACACTCTAATCGAGAGCCCTCACCATAAGTGCTTACAGTAACATTTACTCTGTTTCTATGAAAAACATACTCTAGAGCTTCTCAGCAGCAGGGATTCCAGGTGTCTTCCACTAACCAGATCTGAGATGCACTGCTGAAAGGAGAATTAATTACTAGTATGCTGGCTGTATTTGCTGAATTATATTAAACTCAGGTTTAGGGGCATGTGCTAATTCACACACACACACCTCTCCAACACATCATTTGCAATAGATCTTTCCCATCTCCTCCTCTCCTCTCGGAAGAAATTAGCCCCCGGTGAGACAGCATCCTCTAAATGGTAATTACAGAATTTCTCAGAGGTCTGGTTACTGTGCTTTCCTGACATACTCCCTGTTAAACTCGTCTTTAGATCTGGGGTCAGAAAGTTTCTCTTGCAGCCAAAACTGATAAGGATTATTTAGGGTTTTGCCTCCCTGCAGCACACATCGCTTTACCTTACAATTATCTTATTCCTGAGGAGAGCTCAGACTGTGGAAACATTCTTGATCTCTCATGTTCTTCCTTTGGCACATTATAGTTCTTGTGGCTTTGGTCTGTCATACTGAAAGTGAGATTTGTCTAGGGTATTGAGGAATATTGTGAGGGACTAAGCTACAGCCAACTAGCTTGGATCAAGGTTCAGATAGCTTAAGATTCAGACAGTCTTAAACCCATGCCAAACAAACTTAGAGAGCATCAAACGTGAGTTACTCTCCATTCCTGTCTCACGGTAAATGCAGCTTAGTTTTTGGACAGATTAACAAGTACTTCTTCTTACCCATTACTCTGCAGAGCATGACACAGCCAGACACACTACATTAATTGCTATGCGTTGGTAAATTTAACAGGCTCTGGCTACCCATAAGGAAAAGAAGAAGTCCCATTACCATGCTATTTGAAAAGGGCAATTGTCAAGATACCTGAGAAAGCTCAGGAACAAAATCTACGGGGCGATGATGCTAAGTGCTCTGCAAAGAACCTAGACCGAGCAAGAGAAGGGCTGTTGAAAACTAAAAGGTGGGATTTTCAGAAATGACTTACATCCTTTAGGAAAAGAAATCCCCCGAAAACTTTAAGCTTTAGAAAATCCCACTGGAGAGAGAGACATTTGAAAAGAATGATAGACTGAAGAAACAGAACGGAGCTGTGAGTCAAAAATGGATTTTATAATACATTGCAAAACTTGATCCACCTAAGCCAAACTAGAAAAAACAATCCACCTCTTTTATTTTCAGAAGATACCATTCCTTAGTTCATCCCAAAAGAGAGAAACTGGTGAACTCTGCATGTATCTAGCGGAGACACAAAGGTTATCACTCCTAGCCTTTCATGGAAATGGAGGCAATGCGACAGCGCAGTTGCAAAGAACATAACCAGATGCTGGTCAGGAAAGAAGCTACAAACACAAGCTGCAATGCAGCAGTCTCAAGAGAAATGATCTCACAGATGCAGTATGGAAGAAGACAGTCAATAGCCTGCCTCAGGAGGCTAAGATTTGGATGTAAGGGCCACCAGGAACCACACCATACCCATTTCACATGCTTACCTTTCACAGGACTAGTGTTAAGGAGCCCAGAACTATTCAGAAGGTGTATCCCACAACTGAATAAAAAATAGGTGCTTGTCCCTAGTGATAAGGAAGCACCGGTTGTTTCTTAGCCATGCATTTATAGGAAGTTATTCAGTGTTTTCCCAGTGAATGTGCTGAACCAAAAGAGGAAATTTTGCATTTTACTTTGATTATGAACAAGATTTACCATCATTACATGATCAGGAATACTTCAAGTTAAACATGAGTAAAGCTGACAGCTATTGTATTAGATGCACATGACTGCTATGATCTCCCTGAAGAATTTATAGCACAAAAGCACCTGACCAGGTATCCCCAACGGCAAACCTTTCCTTACCATTATGCAAGTTCAGAAAGCAATTGTGCTGCTTCCTCAGTGATAACAGGTGCCATATTCTTACACCACTTCATGCAATGTGTTTTCTGGATGGTCTTAAAATGAAAGCCAGCTTCACCCAAAGAGCGTGAAAAGGTAACTTTGAAGAATATTTAATCCTTCTGTAGAGAGCTTCCTACGAAGTCATGAACCAGAAGAGACACCGAACTGGCAGCATATTCATAGAGGTAGAGCTGCTCCAGTTCAGAATCTGTATCCTTCCTGAGCTGCTGCCTGACATCAAATTCAGAATCTGCTTTGTAAAAACAACTGAAGGACTGAGAAGGCAAAAAAGGAATTTTGTTTCCAATAAATAATAAACGTTGTCAAACACGCTAAGAAAGTTTCTCATCCTGCCCTGTAACTTTCGGTAACAAGGCAAGAAGAGTTTAGCTTCTGAAAGCATTTCGAGTTGATGATTAAGAAAATCAAGCAAAGTAAATCCCTAGGCAAAGGACTAGGAATCAGATAATTTTATACCTTAAAAGCTGAAGCTTCAGCTAGCCATCTAGGGCTTAGAAAAGAATGTGATAGTAGTGGACTTTGGTGCCGAGTGAATTCCACTAAGTGGCAAGATTTAAGTTTGGTCCTCAGATTCCCTATGCAACCAAAAACGTGATGTAAAGGCAATGTTCATGGGTTGATTCACGCTAAAAAAAAACCTGGATGACAGGATTGTGTCCCGTGTCTTGCCACAGTTGGGCAATTAGACAATGCAACAGGAAATCTCAGTCCTAACCCTAAAATTCAGTGCCAAAGCCCCAGCTTCTAGGAGGGAAAAAAAGGCCAAGTCTTTCTTTGAAAATAAAATTAACAGTGCGGTTATTAAAAAAAAAAAAAAATCTTTGTCCATATGCGAGTAGATCTATCTGTGTTTTCATATCATATCTCAATCTCCCACTTTAAGAGACTGTATTAGCCACAAAGCTATACGCTATAGAGGAATATTCTTATTCTCCTTTGTTGAAATTACAACTGAGATCAACAAATTAACTTGACCAAACCAGAAATGGGAAGGAAGAAAGCCAATATTGACCACGACTACAGATTAATGTTTAGGGCACTCTCTTGGGAAAGAAAATGTGGATTATGCCTCATACCTTAGTGAATATTTTATATTCTTATTTTGACCACAAAGAGAAAAACCAGGTTTTCATTTTTTCAAGTTACTAAACTAATCAGCAGGTACAAGAAACATGTTCGCACTTCTCTTCCCTTATCTCCAGGACTGCACTGAGCCAGAAAGGAATCTACTTCAATCAAACTTGCTTTTCATTTTGTCGAAGACTTTATAAAACTTACCTAATGTCATCATCTGTGACTATGAAAGCTTTGCAGAGGGGTTGAGATGTATTAAGCCAGACGGCTGGGTTCTTCTCAACAGCCGCAGAGAGCTGCCCCGTGATAGGCGCAGAACTGGTGTGCAAAGCACTAGCAACAGCTGATAACAGGGTATCGTCGTTGTTACCTGGGCCAACTCCTAAAACAAAGAAAACTGAGTAGTTACAATTTCCATTCCATGTGCAATTTCCAGTGGCAGAGCTCTTCTCAGTTTGTGAGGTTCTGCATACTAGTGATACACATGGTTGTATAATCTAAACAGTTAAATGCAAGTTCTTACAAATGGCTTTGTAATAGCACGGTTCTCATTTACGTGTAAGTTAGGATTTCAAAAGGCACCTCATTTCTAAAACTGGCTAGGTTTTTTGCTTAGCCTAGCAATTATAAAATCATCAATTTTTTAATAAAGATGATCACATCATAGATTTATCAGCCACATATTGAAATAGTTTCTTTGCAGCTTCATGCTATCAACCCACACCAGTACAGTCTTTGCTTTAATGCTACAAGGTATTAAATTAATTCTGGAAAATAAACACTGGAGATTTTTACAACACTCAAATTCCCAAGGAAGTCTCCCAAGCAGTGGAACAAAGTTATTAATTCTGAACTACGACTTGAACATATTTTAGATCGACTTTCACCAATAAGAGTGCAGTTCTGAAGTGTGGTTTATATTAACTACATAAATGAACTAAAAATAAACATTGCTTTGGAGACTGAGGTATTTTGTCAGCAAGAACATTTACAATCTAAAGTTTACTTAATCTGACTGTAAACTGAAAACTTGTTAAGAGCTTCGAAACCTCTGTCCTTTTTAAGCACAGATAACTTGGTGGATCTCAAGCAACTGCAGCAAGTGAACACAATACCTTGAAGACCTTTAGGTAGCTCCATGGATTTTATGATTTGTTCGCTGACATCCGATGCGCTGAGGCCTTGTAGCCTCTTCTCCCAGAAGAGCTGAAAAAGAGAAAACAAGATCGCTCATTAAAAATAATAAAAAAACCCCCTAAACCAATTCCATTGCTTTGTTTATTAGCTGGGAACATGTTTCCATTTCTCACAGAAACCAGTTTCTTGACCCAAGAGATTCGTGTTTAATGATAGAGGTTTCCCTACTCACTCCTATCTTGCTGGTCTGAAGATTCATCCTGAAGTTCTGGGCTGGAGATTGGCCACACCTATTCCTTAAAAAAAACACCTTTTCTATTTAGTAGTGATGAAAGCTACTTAAAAAGTTGATTTCCATTCCACAGGAAGCTACATTTAACAAATGATCTTAATAAGGAGGGAAGCAAGAACATAGCTGTGCAGTTTCCTGTGGAAAGGGCATTCAGAAATAGTTTGATTTTTCTGCAGGATATCGGGGAGGAAAAAAACCAAAACATTTCTTGTCATGCCTGCAAAACTTGAGACAAAAAATTAGACAAGCAGTTACTCTAATTCTTAGGAAATTCTTTGTTGCAGCTGGGTACCCAAAAGCCTCAGTTTAAGATAGGGCTTTCGAACGTCACATTCTGCTCTAAAACTGGAAGTGAAACAACTGGAGCATCCTCTTTCATCTTCTGTGGAACCTATACTGTTAGTCACACTGCATCAGAACTGAAGCACTGTACATCAGTGATTCTTATTCAGAAAAACCCCACCATTTTTTCAGATACAGAGGTAGTAAAGGTAAAGAAAAAAGCAACAAAAGCCATCTACCTTAGCATTAAGAGTATACTACTGACTGAAAATAAAACATGCAGCTATGCTAAGAAAAATGCAATGCTCTCCACGACATGTCTTTACAGCTTCATAAATCAGTAGGTTGAATGATATTTGTGTTGCCTGAGAGATTACTATGTCATTTTGTAGACATCTACTTATTTAAGCACTCTTCTCTGGACAATAGGACACATTTGTCACCAACTTTAGAACTCAGTAGCTTAGAAAGCCCACACAGGATCACCTAAGCTCTTCAACGTATTTGCAAACTCTGGCTACATCACACGTTCTTGACATCTCTGTGATTTGACAGCTTTTTGAAAATACCCATTGCCGCTTGTGTCTCATTTTACTAGAACCACTTAAACTTCAAATGCTTCCTGTTAACTGACTCTTCGCTCTTAACTAGCCTTCATTTTCAACATTCCAACCCAGGTTTGAGCTACATTGTTAGTTGAGTATCTTTTATCTTGTCAAATGTTAAATATTTAGTACCTCCAGTCATTCACTCCTGCTGTTTACCACCTTTGCTAAGCCCCCACCCCAAGAAAGCACTCGAGATGTCTTGTAGCAGTCCTCACAGCTCTGTGGATGAAGTGGCAGTGCCTTAAAGATGGCTAGAACGCTGAAGAAATCCTTCGTTAGAAAGGCAAACCCAGCAACTCACTAGCCAAACTCTACAAGTAGTATTATATTCAGATAAATGGAGTCAAAGTAAAATTCTGTCAATTCAGTATTTCATCACTGGGTTAGCTTCCCATCTTGATAAAGTTGCTACAAAGCTTATTCATGTTTTTCACTGTTTATAAACGCTTCCAAGATTTGGAAAGTGTAGTGCAATATTGATTAGGTGGAGCTTCCAGCACCAGCGTTCGCTCAGCTCTTGAAGGACTGATTTTGAATGCAGGAAAAACTACCAACACCTCAGCTGACTTTGGGGTGAATGCCAGGGAGAAAAAAGCAGGTAGCCCTTAGACATACCTGTTAAAACAAGACTGAAGTGAAGCATATTCCTAGCACAAAGCTTCCAGCACCATTGTACATAATTATTTGCAAACTACAACGATTGTGCTCCAAATTTTCATCTCCCCAGACCTCCTGTGAGACTGCCAAAGTCACTCTTACTTTTTTTTTTGCTCTTCATGAGAAATGAATCACATTCCTAGAGCTTTGTTATTAAATTTGTTCTCCAAACCTTTACGGGTTCTTACGAGTCCACTCTGAATCTCTGTACCTCTTCCTGGGCCTTACAGAAGATTCTGAGTTGGACTAGACCCGGACAAGTATTTCCCTATCAGCTGCACCAGAAATAGCTGTTAAGGGACAGAGAGAGAGGGAAGAAGCTGCTAATACAAATTCAGAAAAAGCTTTTCTGTTACTTCACTTACATGATGAAGATGCAACCATTCCACAGCAACGGCAGTATGCATTCAAGTGACTTTGCAAGTCTCGATGCGCAGAGTATCTGCCTCTGAGGTTTACAGCCCTAAAAATAGCTTACATTATTTAACTTGCAATTCTCTCATCATTAGTGAGAGAGGGAATAGAAAGAGAAAATAAAGCTCAGGTTCAGAGGATTTGTGACCCGCTAAGCGGAGAAATAGGTACCTAAATTAGGAGCAATTCATAAAACCCCATCTAGTTTAACAGCTGGGCATCAGGATCCATAGAGCACGGCCATGGCAGACTGCGCCCTTGGCATTCGTCTCCTGCCCAAAGCCATCTGGACTTCATAAAACAAGTAACAGCCCCTCAGCACAAGCGTCTGCAGATACAGCCACTCAAATTCAATACACGCCTGCCAGCAACGGAGGCTACCTTCTGCATAATAACCTTACATGATCTCAAAATTAGAGGTTTCCTTGTAAAATAGAGTGAGCTATCCAGACTCAGCTTTTCTCAGCTTGAGTGCCCTGGAAAGTATCGTAATCCCTGAAGCACAGGGCAGGCTGATCGGGTCCAATCTTCCTTCCTCCTGCTGAGAACGCACCAGTACAGCCAGAAAAGAAAGATTCAGGCCTCCAGGAAAGAAGCATCAGCAAACATGAGACCCTGTTATTCAGTAATGAGAATCCTGATGGGACCAGGATAGGAAGGAATGAGAAAAGAACCAGATTTCAAAATTCATCATTGTTACGATGTGCTATTTCATTACTAACACAAAATGAATAACCATTCCGAGGGTTCATCAGTCAGTTAGGGATATTCATCCTGTTGGAGGATGAAAAATGGCTCAATTTTAGTTTTGCTTGAAGTAGTGGTTAGGGAACACACACTGAAAAGAGCCTAAACCCTGGATCCTTCATCTATTGATGTTTGAGTGTTCCAGGTTCAGAAAGACGCAGCAGCCAAGTGCTCCATTTCCTAGGAAATTCATCAATATTCATTATGCCAAAAGTGACACAATAATCTCCTGTCGAGAAAAAAATGCATCTCTTATCACTCAAATTTACTACACTAAGGGCAACCCTGGTTTTCTTCCCCCGTGACGGAGGAGGCAGCATGGGAATGCAATGCCAAGGTCCCCAGGGTGGAGCAGAGTTTTCGCTTCCTTGTTGTTCTGAAACTCCGCAATGGCAGAGCTGTACTACAGCTGTGCTTCTGAAGTTCTTTGTTTGGAGAATTATAAAATATTGCTTCCTCCATAATTGTCTCTTGTCCAAGAAAAGCTATTTGTGACTAATGGTGAACTATAATCTAACCCGTGATCTCTGTAAAAACACAATCTCCTAAGCAACTATTATTTCTCATTCAGACAACAAAGAAATGATAGATTAGCCTCTCCATTGCAAGAACCACCAAATACAAACATATTATGAGCTGCTCCTTTTCCTTACATAAATAAAAGTCTATTTGCAGTTGCCCAAGCGATGGAAGCCTACAGGAAATTTTTGCTGGAAAAGAATCCATTCCAATTCTATTATTTTTAAAAGAAAAGCACGTATGTTCTTAACATTCAAACATTCTTGGAGGGTGACTGATTTATACATAAATCAATCCATCAAGAACCTCAAATTTCATCTGCCATTCACTATTTACAGAGTATTAAAAATAGCGTAGGTGTCAACAGAATGATGTAGTTGACTGGATACCCAGTAGAAAGGACAATGATTCTGGTGTTGGTGAGTTCAGAGATTTGTTTCCTGAGGTGGTTTCTTCTATTTAGACAGCTACAGATATCTGCTCTTAACTTGCAACAGTAGTAGTCAGAAAAAGCTACCATCTAATTCAGAAGTGTGATGGACACAGCAAGTTTAACAGCACAGTCACAACTCCAGGTAGCCGCCTTGGCATCTTCCCAGCTCTCAGGAACCATATTTATTTCCACACTGCTCGCAGATGCATTATAACCTGGTACGCGAGCCGACGTTAGTCATGTCTACACAAAATATAGTCAACACGTCTATACTATACTGCAGACACAGACAGCCTGCAAGTTTGTTATGTTTTAAAATGTTTTAAAGGCTAAGTGAGACCAGAATGTCAGTTACCACTTGGGAAAGTGCTCAAGTGATTGACATTGCAGGCAGTTAAATGAGGAAATATGACTAAAGAGAGGTCTTTTCAAAGTCTCCATGGAAGAATTTAAAAGGACTGAGAATTTCTCCAGAAAACTGGATAAATTCTTTCCTCTCTTTATATCCAGTTGCTGAGTTGCTCAGCTCTGCTGCATCCATAATTGCCAATCAACATTTCAGTGTTCCTTTAGCTGCCTGGGAGAGGGAGATGAAACTTAGCAATCTCATTGGGTTCCTCCATCCCTCTTTTTGATAATTCTAATAGATATTAACTGAGAAGCTTAAGATTTCCAACCCTATCTAATTTTAGATTCCAATCCCTTAAGTTGATCCACAGGAAATAAAATCACATCTATTTGACAAAATACAAAGTGCTAAGAGCTAAATACATCTTTCTTGTTAAGAACTGTTCACAAGAAGACATACATAAAATGACACCCTGCAATTTTTCACGTAAATTAGGCTTTTTAGGCTGCATATATCTTATGCCAAGAAATGACTATGGTCAGATTTAATTTGTCATATATAATCCTATTCAATAATCCATTACAATACAATCCACTGCAAATATATATGGCAGTAAGTAGAAAAGAGACTTTCAAATCAATTTTAAAGAGTACTTCTGGCCTACAGATAGATGATGTTATAAGTAAATACATCAGGTTTATCCTAAGGTGTTTTTAAAGAGCAAATACCCTCAGATTTATCCTAAGGTGGTTTTTAAAGGTGGTTGTCCGCCACAGCACTAGATGAATCAGATCACATAATACTAACTGACTACCTGATTTTCTCAAAATGAGCTTTGAAGAGAAGGATGGCCTTCTTTTAAACACTTGAGGTGTGTTCGCGGAATGTTTTTAGCCAAACGTATCAGGAAGCTATAGAGGTCAGTGTTTTGCAAATTCATATCTACCCTGAAAAGGTCAATAAACATGGAACAGCGTGAACCAAGAAGCTCTAACACACAAAGAAGAGGGTAAGTGCTCTACAGAGGACACAGACCTGGACCTTTTGGAGACACCAAGTGAGTGTAGGTACAAGGGGCAGCGATCCATAAGAAAGAAGTTTGATTTGCAGCACCACTCCATTTGATCCAGTTAGGTGCAGACCACTTAACAGGCAAGAAACTCAATTTGAAGCGATTACATAAAATATGTACTGCCTATAATAATTTCAAATAGTTACAGGACTTCCTCTGCTTCACATTCACTCTTCTTCATTGAGGAATACTCAAATCCAGATGCACCAGTGGAGCATTAACGTGCCCGAAGTGCTGCTGCATCTAACGGCCTTTTTGCTAAATAGGAAGGAGGGAGAAAACAATGTGGTCTTAAGACAGTACTCGACACCACCGAAGAGGAAGATGGTAGATATAGTTGCATGATTTTTTGATTCATCATTAATTCCAGTTTGAATTTCAGCAATGCTAATCTGACTTTTTCAAATCCGAACCGTTACCCTTAAATTCATCAAGAATGTATCATATCAAAACTTACTAAGCCTAACAGTGGAGAGGAGGCTAAAACAAGTTTTTTCTTTCTTTCCTTGCACGGCCTACTAACAATCCTTCAGAATTCCTTTTCATACACTGGTTTATCAGTGGACTCTGTGAGGGAAAAAACCCCAAAGCCACAGAAACAGTAAGAAAAACCTATCTTAAGTAAGCTTATGGAGAGTCAAAATATTTTGAGCAGGTTGATACTTCAAAAAGAGATGTTAAAGCACTTTGAAGAAAGCTGCAATTGAGGCTATTAGATTTGCTATTGAGGAACTTACAGGTACTCCTGTCATTTGATTAGATATGAAGAATTTGAGAAATCTCCGTGGATTGATGGGTACCAGTATTTGAACAAAAGCCACATAGAGGAAGACAACTGATAGTTGACAGAAGTCTAGTGAGTACCAGAAGACCCTTCAGAGCATACACACACAGCTCAAGTTCTGACACTACCCACTTCCAAGATTCTCCAGAACATTTCCATTTTTTCTTGGGTAAAGTTCTCCACTGATAATCACTAATCTAGAAAACCTTTAAGAATGGCTTTGAAAGCTTTCAGATGCTGTCTTGCAGAGCTGTTGCTTGAAAAAGGCTTAGACAACCTCATGACACTTCTTGTGTGCAACGAACTGGCGTGCTGAATGTACGGAACCAGCAGTTGCCACAAAGACCTGTTGCTCTAATTGACAGATTTACCTATACGAAGCTCATAGGCAAGCTCTTATTAGTTTATCTTTCCAAGAACTACCACAGGGCTTACTGCTTAAAGAAGAGCTGCTGCCAAATATCTTCCCTGCCAACACCAATAAGCATGTCTTCTCGCTCCCAGGTCATGAAAAAAATTACTGCCTGCCAACGGAACTACAGTACTCATTTATTTTGGTCTCTACATAAGGAGGCAGGCCAAAGAGAATTTTCAGGGAATTATGGTTAGACCGTCTTTTGAAAAGGGCAATACAATAGATATAAGCAGATAAAGCTTTTGGAGATGGCTATCTAAAACTACAGAAGCAAGAATCCCTTGAGGGATTTGGGCCAAGGACTGAAGAAACAGGGAGGAATGACACTGGAAGTGATAACTGAATAAGCTTTATATAGAAATAGGCAATATAGTCAGTGTTCCAGCATTCACCTGAATATCCACACTGATATATTTACAGTCTAGGTAATGGAAATTTGCACAGCTGAGTACGAGAGAAGGAGAAGACAGTGATACATGTAGGGATTATTTCTGTAACAAAAATACAGGCTTTATCTGGAGGGGAAGAGAATTCAAATACACTTGCAAGGCTGCATTTGTCCAACAATTGTATCTCACGTGACAGGTGCTCCACATGGCGCAGGCTTTATTAAGACTAAAGTTTTCCAGCGACTTCAGTCCTTACCCTGCCTTCTCTACTTTGTCTCAACAGATCACATCAAGAAAAGAATCGTTGCTTTTCAAAAACCAAGCAAAGATCATATCTATTAATATTTATGCTCCAGCTAGTGAGTAAAACATCAGGATGAACTGCATGCTATGTTCAAACAAGATGTGCATGTGTGTGCATTTATGTATATGTGTATGAAGGGTGCACGCGTGATTGATGACTGGAGTTCCTCCATACTCCTGGGTACTAATACTAAAGAAATATTGCTAATTGCATGATGGAAACCTGTGTGTAAAGAAACCAGATGACTGGAAATTGTTTAGGAAAGCTGTCGATTTGCTTAAGATTCTCCAGTAACTGACAGCATACTACCTACATTAAATTGCTTTATTCCAGATTTTTTTGTTCACTCAAATTTTATATAAAAACAACTGTAACAATCTGTTCTCTCCCTTCCCCAAGTCTCCTACTTATGTCAATCATCACTACTCAGGACCACGACCAATCAGAAACAGCTCAAGGCAGCATTCTAGCTTGGAGAACAGCAAGAGTAAGACACACCAAGATTTGCTTTGCTGTTAGATATAGAAGATTAACTACTCTACATTCAATGCAAACAGAGTTAGCATTTCTTCCAAATGAAGTATGTCAACAGGGAATAAGAATAGTGTTTAAAGTGACCTCTTCCAAAGTGACCCTTCTCCTTCGCAAGCAAGGAGAAAGGAATTTGATTGAAAAAGAATGCTGACGCAGTGATCAGCAGATGACGATTTCTTGAAGATCTTGCTATAGCTTAATCTGTTAGAGCCTATCTTAAGGAGGCAAAGACTTAACTTGGGCAGGTTTGAAAATAGCCTGTTCTGTGAATCTTTACTGGATAGTCATTCTCAAAAGACAAGTGATGCGTTCCCAAAGATTTCAGTCACTATGTACTTGAAAAGATTCTGGAGGAAAGAAAACAGGGAGGAAATAGGCAAGCATGAAAGGGTTTGAAATCCATCAAGATATGAATTGCCAGGCGTCCATTTCTCTTGCCACAAAGGTGCCATAACTTTCATATGCTTTGGTGATCGTTACTGGTTCAGCAGACACGACCAAAAGGAAAATTCCTGACACACAAAGTGTAGTAGTTCAAAAGGAAAACCCAAAGAATGCGAAGAGAATCAACAGACACATGCAATTATGCATCTTTTAGATCTGAACGTGATACACTTACATGGCCCCTGCTGAACTTCACGGGACCAACAGTGAGGTTAGCTGTGGCCTTCAAATCTTGCTAAAAGACATCTCAACAAGATGATCCAATATGGCTCGATATTTCTTCTTTTTCTTTCTCACCTGAATTTAGAGGATGCAGAGTCTAAATTCCTTATGTTATTTCTTACAAGAACAGCATTCAAGATGTTTGAAAGTGCAACATTAGAGACAAGCTTGAGTTTCAAAGGAAATGTTGTTAAAAGTTAGTGACATATGAGTGTACAAACATTTGAACATGCCTCCGCGTTTTCTTCTCATCCCTGCACTCCTGAGATAGAATAAGGTGTTTCAATTTGATGGTAGTAATGCTATGACTCAAAAAAATACAAGTCAGACTTAAAAACAATACCTCAATCCAGTATACACTACATTACCTCATGTGATCATTCACTCACTAACTAGATTTCCGTTTCTTCTCAGCTCCCTCCTCCCCATAAAAAATAAACTCAAAAAAGCACTGTGTGAACAGGTGATCTGTCATTGATATAAAGAAAAGCAGCTAAAGGAGAACTTGCCTAAGATGACTTTATGTTACTGTGGTTTGTATTTACAGTAGCATTGTAGTGAAAAAGAGGGATTTAAAATACAATTATTTATTGATTTTCCACAAAGTTCTTCTATATAAAAGAGAGATGTTACTTCTTGATGATAACCATGTATTTTTATAGAAACTTCTATTAAGAAGCTGCACATGACATTTTTTTTACATTTGATGTCTAATTGTGACAGCATAGCCCATATCTGAATTTCAAGAGGAATATGGCAATCAAATATAGGTGAAGTTTTGGATTAAGAAAAAATAATCTCCATATGAACTGACTGTTATTTCTGTATTTTTTTTAAATTGTATGTATTACACGCATTTCTCTAAGTAACCTTCCAGATAGGAATTCTCATCTGTAATTGAAGCAGAGCTGAAAACAAGCCCATTTTCAGCATGTTTCAACTTTCTGAGCAGTAAGGATGGAAAGAGAGTAATTCTTACCTGTCGTGGCTGCTCTGTCACTCGCTGCGGATCAGATCTTACTTTGTTACTAGGATGATTGGTAACTTTGGTGACTGGTTGTTTGAAAATGGATGCAGTTTGTCTGATTGGTAAAGTTGTATTTAAGTCTGGTTTTCCCTGTTAAAAGAAGAAAAAAAGTGAATTAACAAAAATTATACAGAAAAATTATACAAACTAACGTTGGATTCACCCTCATTCACCCTCTTCTACTGATGTGCAAAAGAAGGAGTCTTATGTTGGAGTAAAGGTTTCCCTTAAATGCTGTGCTTAACTAACGTTTGCAGCTATCATTTAAAAAAAAAAAAAAAAAAAAAAAAGAAAAAGTGACACTTAACTGATTCCACACCTTTTCACCTTCTTGGGAAGACTCAAACTGCTTGAAAATCCATCTCTTCTTTTGTTAAAATATATATGTTAATTGTGCAAGTGCCTTACATTTGAAAACAGACAGCTTCACCATCAGATGTCAAAATGAAATCTCCAAAGCTTCAGAAAAATACGTTTGTAGCCAACAGTTTATAGGATTCCAAGTCTTAAAGGACAGCAACTTCCTACATAACTTTGGTCACAAATTTCCTAAGCAATTCCTACATCAAACAATTCTTAATTAAGTGCAGCAATTTATTCTGGAAAGAAACTAAAATCAGATAAATTTTAACAAGTCTCTGACAAGTCTAGTCTTTATCAGGTTTGCGAACTGCTGATTCCCAGGCATCAGATCTAACTTTATCAATAATATCTTGGCTCACGTTAAACCTTTAGGAGATACTAGTGCCTGAACCCCTCTTCGTAGCAACAACTCCAAGAGTATTCGGGGTGGGGGAAGAGAATTCTCCCATAATCCCCAGCACTGATGAAGAAAGAAAAAGATAGATCATCACCTGCATACCATTCTAGCTTTTCTAAATCTGTCTATCCAAGCGCAGACTGCCAGTTTGAAGTGCCGTGCCAACAGAACAGCACTTTACAGCTTTTTGTTTGTTATCCTCCAACTCCTGAACGCCTAATTTCAGACTTTTCTGCTCTTGCATTTTGTCTGATATTTTTCTTAACAAAGAAAATAATTCCCTTTTCTTTTTTCCCAAGGTGTGACTGAGAAGACATGTCATTACATTGACGCAAGAGAGACACCGAAAATAAATATCCCGTGATATATATTTTCCCAATGAACATGTATCAAAAAGCAAGTTCACTATTTTGCAGGACAGTCTTAAGCACTTCAAAACATTTAATAGCCATATCTAGTTTCTGACAAAGAAAAATGGTTAAGCTTTTGCTTTTTTAAAAGTTTACTGCTACTCATTCAAAAGAAAAATAAAATTATTATGTAATATTTCATATCTCAGAAGTTTTATAATTGGCTGTGAGATCATAGCTCAAACGTCACACAATGAACATCGATGTTAGACCCCATCCAAGGATCATGTTAAAAAGGTTTTTCATGAGGATTTTTTAGAAATGGGAATTAAATCTCAATCTTGAAATCCTCCATATTTAGACTATAAAGTTTGGACTGCAAGACTTCATAAAAGTTTAAAAATCGCTGGAATTCTGGAATTCCAGATGATGAAAGTTAGAATACTGACTATAGATATTCTGTAGCAATCTGTATAAAAATGAAATTAAAAATATGGCTTATTAAGCAATAAGCCTTCTCTTCACTGCATCTGTCTCAGATTTAATTGTTATTTTAAAAGCACGTACCCTTCTTTTAGAGCTTTGCTAGAGCAATGCGACATGGTAGTCCCTTCACCATCAGAATGTCCTGTATTTTAGCATACCTCGGTTCTTACAAGGTGGATAGTTGATGAGAAAGGGAGTGTGAAGTCATTCTTCCCCCATGTGTACAGTGCATAATCTATAAACTCACTATAAAGAAAATATCATCTCTGCACTCCACAGAAAGTAATTTTCATTATGAAGACCATTCTACAAGCAAGCTACTTAATCCCAAAATACATCCTTACACACTACAACGGTTATTATATTGGCTGCTCCTACCCAACTATTTGATTCATCTGTTGGGTGGGGGGGAGAGGAGCCTTTTTCTACAGCCTCGCCAGGGTGACATGGCACTATCAGATCCTTCCTAGCAGAAAAAATAAGGAATTCCTCCATGTAATTCTTAGGAATGTAATTTATAGGAAGGAGCAACAGAGTAACGCTTCATATTTATCTAGGTATCTCAACAGAACCTAAATGAAGAGATAGTTTTAAGATTTCAGGCCTCAATTTTTCATGCAGATGGCAAAGAAGGTGATTTATCAAGAGTACTACACATATTCTTAGCTATTCAACAGTATGACTCAATTCACACACTCGTTTATAAGTTAGCTCTGTAGCATTTTGGGAATCCTTGCTTAATACTGATTTGCTCATCTTCTCGTAAGAGCCAAAGCAGTTTTCCAGACCAAAAGAAGAAAGATGCTGGAACATAGAGGTGAATTCTGAAAGAGTTCTAGAAATCCATTCTTTTCCACAGAAGTGATTCTGATCACAGGTCTCTATTCTTACCACTCCTTTAAATTAAATAACACCTTGTTATTTTATAGGTCCCCTTTCTTCTTCATGTCCAGGAAGCAGTTAACTCATTAAAATAGAATAAGGCTAAACCCACAAATTCCAGTGGAAGTTTTCCTCAGAAATTCAGACACTTATTATTTCTGGTTCGTAAACTTACAGCCAGAAATGAACCAGCCGCCATGTCCTGCAATATTACAGCTTTCAAGTGGGACAAGCAGCACATCTTCAGCTCCATCCCTAACACACTGTTGATTCTTGTCTAACTGGGAGCACGGTTTCCATGGCCAGAGTGAACAGCAACAGAGCACGAGTACTTCTGCCTGATTACACTGAATAGTTTTAACCAACCAGATATATTACCATTTAATTAGCATGGAAGTCATAAGACCTTTTTATACAAAGCAAAAGTGAGAATTTAAGCTTATAAATAAATCTAGACATCATTCTTCTCCTAATGTTTCACCCAGGTAGTCCCAGGCCACTAAAAAAATACTTTCAGATATTTTGGTCATTGCTTTTAACCCGTGCTTTGCGTGGTGGATACTGGTTATGGACTCTATTTTTTTTTTCCCCACTGATGATGACAATAGCAAGTCTAATGTTAGACTTTTTCATATATAATATATATTTTCATATATAATTAAAGCTTCTCAGATAAGCACAGAATCACCAACCAGAGCTAGACAGTAATGGCATGTACTTAACATTTGCACAAAGTATTTTGACAATGAACTTTCCTCACACCACATAACTTAATTCACACCAGAACCTTGATAGACCTTGCTTATCCTACAAGCTTCGCATTCCCTAATCTTGTGACATCAAGTTCAAAGTAGTATTTGATGCTTTGAAGTCCATGCCCCCAAGGCATTCTGTGCAGTAGCATCAGTATTAGTGGTAAAATAGCTATTAAAACTGACAAACGCGATAATATTACAGAGCCATCTGCCATATGGGGGATAAATCTGGTTTAGCAAACATTTCTAGAACCAAAGTCTTAGCTTCAAGTTCATGAAAAATATTTACAGGTTCCTTTTGGCCTGCGATGTGACTTAAAGAGAAGTTAAAAAATAAAGCCATTAAACCTAGGAAAATAAAAAAGGAGATTTCCGCAGGCAGCGTGAGAAATTAAGAAAATTCAGCTACATTAATGATAAGGCCCCCAGAATTAAAGTGAAACCCTGATGAATTATAAACTAAGCGGGAAATACAGGTTCAAGGGCTAGATGTCCCATATACTTTTTTTTAATCAAGGCTATAACCTTGAAAATAGTCATTAAGATAAACTGTTTAAACTAAGAACAGACCAATTCCTAAGCACTGTAATTATAATCTTATGACTTTCCTACTTTATTTCCTTTCTAATCATAGTCACATCTGGGCTTTCTGATCTCATTCTAAATAAACAGTCTCATTCATGGCACTGAGTTTCGAACAAGAGAAATAAACTTTGAGTTTCAGAAAGTTGCAAAGCTCACCCATCTCCAGCACCCGCAGATCTTCAGATGTACAGGGGGAAAAAAATTGTCACACGTTAACAGGAAATAACTGATACTCGGAGAAACTCTATTTCACAATAAATCATAAGCCAGCCATACATAAGGTTTATTCATGACAAAGGAAGGGCTTGCAGTACATCCTAACAGAAATAAGTAACAATCTCTACACCCAACACCTTTCCTGAAGAACAAAAAGCTCTTTTGAGCTTCCCAGATAGAAGAAACTATCTACATATTTCAAATGGTCAGACACAGATTGCTTCATTTCAGATGGCGATTAAGCTTAAAATACTCAGTTTTAGGCACACCTACACGGCTTCAGCCTTCAGAAACACAGACACACGGTGGGGTTTTATTACTGTTTATTGCTTGACTACTGTCACAACCCAAAATCTCTTCCTACTCTGGGAACTATAGCAATCTATCAGCTAGCAGAAATCTCAATGTTCCCCACTCATTTTGACTCATTAAAAGTACTTTATGCTCCAACAACAGTTTCCAAAACAATTTCAGTCTCCTGCCTTTCCAGAGACATGTAGTTCCAGAACTATCAATGCGCCCCGGACATAAAAATGTTTTTAAAACTCAGCAATATATTTCCAGGCCTTTCAAATCCCTTAACCTAAGAAGTCACTTATAACCAGACAGCATGTTTCACCAGTAGTCTCTATTACGTTTTCTTTTCAAAATAGACACTTGATAAGCATATTTTTCTAAGCACAGCAGTATGCTCTATCTACTGGATTCACACTCAATTGCATTCCTTACTTCAAAAGCACTTCAAATAAATAAAATAACTTCATTTGCGAGTGAAATGTCAAAATGGTTACACAGAAAACAATGGCAAGATTAGTATAGGTTGAAGCAAGACTCCTCCTGCAGCTTTACGGTAAATAAACCTATCAAATATACGTCTTTATTGCCAATACTGAAAGGTCAGTAAGAATGCACAACGCTAAGAGTGGAAAAGAATATTTCTGTGTCGTTTACACTGTTGTACATTAACGTCACAAAATGAAGCGGATTCATTAGCATATATTATCCTCAGCTCCATTTTAAGCCAGGTGACATATAGTATGGCAATCTTGACATTGAGTTCTAGTCTGCCAATGATGAGAATCTCCAAAGTTAGAAGCCAGACAGCATTTCCATCCACCAGCTGCATAAATCTAATTGCCTAGACACGTCCAAGAAAGAAAACTCAAGTATATTTTGATATTCCTTCTTGAAACATAAGGGGAGCCAAAGAATTTAGAAACATTTGTGGTAAACTGTTTGTAGAAAACAAACAACCCATAAAATACTAGCAAGTTTATACACAAACTTGCCTATGCAAGTCTGCCTTTTACGGCCCCCCAGCAGCACAGCTGCAAGGCGGACTAGAAGATGACCACAACTGATTTCTTTCAGTGTCTGTGGAAGAAAACATAACCTTCAGGAATAAGTTGAGATCTCATTTTAACTGTCACAGGAACACTGCAGAAATTCTTGAAAGCTCAGGAGTTAGAGATTCAGTCACTTAGAAATAATAAATGTTATTTACCATTAAAAAAAAAAAAGCATTTTTTCTAATTCTGTATTTAACAGAGCTACTGTGAGCAACGCTCAAATAATCTAAGATGACAGGAATTCAAAGCGAGCACAGACTCATCCACATTTTATAAACCAAATTTTGTAGTTTCTGCTCATGCAAAAAGCCTAACCAAAACCTTTCTTTGGACTACCCCCAAATGTTACATTATTTGAAAGTCTCATGTCTGTGGGAAGAAAATATTAAATAAATTGGACACATGCTTTAAATAAAAAGAAATCAGCATGAAATGTGTGGTTCACGCATTACAAACAGCAGATGACAAAAACCATCAGCGCACAAGACATAGCTATAACTTGTTAGGTATTTTCATAGACTACTGTAAATTACGAAATCTTGAAGAATAAAATGCTTTAAAAAGAAAACATTGCAGGTTGTTACAGAAATCCTTTCAAACTGTTGTACGAGGTTTCTAAAGTTTGTCTTTATTATCTGTCAGCTAAATTTACTTGTCATGTCCCTGTGTGCTACATCAGTTATTTCTCTTCTGTATGCTTTTATTTTTAATCCATTAGACACATTTTCTTCAGTATTCGAAAAGATACACTGATTTCAAAAAGAAATAGGCAATAAGAGAACAGTCAGATCAATTGAGAAAGGCTCAGTCTTAACCAGAAAACCACCTGGCCTTGTTAAGCTCCATAGCTGTACACAGACATCCAGATTTGTACAGAGAAATGGATTTGCCTCAGAAAACAAGCTTCCTGGCACGTATCGCGCACATTAAAAATGTGAACTATTTCATCTCAGAACAGGAAGATGAACATAGCAATTTGAAGCCTTGCACAGGAGAATTTCTTGGTGTCAACAGTCCTAACTTTTCCCATTTAGAAGAATATCGTTCAGGTAGGTGACTAGCACTGAGGTTCTCAGTGCCAAGCCAACTCCTGAATTACTCACTTTCGATTCATACTTAACCTCACCTTGATATTTTCTTGGTAGTAGCAGAGCATTCCTTCTATTTATAAATTTACGTCTCTACCACTGCTAAAAATTAAACATACATGTACATCTTAGAAGCGGACTGCTTTAAGCAGAAAAGAAATTGCTAAATGAACTACAGGAAAGGAAATTCTTAGGATATCCTTAAACACAGTATTTACTAACAAACCTTATTTTGATTGAGAGAATCATTCCTTAGTCTCTGTTTGTTCTTCTGCAATTTACTGGGCATCATCTTTCCCGTTCTGAAGTCAAAACTGCTGAGATCAACAGTGTTCCCCAGGTATCTTGCCAACTGAGGCTTGCTTCTGAACTTCTTACCACTTGGACTAAAAAGAAGAAAACACTTTAGTATGGTTTGTTGTAGAAGAGGATACAACCTTGACTTCTTATAACAGGTTTTATACCTTGTTAAATATCTAAAAAGTTTCCATTATCTTTATTCCACGTGGCATGTTCATTGGTGTGTTGATTAGCGATGGTATACCTGCCCAACCTCTGCATATCCGCTCCCATCCTTCACATGGGATTTAATTTCCGTCAGGCCGTTGGACTCTAGGATACGCTACACCTTGGGAAGCTGGGTGAGCTGCCCAGCTAAACCAAACGGCAGTGTAAGAAGTGTAAAATGGAATGTGAGGCTGTGGCCAAGTGCAGGATGCTCTCCGCACGAATGTAAAGCCCGTATGCAAGGTTTAAACTGATTGCTAGCTAAGGCCAACCTAGACTCAACAGCAACCCTTCTCAGCTATCAACCAGCAAGGCATTAAACAGATGAGCAGAACGAGGATTTGAGGGGACGTGCCATCTCTAGGCTGTTCAGTCACTACCACTGGTGAGCAAAGCCAGATAAGCAACTGAGCAACAAGCAAGCAGCAAGCAAGATGATGCAGAATATGAAACAGGTCCAAAGCTGCAATTGCGTATGTAGATCCCACCATAACAAATGAAATCAGTTGTAGGAGAGTTATTTAAATCATCTTCATTTGGAATTATGGAATTGTTATTACTCCAAAGTCCCAGCTGATGTTTTTGCGTAACATCAGCAAATACTCAGTTTCCAGTTATCCTAAGACAGTGGTATGTCTACCGATCTTTTACATCACATAACTTTTTAGCTCCTCATCTCTACTTCATTCTCAAGCATCCGGAACACAGTCACACATATTTAATCCACACATATTTTCACCAGCCTCACCAGGCTTCCTATAGACTTACTGGTAACCAGTCTGCATGCCCTGTGTGCAAGCCATTGCTAATACGCAGATTACTGACAGCTCATTTCGCTGTAAGGGACAACAGTGCTGCCTCCAGACTTAAAAGCTCGGCAGAAAATCAAAAACTGCAATGTAAAACTCAGACTGCAACACCAGTTTGTGATAGCCTCTCAGTATAGATAGCTGTGGAAATGGCTAAATACCCGTAATGTGAAGCCAACAGTCCCTTGGTCTAATGCAAATTTTTATCCAATGAAACAAGTCAAGTGTCAAAATCTTCCCACCACTGAAATCCTAAAGGTTAACTGAGCTCAGAGAGTTTTTCACGCTACTTCCTTTCTGCAGAAAACTACTAAAGATTTTTGTTTTCTTCACTTTTCCAAAGTGGTTTTTTTTAAAAAAAATTAAAAATACCTTGAGGCAAGAACTTCTGCACAGAAGAATATGTATGGAATTCTGGGAAAAACAGCTAATTAAGCCAAACATTTTTCAAAGTCATTTAAATGAATCCAGAAATATGGAAAGACATAATTAACAAGAGGTAAAGGGTGGGAGAAAAAGACTTGAAACAGATCACAATCTGAAGCTAACCTCCTCAAGGATGGGTGTGGGAGTGAAAAAAACCCCACCACGCATACATACACACACACATCCCATCACAAAACCCTTTTCTACTTCTTGTAAACCAAGAATTGAAGCTATGCTAGAAGCCAAACTAAACACCAGTTTTATTTTAGATAGTGGAGATTAACACCCTGGTTTGTTAACAGTAAGAAAAATCCAGCACTGAAGGTCAGAGACAGAGTAAGTCTTTTGTGGGGCAAGTAGGTTTGCTTTTAAAATAATCTGACCCATTGTCTTTCATTCCCATTCAGGCACCTATAAGAAAAAAATCAAGATAAAACTTTGTCAAGGATTGCTGGCTGACTGTCCCTGTTTCCTAACAGAGTGGAAGGACTGAATATACTGAATCACAGAACAGTTTGGGTTGGAAGGGACCTCACAGCCCACCCAGTGCCACCCCTGCCACGGGCAGGGACCCCCTCCACTAGCCCAGCTTGCCCAAAGCCCCATCCAACCTGGCCTTGACCACTGCCAGGGAGCCAGGGGCAGCCACAGCTTCTCTGGGCACCCTGTGCCAGGGCCTCAGCACCCTCACAGGGAAGGATTTCTGCCTCACATCCCATCTCCATCTCCCCTCCTGCAGCTTCAGGCCATTCCCCTTGGCCTGTCACTCCCTGCCCTTGGCACCAGCCCCTCTCCAGCTTTCCTGGAGCCCCTGCAGGGACTGGAAGGGGCTCTAAGGTCTCCCCGCAGCCTTCTCTTCTCCAGGCTGAACAACCCCAGCTCTCTCAGCCTGTCCTCATAGCAGAGGTGCTCCAGCCCTCGCATCATCTCCGTGGCCTCCTCTGGACTCGCTCCAGCAGCTCCATGTCCTTCTCGTCCTGGGGACCCCCCGAGCTGGATGCAGCACTGCAGGGGGGTCTCACCAGAGCGGAGCAGAGGGGCAGAATCCCCTCCCTCGACCTGCTGGTCACGCTGCTGGACACGCAGCCCAGGACACGGTTGGCTTTCTGGGCTGTGAGCACACACTGCCGGCTCATGCTGAGCTTCTCATCAATCAACACCCCCAAGTCCTTCTCCTCAGGGCTGCTCTCAATCCATTCTCCTCCCAGCCTGTAGTGCTTGCGATTGCCCTGACCCACGTGCAGGACCTTGCACTTGGCCTTCTTGAACTTCATGTGGTTCACACGGGCCCACCTCTCAAGCCTGTTCAGGCTCCTTTGGATGGCATCCCTTCCCTCCAGCGTGTCGACCGCACCACACAGCTTGGTGTCATCGGCAAACTTGCACTGCCCATGTCCCCGACAAAGATGTTAAACAGCGCCAGTCCCCGTACCGACCCCTGAGGAACGCCACTCGTCACTGGTGTACACTTGGACATCGAGCTGTTGACCACAACTCTTTGAGTGCAACCATCCGGCCAATTCCTTATCCACCAATAATTTTGCCAATTCCACAAGCAAACCCTGAAGTTGGTATTAATATTCTCTGTTCCAGACTTTTTTTTTTTTTTAAATTAAAACCTGTGTACACTTGCTCATTTTTTTTTTTTTAATTAAAACCTGTGTACACTTGGTCATTTTAGCCCATAGCTCAGTAACTACTGAGTAACAGACTGTGTCATCAAGACAGCACTCTTTACTAGCTTTTTCTCTTCAGCTTCCTTGCAGAGAAAGGTTCCATGTATATGTTGAAGGAATCCGAAATTCCAGCAGTGAGCAGTTATCAGCCTAACTTCACTATAAATTCTTCATGTAGAACTCTGAAAACAGATTTCACAAGTAAAAGCAAAGTTTATAAATGCATCCAACATTCTTAAATTCTATTATTTACACATCTAACATTTTGGGGGTCTTGGTTGGTTGGTTTGTTGAGTAATCCAAAAGCAAATCAGACCATATGATCCAATATTCCATATTAGCATCTGCATGGATCATCAGTAGGGCGGGTATAAAATCCACAGCACAAAATCTATCACTTAACAGTGAAACTCTTAGCAGGGACACATTGCAATCCATTAGCAAAATATCTAGTTTCACCTTAATTTCAGTGTTAACAAGAACTGCATTTTTAGGCCAAGATTAAAAAAATAAAAAATATCCAAATTAAAAAATAATCCAAGACAAAAAAGAAGCAACTGAATATAGGCAGGTTTTTTTACTAAAAAAGTGTTTGATATTCTGTCCTATAGCTTTTGCTTCCATGTTTTCCCACACTGATGTGAAGGATGATAGACTTGCTCGATCTGTCCTTGACCTGACCTGACAAAAACAAACAAAAAAGGCAGGCAGAGAGGAACCCGTCCACCGTAGCTTCGGTTGCCACTTCAGTCAAGTACTTATTCTGGACTTTTTTACACTTCCCTTATTCCACAATTCATTCTCATCATCCTACTTCCTTTGTAAGTGGCAAACCAACCATCCGCCCTCTCTGACAAAAAGCAGAATCTGTTTTTCTTAGTCCTTAAGTGCTTAGTCTTCTATTCCTTATTATTTTCAATCTAAATCATCCCCTTATCTTTGAAGTCATTCAGTATCTCCTGATTATTTTCTGATCCTCACTTGTTCTCATGATGCATACATGGCACACATCACTTGTGCACCCAAGTTAACACATACTAATAACAGATTGGTTCCAAGAACATCGGCCATGCAACTCCATTAGTAGCTTACAACAATCAAGAAGCCCTTGTTTTATCATAACCTACTATCGTCTCCTCTTCACCCCATAACTTAATCATGTTACAAAACCTGTAGTAACCAGTGAAATCTAATGACACACAAGTGAAAATGAAGTTCACTGAAGTCCAACAGATTGAGTAGCATTTCCTTCTGCTTACTTCAGAACATTATTTGGACACAAACTCTAAAATCTAGTGAATTCTACTATGAAACTACATTTCACTTGATTCCATTCTCCACAAAAAGCCCCTCACCTTAGTTCTTCTTCGTTTCAGAGTATTCAACAAGTTCAGATGATGTCAAAATACTAGGGAAAGTATATGCTCTGTTAGCCTTCTGGTTTGACCTCAGTAGCTGGCAAACAAAATACTGACTGGCCTTCCATTTCAGTTTCAAGGCTGCAGTTTTTTCTAATACCATCCAGAACCGTCATGTCATATATCAGAGCTTCCCCTTCTTCTAAGAGGGAGATGAATGTGTGAGCTGGAAGGATCTGAATAAACTCAAAACCTTATTTCCACCCCATCTATATTAGTTTTCACATATATTCATTTTTTTACTACCACTCCTGCAGTTGTTTCCATCTACTACTCTGAAAGTGTAGGCTGTCAAACCACTACAGTAACACCTTAATTTCTGATACATTCCCAGATTATCTTCAATCTCTAACCTGCTCCTGCTGCAAAGCTTTCTCTTACCTGCAGAGAAAGCTCCATGAGGTAAAAGTCAAATAAAAGGCCTATTTGCAGAGACTTTATTTGAACATCTATTAAATAATTAGTATTCGCTAATGGAAAAGAGTGAGGTTATAGAACCTATTTAAACCAGGATGTCTACATAAAAACCTGCTACTTACACATCTTGGCTGAAACTAAGAAACAGCATGTTCTTCTTTTCTTTTTTTTTTTTTCCCCCCTAAAGCTGTTAAAACCAAGTTTAAGTTCAAACTTAGTTTTGAGTAGAAAAGAAAGGCAGAAGGAGAGGTACGAAGCTTTCTTCACTCTGGATGATACTCTGGAGATACCTTAGAAGTCAAACTGAAAGGGACATTGAAGAAGGCTCAGACTTCGAAGTCACACTTGCTGCAGAAGATTTTTAAAATGCATTAGAGTTTACATACCCTAAAATGTCAACGGCTACAGAAGCATGGACCACTACATTATTTTAAGGAAATGTTACACAGATATGGGAGAAACCAGTAAAATTTGCCCTCATCCACATGTTCTGGACACTCATTCATTTTACACTGACTTCTTTCATGCAACAAGAAGCAAGTGAAAGCGTTCTTTCAGGGTGCTGTGACACAGCAGAGCTTCTCATCTGACTAAATTGCAGCGTGACCCAACATTGAGACAATTTAGAATTGCAAGATCAATGTGGGATTACACAGGAGTATCTCCAAATAGAGTTTCAACAATAGATTGATATAAGAGTGGGTTTTTTAAGCATTAACTAAAAGTTACAAATATTCAGTCTTACCTAAAGACAGTTAACTTTCTATAGTTTTTTTTTTTTAAAAAAGTTAACTTCAATTAGAAGTTTCTGGTTTTTTCCCCACATAGAAATATTACATTTAGTGCACCTGAGAGACTTAGTTGTACCATAGCTGACATGCGTATCAGCACTTAAACTTTATCCTGTCAAATTAAACACTGTACAACATTTTTTGACATAACCAATTAACAAAAACCAGCACACCTCAAAAGAGGTGACGTGCAACAACATCCAAAAACTATTCTTTCAATGACATTATCAGGGCTCAAATCATTTCATACAAGATTAAATTAAGAACACAACCCTTCACCTCCAGCTATACGCTTGTGCAAATTCACATACTATACAAATTGAAGTTCTTAGTGGGCTGAAGGTGATTATGTTTTATAATGAGCTTGCAAGGAACTTTTTTAATAAAGACACTTTTCAGATGTTTCCTGTGAAGGAGTGGAGCAAGCTAATTAACGTACAAGGAAGTTACCTTGAATTTTATTGTACAGTAAAACCTCCATGATACCAGCCTATCTTGGCCTCCTCCCCAGTTCAAAATGCACAGCAAGTTCACAGGCAAGATAGTAGCATGGCTTCTTAAAGCAATAATCTTGTTGGCAGATATTTCTGGGGTTGGGTGCTTTAAAAAAAAAAAAATAATTGGCAAACTTCCTTTTTTTTTCTTTTGAGTTTTTGCTTGCTGGCCCTCCCCATCAAACAGATTTTTGAGGAGAATTTCAACCACAGCAAGCTAGATGCTCCAACAGCAGCTGATAACAGGGAAAACATGTTGTCTTCTCCAAGTTTAAAATGTCTTGCTTTTTAAAGCAGCTCTAGCTTCACACTTTTGCAGCAGTGGCTAAAACAATGAGAAACTGAAGAAACAGAAGGTGTGATTTCCTGGCTATTAAAACTACGATTCATTCCCTTAATTTAGAATTTACACCTTGTACTACAGGACTGCAGGGTCAGTCTAAACAAATGAGTCAGGCTACCTATGCCAAGGTGGCCAACAGTTGCACAGTTCTTGTTTTCTCAAGATCCCATCTGGCAGGCTGTAGTCTGACCTAGAGCCACGAACCAATGAAGAGGGAAAAAAAAAAAAAAAAAAAGCTAAACACTTTTGAAAAGGCAATTCAGATTAAAGACATCTGAATTTGGCTACCTAACAGAGGTAGAACAAGGCAAAGTATTTCTACCAATCGCTCCCCTCCGTAGGCTGGGAATAAAGCCCAGGAAAGGAAGGAGATTTAAAATATATCCAAGCATTTCACAGTGTAATAGTAAATAAAACCACAGAAATCCCACAATGAAATTAATTGTTTGATCTTCCGTTCAAGGGAACCTAATATTGGACAGCTGCTGACTAAAGCCTCCTAGGTAGCTGACCTCTAAGGGAACACAACAGATTTGTTCACCACAATATAAAAACTGACCTGCAATTTTTGGAGGTAACTTTCCTCACAGATTTGTTTGCAAATACTCAAATACACACTCTAAGGCATTCAAAGATTCGGTAAAGAAGTCACTACATGAATGGCATAACATAATACATTTTCATGCCTTCAAAGGAGTTCACCATTTGGTATCTAATTTCACTTGCAACAAATATATATATATATATTTTTTTTTTACACAATATAGTTTGTATCACCACAGTAAATTACCAACAGCAATTGACACCAGTAAACTGTAAAGAGTTAATTTCCAGATTGTTACTTAACCTTCCATTTATGGAAATATTTTGGATTTATTTATTGTATTATTATATTTCTACATTTGCTAAACAACCTGATGAGCTCCTCTGCTGGGACTGAGGACTGATTCACTGTGCCCTTGTAAAATGAAGTCAAGAGTTACCACTACGACTTCGTAATAATCATTATTATCATTCAGTACAGGGGTAAATTTACCATATAAAGAAAATAAATGTATTTTACATCCTAAGACCCTATTAGGCAGGTTCAACCAGCGTTCCCCATTGTGAGATTGTTACCACGCATTTTCAGAGATCAATGCAAGTAACTGAGCCATGGAAATAGAAACTAACACTCCTTCCACTTAAACTTCTTTTTTACATTTTCCTTCCAACGGGCAAAACAAAAGGCAGCCAAAACATTCAAAGGAAAACCCAAAGATGATCAGAGAAAGCCTACGCAAGAAAACTTAAGGTTGGGCTGACTTATTTGTTATTATCATTGGCCTTGTGCTGGTTTTCCTTTAAGTTTAGAAAAGCAGTACAGTTATGAGTAGTGAAGGAGAAAAGACGCAGACTTTCAGAAGAGATTAGAAGAACAAGATGGCAAGTGAAAATTCCTCTCAACGAAGGCCAGCCCCTGAAGTGGGTGCACTGCAGAAAAAAAAAAGAAAAAAGATATAATGGGAGCATTAAGCTCTAAAAAATTAACAAGCAGCTAAAAGGGCAGCAATTTTTTTCTTGCACAGAAGGTGAATTACATTCTCAAAATTTAGACCTCACTATTAGGACTTGTTCTATGCTCTAATTACCTCTGGAAACAAAAAGCAATAAGCCTATGTATAACATAAGCACAACTGAGCATCACTCAGGAAGTCACGACTCGCTTGCTTTTAAAGACAAAGGTAAAGGTCTCCCTAAAAAACAAAAAAAAAAAGCACAGAATTAAACTAATCGTACTGTCACTGGAAACTCTCTGGCATTTATCTTACTGTCAAACCACAAAACAAACTTCAAAGGGATGTCTGTTTGCCCCATGGGTACACCTATACTGAAAAAGCTTTTGTAGTTAAATTTAACAGTTTATTAGAATCCACTGGAAGCAGTGTCAAGTACTTGGCTTTTTTTTCATCTCGACTAGAAAAAAAGTAGAGTAGTTCTTGCTTGCCTTTTTCCCACAAAGAACATATGCATCAAACCAGAATATTAACTTGCTGCTGCTCTGAAAGAAGTTAATTTCATGCCAGAGTTTAAGAAACATTTTTCAACAGGTAAACGCTCTAGGGGGTTATATACACTAAAGGGATTTTTACCGACAAAAAGAAGGGGTAAAGAAAACAGAAGCTGAGATATCCATGTTCAAAGTTCCCACTTTACTCAGAGTTTTGCAGGACTTTGGAAGCATGACTGAGTCTTTTGGCGGGACAGCAGCACCCCCTACCTCATAGTACGCCGAATAATACTTTAAAAAAAAAAATCATGATGCCAATTTACTACAGTATTAGGCCTTACACAAACAGGTTACTACTAGGAGAGTCACTTAAAAAATGCTCTTTGTGTAAGTACAGTCTCTCCGATAACTTTCATTACAGTAAGATAATCACAGTTACGACAAATTGGAAGTGTGGTTCATACAAGCCCAGCAGCTTGATTTAAAAGAAAAATCAGATGTATAGACTTAACTGCAATACTTAACTGCCTGTAGACAAAGTGAAAGAATACTCTCAAGATAATCACTCTTATCACAATTATAAAGGACTTTGTAGCAGAGACAGATAAGCCATTCAGAAAGAGGACTTCTCATTCTCGAGGACCAACAAAAATTCCTTTCCGGCTCACCGTAAGTTGAGCGTTCACTTTACTGTGTGGACAAGAGGGTCATTAAGAGAATTCCTACGTTCTTTAAACTAGAAAAAATCAGGTGTTGCATTTGTCCTACATTCAGTATCATGACTTTTAATGCACTATTCCCTAGATCAAGTAAGTTTATGTTACTAAATATAGTAATTCTCTCCTTCCTCAGCTCCCGAAGAATTAAATTTTTCTCCATCACCGTTAACGAGGATTCTGCAAGCCAGGCCGGGCCTCTGGTATCACCTCGCAAACCTACTATCCTCAAATCACAACACACATTGGAAATCTAGTTCTCCTGACTGTTTGTATAAAATTAAGCAACTGGAAGTTTAAGGGAATTGTTCGGAAGACGTACAAACTTAAAATGCAATGTATATTTTTGTCGTTGTCCTACAGTTGCCAAAAAAGTGTGGTGTTACTCTTAAAGCAGTCACGCCAAATCCTGACTCTGCAGGCTTTTAGGGATTATTAGGGAATTTAGGGAATATTAGTCTGTATAAGGCACACAACCCAAAACCCACTTTGTACCCAACTCCATATTTTAACAACATAGCATTTATTAACATTCTTTTCTTCTTTTTTTTTTTTTTCCAACAGAACTAGAGTGACATAACTCTTTTGAATGTATTTGGCCTGCTCTACTTACTGGATCAAAACAGATTTTCATTTGTTTTAAATATAGCAGTGCTGAAATCTGCCTCATAGCTGTAACAGAATGAAAAGAAAAAAAAAAAAAAAAAGATAAATTTCCTATGCCAGTCCTGCCTGCAGCCATAAAAACATTTTTTTTATTTGTTTCACTTTTGGTTGTGCAGTAGTCCTCCTACCGAACAGAAGTTATTTCTCTAGACATAAATGACTAGTTATTTTTCCAAACCTGTAATCTGTAGTGAAATCAACAAACTCTAAGCTCTGAGTTGCCTGGTAAAGTTTTTAGTTTCAATTTTGCGGTTGTTTGGCAGAAGATCTGCATCACTGCTAACCATGCTGGAAGGAGTCCTAAAATTTGAAACATTTATTCCTACCACTTTCCCACATTAAAAAGACAGAATTCTAGAGTCAGTGATGAGCAGATTACAGTCTCGCATCTTCAACAAAAAAATGCGTTAAAGAGTTTCTTAACAGGGTTTTAGGCAACAGCAGCGGCAAATTGTGAACGATGAAGGCTCAGATCATTACGCAGAAGGGGCTAACCTCAAAAACTGTGTTTTGATCTAGCATAGTATTTGTGAAGTATTTCCACCACACCCCTCTTTTAATAGCTTTTTCACGATAATCATGAAGGTCAGAAGACTCACGGATTTACGTGAAGATGGGCAAAAAACATCCCACCAGCAACTACTGGTTGTGTTTTACTTTACCCGAGCAACTGGTGCCCATCTTCCTAAAGCGTGACATGTTAAAATACGGTAAAGCAGTCCCGAAACAAGCAAGTTGCAAAATGCAAATAAGGTAGATTGCAACATGCATTCATCTTGCAAGAGTTGTTCTTAATTACTATTATTATTTAGACCATCACAGTAAATGAAGCTTTGTCCAATCCCTTTTTGAGGTTTTTTTCTAGCCTTAAGAAATCATAAAAATATAAACCTCAGGTTTTTAGTCAGCTAACTAAGGTGCCTTAATGAACTTAATGAGGTTACATATCATTCTTTGCAAAGCAAAAACTAAAACCCGGAAATACGAGAACTTACTGCGTTTTCCCCATATTTTCATAAGTTAATTAAGGATCTGTACTACATAAAACACTGACACCTCTATATTCTGATGGGACAAACATGGGGCTAAACTCCTGTATTTTTAGAACAGGTCATTCTGAGCAAAGAGCTGAAGTTACTTGGGCTTTCTACATTAAATATATTCCAACGTAGTCAGCAGTGACTGTCTGGCTTGAGAAAAGTCTGGCATTTAATTCTGGAAAGAATAATCCTACGCAGAAAGTTCAGTTTAGCAATCTGCAGAAACCCAGGACCCATCCAGAAACCAGGATTCAGATTGCAGAGTCAAGCGCAATCGTTCAGACAGGCTTCGCGAGGCAGCACCGCAGAAAGGAAAGGCAGATGCGAAGAGATAGACAGCGATGCCAGATGCTACCCAATCGTCTGCCGCAATATTAGCATACGGTTGGGAGCGCAAAGTCAGACAAAGGCGGTAAGACAAAACCAGAACTTGTCTCAAAAAGTTTTCAATCGGATTCATTCCAAAAGCTCACGAAAAATCAACATCCCTCCTCCACTTTTAGCGATCCTTTTGTCAGACGTTGAATTTTCTTTAGCGGCAACACGTGACGGGTCAAATGATGCCACATTCAACACTGACAGAAACCGACTTTTCCATTAGCTGGTATCTGAGAGGGAGCAAGCAGAACTTCTCCCTCCTCTAGCTGGACAGCAGAAAGACCGAGTCCATTCATTGCAACAAAAGGAGACGGCTAGGCCTGCTCGGAAACAGCGATGTTAGGGAGAGGTTTCAGGTGTGGTTCATCAGATGCATACAGAGCTATAAATAGAGGTGCTGCGGGTAAGAGGTTAGCCCTTGCAGAAAACAGCTTCCTCTGCTGTGCAGCAGGCTGGACTTACAGAAGCATGGCCTAAAAGCAAGACTTCAGAATTTATTTGATTTCTGCTTTGAGAAAAGAACTATCATTTCAGTTTCTGAACGCATGCGGAAGGGTGAAACAAAATTAGGTTGCTGTTGCTTCTCTTGGTTTTACTATAACCTGCACAGTAATAATGAGAACACTTAGCAGTGGCAAGACTTCTCCAATTTTTACATGCTTTTAACTTTGCTAAAATTTCAAGTGTCGTTACTAATGGTAAACTTCCTAATTAATTCAGCGTGGTGTGCGTGTGTGTCCCCCACCAATGACCTAACTATTCTGGTAGGATGTCTTGGGTAACAGATTATGGCAACTCTGACTTAGTTTAAATGCAGGGAGGCGTTCTCTTTAGGCTGATCCTGCTCTACTGCAAAGCCAGGCTCCGGAGGGTTGTCACTGGCCAGCACTAGCACTCCTCTCCCAAAGGAAAACCGGGCTGAGGGGCTCCTTACGAGCCCTGCTAGCTCCCCGCCTGTCAGCCCTGCAGCCAGCCCGCCCCGCGCTGGCAGTCGCCTGGTGGTGGCAGGGAACCATGGAGCATCGCTACAGACAGCCGGCGGCTCCTCCCGAGCGAGGGGCACGGCTGCCTGCCCGGGGCTCCTGCACACGAGGCGGGAGGAGCTCCGGCAGCGGGCGGAGTGGGGGGGGCCCTGGCCTCCAGCCCGCCTTGCGGGCGCCTCTCCCCGGGGCCCCTCACGCCGCCGGGGGGAGCCGCCGTCCTGCGCCCACGGGCCCCACGATCCCCACCGCCTGCCCGGGGAGAGACGCCCGTCTGCCCCCTCCTCTCCCGGCACCGGCGCCGTAAGGACCGCTCCCCCCCCGCCCCAAATGGCCCCTGTCAGGCGGGCGGCGGCTGGAGGGGACCGGCCCCGACCACCCAGCGGCCCCTGACAGGAGGCGGCGGGAGGGCACCGGCCTCACCCCCGTGACCGGGGAGCCATGGCGGCAGGGCACCGGCCTCACCCCCCCCCTTGACAGGCGGGCCATGGCGGCAGGGCACCGGCCTCACCCCCCCCCCCCGCCCTTGACAGACCGGCGGCGGCGTGCGGGGACCGGCCCCTGACAGGCGGGCGGCGGGAGCGGACCGAGCCCCTCAGCCGCCCCCCCCGGCAGGCGAGCCGCGGCGGGAGGGGAGCGGCGCCTCCCTGACAGGCGGCCGACAGGAGGGGACCGGCCCTCTGACAGACGGGCCGGCGGGAGGCGAGCGGGACTCCCCGCGGCCCCTGACAGGCGGGAGGCGGGAGGGGACCGGCCCCGGGACTGGCCCCGACCCTCCCCGCCGCCCCTGACAGGGGGGAGCTCGGGGAGCAGGTGGCGGCGCCGGGGTGCGGGGCCGGGGGGGTGAGGGGGGGGGGGGGTGGCAGAGGAGCGCTGGTGCCGGTTCCTGCCCGGGCCGGCCCCGTCCCGCCGGGGGAGCGGACTGTCACGGGCCGGTCGGCCCCGCCGGCACGTACCTGAAGTAGTAGACATCGCTCTTGCCGGCGCTGAGGCCCGACTTGCGGATCACCTCTTCCTTCTTCCAGCCCGGGGGCAGCGCGGGGCAGTCCATCCTGCCCTGCTTCTCCATGCACCGGGCGCAGGGCCCGCGGCAGCGGCGGCGGCGGCGGCGGAGGAGGAGGAGGAGGGACGAACGGGGAAGGGGCTCACCCGGTGCCCAGCCCCCGGCTCTCGCAACAAGAGCTTTATTGTTCCCGGACACGGCCGGGGCCGGGACCCCCTGGCGATGGCGGCCGCGGCGCGCTGCTCGGCGCCAGGAGCGCGGGCTGCGCGCGCAGCCGGCGGAGCGTTCGCCCGGCGCCCGCTTCCGCGGCCGAGCCCCGGAATCGGTGTCAGCGGCCCTCCGAGCGGGGCGCGGCGCGGCCTAGAGGGGCCAGAGCGGCCAACCCCGGCGACCATAGAGAGCGCCGTAGGCGGGACAGAGCGGCCGCGGAGGTGCCGGAGCAGGCGGGGGCACGGGGCTGCCATCGCCGGCGTCTTCGGGCGCCTGAGGACGTCCTGCGGGAGGGAGCCGCGCCGGCGGCGGGGGCTGGAGGAACCCCGGAGCGGATCGGCGCCGGCAGGTGCTGGGGCAGGAGGAAGCCGTCCGGCGGGTCCCACTCGTCCCTCAGCGGGAGGGAGAGCGATGCTCGGCGGCTCTGGGGGCTGGTTTTGGGACGTGCTGCGGCGTTACAGCCCATCGGGACAGGGACGCCAGCAGACCTGCTCTCCCGTAACCCTGAATTCACCCATTTTCTCCTCCAAAGTGTCCATGAACAAACCACTTCCCTGGGTCCCCCACGTTCAGTTTATTCGTGTCCTCCAGGCTCCGACCACCACGACGCCTTCCCCTCACCGGGCTGACAGCCCTCAGCGCTCCCGGCCGGGAGCCGCCGCCCGCTCCCGGGACCGGCGGGCTCTGCCTTGCCCGGGGCGGTTTCCCGCACAGCACGACCCTGACTTCGCACCGCGAACTCCCCGTCGGACACCCGGCAGTCCCGTAACGGAGCCACCGCTTCTCGGCGGCCCGGCCGCCACAGCGCAAAGCCCGCATCGCGCAACCGAAGGGCTGCGTCCCTCAGGAGGTTCCCCTTGCCCCCGCTCTCCCGGCCCCGCGCCCTCCTCAGAGCCGGCCGCCCTCCCGCGGGGGTGGTGGTGGGGGGGTGTCCCCTCGGGGCGCCGGGGCCGGGCTCGGCAGCCTCGCAGCCTGCAGGCGTCCGCCGGAGGCCCCGGCAGCCCTGACCCGCCGCCCCCCCCGCCGCGGCGCTAGGACCTGCGCGGCGCGGCGGTCCGGCCACCTCCTCCGCGGGGCGGGCGCAGCGCGAAGGGAGCTGCGGGAGCGCGGCCGTGCCCGGCGGCGGCGGCGGTTGTAGGGAGCGGCTCTGCGGCGGCGGATGAGTCAGCCCTGAGGCGGCATGGAGCCCATCCCGCCGCCCACGGAGGAGGAGGACGAGGACGAGGAGGAGGAGGAGGACTGGCTTCGCCCGCAGCCGGGCGGCGGGGCAGCTCCGCCCGCCCCGTGTGAGCGCGGGCCCCGGGCGGTGGCGGGGCGGGGAGCAAGGAGCAATGGCGCCGGTTCCTGAGGGGAGCGAGGCGGCCCGCGGCCCGCGGTGACCCCCATCCTCTCCCACGGGTGGCCGGAGTCTGGAGCGGGACCGAGCGCGGCCCGCTGCGCTCTTCCCACGGGCTGGGGCTCCGCGGCTCGGCCCCACGCGTGGGGGGGGAGGAAGGCGGAGTTGCCCCGCCGGGGTGGAAAGGGAGGAGCTGCAGGGGGGGACAGGACCCGTGTCCCTGCCGTCCGAGGAAAAGAAATGGGGGCCGTGGGGAGGGAGGGGAGAGCCGAGCCTCTCCTCGGCAGCCACGGTCCTGCCGTTCCGTTTTTAATTCCGTCTGGATGCTGCTGGTAACCCCTGCGCTCCTCCACTTAGAGCTCAGCGGGCAGTAAAAACACCGCCCCAAAACAGCGTACAGAAATACAACAGGGTGTAATTTAGGCTAGATCAACTAATTGGGGGGTTTCTCATCTCAGAGTCATAGAATCATAGAATCCCAGACTGGTTTGGGTTGGAAGGGACCTCACAGCCCACCCAGTGCCCCCCCTGCCATGGGCAGGGACCCCCTCCACTAGCCCAGGTTGCCCAAAGCCCCATCCAACCTGGCCTTGACCACTGCCAAGTGTTCAAGAAATAAAAGCATCTTTTATTATTATTTTCTTGTGCTTTTTTTTTTTTTTTAACTCATTTTCATCGCAGAGTTTGCCGTTTGTTGGATGGTGATTTGCCATCTTCGTTGGCCGCCCCTGGGAAAAGCAGATATCCAACAGAGCTAGCTCAGCAGAGTTAAAGACAGATTATTTTGTAGAAATACATTAAAATGAAGTTTCAGTGTTCCACTAGGAAAGGATATTGTATCAGTAAAGTAGTTCAGTGAAAAAATACAACTGACCCTCCAAAACCAGGAGGGTTTAGTAGTAAGCTGAGTTGCTATGGAGGACTTATGCTCCTAAGTAATCCTAGAATTAACGCAGCGCTCAAATTAGCATAAAACTTGTAAATTTGATAGTCTTCTTGTAATATCTGTTTATTGGTATGGATTAATTTTTTTTAAATGGTGACATCACATGCGAGGCATAATTTTTATGTAATCTGTCCATTTATTTTCCCTGCAGCAGGCCACAGCAAGCCCGTAGCGGCCAGAAGCGCAGCATGCAGAGTGATTGTGCACGTTGACTTGGACTGCTTTTATGCACAAGTAGAAATGATCCGTAATCCTGAATTAAGAGACAAGCCTTTAGGTACGAGTTCCTTTGCTGGTGATTTGGGGATTACGTGTATTTGGGCAGAAGAAACGAAGAACATGAGTAAACTCAGGACATGCCCGTGGTGAGATTCAGGCAGTCACACCAGAGCTGTAACTACATCCACAGCGAGCAAGGTGCAGTCTGGACTCCCGTGTAGCTGCGTGACTGCTAATAAATCCTCTCGCGCACAAGTACAGGCGCTTGCCGACGTGCCTGAGCGGTTCTGGGGACCGCAGCTGGTTTGGAACTTACGTGGGCAGGGAGAGGGCTGAGCTCCACAGATGAGCTGGAGCCTTTTGACACAGTACATGAGCTTTGCTCCGTCCAGAAGTTAAGAACAAATGCGAGGCAGTCGGTAGTGTCTATGAGCAGCGGAGAAAGTACGTTGTAAAGTGACTGTTAGAGAAAGGGCACTTTCACGGGTAAGATTGCCTGAAGAGGCCCAGAATTAAGACCAATATTACAATGGGAAAAAATATCGATAAGGTTTTAAACGTTCTTACCCTGTGGTAGTCTAAATGAAGAGGTCTGTGCTTCTCATAGTCTTGTAAAATAAGACTGTTGTGAGTTTGCTTGTTCTACGATGTTGCGTTCTGATCGGAGCGTATGCTTTGCAGAGTACATGAAAGTACTGTGGTCTTCTGTGAAGTGCCAAGAAACCTAAACTTTAGAAACCATTTAACCTTTATCTTCAGGTGTGCAACAGAAGTACTTAGTAGTTACCTGTAACTATGAAGCCAGAAAACTTGGAGTTAAGAAGCTGATGTCTGTCAAGGAGGCTAAAGAGAAGTGTCCTCAACTGATACTGGTTAATGGAGAAGATCTGACGCCATACAGGGAAATGTCGTACAAGGTTACAGGTACAAATTAACAATTCCTCAGTAGAGGACAAACGCTTTCTCTTAATCTCTGAGTGTATGTGCACACGTGTGCAATAGTAGATGACATTTTCCTGCTCTAAAAGTTCTTATTAGAATCTCATACCATGGTGGTAATAGTCATACAATGTTAATACCTCACAAAATAAGCGGTTAGACCTGGTTGCAATCTGGGTCAGGCACTGTAAATGTATCGTACATTACGGGATCTGTATGCCGTGGTAGGATTATGCCCACATAGTTCTTTAGGAATGGATTTCCTTAGGAGAAAGTACTGCAGAGGTTAAGAATTATAATTTCAAAAAGAAATGAGGAAAGAAAGAAGAGATTTTGGGAGAGGAAAAGCAGATGACAGCAGCAGTTCTGGGATGAAGACACTAAAATAAATGCCTTATTATTTTATCTGGAAGAGAACACAGATTCTCTTCATGCAAGTATCCCGCACAAATCCATGGGAAATCAGCTGCAGATTGATGCAGACATGACAAGCTCACATTATTTGTTGTGTGCATATTATCCTTGCGTATCCTTTCATCCTAGAGTTGTTGGGGGAATTTTGTCCACTGGTGGAAAGGCTTGGGTTTGATGAAAATTTTGTGGATATCACAGAGACTGTAGAGAAAAGACTAAACCAGCTACAGCAAAGCGGATGTTCCAGAGTCTCTGTGTCTGGCCACGTGTACAACAACCAAGGTGAGTTAAACATTCTTCATGATGAAAAATACGTCAAATGTTCGTGAAGTTCAGTACAAAGTATTTGTCTGCTTCAAAGTGTTGTCCAGAGCTGAACAGTTGGAAACTTGTGTCGCTCTGTGCTTTGTTTCTGTAATCGAGAGTACATGTATCACAAATGTTCATCAGAGTTGCAATTAGATTGTATGAAAAATAAATCTCTGTGGTAGATAAGCATGTACACTGATTGGGGAGAAGAGATTTTCATTGTCCTTTTTTTTTCTTTAAAATAGTTCTGCTGTAGTAAGACACACAATTTTGTTTCAGCTTGAATGTTGTTGTCAATTGGCAAAATTGAATGAATTTTTTAACGAATAAAAACCAAAAACAGAGTAAATTTTTGCTCTAGCCATTAGGTAAGGAATGGACTTCTGAGACTGAAGTAGCTGAGCTGCTTCGTACGTCGTCAAATGTGAATGCAGTAGCTATGCCGTGATCTTCATTTCACGCACTAGGAAGGAAAGCAGTTGGGTTTTTCCTGGACTGTGAGCTATTGTGATGGCTTTGAATATGGTTTGGAGAGAAGGGAAATGCCTGACTAGTCCTTTTCCTCATTTGGCATTTGCATGTGAGTAATAAAGGCTTAGCTGCAAGGCAGCCCTCTAAATTAGATTTGTAAATCTCTACTTTGGTTACATTGGTACAAGAATCTGTGATATTTAACACTTTTCACATCTCTTAATAAATTGTATTCTATATTTAAAATACAACCTGGCTCTGGGCCATAGCAATCTCCCTTTTACCAGGGTTTTGGGGAGATAGGAGTGAGATTAAGCTTGGATACAGAAGCCACGGCAGTAAGATTTGACCCATGAGACCGTAATTTCTTGTACTACTTTAATGCAACATGACAAATATCTAAATTTAGAGAACTGGCTAGCTAGGCGACTCTTTACATACTGAACACTGCTTTCTTTTTCTTTCCAGCTATCGACTTGCGTGATATAACGCATTTAAGGCTAGTCATTGGATCTCAGATTGCACAAGAGTTCAGGGAAGCCATATATGCGAGACTGGGCCTCACAGGCTGTGCAGGAGTGGCCTCTAACAAATTACTGTCTAAACTGGTATCTGGGACTTTTAAACCAAATCAACAAACAGTTCTTCTGCCTGAAAGCTGTCCAGATCTAATACGCGGCCTTGATCACATCCAAAAACTGCCTGGTAAGTGTGGTGCTGTGAACATAGATGAAGAGCATATTGGCAATGCTGAAGATAAGAAATACTGCAAAAATTATAGCTGAAATAATTGAAAAATCTAATTCCTGCAAGCAGGAAAAGAGGGTATGCAGGTGTGTGTTTAGAGTGCTCTTTTGGTTTTAATAAGTTGTTTGAGTTTTGCTTAGGAACGGAAGGACTTCGCTTTTCTTAATTTTTGGTTGTGACATAAATGCATTGCAGCACTTTACGAGACACTTTCAAAAATACTAAAATCTCAGTTTATTTTTACTGAAGCCCGAACATTGTGGTTGGTACTAGTTTTAAATACAAACTACTTTAAACTTAATGACTGGAAACCTACTGCCAGTTATTCAAACTCCAATAGACAGTTTTATAGAACACCCTGAGGAGTAATTTTTCTAATTATTCTACACTGCCCCTGTGCTGTTGGCCAGGAAGCGTTGATGTAGGCTACAGACACAGGCAGACCTTTGCTTTGTCCCAGTATGGCTTTTCTAATGGCAGATTCTAAAACTGGAATGGAAACTCGCCAAAAATGTTGCTGAAAAGCCTGCACTGCAGTAGTGAAAATAATTGCCAGTACTACACGGGTGGGCGTTATATATGTGTATGTGTATATATATATACACACACTTTTACTTTTCTGTATATTTTTAATACACCTTTTATTTAGGCATTGGCTACAAAACTACCAAACGTCTTGAAATGCTGGGTGTTAGGAACGTGTGTGATCTCCAAGCGTTTCCATCTGCTGTGTTAGAGAAGGAACTAGGCATTTCTGTTGCTCAGCATATCCAAAAACTCAGCTATGGAGAAGATGAGTCCCCCGTGACTCCATCAGGCCCTCCTCAGGTACAAATATTGTGCTGAAATACTTCATACAGAGCAAAAAAAAATTGCTTTGTTTTATACAGCTTTGCTGGACTAACCAAAATAATTACATTTTGTTTGTATTCTCTAGTACAACTCAAATTCATGTATAATTCTTCTGAAATTCAGTTGAGTTCTGAGTGTCAAAGATATCTTAGTGTTAACTGTACACATTTAACTGTGATACTTTTTTTCCTCTTCAGAACTTTGAAGTAAATATAAAATTGAAAGGACTAATGTGGGTTTTTTTTTAGTCCTTTAGCGATGAAGATTCCTTTAAAAAATGTTCATCAGAAGTGGAAGTTAAAGAGAAAATTGAAGAACTGCTTCCTAACCTATTAGACAGGTGACTGTCTTCAGTAGCTCTTTTTGATGCCTGAAATTGTGACCTGAAGGGACTCGGAGCGTATGTTAGGTTTGTCTCACACACTACCTTTCTTCTTTCAGCAAAATGCCACGTATATAGGAACAGCACCTGCCTCTCCAACTTCCCCTTTGGTCTTTTTTTTCTCTAGTCATTTCTCTATTCCGCTTTGGTTGTGCATCCTCACTCATCTCTCTGAAGGACCCTAGGTTTTCTTTCTCTTTCCATAAGTGACTTTCTCTACTTTCAGACCCTTGGTTATCACCGTTTACGCATGCCTGCTGTTCCACAGTTGCTTTTTCTGTCAGTCTGAAAGAATATTTTCATTTCTTCATCTTTCCCTTGCCCTGTGAATCCAGGCAGCATCTGAACCCAAGATACTCAACAAAAACACCCGCATCGCAGGAGGATGCATTTACTCATGCCTTGACTACTGTGACTTTCCTATCCTCCCTTTCTATCCTGTGACTCTCTTTACTTAAATTAACAAAAAGGAGTAATATTCTAGCAGCACTGAACTGTTTCCTGTTCTGCCATGCTTTAACTTTTGCAGCTTAAGTGGGGATGTTTCCTTGAAAAGCAAAAAGAAGAGCCAAAAGCTGAGGATTACAGAGGGTGTAACTGCAAAGACTGTACTACTTTCAATGTAGTAAATAGTGAAACGTGGCAGTATTGCAGACTGACCTGCTTAATTTTCACATTTGCTTCAGTTGAATACTCCTGGAGACAGTATTCACTTTGTACTGAACTTCTAACTTGCGGGTAAAGGGAACCAGCTAGGACCCAAAGTTCCTACAATCTGGAGTCAAGCCAGAAGTCGAAAGAGATCTGTACTGCTTAATTTGACTTTGTAACCTAGATGCTGTGACAGTTTCCACAGCCCCTCTGAAAAACCCTCCTTGTAATACTTCCTGCTTTGTGCACGTTCATGCTCCACAGAATATACAAAGATGGAAGACAACCCCACACAGTGAGATTGACCATACGCCAGTTCTCCTCGACCGAGAAATGGATTAATCGGGAAAGTCGTCAGTGTCCTATTCCACCTCATCTTATTCAGAAATTTGGAAAAGGTAAACTTAAGAATTTTTGAAAGTATCAACTTTGTGCTGCTGCCACCTAACTTCTCTGTAAAATGCCCTTACTTCATTTGATGATAATATTCCATACATTTAATATTTGGAAACTTTTCCATTACTTGCAGTGGATGTATCTTGATAAGAGATGCTAACAACGTATAGAATTTCACTGTAGGAATGACTTCTGTATTACTACCAGGTTTTAACCCAGTCTGGCTGGATTCCTAGCAGTAAATTTCTTGGTGGGGTGGGAAAGGGCGACTGGGGGCTGCTTCCCAGATTAATAATCTGCTTTTCTCTGTTAGGAGTTTGAATTATGTTCTCAGTTTTATTATGTAATAAAACGTCTTTTTGATGTACCTCTGAAAATTAGTAACGTAAAGGCTCTCATCCTTCTCAGACTTAAGCTTTCCAACCAGCGATTGCAATTCATTTGACACTTCAGTCGGATTGGGGTGAGGAAATAAATCTGAATCACTGCTGTATCAGCACACAGAATCACTGTTCCCTGAATTCAATTCCTAAATGACTTCTTGCAATCCTAGAGAAGCTAATCAAAGTCTGTGTAGCTTCTCGCTTCAAAATCACTACTGGACTTTGACATTGGAGGAGACTAACAACTACTGTCAGCTTGTATAGTCTGCAAACTCCAATAAACCATGTTATTACCTATGTTGGGGTAATGTTATATAGCTACATGGCCCTGTAAAGCCCTTTTTGGTAGAATTAGATCATTTTTCAAATCTATTCAGCTGTGCTTGTATTCTGTAGTTCTTCTTTCCTAGCCTAAGTACATATATACTATAGAGAGAGCTTCACAGGTGTGAAATTAAGCATTTTTACTGAAGAGGGAAAAAAAGAAGTCAGTTATTCAGGACATACCTGACAGGGCAGAATGAACATCTTAATGACTCTACTGACATATTGTTTTGTAAGCCTTTAGCAGTGTTTGCCTTTGCGATTTGCTGTTTAAATCAATCTTAGTCAGTCAGTTACTCCTGATGATGTACATTGCTTCTTTTCAACCTTTTTTTCTTCTAGAGAGCAGCAGCGTTATATCTCCATTAGTTGATATACTAATGAAACTCTTTCGAAAGATGATAGATGTAGCTCAACCATTTCATCTTACCCTTGTGAGTGTCTGCTTCTCTAACCTCAAAGATCTTCCTAGCAGCAAGAAAGGATCGATTGGTTTCTATCTAAAGCCGATGTCACCGCCATCACACTCTGGTAAACGTGTCCGGGTAAGCTGAAAGACACTGAAAACTATCTGCAGATAAGAAAGTTCTGAGATATTTCCATCTTTATCACGTAGATTTAAACCTTAGCGGCTTTGGAAGTTTTGGGATCATCAGTTTTATTCACCTGGTAAAATGAAGATTTATTTGGGGTCTTCTGAGCAAGTGTTACTTGTTTGCTGTCTTTCATTATACAGACTGCTTAAAAAAGATCTAATACTATCTTGAATGGGACAGCTAGGTTATCAAGCCCCTTAACTGAAGAACAGAATTCACTAAGGGAGAACCCCAAACTTATGTATTCTAAAAATAATTGCCAAATTTGGCTGTTCATCCAGTAAGATCAGCCCTTCATTTAGCATTTGTGAAACAAGAGGCCACTTAGATATTCCCACCCTGAAGCATCTTTTCCTATACACTAAAATCTCCTTGAAGTTGCTTATAATTTATCCTGTTGCTTTTGTTAAGATACTTTCACAGTGATTCTTTACCTTCCTTCTCTAGTTCAGCCTAGAAACTAATCAAAGATTCAATTCTGTAATTGGCCACTAGCGCTAGTTTCCAACCTAGTGAGCTTCTCATTCCTGCTCGGAATTGAACAAACCTCTTGCATGTACTAGACAGTGGAGGAGCTGTCTGTAGAAACGTTGCTAAGTACTTCCACAAGATGCTTTCAGTACATAATATACAAACTTAGTAACTTCAATATTATGTTGTGTAATGAATTTGCTGTTTCTGTCTTGACACGGCAATTTTGCGTATTGATAAACTTGTCTTTCTCAGCTGCTCGAGAATGTGAGGGATAACATCATATCGTGTATTCTAAAGCTCCATAGAATTTTAAAGCAATAAAATGTAACTTCAAGGTATTTACCGCTTTAAAATAAGACAAGGATTCCTATGCGTATGTACTTTTTAAGGTCTATGTTAAAAAAACACTACCGATCATAAGGAAAAAAAAAATTACTGTCTGTTAAGGAATAATCTGAAGAACTTGCTGTTAGTAAAATAGTGCTTGGTAACTAGTAGATTACACAGAATATACTTATGCTTTTATTTGGATTTGTTTGCCACAGGAAGTGGAAGATGTCTTACAAGGTGAGGGAAGTGCTTCTTGGAACCAGAATTGCAACAGAACTGGAACTACAAAAACTAGGAAACTTTCAGAGGAACAGAAAAGCAATATAAAGCAAGCAAGAATTCCTGACCTCCCATTTTATTTGTCTCCTGGTGATATTGACCAGGAAGTCTTCAGGGAACTTCCAGAAGATATTCAAAAAGAAATTCTTTCTGGAAAAACAGAAGCGATCCCTACGGAGAACACTTCGGGTGAGCCATCAGTATGTTTTGCAGCAGAGGCATACAGCGCTTCCCCAAACTCGAAGGGACTGAACAGTGATACGTGCTCTGCAGGGTGCAGCATACATCTCTCGTCAGCTCACGAATCTGCAACTGTTCTGGCACACAGCTCCAGGGCCAGTTGTTCTTCTGAGTGTCCCAGAAGTGCACGGACAAGCAGCGGGATGGAAAAACAACCTACTGACTCTCCAAACTTCAGAGGGAGAGATCTGTCAGCTCTGGAAGCTGGGGTCAGCCAAACTGTTCCATGTGTGGATGAAGATAGACAGGCCTTTGAAACGACTTCTGAGGACAAAACTTACAGTGGGCAAGGAGGAATTGTACTTCCTCCTAATGTAGACGCACAGACTTTTTATGAACTACCTGCAGATGTGCAACAAGAACTGCTAGCTGAATGGAAGAATCAGGAACCTGTCTCCAGAACCTCTACAGGTAATAAACCCCCTGAAAAGCCTAAAACAAATAAAGGAAGAAGGAATACAGCACCATGTTTATCACAGTCTAACAGTTTGCTAAGATATTTTAAACCCCAGTGAAACACTTTTCATAATAGTGACATGGTAAGAATCAGCACTTGAAGGCACTTTAGGTATGAAAAGTTTACTGTAAATTGTAAAGATGTGAATATTAAAAATATATTTTGAATGTTTGACATCAAACCTGCTGGTGACTCTTTTAGTAGTAATGAGTCTGTCATTTTTCTTTCTCTTAAGATTCATCAGAGAAATGTCAATTTTAGTTGTCCTCAAAAAATATTACGGTATGCAAACATATTTTAGTATTCACTGTTAATACCTTCACACACTGACCGGGAGAAGGAATTTTTACTTTAATTTTCATTGAGTTATAGAACATATGCAGTTAATTGCTTCTAAGAACTTGGGAGGGGATTGAGCAGCGAAGATGAAAGCATTTTTCACACTACTGTAATTTGTGCCACTGTTTCTGTGATTTGTAATGGAAATTGCTATTCACATGGCTACCACAATTTCCTGCAGTTAACTCAGAACTAGAGGTACTAGAAATACTAAGGGGTAATGGGAAACATTACCTCCAAATGAATCACATCACCAGCTTGTTCCTGGAAATTAGTATATAAAAGTGGTTTAGGTTTGGTGCTCAGGATTCAGAAAAGGACAAACAACTCTGTGTATAAAGAGCAGCTTTTAATGAGATGCTATATACAAATTCATCAGACTTTTCTTCAAATACTTAATTCCAAAACAGTGAAATAGTTGCTAATTACACTCGCACACTTCTAGTTAATAAACATGTTTAAAGTCTCTAGTACACAAGATGTTTGCTTGTTTCAATCAAGAGTACATAATTGAGGTAAGAATTTATCAAAGTGTGTTTAAAGCTATGGCAAAATATTTGACTACTGTATTTTAACATTGCTATAATTTATATCACCAGATTCTCGTGTGTGTGTGTATATATATATTCTCTGCATATAAAGTGCAAAAATATTACAAAACATCACCTGATTACACTGAAAGCAACATCCTGTACTTTGATGGCACTTCAGTGTAAATTGTTGCATCGTTCCCAAGAACAGAGAAAACTAGCATTCACCATTTTAACAGTTACGCTTTATAAATTTCCACGTGAACCACAATTAAAATAAACTTCATCATCTACTATAAAAATGAATCCAAGATACATGTGACTAAATGCTTATTATTTTCCACTTACGTTTAATTATGGTCTTCCAAGCTTTTCAGTCCAGCTCTCGTTTCAGTGATTAAGTTTATGAGAGTAGTAGGTAATGCTGTCTCCACTACAGAACAGGGAAGCATTCCTCCTAGTTCTGGCTGAATAAATACAACTAACTTAGAATGCTCTGGATTCCTGCAATGAAAGGAGTAAAACCCTTCAGTTAACACTTGTTGCTATGAAACTTACGGAGATGTACAAGTGTTTACAATTTATAGTCCATCGATTACAAAAAAGTGGAGGATGAATAAAAGTTTCAGTTGTTTCAAAAGATGGTCTGAGTCACAAAACTGATCTGCACAAAACTCTTAAGTTTCCCCAGAATAAAACTGTCTAGATAAAATTTAAAAAAAAGCTGTGCGTTTCAGTAAATGTTAGGCTTTGTATAGAGAAGACAGCTGAGTAACCAAAGATGCTAAAATAAGGGGGCTTTAAATACTTACTCAGGCAAAGGGGAACACACATAGCCACAGGGATTGTTATAGCCTCGGACACAAGAGGGAGTTGGAGGGCAGCTGGAGTATTCCACGCTGACAGCTATAAACCACCGCACACAAAAAGCAAAATCATATTAATTATGTATGTCAATCATATCACTCAAAAACACCGTTTAAAAACAAACTACTCCAACTGCTATCAGATAGTACAAGATATCGCAGTATGGTCACTGATGTGTTCAGCAATTCCATTCTGTACACAAAGCACCTAAAGGACATTAAATATTTGTGCGAGTAATTCATTAAACGTAGAAGTTTCTATAGATGTTTGGGCAGGCACACCCAAGTATTATCCTTGAGATGTGATTACACATACCTAACTGTTGAGGTGTGGTTTAGTTCTGGAGAGAGAAGTTGGTTTGTCAGCAGATGTCATTAATTAGTAAACACAACTAGAGAGAAGATGAGGAAACTGCTGCACACGTGCACAGTAGTAGTTAGGAGAGGTTGTTTTGTTTAGTTGTCCATTACTTTTGCATAGTAAAGTACTGTAAAGAGTACGGCTTAAAAAAACCAATAGGTCAGTAAAGTTCCAAGATGAAAAACGTTGTTTTCTGCCACGTACTAAGATCCGCACAAAGGAAAAAGATTAGCACAGAAAGGAAGCAGCAGTGAGATATTTTCCTGGTTGGCCATATATTAATCATTTTACATTTTGTGTAAGTTTACAGAGCCAAACTCAGAGAGAATCAAATATGGGGCGAATTAGCAGTTCACTCTAAGAGCATATTAGGCAAGTAGCATTTGGTCAGGAAGCCACCTAAATACAGAAAAATGTTATTAAACAAACACTACTACTACTTTTTTTTTCAGAGAGCGCCACAATAGAATAAACAAAGAACACTTTGAAGATCAATTTCGATAGTTTCAGTATTAGAAAAAGCAACTTTGTTTGCTCTTATCCTGTCATTAGGCTGCAGAACTTACTCTACAGCCATTCACCTCAGGATCTGCAAAATATGAAAACATGCAGTAGTTACATGCAACTTACAGTTAGTTGTAAGGATATCACCAGGATATGGTTTAACATGCAGCAGGTCAACAAAATCTCTTGATGAAATCAATCCCATACCATAACTGTGTGTTACACTGTGGTATATGCCAGTGTCCTACAAGTAAGTAAAAGCAAATTTTTTTTAATTAGCATGCAAGAAGCTAAGTTTTATTTAATTAGCAAAGCAGCATTACATGTTAAATAATGAGGATGTGGCAAAAACGGATTCCTATTTGTCTGTATAAGACAACAGTTCTCACATCCAGCTAGTGCTGAACTAACAGCCAGGGAAGGGATCTTCCAGTCACACAGGTAGGGATTCACTGCCATTCCTTGTGGCCTAGATTTGAGGCAGGAGTATAGTTTTTGGGTGGAAAAACTCAAAACGTGCACATTTAGTATCCAGGTTTAGTGGAGGTAGAATGCCTTTTTGCATTAAAATACACACGCTAGATTGCATGTTGCGTTCCAGTGTATAATCTGTTAAGATAACTTGGTTCCAAAAAAAAAAAAAAGCAAAGAAGATAGTTGGATGTACCACTACATCCTAACACCTGACTGACTCCAGCAGAGGAAAGTGAGAGAGAGGTTCAGGGAAGACAAAAAGGGGAGGATTCTTTTTTTTCCCCTCGGTTTAGGGCGTACTTTCATACAGTTGAGTCATTCATGCATGTGTAATGTGTTCCGAGACCTCTCTCCATCATACGCAGGGCCGTCTCTCTCGAGTGGTTGGATCAAAACTGGCTAACACAGAACTGATGTTCTTCATAGGATTTCGGAGTTCCGGGTTTCCATGTTGCCTTTAACTTTGGTGATTTTTTAAATTTGCATAAACTATGCTCACAGAGAAGGGAGCTTCCCCTACATTTTCTCCTCATTGTGTCTCACTCTACTCTTGATGGAGACTTCTGTTGTTTTCCATGGACTGAATTCTTGGCATGTTTGAGGACGTTTATTTCATAATAAATATTTAAATTTACCTAAATACTTAACTCCTAAGGGGAAGGACACATTTCATACCCATTTCACATAAGCAGCAGGTTTAAAAGTTTTTACTGACCCAGAACATATTTTGCACTGAGAGCTTTCCTCATCCAAGTAGAGGTCTTTTTAGTCACCATAATTCATGCAGAAAGAGTTAAAATAGAATCTTTGTATTAAATTATCATATTACCTGGTCAATCCTTTCTAACAGCTTGTAAGATTGTAATGCTTTGTCCCATTTGTTTCGATATTCAGGAAGATACATAAAAGGAATAATTTTACTAGGGACTTCCTTAATTATCCCTTCTCCACGGTATCTAGATTGTGTAAAAAACAGATATTGAATTCACATTTACGAACTGGAAAAATAAGTTATACAATAATAAGCATCTAGCAGTTGGGGATGCCAGGCTATAATCAGGTAAACTACACGAATGTGATTGCTCTTGATAGCTTGATTAAAATTCAAGTACTAATAAAAATTATCATTCTGTAACTGATTTTTAAGACCATTACATTCTTGGCACCACACATTTTAAATTAATTATTTGTGAGCAATTAGATAGGAACCTGTTAATTTAAATATATGCAATTCATCTATTCTTTTCTATATAGATACTTTCAACCCATTTTGACACCGATTGCAAATCTTCTCACTATTTATGAACTAGCACATTCTGGCTTTTCTCCAACTTTCGTTCATAATCTTCTGAGGAGTTCAAGGGAAAGTTCACAGATGGGAAGAGAGGCCTCTCACAAGGAAATAGGAAACTCCTGCAATGCTGGGAACTGCTAACTAATACCGGGAGTTCTCAGATACTAGTTCCTGGAGAAACTGAATCGCTACGCTAGGTACTTGCAGACAGCAATTAAATGCAAAGGTGAAGGATGCTGCGTGACAACAGATGAAGTTCAAAGGAGACTGTGCTTGGAAACAGTTTAAGAAACACGAGAACAGATTACAGACCCTGATGACACATGAGCATAAGTCAGAAAGAGCAAAGTTAGCCAAGTTCAAACCCAAACAGAGAGGCCCTGGGAAATCATCGATCTCTTTCTTCACTCTGCAGCAACTCTTGTCACCACTTAGTGCTTTGGTGGCGTGAGCGCAGCGTGGGCGTATACGACTAATCCAGAAACTCGCTTCTCCACTAACTACAGCAGGTCTTATGGTGACGGAAAACATTTTAATGCCTACTGAAAAACAACAAATGTAAGCTGTGGCAGGACCAGTTAAAACCAGCATATTAATATTTCCATAACACCCACGAACTTCTGTTTACCAATCTCCTAAGCAGCTCTTGCCTGCATCCTGTAATATCTTCCCTCCTAAACTCAGTGTGAGTTGTTAATCAGGACGACTTCTAAAATAAAAGAAAGGGCACACTTGTAAAAAAAATCTCCATTTCCAGTTTTTACAGTGGATTATTGGGAACACTGGAAAAAGAGGAAGTAAGTCTGGTGAAGACCGCTTGGATCACCAAATCTAGCCTCACTATCTTAGACAAACTGCAATACATATCTCATTGTTTTTCTTGAGCTTAGGTGACATAATTCCAAATAAAAACCTATTCGGCCTTGATCAATCACCTTAATGCTTCCCTGAACTCCGCTGAAAATATTTCACCTGACTGAAGCAAGGATCTCTATTGATTTTCACTACCAGATCCCATACTGATTTCTTTTAGCAAGTAAAGCAAACTGTTAATACTCCTGCCAATTAAAAAAGAAGCTCGCATTAGTGATATGCAGTTAATAAATATTCAACGTCAAAATGATAATGGGAACAGCTATACTTTTGCTCCTAGAAACAGCTAGTACTCCTTCACAAAAGACAAGCTAGGGACCAGTACTGCTTGTTAACGTGACAAAAAAATGTACAAAAATAAATGAATGAAAGATTCTGGTTCCCTGTACCAAATGGCAGAAAACACGATGATGCTTCTCCTGACTGCGAGGAACTTGCTATGTACAGATCTGAGCGCAACTGAATACAGCTTCGTGCCTGATTAAGACTATAGCATATCATTTTTCTCTCCACAAAAATAAGTCGGGAACATTCTTATGAATTCTAAGCAACCAGACTCTCACTCCCTCACATCCACCTGTACTGAAATAAGATCTGAAACACAATAATAATGCCACACATAAAGTATGCAAGTGCTTATTAAGATAACAGTGCTTTTAACATATTCTAATGAAATGTTACACTATTTTCCACTGTAATACTGTAGAGTAATTCTTCTGTAATACTAGTGATAGAGCATCGTCTTTTGTAATTAATATCTTCTTTGCTCAAATCTACAGAAATAATTAGAAAACTAAGCAAGACTTTCAGATTTAGAATATCAGTAATCACAAACATCTCATCATATTGAGAACAAAAAAGAATCAGATGCAAATTTTCTCTACTGCCTATCTGTCTAGATTGGCGTTTAATATAATTTAATACCCATCAGGCATCTTAATTAAAAAAAAAAAAAAAGAGAGAGAAGCTAAGGACATGTTGCAAGTGTCCTCTTTTCATCCACTTTTGCACACTTCTCTTCAGTGAAGATTTTTTTTCTTTCCCCTGGTTTAATGAGCTGAATCAGCTTGCTAAACAATCAGCAGGGTGCCACAGCCACCATACATGAGAAGCAGGATTGCAGAGCCAGGAGAGCGGTAGGAATGTAAAAACTAGAGCCAACTCCATCACTGACAGCAAGCTGTGAAATCAGCTTAGTCTGCCTCGCCTAACTCCACCCTTTGGGCCAAAACTAGCTGCTTAACAACAGCGCAGAATTCATTGCTCAAGAGAAGGAAGGACAGCTGGAGTTGCTGCTCCAGAGATTATATGACCTCCTTATTCTCAGTACAGCTAATTCAGGTGCCAGAAAGAAAAAGGTACAAAGGACAGATAAGGTAGAGCCAGAGCATAAGCATGTCTGCATGTGTATCAGTCATTTCACAGATAGGAAAGGGTGAAAAGCAAAGCCCAGCTGGTAAGATGTAATAGCTTGAATCGAATATTCCATCGAAAAGGGTCACTGACTTCAGGGCAAAACTATGACTTCATATCTACTTATTCCATAGTAGTAAGTGCTATATAGCATTTAATTTTCATCACTCATTTGAAAATTGCTTGGGAAATCCATCTCTTGTATTCAAGTCCTACCGCTGACCCAGTGTTACTCCAGCGTAAAATCTTCTCTACAGCTACCAAAACTAAACTTAACACTTTCACGAAGGCCACAACACGGTTAACTTTTCCACCTCAATCTTGGGTGTCACTGTTCAAAAAAGGTGTTATTCATTACAATGACAAACAAAATATAAATACTTACATATTTCCTGCATACTCTTTTGAAGGCTTTGAAGAAACTGTAACATTTTTCTCAAAGCAGAAAAAGGAAAAATAAAAACTTAGCAGTTGATAAAGAGTTGTCAACTCATTTTAAAGGAAAACAATTTTAAACACTTTTTGCAACAAAATGTATTTAATAAAAATAACTTTATAAACAATATGAACTAATATTTTCTTACTGAAACTTTTATCACTCTCCATCCTGAAGTATCTTGACTATATGATAAAATTTTTTCTGAAACTTCATCCACGATTTTCTTATAGTCCATTTATCTGTAAAGATTTAAAAGCAATTTGCTGGTATATATAAAGCATTCCTTAAAGAGCAAAAAACAGAGGGCTCATTCCTGTATTCCTTCCACAGGCTTTAGTATACCTTAACTGAGTATTTCTAGCAAATTAATTTCTTACTAATCACATTCAATTTCAGAAAAGGACAGTCTTTATTTAAACAAAATGCTATAATTGACTTCCACTCCGGGCTACTGAGAAGTAGCCATTGCTGTAGATCTTGAGAATTAATTACAGCATCTAGTGAGACACACTGTTCACTCCGTAAATCATTACTCCACATTAAAACCTCCCCTCCTTATACAGTTTATCCCCTGAGATTCCAATTCTGCCATGATTTGCTAAAGCCATTAGACCAGCAGCCAACTCGTGTAGTTAAACCGCACGTGGCTCACGAACAACTGAAGAGAGATTTTTCTTACATCTGAGCTTTATACAACAATCATCATAAGCTGTGCTGTTGTGGAAACTCTTTACCACCCCAGCGCTGACAGCTCCTGCGTGCTGGAGCTCCCTTACCTCTCCACCCTCTCTCTTTCCCTCTGCAACACACGCAGTACCACTCTTGTAGCTCTTTCTCACAAGAATATCAACTCTGGTTCTCAGGCCAATAGCACTGAACGCTTCTGGACCAGTCTCTCACACAAAGTTATCTTCATACCTAAACCTTCACGGGGCTGCCTCGTGTAAGGGGGTGCACAGACCCCTCAGAGCCACCTCAGTGACACACGCTGTGGAAGCTGGCCAGGTGCTCGGTTTGTGCCCCCGGAGGAGCGCTGCCCGTACATCACACACCCTCAGCCGGGCACAAACTAGCGGCGGGCTGGCCGGACCCACCAGCCCCCGCAGCCAGCTCGGGGAGCGCTGACAGGCAAAGCCGAGCTCTGAAAACGCGGCGCAGCCGAAGGCCCGGCCGGCGGGACACCCCCCCCTCCCCGTCTCCGCGGAGGCGGCCCTGAGGGACGGCGGACAACCCACCCGGCAGCCCCCCTAACCCCCTCTCCTGTGGAGACGGCGCCGGGCGAAGCAGTGGGTGGGCTGCCCCGCCAGCGACGGCTCCGGGCAGGAGGGAGAGGAAATAAGAAGATAACAGCGGCACTCCATGCTCACCTCAGCAGCGCGGCACGAAGCGGAGCGACCTGCCCCCAACCCCGCCCTCCCACCGCGGGGCATGCCGGGAGTTGTAGTCCCGACTTAGCGCCGCGCCCGCCGCCCGGCTTCGACTACAACTCCCGCAGGGCCGCGCGGCCGTCTCTGCGCCTGCGCGCCGCCATTTTGCCAAGGGGTGCGGTCCCTTCAAACTCGCTGCGCGGCAAAGCGCGGAGGAGCGGCTGCTGTGGGGTGGGGACGCCCGGGGCACCTGGGCCGGAGCCAGGGCCGGGGCGGTGCATCGCATCGCATCTCCGCGGTTGTTGTGGAGCTGCTTCTGATTGATTCTTGTGAGGGAAAGGGGGTCGGGGGTGCCCGCCGCGGCTGGGTCTTGCCCGTACGGGCCCGGCCTGCCCTGCCCGTCCCGGGGCGTTGTGTGAGGATGGGCCCGGGGGTCTCTGCCGGTGCCGCTGCCTGGGCCGGCTCCTCGGCGTTGCGGGGAACAACCGTTTCGGCCTTGGAAGAGCTGGTCCCCACTGTGCCTTTTTCGTATAAGTCTTTACGCTGCTATTGCACGGTGGTCCTTGTACGCATGTGATACAACAAAGTTGTTAATCCTTGTTCCTTGTTACAGCACCTGTTTCCTTAACACCTTAACGGATTTTTTTTCAAGTGGTATTTTACCTACAGGGGTGAAATGATCTGTTAGGTTTCTTTTGGTGACCTTGACCATTCCAATTACAGTACTTGGGACAAGCCTGCACTTCCAACTCTTCAGTTTACAGTTTGTGGGGTTGTGAAGGCAGCTTCGGTTGGGCTGACTACATTGCAGAGGCAGGATGATTCAAAGTGCTCCTGTGTGGCTTGTAAAATTCTTCTGGTGTGTTTATCCATTCTGGTTATATAAAGATACCTGCAAGGATAACAGCTTCCTATTCTTGTTACACTGAGTTGTTTAGGGTTTTTTATACTAAGCTGCTTTTACTTCTGTTTTTGTCCATGAATGCTACTCTTGTGCTGGTTCTGAAATCACAAGTTATGATACTTCTGTGTGTCTTTGCTGAGCTGTATGTTTGGTGACAGATGTCAGCAATTGTTACATAAAATCCTGTTCTTGCAAAAGCAGAGCACTAAGGTTCCTTTAGAACTAGTGCTGAGCTAGACTTTCCTGCTCTCTTATTATATTTTTTTCCACTACTAAAGTTTGAATATACAAGAAATTTTCCCTATATTTTTTCCCAGAGCCTTTATTTTCCGCCTTTGACTTTTTTAGGGGCAGCACATATGTATGACAAACTTATTTGAAAAGCAGCAAGTTGAATAGCTGAATAGTAATTTTTAGGAAAAAAAAAAGAATTACAGAACAAAAGTAAAAATCTCAGGTTACAAGTTATGAGAAGACATTTCAGTGCAGATTATCACTTGGTTTTTGTTTCTCTCTTCCATTTAGATTGATTAAAAAGATGAGTGAAGATTCTAAGAGGAACCTGGAAAAAAACCATGACAAGCTCAATAAAAGAAAGCAGTGTCTGTTCTCCTGATTCAACAGTATCTTCTCTTTTAACAAGCTATACCATTGACGGCAATAATCCATACTCAAATAGCTTGATTCACTACAAGGACAAGCTTTACAGCTCTGCATCTGAGGCTTTGGAGGCTTATATTGAGGATTTTGATTTAAGTCTCACGTCTTCAGAAATAAGCACTGGAAAAATCTGCATATGTCAAAGCACTCCCAAACAAGTTAAGCCTTCAAAGCATCATGCCAAAGAAAAACATGGTATGGCTCTGCAAATATGTTGTTTAATGTGTTTGCTGTTCTTTTTGCTTTGTTTTGCATTCACTGCCAATGGTATTGCAACTGCTTGTCTCATACCAGGTGTGTCTTGTTGAAGGAATATTCCCTGCACAACTGTGTGCAAGTCTTTATGGTATAGTAAATGATGCTTGGTTGTGGCTAGCAATACTTGTCATTCTCTGTAATGCTTTTTTGTAAATGGTGGGTTGGTGAGAATTCATGACCACGTGCATAGATGCAAGAATAAATTCCACAGTATGGAATAGAAATTGTATTTTCTATATGTGAATATATGCTAAAGACAGTGTAAATCATTGCTTAAACTTGAGATTTGAAAAAAAAATCTCAGCTTCCTTTTCAGAGTAAGTAACATCAGAATCTAATTAACTGAAGGAGCTCTCTTAAATGCTGCTTTGTCTTAGAAAAAAGTTTGCTTCTTATCCATTGATTTTTATGGAATGTTCTTCTGGACCTGAAGTCTAACCCATCTGGGTTACATATATGGGTTTGAATTTGTAATTATTAGTTAGCTTGAATAAATAAATACTTAATTGGTTACATGAACTTTCATGAGAAGATCTAGAGTAGACAACGGTGCTTGAGCTAATTTATATTGCAAATGCTTTATCCATTACATCTAAAATGACAAAGTTCTAAGTACAGGGAAACTTCATACCTGAAAAAGGATGCTTGCCTGGGTTGCCTTGGCATGGGCAGTTATGGTAGCATATTGTATTATTCAGGGCTTTTTTTTCTTCACTGTAGCCTATAACCTTCCTCTAGCTTCACGCCTTTCCTTTCTCTTATCAAGACAGCTGCTTTTTAGCTGTGTTTAGTTTTTGTATTTTTTCTAATACAAACCACCTTCTACTTATGTTAACTGATTTCCCAAAAATAAGCATTCTGATTATCGCTAAAAACGAGAAACTCTTCTATGAAAGATGTCATCTCCTTACATTTTACTCTGAAGTTTCTCCATTGCTGTTCTTTGCACAAGTCTAATTAGCTCTGTTCACATGTTAGCTAGTCTGTGTTTATGTTTTGTATGTTACAATAGTTACTGGTATTACAGTGAAAGTGAGGGGAAAAAATAACTTCCAGGTTGTAGCTGAAGAAAACCTATTTTTGTGTATCGATGCTACATAGTTTCAGTAAAAGAAAGGATTTAATGCTATAATTCTTTCATGAAAAACTGTCAAATCTTATACAGCATGTACACTTCTGTAGAATCACGAAATGGGTCCATAGGCCCATTATCTGGCTACTTGTCTTGCCACACTATTGCTTTTAGCCATCTTTTTCTCTAGTAAATGTGCTCAGTTTCAATATGGGGACAGTCATCCCTAACGTTACTGTGTGGAGAAAGTGTCGCTGCTAGGACTGAAATACTAAGGATGTACCTGCAAAATATACAATTCTGACTGTGAAACTAAAAATGGGCTGTAGAATGTTGATTTCTTGTTTCTCTTAAATAAAAAATTAAGTACTCAAAGCTGTAAATGTTGTGTACTATGAAAGGAGGCGTAACTTTTGACTGGTAAGGTTTTTAGCAAGCTTCTGATTAGAAATGGAACTGCTCTTTGCAAGAACTGTAATTCAGTAGCCCTTGGTAAATAACATATTTCCGCTTTAAATTATTACTTCATGTTGGATCTTGCAAATGTATCCTTTTGAAGTTTATCAGTTCATGTAAAATATCTTTGTTTTTCAGCATTGGATGATTTTAATCAGCATGCTTCACCATCTAGAAGGCAGACTGAGTGTGACCCAGACTTGATTAGTCTTGCGACGGATGATCTGTTAGCGTTTCCAGCAGATGGATCACTGCCCTTTGTCCAGCATAGCCCTTTTAAATCGAGGCATCAAAGTAGCGAGCGGAACAGAAGGTCACTTAAAGCATCTTTCTGCCCTTGCCAAACCTCATCACTCGATACTGAAAGCGGTTTCAGTCTCCAGGAGAATGGGAAAGCTGTCGCTCACCAGAATCCACGCAAAGACTTCAGCAAAAAGACACGCGATGCATATACACCTGTTAGATACGATTCTGTCTCCTCTAAAGGAAGTTCGAGACCCTTGTCTTTTGAAGAGAACTCTAGCACTTTTCCGTTTAAGAATTACCCAAGGTGGCTTACCAGTCAGAAGTCTGACTTAAGTGTATCGGGGATAAGTAGTATTCCCAATTTTCACTACCCAGTCTGGCTTAAGAGTTGCAACCTTTTTTCTGATTTAACTGAGGAAAGCGATGGTCAAAATTCTAATATACAAAGCAAAGCTTCCACTCCACAGACTTTTGAGATCCTGAAAAAAAGACACTCTGTAGGTAAAGACAGTTCTAATGTTTTTGAACAAAATGGTTGCCTGGATCTGAGAGATGATAACAAAGTAGAAGAAAGTTGCAACTATGACAGCCCAGATGCATGCTTCCCATTTGATAACTCGTTTTTGAGACATACTAAAAAGCTGTTCAGAGGTAACTATATACCGTATAATTTGTTTTATAATTTTGAGGATATGTGTATAAAGACATGTACATATTTTTTATACCAACACTTTTAGCTATGTTAGTCTCACTGCCCCATACAGTAGATTTATTCACTTCTATCTTTGACAAATGACTCAAAGCGCTTACTAGTAGTTGACAAAGTTAAACAGTTTTTATACTGTAAGTTTTCATATATAAAGCAATATTTAAGCATTCCTTTTACAGCAAAGTATTTATTACAGTGGCATATTTAGTACCTTACTGCAAGATAATGACAGTAATTCCATAAATATTTTAATGAATTTCAAGCATTAAGTTAAATTACATGAAGCGTAACCTTGGGGGGGGAGAGATTCCTAAACGTAGTGTAAATGAACCTGTCAAATTGGTTAAGAAATACCATTCGTTGTGCAGTCTTTTTCTCTACTTTACACAGTCAGCAGGAGATATTTGTAACCTATGTATTTAGGTTATCCAGTGCCCTCAGTTTATGTAAAAACTTTCCTTGGGCATCTCTTGTGTAGCTACTCCTTGTAGCAAGCCATCGCTCTTCAGAAGCAGGGAGGTGGTCCTGTGGTGAAGCACCATCTTTGTATTATGAAATATCAGCAAGATTTGCTTTGATATGAGGGATTAACATTTTTGAAGTGTTAATTCCCTTCACTTCTAAGTTTATTCATTTAAAAAGAAAAATATTTTTTCTGTTATACAAAACATAAATACCGATCTCTCCCTTTTTCCAAGAGGTTATATATAAATACTAAGTTAAAATGTTGTTTGTGTTGTGTATTCAAAGCAACAAAAAGCCAGATGTACAAATATCTGCAAAAACCTTTCTAATGTGTATGTATGATGAACTTTACATATCTTTGTCACTTGGAGTACTTGTCTCAACCTATTTTTAAATGCGAGTCGTGTATGTGATTGTATATGTGACTTGCATGATTTCTCTCCCAGGTGTCTGTAAAAGCAGCTATTAGAAGAACCTGTACAAAATAGTAAGAAAACTAACCTAAGGAATTACAGTATTAATAAGTAATATTTAAATTGTCTTGTGAATTAATTATGTTTTCTATAGCATGAAAGCACACTAAAAACATTAAATAATCTACAGTACTGCATATGATACTTGTTTTATGTAAGTTAGGAAAAGAAATGCTCAACTACTTTAAATACTCTCCTGGCTAGAACCTTGCAGATCCTATTTGGTACTGATGCCACACTAAGATAACCAAAAGAGTTGTACTGGGGCTGTACTCTGTAAAATAATTAATCTGTAGTAATTTTCCAGTATTACATAAAATTAAAAGTAATGTGGAGATAATGCCTTTGAAAAGAGTTGGACACGTTTTGTCCTTATTTTTTAGAAGACCAGCTTGAGCTACATACCTTGAAGGCTGACAGAGGTCTGGAGAGTTTAACCGAAGATTTGTCAAATGCTCTGGAAAATGATGGCAGTCCTTCTACAACAGATATACTAGGAGCAGAAAGATCATGGGAAAATGCTCCAGGTGCTTTGTAAGTAAACATATTTTGGACTAATTTGTTCATGAAAATGCATAGTGTATTTAATTGCTTTTGTATATAGATTATAAGTAATGGTGCTGTGGCATGTATATAAAGAAAGGATTTACTATTTGATTTCTTGCTAAATGTTTGATATTTTGAGGTCAGGATATTAGTGCACTGCTTTCCCTTTTTCATTGACTTGCAGAGAGTGCTATCAATATTACTAATTGTTGTCTCAATATCTTTGTATATCAATGATATAGAAGAAATATTTACTTCAAGAGCAAAATTATATAATAGAACTTAAATTGACAGATTTACTAGTTTGATTAATAGCTTATGAAAAACAAGTTAATAGTGGGAAGTCCATTTTTTTTAAAAAAGCAGTGTGATCTTGGGAAGTTTTTGAGCAGTCTTGGGAGTGAAATTCCAGTTTGGGAACTGAAAGGTTATTTCACAGTATCAAAGAATGCTAAAAATCAATAGAATTTCTTGATTTCCTATAGATTTTGAGAAGCAGCTAGGTGTATGTTGTTCTGGATGTTGTTTCCCTTTACCCTAGAAGATTTTGAACTACAGGTTAATTTTAGCGATGTTTAACAGGTGAGTAAAAGTCTCAAACTGCAGCATTCCTGCTAGCCACCAGGATACCCACATAGGAGAACATCACTGGAAATCAGGTTCATTAATCTCTGTTTCTACGAGACCTCTAGCTTTTGAATTAAAATACCTTAGACACTGTAGAAGAGTTAGAGGTCAGTAAGCAGAAGGTAACTATTTTTCTTTAGATATTGAATATTAATTGAGGAATACCCATGTGTAATAAATTATAGCTAAGAAGTCCTTACCTTGTCTTTTTTATTTAGTTGCTTTTTATGGCTACCCAGGTTTTGATTATACTGGCAAAACTGGAAACAATAGTTCTGTGTCTCTCTCACGTACACCAAAGTGCTGACGGGACTACTCAGTGCCCCCTTGGCGTCGCATTGATGCGATATATCTGGTTGCATCATAATAACTATATCCTAAAATGATTCTTTTAGTTTATAAACCTGTTGTTATTCTCCATTGTGTTTAATGTTGGTTTAGCAAATCACCAGTGCCTGCGTGCTGTGAGGACATGGAGAATGCTCTACCATTCCCCAAGGCAGATATCATACATAAATTCTTGGAAGACTGTTTAAATGACAAAAATAAGGTCAGTAAAATTGAGTATTTATTTCCAAGAGTGCCCAAAATATGTAAGACTGGTAAATGTTAGAAGGGGAATACCTGTACACTGGTTTTTCTTCTTCTATAAAATATAAAGTAGAAGGTCTAACTGCAGTAGTTCAGTCATATTTGAGCATAATGAATTCATACAGTTATTAAATCCTATAGTCTAACCCTTGGTCACTATTATGATTAAGAAAGCATCTAACTATTAAATACTTTGCTTAGTAATATTTTGACTTTTACACTCCATGTTTTGTTTAAATAATAATTTTCCTGCCTTGAGTAAAGGAAGAAATGTTTGTTATTGATGTGTTAAATACTACAAATTTCCTAGCCTGGCTGATGTACTGTTGGGTATGAGTCAAGTTCAAGAGGTAAGTTCAGTAGTATATTATTATTTATGCTGTTGTACATGAATTGGATCATGGATTGAATTTATTATTTTGAGTATTCATTATTTTATTATTATTATTTTATTCTATATTAATCAACTTCTTGGCTGTCTTAAATCTTGTTCAGTCTTTCATTGTGATTATATGAACCCTTTATTCTTGTCTTAGCTAGGGAGATGAGCAGTGAGCCCAGTATTCTAGTTGAAAGGCATACTATTAATTTATGTACTGGCATGTTTCCTTTACTTTCTGCCCTATTGTCCTTGAATCTTAACTGCTCTTAAGATTCTGTTTTCCCATCTTGTAGTAAACAGAGTATTACCCTTGAAGGTCTTCCACTGTGGCACATACTTCTGTTTCCCTAAGGAGTTAATTGACACAGAACCTAACGATGTGAATGAGTAATTCACATTATTCTGTCTGAATGGTGCTTCACTGTATTTCATCCTTCACGCTTCCCATTCTCTTGGTTTTGCTAGCTCATCAGATATTTCTAGGCATAAGTATTTCTAGATTATCCACACATTTTTGTCACCTTGAGTTTATTTGCTCTTTTGATTATAGAACGAGCAGATATCGTATAGATGCTAATTACGTGAATAAATACTTAACTTGCTCTGTCAGTTATGAAGTGTCGAAACATGTTCCAGCACTGCCGTCATAGTGTGGCAAGGACTGATGGTCTTAATATTCTTGAATTATTTTATACAAGCCAGGGCTGAGCCCTTTCTGTGTTGCTTCACATCTTCCTAACAATGTCTGTAGTCAGTGATTTTATCGACCGTATAGTGGCATAAATTAAGATGAACCAGTGTAGCACCATACATGTACAATTTATAAATAGACCTTTAAAGAACAGGTAGAGGGGAAACACTCATAGAAATTAGCCTTTACGTTGTTTCAGGGAAACTTCTAAAGTTGTTTGGGTTTTGTTTTGGTTTATGTGCACTGCAGTACACTGCAAGATCAACAAATTCTTTGGGTTTTGGTTTAGGGAAATACTTTGTGTGGCGGTCATCACCACAGGCCCCTTGAAGCTTTGAAATTAATGTTGTTTAAACTTCAAGCAATTCAGGGACGTTTATGCCAGAAAGAAACTGCTGAGCAAAGGGAAGAGTTTGAAAAAGTGAGTAGTCATTTGCCTTATGTTGTATCTTGTCAAAATCGATGTGCTTGTGTACGTTTCTGAGAAAAATTGGTAGTCCTTTTATAGGCTACTTTACCGGTCATCGCTGCCAGCAGATTCAATCCAGTTTGCCTCAGGAGCACACGCTCAGGACTGCTGTGCCCTGAATCCCCTGTGCCTTGCTGTGCTGCTGCAAGCTGGAGGCTCTGCTGCCTGACGCTGCGGTCTCCTGTTCGTGACAGCAGGTAGTCCCTCGCCAGTGGCCCCCGCGGTGCTCCAGAACGCAGTACTTGTAAGCCAGGAGATGGCGACATTCAAGGCAGTACTGCGTGTGCTGTTCTGCTCTGGAAAAAGTTGTCTTCTGATAGTGTCCCTGTTCATTCCAGGCTTTCAGGGGCATGTAGCAATTTTTTCAAAAGCCAGACATTCTCAAATGCTCTATCCTTGCCTCCTTTGGCATCAGCGAGTTGGTATTTTGTGGCACTTCTGTTTTAAAATTATTTCATAGACTTTATTATCTCTTTTTACTTTTTCCATAATGTTGCTTGCATTCTTAAACCCTATGTCCTATCCTCAGTAGAGAATGAAATGCTCTATATATGTCTGGATCAGGCAGGCTAGGGGGAATAGGCCAACATGAAATTCAACAAGGGCAGATGCAAGGCCTTGCACCTGGGAAGGAAGAAACCCTCGCTATTGCAAATGCCCGGGAGGTCTTGGTAGGTACAAGCTGGCAGCGGAGGAGGACAGCAGGACCTGGACTATATGGATAGGAGCACAGTGGATCAGGAGAAGCGTTTGTCCCTTGGTATCCCCTGAGCACATTTATAATACTGCATCCAGGTTTAGGTCCCTCACTTCAGGAGAGACATCAATACGCTGGTGGAGGGACACCTAGGTGGCTGGGGGCTGCAGCACTCATTTATGGGGGGGAGCCGAGAGAACTGGGTTTGTTCAGGCTGGAGAAGTTTTAGGGAACTGAAATCTTCCTGCACCTACGAAGAGGGTATCAGGAAGATGGAGCCAGGGTCTTCATAGTGGTGCATGGTGGAAGGAAGAGAAACAGGCATAAATTGAAACAGGAGGTTCACACTGGACATTGGGAGAAGCTTTTTAGTCCTCAAGATGGCCAAGCACTGGAACAAGTTTTTCAGGAGAGGTTGTGCAGTCTCCTCCTCAGAGGTTTTAAAGATTTGACTGGATAAAGCCCTGAGCACCCTGCTGTAACCTCATAGCTGCCTCTGCTTTGAGCAGGAGCCCACCTCCTGAGGTCCCTTCTCACCTGAATGACTTCATCATGCTATAAAGCTGTTGGCAATACTTTCTAATGCAACGTGCTATAAAAGTTCCATGTTTTCTGTCATATTCAGCTACTTTTCCTTCCTCGGTTAACAATTTTTTTGGTTTTTTAAGCTTTTTGAAAAAGCAGAGGCTGAATTAAAACTGTGTGACAGCGAGATAATCCCTCTTACTAATTCTATTCAGAAGTAAGTGACCATTAATTTTCTTAATTTTCATTGTTTTCAGAAAGTACAGAAAAGGAACAATAATAAGCTGAGAGAGTTTTCATGTGATCTGAAAACTTTGTTAAGAATAAACCAGTAACGAATAATTAAAAACATGGAGCAGAGACATATCTAGTGAATGGCTGCAGAGATGTACTCTTGTAAATAAAGATTTGTATTTCATCTATATCAATAGATCAAATATTGCTACACATAGATGGACTTTAAAATAATCAGACTTGGAGAAGTTTGTAGTATGGGACAAAATATTTTCTTTTTTCACTACAGTGGAGAAAATAATTGCTAGAAAACGTATTCCATTAATGAAGGCAGCAGAGTCCTACTGAACAGCTATAAGTGACTCAAGAAATAAGTTTGAGAAAAAAGCAGAATGGGAAGCAGGGTTGTTTTATGCAGAACATTTGTTTCAACAAAACTCAGAGTTGCAATATAGTTTTGTATGTAAAACTAAAGATTTTTTATTTAAATACAGTAACTTTCAGTATTGATATGCTATTTTATGACATGATGTTTTGCAGTGTTTAACATCCTGTGTTAAATACCTATTCTGTAATAATTTCATAGAAACTGTGTGTTTGTGTGAGCACCTTATTTGAGAAGACGTATTTAAAATGTCAGTTCCAGAAAATGTTTAATCTTTAAAAAAAAAAAAACCTAGTGCATTTTATAATCTCTAAAACAGAATAAGTGGAACAGATAGACGTAGAGATGTAAACTGTATATAATACCATTCAAACTGTTCAGCTGTTTGGAAAAAATCAACATCATTTTGTGTTAAATGTAAATAGTAATATATACACTGTTGTTAAAGTCTTCATTTTTCATAATCTAGGGCTTTACATCATTTGTCACTTCTTAGAAGTCTTGTGGAAGATAACGGTAACCAACAAGAGCAGACTGATGATCATGAAGATAAACAAGAAAAAAAGAGAATAATCTGTGAAGCTGATCTCTAAGAATATTTTAATATTGTGTAGTTTAAATAATTTGTCAGCCTGATTACTGGTCACAACTTTTTTAAAATCTGAACCAGTGCATGTTCTCAAAAATGTTGTATTCAGTATTTCTGTACATATTCATTCTTTTCCTTAATTACTTCAAAGCTTAATCGAGTATTAGTGCTGCCATTAGGATCTAACAATATGTGACAAGACATACCACTTTTTAAAGAATATTTAATTAAAATAATGTGAACATTTTCATGGAAGAATCTCTGTGTGTTTATAACTTTACAAAAAAACTAAACTCTTTAGCCAATTTAGTCATCACTTCATTACAGGGCCTGTTAGAAACAGGGGGAGCTCAAGATCATGTGTGAAGTTCAGCAGTAAGGTTTAGCAATAATATAATTACGTAGTATTTTCAGTGCTGTTTCTAACAGGGCTTGAATTGATGTAACTGTACGCTCCTTGTTCCCCGACCACAAACTTAACAACTGTATTGTATCAAAAAGTGTCTGAAGTCTTTTTGAATTGTCCTCCTTTCACATCCTAGTAAAGCCTGGTGGTTTTGGGGAAAGAAGGTCCTTGTTTAGAGGCATCCTGCTCAGGAGCACAGAATGTGTTACAGCTGAACCGATCCAGCAGCTGGTTGGCAATGCTACTGGGAAGTCCTAATCTCCCTTCCACTTGCCTTGGCTTTGTTCTTCGCTTTAGAGCATATAAAATCCTTTGGTGGGCCTAAATAAACGGAGAAGTAACAGATTTATTTTTTTTTTTTCAGCATAATTGAATAGAATTAGCTTGTGAAAGCCACTGATAAGCACTGGAACTTGTGCAGGGGAGAGAGGAGTAGGACTTATCCCATTTGGCAACAGCAAATCGAGAGACAAAGAGAAAAGCTGTAAGTAGCAATTTGAGTTGTGAATTGAAATATATTGACAACATTTTGAAAGAAGCCTTTTGTACCTCTTCTGAGGCTTATATAATGTAGCCTAGCATTTTACGTTGTCAGTAAACAAAATATGTATGGCAAGATGCCTTTCTAGTGAGCTGTTTGTTTTGTTTTAATCTGGATATTTATAGGTACACATGAGAAAGAAGGTACCTGAGCACATACTGATTCTAAGAAATAGAAACCAGAAGAAAAAATAGAAGGAAGATTAGCTATCTGTTTTCCCCATCTTTATGTTAAGAACTAGTAAGTAGACAGATAATAAATGACTTCATTTTATGACTGTCATGTCATAGTGAGAACATAGGTAGGTCATAAGTAGCATGTAATAATGTATTTCAGACAGATTTTATTGGTCTTTCTCAAATGCTGAAAGCTAGATCTGAAATCATAGTACAGAAAATGAAATTACTTATCTAGAAAACTTTGTTGTAGAAGCTTTTATAAAGCATTGCATTGCTGAGACATGAATGTACAACTGATACTGTGGGTATAACTGCTGTGTGTATTGAGACACTATCTGTTTGCCAGAGGTCATTTTTATCAAAGGAATTCAGACGGGCAAGGAAAGATGAGTTTTCCTGATGTCACCCATGTCTGAGTATGGGTCACAATTAATTTGCTCAACTTTTGCACTGCTCTGGATGCTACATGTAGGTAGTTACACGTAGTGTGTGTATGCTGCATTGTTTGAGCTAGTACACCTCGGATTTTCTCTCCTGTTCCTGAAGGGGCTTGTGCCTATGTAGCTCACAGTAGAAAGGTGGATTTACTCATCGAGGTGTACAGATACTGCTTAGAGTGCTGGTAGCACAAGCGAGGTGGACTCAAAGCAAGACTTGATGCCCTGAGGGTACTTAGAAGTTATACCACGCTCCGCTTGTATCCTGCTTGCAGGGTACACAGGACAAATACCTTACCACTTTTCTTGATGTTAGGGCAGAGTTTGTTTGCATTAATTCCACCTTGGAGAATCCTCATGTCTATCCATATTTGCGAGATTTTTTTAATTGGCCTCCAGATACTTCTCCTTCATCAGTTTAATATACTTTGGAAAATTGCAGCACAACTTTTTTCAGCTTTTTTTGGCACACAGACCTAGGTAACAATGACAAGAATTGTTGACATTATTGAGTATTTATATTTAACTTTGTATTGGCCAGGTATGAAGGGCTTTGATCATGGACCTTGGATAAGGTCCACTGTGTGAGGTGCTGTACTGCACAAGGCAAAAGTACCTTAATTATATGAAACTAAGCAACAAATGAGTGACACTTTCTAGTTGTAAACAATAGAAATTCAAATAAGAATAGAAGTAAAAAAAACCACAATAAAACACCATTAGTCAGTAAGTGGAGACAACTGGTTTCACATAAAAATGTATTTTTAAATGCTATCAAGTTTTTTATGGCTGTTAAAGAGAATTTTAAAGAGGGATCAAATCCCTTATGTATCAATAGAAAAAAGTAACTTTTTGGTTTTATACGCTGGTCAATTCTTGCAGTTATAGCTGGAGTTTAGTTTGCTTACAAGTTAGAATAAAGAAGTTGCCACTCAGGAAAAATAACGGAATATGTAGATCAAGTAGTAAATAAAAGTAATTGCCATATCCAAGATGTCAGTGATATTCTTGTCCTTGAGGCTAGATCAGAAAAAAGGAATTTCATTGAACTACAGTCTTTCTTAGTGACAGTGGGAAAAACAAAAGGGCAGGCAGAAAGACAGAGACCAGGATTTGGAGGAAATACTAAAATAGCAGGACTAGATAGAAGGAAAGTCACTGTTTCTCATCAAGTTACAAGAATTGTTTGCTAAGGATGTACAGAAGTATTTGTGATCCTATGTATTTGCATATACAGGAAATATTTTGAGGAGGGCACTTCCTGAATTACAGTGTGTATATATATCAGTAAAACGGAGCTGAGGGAAGTAAAGGCTTTGAAGACAAGTATTGTGCTCTTAAATCTTGTGAAGATCCTGTCTGTGGTAAGACACTGACTTGGCATGGTGGGAGGAAAATAGATGGGATTTTTGTCTTGGGGACAAAATTTTTGCCCTTTAAAGGTTTAATGGGAGTCCGTTGTGATACTGGTCTTGAAATGGAATGACTCTATTCTGCAGTTATCTTTTCCTCTGTAATAGTCCATTAGCATAAGCAAATCTTTCTGCATCACTGTATTCACACTGATATAAAAAAGTGCTGATAGAGAAAAACTTAATTTCAGGCTCCGGATATCATGAACAGTGCGGCCAGCAGAGGGTTAATTGGGCAAGAGTTTATACCTGGGTTAGTCTGAAAAGGAGGATCTGAAAAACTGCAAACCCCGTAGTCACTCATTATCAACCTATTAATTCTTTTCTTATGTAACTCTGACACTGCCAGAGCAGTTGTATTTTGTTTTCCAAGAGATGCTTTATGGATTCTCGTGTGCGTATGTATAAAAAAAGTATCTGGAATTGAGGAAACCTTTGAAAACGATGATGTATATTTTCATTCTTGTTGATCATGGATTCTGTGATCTACCATGGTTTTTAATTTTTGTGTCCTTACTCAAAACACTTGGTCAATTTTATAGTTGGTAGGTCTCTCACTGTGCAGAGAGAATTGCTGATCAAAGGGAAATGAGAAAAACTTTTCATTAATTTTAATTGACCTGATCCTGCTGTTGCAAATTTGACTGGCCGAGCTTTCACAGCTCTTCCAGAACAGAAAAGAAGGGACTGCTGAGCAGAGATGGGCTCTATCTCGTAAGGAAAATAAGCGCTTCTTTAACTATAGGCCTACCACCCTAGGAAGGAAGGCTTTAAACCTGAATTAATGGGGACCGATGACAAAAAAAAAAAAGTATTATCAAAGGTGACCAGAGGTGTAGTAACTGTGGACATAGAGTTTTTATAAAAAGGATTGAAGCAATTCAGGAAACAGGATAGTATGTCTACTAAACACTTAAGAGGTCTGTACTAGTGCAAGCTGTATGGAAACTAAATGGAAGAATGTACAAGATTCTATACAAAGTTGTGATTTAGGCAATGTAAATGTTTATTTGGTGGGATGTTTAAGTTGGTAATGAATCAATACAGAAAAAAAGTGGAGGTGGCTCCTGAAGAAAAGGGGAGGGAAGGTATGTTTCTCTATGAATGTTTACTTTTGTACTGAAGTCTAGAATACAGAGGGAGATAATTTGTTAAAAGTCTCTTTATGATAATAAAAGGAGAAAAAAGCCTGAGTGCCGTTATGTTGAGGACCTACCATTAAGACCACCAAACCAAGAAGGATAAGATGGAAAGAACAGGTTTGTGAACAGCTGACAGTAATCTGCCTTGAGGAGAAATAATAGTTAACTAAATACTTATTGGGGAAAATAAATTGAATACAGAGTAATATGGGTATTTTTAGACTAGGGTGATGTCAGGTTTTGATGTAAAAGGAAAAGGTTAGTACAAGAGTTGTCTTACAAGGTTTTCAAGATTTTTAGAATGGAAAAGAGGAAGAGTAGAAAAAAGCAACTACAAGAAATTCAAAGATCTGTTTGCAAAATCCTATGAAAAAAGTCCAGGAAAAAGGGGCTCAGGAGTTTGGCAGTTTGTAAAAATACATATATTTAAGATATAGTTGCAGGATATCCTAATATGGAATAGTGAAAATAAATGAAATATGTCTTGTGGTCCTCAATGGTCTTCAAGAAGGAAGCATAATGGAAATAGTTAGGATTGTCTCTAAAGATGAGTCATCTTGGACTTCTGTGCTTTTTGGAAAGTCCAAAGCACAAAAATGAGAGACAAGGAGGAAGAGCTGTCAAAGATAATAAAACAACCCAAAAGTTCCTTATTGCTTATGATAGTAAACAGTAAGTGTCTTAATGATATAAGGGAGGACCAAGGAAAATTTTAGTCTATGACCTCCCTGCAGAGGGTAATAAATGGTGTCGGTGAAGGTATAATGTTTATTTAAAACATCAACAGCAATGGGTGGTGGCTAAAGCTCAGGTTAGGACAGGGAAAACATGATAGGTCTTATGCAAGCTGCTTGTGTTCAGTGAACTACACCTGCCAGCATTAACACTAAGCTCTTGGGGAAATGGCTAAAGCTATCTTTGAGTTATCAGTAATATTTAGAACTTAGTGCAGTCCCATAATGGTCTAGAAATGGGACTAGCAAAGTAACTTTTAACAAAAAGTCAGCTAAATGATACCAAAGAATTCTAGGGCAATAAGCTTAACTTCAGTTTCCTAGAAATTCAGAAGTAGATAATCAAACATGAAATCTGTCAAGGAAATGAGGAGGGGGGGGAAAAAAGGTAAGTTATTACAAACATTGTGTGTTACACAAACTTAGTTTCCTTTTTATGACTGGGTAACAACATTTAACACTTGAATTCCTCTAAACAAGGAATCATAATCTATATTAAGTTATTTTTAGGGAAGTCTAAACGTGGGTGCAAAACAGTACTTGGAGAGCAGTTAACAAAGAAGTCTATTGCTATTCTTTATTTCCATAATGTGATGGAGTTAGAGAAGATCCAGAGGAAAGTGACCGAAACGATCATGGAGATAGAGCTGCCTAATAGGGAGAGACTAAAAAGGCTCGGACCTTCAGCTTGGAGAGGGGAATGTGTGTTTGATGTTGCTCAAATCCGACAACACAGAAACATAGACGGCCTGAAGTAGCTAGTAGGAGATCTGTTTAGGACTGAGAAGTGCTCTTTGTTTTAACCTGCAAGCAGTAAACTTAGAGGTCAGGGAGTATCAGCAGGTTCAGAAAAGACTTAGACAAAGTTACGAGGTTTTTCATAGACTGAAATCTAAAGGGAAGAGGCTATTCCCTCTGGCGTCTCTCATGCAACAGTTGTGCGCTTGTGAAGTATGAGAGGTGCAACCTGGAAACAGTAGCCAGGCTATGCTCTCCCCTATTGTTTCTTAAAGTCTTATCGGAGAAAAAATGCTGGGTTGGATGTACTGTTGGTCTCGCCTAGTAGGGCGCTTCCTGTGTAGTTAGGTCCATTGTGGGAGGGTAAAATGTAACAGTTGCAGCAAAAGTGATTTAGGCTTGTGATAACCTTTTTAACAGTAATCATGGAACAGTTTGGGCTGGAAGAGACCTCAAAGCCCACCCAGTGCCACCCCTGCCATGGGCAGGGACCCCCTCCACTAGCCCAGCTTGCCCAAAGCCCCATCCAGCCTGGCCTTGACCACTGCCAGGGAGCCAGGGGCAGCCACAGCTTCTCTGGGCACCCTGTGCCAGGGCCTCAGCACCCTCACAGGGAAGGATTTCTGCCTCACATCCCATCTCCATCTCCCCTCCTGCAGCTTCAGGCCATTCCCCTTGGCCTGTCACTCCCTGCCCTTGGCACCAGCCCCTCTCCAGCTTTCCTGGAGCCCCTGCAGGGACTGGAAGGGGCTCTAAGGTCTCCTCAGAGCCTTCTCCATAATAACTTCTTCTACATAATAACATGTAAGCTGGGAAATGGGTTGCTGAAGAAGTTCTGCAACTTCAACCGTTTTTGTGGTTGTAAAAGTAGATTACACAACCAGCCAAAACTGTAATTTAAATATATTAGGTCCTTAGCATAGGTAAAGGAACTAGATGACATCTGCTTTTTTTTTCCCCGAGTATTGGATGGTTCAGACTCTATCTCATCGTCATGTTGTGTCTTAGGGTTCATGTGATACATGAATAATGTTAAGTCTGAATGTGGAAATTGTCAGAACTTTCGGTTGTAGTTTAGTGAAGAAGAGGTTTTTGTATTGCACCACATCACATTTCTGCACAATGGTACTGCACTAAATAACATTAGTGTTACTATGCAGGAGATGATGAGTCACTTCCCTGGACTCTGTAACATAACTGAGCACATACTGGAATTAACATTCTTTTGCTTCAATGTTTTTCTTGTCTTTTGTGGACTAATCTATTTCAGCTTTACTAAATGGATAACCAGGCATTTGAAATGCATGGAGAGATCATACAAAGTTCTTCAAAAGGAAAAGAGTGGCCAAAGAAAGAGGTACAAGTAATTTTCTTTTATGGTGCTATCAAAACATTATTAATGAAGTCAGTCTGAAGATTAAACCCTTGTTTTGTGATATGACCTAATCCTGTACTATTAAGAAGGTCCTGAAGAAAATAAAAGCTCTAAAGGGTTATGATTGCTGAGGTCCTAAAATGCATAACTTCATGTGCACTAGCTAGGATCTGAACTGAGACATAATTCCCTGGCCCCACTTAAGTTAATAGCTAAATTCTTTATGCTGTAACTACTGGACAAAGTAATTATCTTTGGAGGATTCCCCACAGATTTTAACAGAAAGAGCTACTTAAAAGCTCATCTTGTGGTAATGTTTAGTATCTCCACTGAGTTACACATTAAGAGTACTGTTTCATCTTTTTTTTTTTTTTTTCTTTTTTGCCCTTGAGAAAAGTAATTCTCTGTAATTTTCCCATTAAAGTTTTTGCTGCTTGGGATTTGAATTAACTTCATGCAATAAGAGTTGGCATATAGCTCATCAGCCGTTACATTTGTTTGCAGTCAGCAGAGTGCTGTTTCTTGGCTACAAATATACCAAGGCTAGTGATTTCCTTACAACATAGCTCCACATGGTGTTGCTGAGGTTGAGTGTCCTGTATTAGTTATTATTATGTAATATGTACAGCATTCTTTTGACTTTAAAAATAATTATTGAATTGGTGCCACTGCTGTGAAAATGCTGTAAATGAGAGGTCCTTCAAATCTGGAAAACGGGGATTTTGAATGCATTTAACTACAAAGCCTTGTTCTCCGATGAGACTCTGTGGTCTGAGTGCTACTGTTGTGATATTTAATTGAACGCAAGCTTTAAAAAGAGAGTCATTTAAACTGAAGAAAAGATTCTGAATGAATAGAATAGGGTGATATTTTGGGTGCTTTTCTGCTGGCAAGAAAAATGTATTTGTAAAGAACTTTTGTCAAATAGATTCATGAAAAAAGTAATTTTGTTAAAATCAGCAAGTGATCTTCAATTTTTTTTTTTCATTTGTGATTGTCCAGCTTAAGAAATCAACATTCATAGCTCATTCTCGGGCACTCACTGTCTGAAAAATCAGGCTTTTAAAGGTAGATCAAGCTGTGCACCCAGAATCAGTAAAGGGTTTTAAAATTTGAGCCAGAGAATGCAGTCTCTATTCAACTGAAGCTGCGACTTCAGCAGCAAAAAAGGTTAAGGGACAAGAAACACTGAAAATTGTCACCGAGGTGATGCTTCATGGTGCCAGAAATGCCTTGGCCTTCTATAAAGAATTTGTGTGCTTCTGTGTGGCCAGCTGCTTCTCCTCTTCACCCTCCTCCAGCAGCCTGAACATCCACAAAGGAAATTTTCAGTAAAGAAGCGATGCCCAGAGCAGTTAGTACAGATGAAATTTCCCCATTCTGGCCTGTCTTCTCCACTGCCAGGGAGCTGGGCCATGTGAGATGTGACGTAAAGAGGAAGCATCATTTCTGCCCCAGAGATGAAGGTTTGCTATGAGATCATAGAATCACACGCTGGTTTGGGTCAGAAGGGACCTCAAAGCCCAAAGCCCCATCCAACCTGGTCTTGAACACTTCCAGGGAGCCAGGGGCAGCCACAGCTTCTCTGGGCAACCTGTGCCAGGGCCTCAGCACCCTCACAGGGAAGGATTTCTGCCTCACATCCCATCTCCATCTCCCCTCCTTCAGTTTAAACCCATTCCCCCTTCTCCTGTCACTATGCCCTTTTGTAAACAGTCCCTCTCCAGGTCTTCAGTGTTTTGTGATATAGATTAGAAGCAGTAATGGAAAAATCTTTAAGTGTTTGTAAGACCCCAGGATGATGAAGACGGGCTTTTACTTGATGAAATAATGAAAGGACAGCAACAATCTGATAACATACTCTGTAAGATTTCCCTGTACCAGGCCTGGTAATTTGGCTGTACCTGCGTCTCTGAAAGGCATACTGTTTTGATTATGAAAGAACTATCACAAACTTTCTCCTCTCTTAGATCTAATAAAGCTTTCTTTCTTTCTTTTTTTATTTGGGGGACTTTTTATTAATTTCAGGAAAGGAAGGGCAGCTGGTCCTTAATGAAAGTCTTTCTAGTTTGTCTGTTGGCCTGTGTTATCACCACCGCAATAGGAGTGCTGACCCTGTCCTTGGTCTATGTAAAGAACACTGCCTTTATCAAAGACACGGGTGCGAAAGACGATGGTACAACTTCCCCAGAACCAGATGAAACAAGTGTGGATATCAAATACCAGTTCCTGAATCATCTGGGAAAATCAAAGGTAAATTGTTCATCTTGTGCAATAATATCCTAGCATCATATATAGAAGTTTAATGAATTAGTTTCACCTAACTCTTTTTTTAAGCATTAGGTGATCAGTCTAACCTGTTATCCAGGCTTCTTTTACAATCCATGGGGAGACACACAAACTTCCTGACAGTGTTACACTCCAATTCGTAACAGATGTTGGAGGTGGTATGGATCTCTGGAGGGCCTCTCGGAGAGCTAAATAATTGCTCCAACAAATTGGACTTGCAAGACCAGGCGATCATTTGATGTGTGATTCTGAAATTACAGAGTATGAAATTCTGAGAAACAAATCTAGAAAGATCAAATCTTAATGCAAGCTGAGTAGCACACTAACCTTTTTGTTCTTAGGACTGAATTCAAGCAAATTCTTATGTTGCAAGAAAAAATGAACTCCGTGATCTTGTTTAGTGAGCTAAAATGAATTAATCGACAAAGTCATGGAGCCCTAGGAATGATGTAGTTTTTGTTTAGGTGTATTTTGATATTTAGAGAAATGTATGCTTTGAGCAAACTCTAAAGGCATGCTCCATCTTCTAAATATATCTTTATATAAAAAATAATTCCTGATTAATTTTTGCTTTTCAGGATAAGAAGGATAGGAAAAGGATAGATTAGATAGTAGTGCATTTATATATAGTTTGTTTTGCACTTTATATATAGTTTGCACCCATAGAAATTCAGGAAAATTTCTTACTCAGGAAATGTTCTAAATGTTTTGAATCTAAAAGTTTAAGCATATACGTAACTGATTTCCTAAATCCAAGTCCACGATGTAAAAAGAGGAGGAGCAGATAATTTTGTTCTTGATATCACTATTTATCTCTTGTTTGTAGAAAAAAATAATATTACATCATGACATGAGAAAGTATCTAAATGATTGTGAAAAGCAACTAAAATACATACAGAGAGAATCCTCACTGAGAAAAGGAATAGGTCCCTTCAGTATTGCCCAGACCAAGAATTTTTCTAAAGTATTTTTGGAGTGTTTGCTCACCACTATCTGCAATTAATACAATTCTCCACTCTCTCTAACTTTACAGGTACATAACTACCCAGGTGGTGAAATTCAGTGGGCAAGGTTCAGGAACGATGTAAATGAATATCAAAGTGATGAAGAAATGGAATTTGGAAAAAGTATCAATAACCATCGCTCCAAAATGACTTTTGGAACCTTGCGGATCAAGAGCAAAGGGCTTCGGGCTCCCCACTGGCATTTTAATGCCAATGAACATGGCTACCTGCTACAGGTATTATCTGGTTATTTCAGCTTTCCAGTTGGTTTTGCAGTTTAAAGCATCATGTATATAAGTAAAAAAAAAAAAATAATAAATTTAAAATTTACATATATATTATATACAAATGTTAACAGGTAATAGAAGTAGAATTACCATTGATTTATTTATGACATTAATTTTCTTGCTTGAAATAACATTTTCAAATGGAGATGCTTGAAATAGGCTGTTTAATGTTGTTACCTGCAAGAGGACCAATCACCTGTAGCTTCCAATGAAGGATAAAAACTGAGGTCAGAGGAGACTCTGGGTACCTGAAAGTTACAGGATTTTATGTACTTATCCAAGTGCTTACAATGATTAAAGTAATTATATTATAGAACCATCATGGAATCACAGAGATGACGGACCGTTAAGGTTCTTAAGAAAGCCTCTGGCTCCATCCCTGGTACTGATGCAGGATAAGAATACCTAAAGCATATCTGACAGTTTTGTTCAGTTTTTAAGTCTTCAACAACGAAGCTCTTAGAAGATCAAAAAATAGTTGTTTCCCATCTTTCATCACACAAACCATTAGAAAGTTTGTGCTGGTACTCAAACCACATTTTTGGTTTTTGTGCACACACACAAAAAATAATCCTAATTTCTCCTTGTCTATCCCCATTGGCTGTGGAGATCCTCGGATAGACTTTCTTTCTCACCACTTTTTATACATGGAAGACTGTTTTGTTCCCATAAAATCTTTTCTTTCCTAGATCAAACACCCCTCCCTTTCTACCCCCAAATAAATCTTCTTTGGAAGAGTTTGCCCTTTCTCACCTGAGCATCAAAATTTCAAATCCATAAAAATACAGAAAATAAGAGATAAATAGAAACTCACCTTGACAAATTCAAGATAGCATATTAATTTGAAAACAAAATGATCTTTCTTTGGAAGCATAGGTACTTAGATATATCTCAATCATTAATTTATTAAGAATATTATTCATATTTTGATCAGCATAGAACTGAACAGCTCCAGCTGGATGGGTGATCATCCTTGGAGTAAAGCATTCCACAACCAACCTGGTCCTGTCTCCAGCAGTTTCTGGCCAAAGATGCCTCCTTTAGAGCTGTTCATAGCCTCTTTAGTAAGAAATAGTTTAAGTATGAGCAATGTGTATTTGTCACATGTTCCTTAAACCTCAAATGCTGTCACTTAAAATGCTATTCTGGATTTAAGTTCACAAAGGCTCGTTAGAGAGCGCATCAGGATCTGTTTTCTCCTAACAGCCTTCAGGTTATTTGAATTACTGAATTGCTGCGTATGGATTAAATGAGAGAACTTTCATGACGATCTTTAAGTTCTGATATGCTGTTACAGGGTACTGCCTGGATTGGAGTAATTGGTGCAGATGACAGTGTGGTCACCACATACAATGTCACGGCTGGTCAAGTGATCTTCTTCCCTAGAAACACTGTGCACTGGATAAAGAATGTGGGACCAGAAGACTGTGTGTTCTTGCTGTTTTTTACAACACATGAAGAACTTCAGACCTTGGATGTGGATGATGCATTTTTCTCTACCCCAGAGGATATAGCAGCTAGAGCATTAAAGGTCTGTATGATAGGAGAGCCACCCTCTACCTAGTCTTCTGCACATTAACGTGGCAGTCTGGGCTCTCTCTGTATTTCTGGGAGAGATCCTCTTTAGTCCCATTGGTGTGGAAGGATGTACTCATGTCCTTTGAGTAACGCTGTGCCACCCTGCGTGTTCCTTTACGCACAAGGAAAAATAAATGATGATGATCTCTCCAGGAAACTTTTTTTTCTTCACATTTATCCTCAGTTCATGGAGGATCCTCCATATTTCCAGGGGTGGAAGGGAAAATAACATAGTGAAGTCCAAAACTAATTTCCCAATAGCCCCTTGATGAATTCTGTGGTATGGGAAGATCTCATAGGAAACTATAGATAAGTCCATCTACTTGTTAAAATGGATCTTATTTGAACTGACTGCTTGACAATGTACCATGAGCAAGAATACGGCCACAGAGTTTCTGCTGAGTCTGAGGAATTTGCATGTTCAAACCACAGAATTGTGATAGACCTTCCCACCCTGAAACAGTTTAATGGGAGGTGGATCGAGTTTCTCTTCTGCTCCAAGTCTCTGTGGTAACCGAGAAGGAAGGGCAAAGGAGCAAAACAGAGTATTGACAGGGCGAGGCAATTATAGAGATGGGGTTATGTCCACAAGGCAGAATTTGTCTACCACCAGGTGCTCAGGTGGGATATTCAATGAAGCAAAACTTTAATTCTGCAGTTTGCTGTGTCTATCTGTCAACTTAACGTGCATTGTGTGTCCCGCAGCCACAAGGTGGAGTTAACTTCATCAGAACATTCAAGAAACAAGTAGAAGATCAAGCAGTTAACCTCCCACCAAATTTAAATGAGCTTGTACAAAATGCCACCTACGTGCAGTCTCCGGACAACCTTGTATGGCAGTACTTCTACAACCTCAAAGGTATACATCTAAGAACTTTGTTTGTAAGAGCTCTCTGTTTCTAGAGAGGGAGAGGAGTGGATCTGTAATAGACTCACTGAAACAGGAGTTAAAAAGTGTATAGAGAAGTCATAAGACTTTAAGCAGATAAAATGAAAAATAGATTGATAATACATCTAGTTACTGCCCTTTGAAGATGTATAACCTAGTTCTTATCTCAAAGTAGTTTACCCTTTTGATTTGAATGTTTTTATCTGCAACAGTAGATATGAGAGCAGAATGCCAGTAAGCAGCAGGGCATGTACTAAATACTTCCCAGCTCAAGGTTCTCTACTGTTGTATGTAACCAGGACTGGTGTGTTCCCTGCTACAGTTAAGTTAAGCAAGAACCTAAACCTAAACTTTTCATTTGGAAATTATCACCTGCCCTGCAGCAGATTAGCTGGAGAGTGACTGGTGCTGAGCCGCTTAGATTATCTTGCATTTGCATATGAATAAACATCTTAACATATACCTAATTATGTTTCTTTTATATTTTTCTTTTACAAGTACAGCTTCATGAACAGTATTGAACTATATTCACTGTTTGGTTTATCAACAATTATATTAACCAACCCTCTGTACAGCCTGGATCTAGTGATTATCAGTGAGCACCTAACAAACATAGATGGCAAAACTTAATTCCAAGTAGTATATCGTGTACTTGAGTTTAGTATGTAGTAATGACTTGAAGTTGGCCAATAGACTAACACGCAATGTTAAACAAACCTTATTGGAAACGCTCATTAGCTGCCTTTGTTTTAGGGTCGGCACAATATCCTTTTCCAGGAGGAATCTTCCAGTGGGCTCGCTACCGTATAAATGGCACAGGACTGAATGAAACGGAAAAAATTTTTAGTGAATCACTGAACAAGGTATGTGCTTTCAATTGGATACTGTAGCTATTTAAACACAAGGCATAATATGCAATTTGTGTGAGTCCATCACGGCTTTGTCCTCTATAACAGGGGTCATCACAAACATGGATGATTTTCTGAACGTTTTTGTTCTGCTTTTCAGCATGAAAATACCCTTACCTTAGCTACTCTCAGAATATTCAGCAATGGACTGGGGCAGCCTCATTTCCACTTCAATGCTAACGAGATGGGTTATGTCATTAGCGGCTGCGGACAGGTAATTTGTTACATCCATGAGGGATAAGGCAGTGGAGTTGTGACTGTAAAACAATTACCTAATAACTGATTCCCAGCCCCGATTAATAATACTATAATTAGTAGTATTGGCAAACTTTCCATGTCCAAACTTTCCTTCTCCATGCAAAATTTTCATCTCAGTTACATTTGTGGAAGCTTGTCTAGTCAAAGTGGAGTTACACAAAGAGCAGAATTTGTTCATCTTGTCAAGTTGCTCAGCGAAACCAGACATGCTTATGACGGGGCCCCTGACTCTCCTGAACGCTGGGAGTACAAAATAAAAAGGCAATACTTTTGATTTACGTGTGTCCGAGGAACGAATAAGTAGAGAAAACTTAGTGAGTATTAAGATTTAGAGTACAGGATTTTATTATATGTTTTTCACTCAGTGCAAAGATAAATGAGATGGAATGATGAGACTCCGTACTGTAAGGACTTACTATGTTCTTACTCGGGAATTTTCCCAAGACCCCTCTACCTTTCTGGAGTCTCCGTGAAAGCACTGATGCTATGCCAGCTGATTTCAGCACAGTGCTGGGACTGTCACTGCGTGGTTATCCAATAACAGCACACTGACAGTTCTTCTTGTTGAATATTGCTGCTTTACTTGCCGTAGGTTGGAGTTATTCTCTCCAGTGTCACTGCCAACTTCAACATCGGCATTGGAGATGTCATATTTTTCCCTGTTGGAACCCAACATTATATCAAGAGTGTATGTGATGAGGATTTGTTTTTGATTCTGGCCTACAGTACAGGAAACCAGGTGAGAATTCATATGGGCAAGGGGAGTGAAAAAATGTTCAACTGTACGTGATTTTATACTTCCCTCCTGCACATAAGCTTTATGCTTTGGTGCACATATTTCGAAAGAAATTCTAAGAATATGTCAAGTACACTGACAGTGCAGATTCCCTTCTGGTGTGAATGGTTGGCACACAACACCTAGCAAAACTCTGTACACGGAAACAGGAGGTAGGGAAGACAAAGAGGGCTGTGGTAGGGTGTGGCATGCTCGTGTGTGTGCGCAGGGATATGTGTGTGTAAGAGAGATGGAATTCGGATCATGAGAGATCGTTAGAAGCCTTGAACAAGTCTATATCCTAGAGCCAGAGCAAGGGTGTATTTATCTAAGGTTACACGTATCTAGTGATCTTCATAGCCCAGCGTAAGCCTTGTCATTAGTTATGTACTTTTATATTAATTCATTTTCATCTTGGAGTTGAGGTGCGCTTTAATATTCCCTATTATTAATATTGTAAAAATGATCAGGTAGCTATGATTATTCTTTTTTTAAAATATTGTCTTTTTCTTCGTAGCTGGAAACTCTTCGTATGAAAGACTACTTCCACGCAACAGCAGATCATATCCTTGCTCAGCTTTTTTTCAAGAAACAAGATGAGTTTAAGAAGTTCCCAAAGGCTGCCAAAAAATGAGCCCCTCTCAGCAGTTAATGGCTCCAAGAATTTTTTCGCAATCACCGTGTTTCTAGCAGTACTTTTTGGTACCGTTCTTGCTCTTTGTCCAGAGGAAATCTTCAGAAAAAAGAAGAATTTGGGGTTATTAATTCCAAAAATTTATTTTCTTTTTGTATTTTCATCATGTTTTATTTATAGTGCAATGTAATTTGATTGATTTGTATATTAAAGTAATTTCTACCATTACAATTGCCTTTTGCTCTGTATAACATCCATTTTCCCCCTCCATCTCTTCCCTCACACCACTGAAGCTTACGTCGATTTTCTGTCGTGCAGACAGCGCTCTTATCTAGCGACGTCTGTACACAAGCACAGCGTGTTTGCACAGCTCCGTGTGTCCCTAAACCAGGCACCAGTGATGACAGGAATGAACTCATCGCACGTTCAGGTCGTATTCGCTCTCCTTCCCCTAACTGCAGCCCGCTCTGTGTGTTAGAATTTAAGACAACTAACTCCTTTTCCCTCATTTTTGGGCACCCACCAAATATCTCTGTGCCTGTCTTCTCAGTTGTGTGCTCCTAGGGCTGGGTTTGACCCATAACCTGCTGTTGGAGAGGTTTGATTTATCTGTTGTGTCTTTTGGGTTTTTTCGGCTTCTTGCTTTTATTCCATGTTGTATTTGACTGTGAACTACTCTTTAAAACATATTTTGGTGGATTCAGGCCCTTCACACGGGTGGATGTTAATATTGCCAGTGTAGAGTAGGAAACAGACTGTCAGTAAAAGGGGGCGATTGCATTAATTATAAAAGTGTTAAAAGCCTGGAATTTCTAATTTGTATTTTGCCATCTGATCTTTGGGAGTCCTCAGACCCTACGAGGCCACGGAAGGGTGCGATTAGTGCGCGCGCTTTACTCTGCGAGTAGGGTGAATGCCTTCTGGAAGGACGGCGAAGGGAAGCGCGTTGTTGTCATTTATCATGCCGTAATGAAACGATCATTGCCTCGCACGTCCAAATCAATCAGGTTAACAGCCTGTGAAATGCACTTTCCGAAAGCGATTACTGCCCCGGCAGCTGCTGCAACCGTGCCCTTGCGCTTTGAAAGCTGGCTCGTGTTTGTGAATGCTTTATTTTTGTTTGGTTTTTACTAACTAGCTAGTGTGTTTCAGACTTTTTTTTTTTAATTAAATTTCAGTCTACTAATTGCAGATCCTCCAGCAGAGTACGCTTAGCTATAAGCGTGTATGCAGGCAGACTGACTTCAATATCCATTTACAGATGCACCGATTTTAATTCTCGTTAACCTTTTGCTAATTTTTACTAACACTGATAACACAGTTGTTCTCACCATAGCTTCTTTAGGTGTCAGTCAGTGCAACCTTTGGGCTGGCATCAAGCCTGTCTTCAGGTGACCACAGAGGGATTTAATACTGTGCTGAATCATGTTTCTTGTCCTACCCCTTGGATTCAGGATCCAAACAAGTGGGCAGATCCCCATTTTGTCTTAAATTGCCTAAACTGGCGGACTCTCGTTAATGTTAAGCCCAGAACCTTGTCTAAAGATAAAGAGCCAGACACCTCTGATTTAGTCCTGCTTTTAGGGTCTGAAACTGCTGCTTGTACTTGCAATAGAAGAGTAAGATGTGTTGTTAGGTGCTAGGAGCTACCGAGATACGAGGTTATAAAGTAGCTCTGACAATGTGTGGTTGTTGCTATATGTTGTAAGCACTGGACAGCTGTCAGCCCTACAACTCCTGGTATTATTGCAGGCCATTAATATTACAGCTTTGCAGATAATGTTTGGCACCTACGAGTGCTATATTCAGTGAGTGATGAAATATACTCTCCTCTTTTGTGTTCTCTTTGATTAGTAAATTAACTAGAAGTTCTCTGCCTGCCAGTACTACAGGCCCAAGATGAAAGGACTAAGATGTAGCAAGGTCTGGTTCATAAAAAGATGAGACTTGCCTCTAAAGTCTCCTTTATCTTTTCCAAGCCTTTTTCTTATTTACCCAGAATATGATTAGTCAGATTTTGTTTCAAAAGGTTTTCTAGTCATGAAGTTCTTGAATTGACATGGGAGAGATGGGCTTGAAATGCCATCTGTGCTGAACTTTGTCCAAAGAGGTGAGGACCAAGCTTCTGAAGAACAAAAAGACCAAATCCCAGGGAGGACCCTTATTTTGGTCACTGAGAGAATGGGAATGTGGAATGAACCTCAGCATCTTCGGGTAATTATAATCAGAAGCAGTACTAGGGTGTGTGGGACACTTACAATACCAAATTAATTCACGAAATGCCACGTGTTGAAGGAGGGATGAGAGGTCAGAAATTTTAAAAGCCATTCAAAACATCTTTTAAGCTAAATCCGGAGAGTCAAGCAACCCACCATCCCTCTGCATCCGAGTGAAGTTTGTTCAGAGCAAGTTGTCTTGTAATGGATCTAAGTGACAAACCCTGGCGTGATCACCCGCTGCCAGCCCTGAGTGATCCCGGGGGAGAGAGCGGAGCTTCAAATTTGCTCAGAGGTGACAAAGCTGGTTCCCCGCTGGTGTTGGGGTCGCCAGGGAGAAGCCTCAGGCTGATTCCCGTCTGTATTTCGGGGCTGTCTGCTGCCCTTCACATGGTGAACACAACCCAGCTCCTTTCCTGTTCCCCAAATGCAAACCCTTCACCAAACTTTGTTTTTTCATCTGATATTCACTTGTTGCCTGTGATGTCCCGGATTTGGTCAAGCATAACTGCACTAGGGTGGGCGCCAGCCCTGGATTTGGGTGGATTCTGTGATTCCCCCTAATTTCCCCCTCAGCAGCGGTTGCGATGTTCCACGCTGCCCCCCCCCCGAGGTGCCGTCACACCCAGCCGTCACAGGTTTTCTCCGGCAGCCTGAGTCCCGATGGGCTGTTGGTTTGGCAGCCAGGCTGTGCCCCACTTCCCTTTTCGGGGAAATCCCCTTTCCTGCCCCCTTTCCATGCCAAGCCATTCCCCGGAGGTGACCAATGTCACGCTAAGCAGGTTTTATAGCAGAGGATGCAACAGGGTTTCTGTAACCAGCTGCCATAAACCAGAGGGTTCACGTACCCCATAAAACGCTCCGCGGCGGGTTTTGCTTGGGAAGATTTATCCTTTTCCAGGCCTGGCACCGTGCGTTGCCCTTAAAGACCCACGTTTTACAGCCTGGCGAGGCTTTACCCCCGATGGAGTTTGACCAGTTTCCTCATACAGGCAATTATTTGTAAGAATTTGCCGATGGTGAGAGATTAGCACGGGATTAGTCGGAGGCTTTTAAGCTCCTTGAATCCCCTGACCGTAGGTGGCCAGGTGCCATGGCTCGCTGTCCGTGCGGAGCGCTCCTTTCCACTTGTGCAGGAGCTTTGCTGGCGTTAGCGGAGCTGCCCAACGGGGAGATGCGACTTCTTCAGCCAGCGCGTGGTCTGGGAAGCTGCTCGGGGAGGACATCTTGGCCCCAGGGGTTGATCCCACCAGTGCTTGAGGAACCTCCCAAGATCCCACCTTGTTGCTCTTAGCACGATGTGATGGAGGTGAAACAGAGGAACCCATTGCAATGCAACTGCTAAAAAAACCCCCAAAGCAACAAAAACCCCATGCTCCAACTAATTAAAAAAACCCGTAAGTCTATTGAATTTTTTTTTACTAATTCTTAAGTCTCAGAGTTCAGTATTGTATTTGTGTAGCTGTGCCATAGCCCCCTTTTTGTCTGTTTTCTGATGTCTAACAGCTAAATAGTCTCATCTTACTAATACTGCCATTACGAGGAGTAACCTGCACTCTTCTTCTGCACCGTGCTGTTCTCCTGAGCCTGCGTCATGTTCTATGAACGTGCACACACACAAACATCTCCTACAACGTTTTCCGTTGAGATCCCACCAGCTAAAAAGCCATTTCAGAGCTTGGTAGGATCTCGAGGGGTCTCGATACGGGATGATTTCATAATTAAACCTGTTTTGTACAGCTCAGTCCCGCACCTTCCTTTTCACGACAACGAGCCGTCACACCCTGGGTGAGTTTTATAGATCTCAAAGGACAAAAGGAAATTTCCTGCATTTTATTCGATGTTCTTGATCACAGCCCGGTTAGAAATGTTGAGAAATCTTTATCTTTCTCTGCCAGTGCAAACACAGCCAAACGGAAACTCCAGCCCACGCCCTGACCCCAAAGAGCCCGCACCGTAATGCCTCATCTCAGAAGCTGACGGATCTTTTGAAGGCAAGCCAAGGTTTGTTGGACCCGAGTTAATTTTTGAGGGCTGCGTCACTGGAAATAGCTTACCTCGGTTTATAGAATATTGCTAATTATAGAGGTGGCATCCATTTATAGTCCAGGGTTATCCATTCCCCCGGTCGGGGACTTCCCAGCACCCTCAAAGGTACCTGCCAAGTATTTTGTGGGTTTATGGGCTGTCATTGACCTGGGCAAACGGGAGATGCTCAAGGTGAGCGCAGGTGGCGCGCGGCTCGTCCCCGGGCTCGGCGGCAGATCTACGGAAGAGATGGGTGGGTCGATGCAGGTGACACCGACCCAAATGGTGTTTCTCAGGAGCGCCAGGTGTTCATAAACTCATCCTCCTTTGCGCTGATGTTGCTTATCCTGCCGACAGCCTGAAGTCTTTTAATTTCTTTGTAGCTTCTTCAGCCGTGCTGACCCGCGCTTATCGCAGTGGACACCTCTGAAACAGAGCGTTTCCCGCAATACGTGTGTATATACATACACATTTTGTATATATATAAAATTATAAATGTATATACAACTATAAATATATATATATTTTAAATCCAGCTACCTTTAGTAGTTCAGAAATGTGCTGCAGTTGAAAGTTTCTGGATGAAGGAGGATGTTCAAGTCTTCTTCCACCAAACGGACCTTGCGGCGGAAGCTCTGTTCGAGAAGATGGAAGTTTGATGCAGCGCCTGCCCGCAAATCGATAACGATCTCCTTAGTGCAAACAGTGAGTTTATTTTCTCCTAGGGGAACAGTTGGCAGTGCACAAGCAGAGCTGTTTGCCCAGGGCGGTAGTAGCAGCGACGGGGTTACGTGGAGGTGTAAAGGGGGGTCTGGACCCTGCGCAACGGTTCACAAGCGGCAAATTCACCTTCTCCCGTGGCTTACGATAACCTCGGTGGGTGTCTTCTAAATGCACCGGTGCCTGCCGGTCCCCATCCCTACAGCTTCGATTGCACTTTATTTCTTTGCCCATTTTGTACTTTTCTGGCTCGCTGGACCGTCGCCTGTGTCTGCTGGCAGTGAGCAGGTGATTGGTACGTTGCAAAAAAAAAAAAAAAGAAAAATTAATTTGCTATAATATGGGAAAAAAGAAAGGGTGACCCCCAAAGCAGCTCTGGCGGGAGGTCACTCCAAGTGGGAGATGCTGGGAGATCCCACAGCGATGGGGAGGTCCGTCCCACTCCGAAACTTCTTTTCCTCTCGTAGACTTTAATTACAGAGAACGACATCTCTGTCGGGCACAAGGCAGCATCGGCGTGCGCTGCCGGGCGAGGGAGGAGGGAGGTCGCTTACTGCTCCTCTTCCTTTTCTCAAAGCTCGGACTCCAGGTTTGATACAGCGGTACTCCTGAGTTTTGGGAACACAGCGATATGTCTGTACCGGCGCCAGAAAACATCATGAGAAAAATACCAAATACCCTGTAATAATATATTCTAAATATAATAATAATAAAAGCTCAAGGAATGGAAATTTTCTGCTGGAAATGGAAATTTTCTGCTGGAAAATCTCTGTCCCCTAAGTCTGTCACCGTCCCTTGTAGCCGTAATAGAGCAGTCACTGGGAGCGCAGCTTCACAAGAGACAGAATTGGGCAAAACCCCCTTTTAGCAGGGAACACCGCGGTGCTTTTGTTTATTTGGGCTTGACTTCCGAGGGCCTCGTTTCAGTTTCCCGTCTGATTTTCTTTTCTGCCCTTCGCAATTCTTCACCGCTCCTCCCCGCCCTCACCTCTGTCCCCTACCTGAGCCCGCTCTTCTCCATCCCCCCCTGGGATGTCCCATCTCCAGCACTCGATTCCTTTGATCCATTGGCGAATATCCCACCCCTCAGCCCCCCAACATGAATTTTTTTCCTCTTCTGTTCCCACCTCCATCACCTTTTGCTCGTCCCGGAGGGTGACCGAGATGCCTGGCAGGGGCTGAGCCGGCAGCAGCATCGCTGCATTTCAGGGGGGCTCCCGGTGGTAAAATAAACACCCAAACCCCCATTTTTACTCTTTTTCTTCTCAACAGCTGTTCCAGCCTGCAGCAGGAAGGATGAGTCAGCGACAGGAACCCCCCCTGGTTCGCAACAGCGCGGAAATGCGATAAAAACCTCGATGCAGACGCTGATCCTCTGAGCAGATATCGTCGACGTGCCAGAATTAAAAAGAGCATTAAAATCAGCTCTTCGGTAGGCGAGTTGAAAGTTTGGGATTTGGGTTCACTTTGGATCAATGAGAAAACGTTGGAATAGTAAATTTCTTCCCAGAAATAGTTTATTTTCCAGAATATTATCGTTATCAGGTCAGTTGGAGTCTTTTTACTGAAAAGAAATCAAGCCTCTGCGGCTGAGTGAGGTTATAAAAGGAGAGAAAGAGCCTGGCTCTCCAGGTACCAATTAATTGGACCGTTTCAATTCGAAACCCTTCAGCTCAAGCCCATTATAAAAAAACCACCTAGAAAATTTGTAGACGTGGCCTATATTTTCCGAGAGTGAGCCTGCTGCAGGTAAAACCCAATTTTCTACCTGCCGAAAGCGACCCGACAATATTTTATTCTTTACCGACGTATCAGTTTCTCGGGCAGAATTTTCCTTTTGTGGATTTTCTCCCCCTGGGTTATAGAGGCACTGAAATTCCTCCTTCTTTCAGGCCGATCCATCCACGCAAAGATAAAATTCAACCGATGTGGAAACGTAGCTACGCACCTTGGAGTAGCGCTCGCGGTGGTGTTCTGTCCAGGGGATGGATGAGCCGCCGCAAACCAAGGACCACGGGAAAGGTGATTGGAAGAAATAAGCATAATTTGGTGTTTCCCTCCCTTTTGCAGCTGCTTTTGAATTATTTTCAGGTATTTCAAGCGTTGTTTGGCCAAAACATTCTTCAGAGCAGGGGCTGTAGGTCAAGTCTGAGTCCTTTCAGCATCCCACAGATTTGTTTCTGCTTCCTAACGAGACCGCTGAACTCTTTGCAACAGGAGACCAATAAATACCAACAATAGCGCGGTTTCCGATGCAAACACCCGGGCAAACCCTGACTTTCAAACACCATAAATAAAATCATTGAGGTTTTGGGGTTGGTGTTTTTTTGGGGTGTTGTTTTTTTTTTTTCCCATCAGCAAACGAGCCGGAGCTGAGCACAGCACCCACCTGTGCATCTCCAGGAGCGCGCCGAAGCCGTGCGCGACCACGCCGGATCACGTAAGATTTATCCAGACGCGATGACGTTCCTTTGGCGTCGTGATGGTCCCGCTACAAGGAAACCGGCGCAAGTTTTTTTTGCACGGCCACCGCGCTCCTGCAAGCGTGCCGGGAGAACGTCCCACGCTGGTGCAGCTCGTCCCGCGTGGAAGTGACGGGGCAGCGGCTGGGAGCAGCACGCGACGCCGGCGTGAGTCCGGGTCGCTGCCGCTTTTGCGCTTGCTCCTTGTTTTTTCGTGGCCCACTGGTGGGTTGCAAGAAGAAAGACAACCTGTATCTGCTGCGCAGCTGGCGGGGAAAACCTACAGCGGGTGGGAGATGATGTTTCCCGTCCTCCTTACGGGAACAGCCGCTTTCCGAGGAGCGGAGCTGATTTTTCTCTAGGACTTTCCCTCCCCAACCCGGCGGGCAGCGCAGGCTCCGCGCACCTCCCCGTTTCCCCAGCCAACGCGTTCGGTACCCGGCCGCGCGTGGGATGCTACGAGGTTTCGGCTGCCGCGTTGAAGAAATCCGGTGCAGAAACTGCCCGTGACCTTCCCTGATCGCTGCAGCGAGCCGGGCTGCACCTCGGAGATCAGTTTGGCTGGCTATTTTTTTTTTTTTTTTTTTTTTTTTTGCAGTTTCCTCTTGACGGAAGCGCTGCCAACAGCCGAGGGGCAGAGCTCGGGGACGGGAAGGTTCGCGGTGGCCGTGCCGGCCGTGCCGTGGGTTTGTCCGGAGGGGAGTCCTGCGGTCAGGGGCATGGCGCTGGCTCCAGGTCAGGTCTCAGGTCGGGGGGGAAAGTGTTTCTTCTCCACTATCATCAAAAATAATTGAATTTTATCCCAGAAAAATGCAAAGGATATTATGGTTTGAACACTGCTGTTGTGCACTTGAAGGAAATCCCATTTTATTATTTAGAAGTGATTAGTATGAAATGCCAGCAAATTGATTTTTTTTTTTTTCTTATTTTAAAGACTAAAGCTCATGGTAAGGCGGGGAATTCACAGTGGGATCCACGTGCTAATCTTGCTCTTTAATTCACAACACGTGTTCTGATTTCGTTGGGGCAATATATAAATAATAGCACTTTCTGCATTAAGATAGATCAATTCAGACATTCCCCTTAAAACCATCAGCACTTACTCGTTTTTCTTGGCAGAAGGTTTGCCTGTGAGCTAGACGTCCCTGGCAAGAGCCTCCGTGTTATAACATCAATATATAATTTCTTTTTTTGAGCAAATTGCCAGTGGAGGGCTGTATTGGGATATACAGACCGGAGGATTTACGACTCTCCTAATATACTTTAGACCCGTGTTAAACACAGCGAATTGATTTCCATATGACTTCATTTAATGGCTAGATAAAATTCGGATTACAGTGTGCTACTCGGTACTAAAAATTCATGAGACAATATTTTGCGTAGACAGGATACAGTAAAATCAAAATGATTTCCCTGGTGCTGTGGGGACGTAACAACTCGAAATCCTCTTCAACCTGTACCCCTGCGAGTTTGGCCTTTCCTTGTCGGTGAATTGAATTCAGAAATTGGTATTTCTTCCTTTTTTTTTAAAAAAAAAAAAAAAAAAAATAAAAACTCAGAATATTTAATTTCCTTCTAGTTTTCATAATTTCTTTACTGAAGTTATTGTTTTCTATACTCGCTCCCGGCTCTGTGCAATCCCGTGAGAGACCTGGCCTTGGATATTCTTCCCAGACTAGAAGGTAAAAGGTATGTTGGGGTAAAAATTGCTGTGAAGCCGCTTAAATTGTGCACAACTCTTTGGAAGGTGACGATAGTTACGGGGGAGGCTTTGGGCAACGGGGATCCCCTGCAACCCCCTGCAGCGTTATGGACAAAGCCACTACTCATCGCTACTACTAGTAGCTCATCACTACTACTCCCGCCCAGCCGTGGGTGCATCCTCTGGGAATTAAAATATTCCTGCTTATCGACTCCTGGGACCCCTTGGGCAACAGCCACCGTCTAAGCCAGCTCCCTCCAGGGCAGGTTTTCTCCATCAGCATCTGCCGTGCCCTGGGGGAGGCAGGTAATTAGTGGTATTTAGAATCATAGAGTCACAGGTTTGGGTTGGAAGGGACCTCCCAGCCCACCCAGTGCCACCCCTGCCATGGCCAGGGACCCCCTCCACTAGCCCAGGTTGCCCAAAGCCCCATCCAACCTGGCCTTGACCACTGCCAGGGAGCCAGGGGCAGCCACAGCTTCTCTGGGCACCCTGTGCCAGGGCCTCAGCACCCTCACAGGGAAGGATTTCTGCCTCACATCCCATCTCCATCTCCCCTCCTGCAGCTTCAGGCCATTCCCCTTGGCCTGTCACTCCCTGCCCTTGGCACCAGCCCCTCTCCAGCTTTCCTGGAGCCCCTGCAGGGACTGGAAGGGCCTCTAAGGTCTCCCCGCAGCCTTCTCTTCTCCAGGCTGAACAACCCCAACTCTCTCAGCCTGAGGTCTCCATAGCAGAGGTGCTCCAGCCCTCGCATCATCTCCGTGGCCTCCTCTGGCCTCGCTCCAACAGCTCCATGTCCTTCTTGTGCTGGGGACCCCCGAGCTGGATGCAGCACTGCAGGGGGGTCTCACCAGAGCGGAGCAGAGGGGCAGGATCCCCTCCCTCACCCTGCTCTCTATTTCTCCCTGGGTGTCAGCTGAAGGACGGCAGGAGCAGGTTTGGGCGGTGCCCAACGGGTGCAAGCCCGGCCATCATCCTCCGCTGCTCCCTGCTCGCTTTTTTGGTAGGAAAATAAAAGAGCGTGGAGGAATTTTCACTTGGAATTAATGCGCAGGGGGTTATTTTTTTCCTGTTTGCACATGAAGCATCACCAAGTTGCTCTTGGCGCAGCCGGCCCGTTACGAGACAGAAGCCGGAGCTGGTGTGAGTAGCGTACCCCGTAGGTACGGGGTGACGGTGAAGAGGTGCGTGTCTCTGGGGGTTCGGGGTGTCTGAAGGTTTTCTTCTGCTGAATTTACCAGCGTGGAGCTGCTGGGCCTCCTTGATGCCACCGTCCCCTCCAGCAGCGCCCCGGGCCGTTGCCTGCGTCCGTTCCAGAGGCAGGAATCCATCATTCCTCATTCCTGAACGAGTCTACTTTGAGGAGGAGGCTCTTTCAAACGCGGGTTGTTTCTCCTTCGGCTCTCTATATTTCTTTCCATACTGCGCTCCTGACGTGCTACCGGTGAGCTTTAACCTCGTGGCAGAGCTCTCGAAGCTGGTGAGGTCCCAGCTGGTGCCCTCGCCTGGGAAAAAAAACCTTCACAAAACGCCGTCCCTCCCGGTGGAATGGCTTAAAAAAGGAGAAATACGGAAATCCATGCCGCGGGGGTGCGTTCGTTTCAGACGTGGAAAAGCGGGGTCTGTGTGCTGCGGTGTCATCAGCGGCGTCTCGGTTTGGGTGCTCTTGTCGCACGACCAAAGGCGGTCCCCGCGTACGCTGGCGGAGGATGATACAGAGAGTGACACGCAGTACCATGACGTTATCCCCTTGATTTCATCTAGTTTAAAATAAATTATTTCCTCTGTACATCAGTTCTGCACGTGCTTCCCTCCCATCTCGCTCCTTCTCAGCCTCTTTCGCCGCCGAGCACCTTGCTTTAAAGTGATTTCTTTTTTCTTAGCTGGTCATTAAAACGAGCGATCGCTTCTGTTCTGGGCATGGGGGCTGCCTCCAGCTTCACCAGCAACATCTGTTCTTCCATTCGTTCACCTTGCATGAATTATTATAATTCATATTTTATATATTATCTGTCTATATGTTATGCCTATGGAGCTGCAGGTGACCAAGCAGCAGAAAACACACTGTATTTAGCTGTGCACGTGGGATGCTTTTTGCAGGCGGCCTGTCCTGGATGCGGTGATAATTAGTTAATTATGCCTGGAAAACTGGTTGATGAAATTCTTACTAAAAGACCCAAGGGAAGAGGATGCTGGTGCTCAGGAGAGGACGGACGCGAGAGCTGCTCCCGCCGCAGCGTGGTGTCACGGTGACCGGGCTGGGCTAAGAATAGGACCGTGACGCGCATCGCAGGAAGAAGCTGGGGTTTGTAAGAAACTTGGTTTTTGGGTTTTTGTTTTTGTTTTTTTGTTTTTTTTTAATACAGTTGAAAACCCCAAACCGACGCCGACACACGTGCCCCCCCCCATGAGCGGAGCTTGAGATCAACCACCTCCTCCCGCCCGCTCCGCATCCTCGGATGCAAGGGGGGTGCTGGCGAGAGACCGGCGAGAGCTAGGAAAAATAAATCGGGAGATAAATGAAGTATTGCTACCATTTATTTGTGGCAGTGAGGTTGGGTAACCTTTTAGAAACCTCTCAAGATTATTAACATCTTGAAATAAATCCAAGTGGAAGGGGCTGTCCTAAAGCTTCGCTTAAACCCGACTCAGGCTCGTTCGCAGTGAAAGGCTGCCTGGATGAAAAATCTGTTAGATGTGCGACGCGAGCGACCAGGTTAATAAATCTGGTCATTTTTTTTTTTTTCAACCTTTTAGATCGTTAAATCTGTAAATTATTTTGCTTTGAGCAACGGGGCTCAGATATAAACCTTAGTTCCTATTTCCTTTACACTTAAACACTTTCCTAAACACTAAACAGGGACTAATTTAAAGCTTTGCATCAGGTTCTGTGGTTTTTCCAGGGGAAAAAAAATAAATAAATAAATTTGCAGGGAGTTAATTGTTGGTCCCAGCGTATGGAAGTTTAATATTTCCATGGTGCAGAATGCTGGCATGATCCTATTTGGACACCGGGGTTTCTACTCTCGAGGAATAGCTGTAATTTGGGATGAGGTGTTTTATTTTTATATAAGGACAGACTTGCCGCTTACTTCAGTGGGATCTGGACTAACAAAAAAAAAAAAAGAAAAAAACCCCACCAAAAAAAGACAAAAAGCAAAAAATCCTTACATTTCTCAGAGTAACTTCTCTCTTCTTGAGATTATGAGCACTGTAGCATCACGCCTAATTCTTTTTTTTTTTTTTTTTTTCTCCCTTCTATGTTCTTCTAATGCCTAGGAAAACCACGAAGGTAGGCTAGAACCTTTGTGGGGTACATTACATTAAGATATCTAATTAATCCTCACAATTCTGGGTGCTAAGGGGAAATAATTACACGCCTTTAATTTCTTCTGCAGAAGAGAGGGCGAGGAAACCGAAGAGGCATGCCACGAGTCTGGTGGAAAAAAGCTATAAAGCCAGGATTTAACAATTTTTTTGTGGATCTAGGCACAGCCGCTTCCCCACGCCGTCTTTACCGTGCTTTTCAACACTAAAAATCCTATTTTTTTGCTACATGCCCCTCTCGTATAATACAAATGGCAATTCCAGCCTGGCTTGTTCTTGTGCCGGCTCATCGTCCTTTGGCTGGGGAAATTGTACTTATCAATTAATGCCTGTGGTTAACGAGCTCCTGCCCGGGAAGGAGCCAAGAGTCTCTGTGCCGCGTGTCCCGACCTGCCAGCCCAAGAAAATTGGGATTATTGGGTTTGCTTGCTGCTCGTGCGACGCATCGTGCCTCCATGCAAGCCTGGACGGAGGGAGGAGAAGAGGTAATTTGGGGGTAATAAAGGCAAAAGAAGTGCAATAAAACCCCTAGACAGACGTGACTAGCTGGCCGTCCTCCATCCCGGCCCGAGTCGTCAGGAGAGGGAAGGCAAGGGAGTGCACCGGGAAGAGTGAAAATCAGTATTAAAATGAATGCCGAACAGGCTGCGAGGGAGGATGAAATATTAATGTGCGTTTGAGGAAAAGGTTAAATGAGACCACGGAGCTCCTAAGTCTGCCGTGAAGCGACTTTTGCGCTGCTCGATAAAACTCTTCCTCGGCGTTCGCCAGTCACACCAAGCAAAACGGTGTTGGGAAGGAGCGCGAGAACGAAAGGGGTGTAGGGAGCCGACGGCAGGCGTGGGTGACCGGGTGACGGGGAGCAGCTTCGCCCTGGGCACGGGGGAACATCTCGCTACCTCTGAAGCTCTGCCAAAGAGGCGGTTTTTCAAACTTCTCATCAAATTTTCCCTACGCTGGCGATTAAAAGGTTGCGCTCGCGCATCGCTGAGTGAAATCTGGGACTGGTCAGGTGTTTTCTCACATAGATCCTTACGGGACGCCTGGTATCAGGGCTGGGAAATGTAAAACGCCCACAGGTCACGTCCTGGACCTCGTTCCTTGTTCTCCGCCGTCTATTCTGCTAATTAAAATTTAATTTTATGCTTCTGTAGCAGCAAAAAAAGCATCGGTCCGGAGTAAATGTCCTCCGTGCGCTTAGCTCTGCACAAGTTACAGACCGAATTTGCAGCGATAGGAAGGAAAATAAGGATTCTCCAGGGAAATAATTTCTGTGTGGCTGTTTCCAGAGAGCCAGAAGGTACTTCTGAAGCCGCACGCTGTGCAGCGGGGCCGAGCTGCTGAATTAGCCGTAGGCGAGTGGCAGCGGGTGTCCCCGGATGATCTTCAGCGCTGGCTTGGAGCAGGCACCGCAAGGGCTCTGGGGACTGACGTACGTGAGACCGCTATTATTTGCTTTACCACGTTTGCTCAAAATGTTCTTAGATATCCCAAGCCTTCCTAGGGAACCTGTCTGAGAGTTTCCCAACGCTGGAATTATTAAAAAAAGATAAAAGATGTATATTTTTCCCTTCCTTAAGCTGACAGACCTGTGTGTTTGACGGTTATTCTTGAGTTAGAGAGCGGAGTTAGTGTTTACAGGATTCCCCCAGATCTTTCCTGTCTCTCACGTAGGAATACGTGAGACACCGCGACGTTCTTGAACGCATGCGTTATTCAAACCGCTCGGTGAGTGCTACCTGCGCACGGCCCTTGGGCAGCTCTTTACTCATAAAATGGTTTTGAAGGGGTTTTTTGCTGGTTTTAGACAAGCAGGTAGCAAGCTTGGTGGAGTCCCCATCCCTGGAGGTGTTCAAAAACCGTGTAGACGTGGCACTTGGGGACATGGTTTAGTAGGCATGGTGGTGTTGGGTCGATGGTTGGACTTGATGGTCTTAGAGGTCTTTTCCAACCTTAAGGATTCGATGATTCTAAGCTGTAGCTCTGCTCTTCTACCGAAACCTGGTTGTTTGGTGATCTGTTCTGCTTCTCTCCAGCTCCACCTGCCTGGTCCCTCCAGAGAAGATGGTCTTTGCCCTCTAACTGGGGATACTGGGGATGCTGGCTGTCTCCTACAGCCCAAGCTGGAAATGCAGGCTGGTTTATTTTAAGAACATCTGTCTGGTGGGATGTACCTACACCTGTCTTAGATGGAGGCAGGAAACCTGGGCAGATGTTCTCCCAGTTGTCCTTTCCACCCTCCTTAATGCAATTCTCCTATACTGTGATCTAGCCATATATATTGTATATATTCTAGTTTGGTTCAAAAAGGTTTCCTGTGATCGTCCTCGGTGACTCGAGGCGCAGCGGCGGTTTGAAACGCCCTTGTCGACATTTTTGTGCAGTTTAATTGACTCGGGAGATGTAGGACACAGAGTAAATGGCAGGTTTTAAATAATTAAGGTGCTGCTAATCCTCAAGAAATGTCAGAAAGTCCCTAAGAGATACCGCGTGAGATCCTCTTCCTTGTGAATTGGCTAATTAAAAGTGATCCTTTTCATTGAAAATAAATAACTGTGCGAGGCTGTCAGCTACAGCACGCTTGCCGTGGGGAAAGGAGGGCTGTTGGGAGATGAACGCCTCTCACCGAAACGCGCCCTTTTGATTCGATAGGTAAAAATATTCAGGTATAAATCCTGAGGCTATTTTGCGGTGATGTAAAGGATGAGCAGTGGCGTTTGCGGTTGAAGGCGAAGGCTGTGCGACTCGAGATGGACACGAGAAGGTCTCCGAAGCTGCTGGCGACCTGCAGGTGAGTGCAGACCGAGGGAGGGGGATTGCAGCCAGCTCTGCAATCTGGAAATCTCCTTTACCTGCGCCTCATCCGTCGCCGCGCCTGCGTCCTCCTGCGTCCTTCAGAAGCTGCCTCTGTTTATCGATAACGCCAAAAACCAGTGCGAGGTTTTGAGTATTCTGGTCTGGCAATCGCGGCTGTACCGTGAGTTGAGGAAGCGGGCTGGGAGCTAACAAGTGGGAAATTTAAAAAGCGTGCAGAATTTTGGCTCTAAGGCATTTTACGAAATAAAAAACAAGCAGCTGATGAAGAATACATTCCCTTTGAGATTAATTTTTCATTGACAGAAACAAAAGGCATTGCTAACAGAAATTTGATGGTTGTTCTGCCTTGGAGTTGACAGAATAGATGCCAGGGAGGAGCAGATTGCATCTTTCCCTCAAGATATCTTGGGGGAAATCTAGATTGTGCCAGACGAGCCGATCAGGCAAATGCTCTTCTCCGAAGACTGGAATACGGTAAAGTAAAAAGTCTCCGGAGCCTCGCACATCCTCAGCGAGTCCCTAACGCTCGGCTCCGGGACCGATGGCGTTGGGTTCTCGGGGGCCCGTTGCAGCTCTCGCCGGGAGCTCGCAGGAGAAGCTGGTCCCCAGCTCCATCCGTCCAACTCCCTCGGCGGATTTTTCCCTGGGAATATTGCTGAATCCTCTCATCTGACAAAGGGGAGGTTATTTTAGGATGCGCTGGCATCAGCAACGTCGCTTTTCTAAAGAAAAGAAATGAAACTATTTATTTTGGTTATTTTCGTACCAGCTCCCCGTATTTTGGTGGGAGATGCTCTCGCGTCACGGTGCTGTAACTGGAACCCGGATCCGTTCCATCTGCTCAATCCGCTGATGTTTTGTTTGTAGTTAAAATTGGATTTAGACTCTCGGGGTCCCCCCTGCGCGGCCGTGGGAAGAAACGTGCCGCAGGAGGGTGGACCCGCAGTAGCGGAGCCTGGGCAAAAACGTGTCCTTGGGGGTGAGAACCAAAAAGCCTGGTTAAGGAGAAGGGTGGAAAACACAAGGGACACCATCACGCCCCGTGTGCTTCTCTGTCTCCTATTTTAAGAGGAAGAAATGGCAAATTTAGGGGAAATCCCACATTTGCAATATGTGAGATACCCTGGCCGTAGGAAGGGGCTGCTCCTCCCGGGGTGAAGGCGAACTTGGCTTTGGCCCCTGCCCCAAAATCTGCTTTATTCAACCCGCTCTCCGGCGTGATGCCCAGACACAGGCTTGGGGAGGGAGCAGGACCCAGCTCCCCCAGCCTCCCCATCGGGTCCCCGGGGCTCCGCATCCTTCCCGCTGCCTGATTGCCGGAGAACAGCAAATAGATGAACCCGAGGACAAAAAGGGATGGGGTTTGGTTCCCCCACCCCCCCTCCTTGCTTCTCTCACGCAGGGTTTAAAATCCTCCTGGCAGAAATTCACAGCAGGGTTTGCTATATCTTCGTCCCGGGTGACGTGAAGATGTTAGAGCCTGTTTAACTCTTCTCTCCCCTATGCAAAATTTATGGATTAGCCACTCGAAACCAGAAACCAGCGGCACCGTTCGATGCGCTACCGCAGCATTAAAACAGATCTCCGGAGATGCCTCCGACAAGCTGCATCCTGCCCTCTGAGGGACAAGACCACGCTTGTCTTCTGTCGTAGGGTGTATTTCTTTGCAAGAAAGGGAAACTGCCGGCGGGAGTTTTTCTCCGGAAAAGGAGCTCCGGCGGGGAGGGAACGGGAATGCCGCAATCTCCGGGCCGCCCCGGGCTCCGCACGGGAATGCACGCACGGCGTAGGTGGGAGACGCATCTTCCTGGCGTGAGGCCGTAAGTTGGGTGGTTTGCGCCTTCACGGTGCTGAGGGTGAGTTGTATTAATGGGATACGACTTAATGAGAGTCTGCAGAAATTACTAACCGGGCAGGAATTAGGAAATGGTACATTCAAGACCTTAAAAAATAGGGCAATGCTGCAGGCACTGGCTTTAATATTTGATATAGCAGTAATAAATTATTGCTTAGAAGTTGAAAACCAGCAGAAGGCAGCAGAAGGATTAAACTTGAGCTAGATCTCCGGTAAGTTGATTCATTTTATTTCCTAACGGTACGCTTTAATACTTCATTTATTAGTTTGGGTTAATATGAACTTTCTTATCTCAGGAAGATAAACAGGGAAAAGTTCTAGTAAATTTGGCTGGGTGATTTATGACGTTTCACCTTTGTTTCTATTCCGCCATGTAAGAAGTAGTTTTAAATGTGTCTTGCTTACGTTAAAAATGTTATGCTAGGAGACAGAGTGACCGTCTGGGGGGGTAAGGGATGTGCTGGGTGGGCTGTGCGGGGTGTTTCTTGGGTTGTAGGCAGTCTGCTCTTTGCATTCCTGTCCGCATCACTCGCGCACCCAAGCCAGCACCTATTTTTCCATAGCTGTTCCCAAAAAACCCGACGCCAGGGATGCGAACCTGCTGATTCGGGCCAGGGAGTCAGCGGGATACTGGGTACGGGGATCCCTGGGGCTGCGACCCGGCCAGGGGTAGCTCGGAAGGGAGATGGGACCCGAAACCTCGAGGATGAGCCGTGGGGGCTGCTGCCTGCTGCGGCTTCGTGCGCCCTCTGGTTCTGTGCAGTTTGTGACTTACAGTCCAAAAAAAAAAAAAAAAAAAATTATATAGTCATGTTTTTAAACTTTAGGTGATGCTCAGAAGTCCCTTGCAACTAAAATTATCCTGTAATTCCGCGCTGCGTAAGAGAGAAGTGGTAAAGCAATTCACGTTATCAGACTCCTCCAGAAGCATCAGGATAAAAATGAGCACGTCTGACGTACTCGATTGTTTTAAAATAGCATCTTTCTCCTAAACTAGTGAATGTGATCCTGAATCACGATTTTCTCATGAATTTCAGCATTTATTTTCTCTGTCACCCCCCCTCTGCAAAGCGCAGTGGAGCAGCACTGGTGCCAAGGGTGCCGGCATCCCCCGCGGCATCTTAACCTCATCCCTCCTCTCCTTGGGGGGTTCTTACTAAACCTGCAGGAGCGGGATTTATTTAAGTCTGTCTTTTTTTTCTGCCAAATATAATTGAATTGGAAGGGGAACTGGGGAACTAGCAACATATTTTATTATTTTTTTTTCATTTAATCTCAAAAAATAAAGAGAATTGAACTGGATCGTCCAGGTGGATGCTGGTTCCTCGGGCTTGTCGGTCACCACTGCGGGAAGGTGGGATGCAGACCTCGCCGCTTTTAACCCAAGCTTGGAAAGTTTGTGTTTCCCCTCAAAAAAACCCTAAGTTTTTCTATAAAGAAGCAGAAGGCAAACCTCAGCTTTGCACCTCCGAGCAGAGGTAGTGAGTCGGTCGCCCGCAATTACACACGCAACTGTATTTCCAGCCCCAGGGGAGCACAGTGAATTTTACTTAGGAAACCATTAAGTCAGAGGCAAAGCTTCTCTATTAACGACAAAAAGGGATCAGGCTTATTAATTAGGAGTAATTAAAGTCCTTCGAGGAGGACAATTTGGTTTATTTGGCATTCAGGCCAACAAATTCCATGTAAAATGATGTAAATGTATCAGCTGATTGCAAAACCACCAGCGCTGGGTGGGTGCTGGAGCACGTTTCCACGACGTTGGGTTTTTTTTTCTTTCCAATAGCAAAAGTGGAAGGAGGAGATTTTACGCCCCAAGGTCCGTGTCCCCAGTGTTTCCCATTCCCCATACGGCTCTGTCGATGGGGTGCTGGGTGAGCAGCGTCTCTGCTGGCGGGGGCAGGATGCTGCCCAAGCGCCTGCGATGTGAACGCTCTCCTTTTCCAGGTGTGACAAGAGGAAATGGCCTCAAGTTGTGCCAGGGGAGGTTTAGATTGGAGATTAGGAGAAATGTCTTCACCAAAAGAGTGGTCAGGCATTGGAACAGGCTGCCCAGAGAGGGGGTGGAGTCCCCATCCCTGGAGGTGTTCAAAAACCGTGTAGACGTGGCACTTGGGGACATGGTTTAGTAGGCATGGTGGTGTTGGGTTGACGGTTGGACTTGATGGTCTTAGAGGTCTTTTCCAACCTTAACGATTCCATGGTTCTATGACCCTGGTTATCGATGAGCCCCAGCAGCGGGGTCTGACCCTGTTCTGTCCCCTGACCTGTGCCTCTGGGCTGCACATCCATCGAGGTACCCATGCGGTGCCCGGAGTTGGGGGGAGCCAGGAGGGACCCCTGCAGCCCAAAATTAAGCTTGATCTTTGCCAAGGCCTCTGTAGTACTTCTGAGTCCCCAAAATAAGGACAAAAACCTGGCTTCCCCAGGAGCCTTAAATATAGAGATATATCTCCATTTTGGTCAGTGGAACCGAATGTCCCCATCGGGTGTCAAGCAGCCGCAGTGGGAATCATAGAATCATAAAATCACAGAATCCCAGACTGGTTTGGGTTGGAAGGGACCTCACAGCCCATACAGTTCCAACCCCCTGCCATGGGCAGGGACCCCCTCCACTAGCCCAGCTTGCCCAAAGCCCCATCCAACCTGGCCTTGACCACTGCCAGGGAGCCAGGGGCAGCCACAGCTTCTCTGGGCACCCTGTGCCAGGGCCTCAGCACCCTCACAGGGAAGGATTTCTGCCTCACATCCCATCTCCATCTCCCCTCCTGCAGCTTCAGGCCATTCCCCTTGGCCTGTCACTCCCTGTCCTTGGCACCAGCCCCTCTCCAGCTTTCCTGGAGCCCCTGCAGGGACTGGAAGGGGCTCTAAGGTCTCCCCGCAGCCTTCTCTTCTCCAGGCTGAACCACCCCAACTCTCTCAGCCTGAGGTCTCCATAGCAGAGGTGCTCCAGCCCTCGCATCATCTCCGTGGCCTCCTCTGGCCTCGCTCCAACAGCTCCATGTCCTTCTTGTCCTGGGGACCCCAACCCCAAGGCACGTCCCCAGTCTATGCCACCCCTTCAGCATCTCCTACCAGATGCCAACCTGGAGCTGAAAGCGCCGTGGGGCAGCAGGAAGCCACCGCCTGCCCAACTCGGTCTCCGCTGGAATAATTGATGGCTCTTCGTTTCCTTTTTCCCCCCTCCCATGGGTGATGCCACCCAGGGCCAGCCGGGTTGTAGCCGGGAGGACTCCAACGGCGCCCAGCACCTTCCCGAGAGCCCCCGTAATATTTTGGAGCACCGGCTGAGCTAACCAGGATGGACACATCTCTCCGGGGATAACACGGCAGCATCCCTCAAAGCGTGAACTGAAACCCGTGTATCTTCCTGCTCCGCGGCACTTTGGGGTCCCTCTTGGCAGGGAGGGTGTAATTGTCCCTTCCCCGTGTCCTCAGCGAGGATGAGGAGGCAGAGGGGTGGCAGAGGGGCCGAAGCCGGCCTGCCCCCCCCCCCGCCTATTTGCCGTGTTAATCGTACAGCCCAGTTCTTTTTGCGACCGTCTTGTCTACTCGTTGAAAGGAACAGTGAAATCTTGGGTAGAAACAGCCAGTTTCAGGTTCAGAGATTGAAAATCTTCTCCAAAATGTAAAAGAAACAAAGAGCTATTGAGATATTAATTCTGAAAATTATTACAGGCTGGTTTTTAATTAATAGTGTGCTAATTTAATTAAAATTAAGAAACGGGCAGAGCCATTCTGAAACTTTTCTCAGACTATCTTTACTAAATCTACCATTACAGGGTCTTTTACTCTATCACAGAACCACCAGGATTCGTCATTTTTATTGCACCTGATTTATTGCCGTAATTGAGCAAAATCGACCATCGCAGCACCGTCTCCTCCACCCTGCTTTCATTAGTCGCCCTCCTCCCAGGAGTAATCTTAGAGAGCTGTGATTCCTCCACTGATTTAATAGATTTTATTTTTGTTTTCTAATTTTGCATACAAAATATTTGAGTGATTTGATTCGTCGGAGAATCTGAGTGGCTACAAGCCACATAGGTTTCAGTGCAATTTGTGTCAGTGATTTATGAATTGGGGTTTTTTTTAAAAGCCTGCTGGAAGTATGAGCAAGTCTTGTCGCCACCAAATTTCAAGGTTTGCAGAAACACACCCATCTGCAAGTGGGATTTTAAATTTTTGTTAGGTATTTCCTCTGTTTAGACAGACGCTCGTTCCATCAGATAGCGGAGCATGAATTTTACTCCCGTATGCTGTCAGGCATCATTTTCTTCGTAAAATGCTTTGACGCTACAAATTAGCTACGTTCCAGTTTTATTGGTCGTTATTACTCTGTCGGAATTCATCCTCCGTGGTTCAGGTGAGGGCAAAAATACCTTTTTCTCAACACCGTTCCTCATTTGCAATGGGGATTTTTTGGGATTGTATGGCATTTAAAGGCGGGAATCGTTTCAAGGAACATCTAAAGAGGACGTTCCTAACGGGACACCGAAACGATGTGACCGTATAACGCAGCCGGGAGGTGCTGAGCGATCCCGTCTGTATGTTTAAGCATCTCAGGCCAGAGGGACTGCGCGTCTGCTTAAAATTAGGCATAAACTTAAATATTTGCTGAGCATGAGCCCGGGCAGCCCCACGGGCAGCGTCAGTCCTCGCTCCCGCCCAGGGCAATTCAAATTATTTCGTGAGCGGTGAGCCCGGGCGTGGAGCAGACGGGCAGAGGAGAGGGGACCGGCCGGCCCCGCTGCTCCCGACGATGCTGCAGCCAGCGCATCTCTAAACCCGGCCCGATTAATATTTACGTAGCTCTGATTTACCAGGGCGACTCGCGTCGGTGTCGATGTTAGCAGGGACCGACACCGCACGCGTCGGGTGTGAAACTCAGCCTTGGTGGTGGTGGTGCTGCTGCTACGGGCGATCCAGCTCTGACCGCGGGTCCCCGAGAGATCTTCGCTTTGGGTGCTCGAAGGATGCACCTTGCTTCCCAAGGTGTTTCCAACAGCTCGTTTCACGCTGTAGTTTCACTAAAGCACGACGAAAACGCAAATCAGATTAGCAAGGATCCAATCTGGCAGGGTTCAGATTTCAAAATAACACACCGGCACCACAAAATATACAAAAAGAGATTTAGGCAAGTGGGATTTTTTTTTTTTTTTGGTTGCTCCTGCACGGGAGAAGCAGCAGGTCCGGCCGCTCACCTCTGCAGCAGCAGCAGCACGTCCTCCAGCCACCATCTCGGGATCAGCCATCCCTTTGGGCTGTCGGGAGTGGTCATCTTCAGTCTGGGCACGGTTAAGTTGAAAATCTCCGGGTATCTACCATCTCAGCATAAATCCCGTGCGGTCTTTGCGGCAGCAATGAAGTTAACCCGCACGTAACCGCAGCCGCCTCCCCTGCAAAAGCAGGCTGGCAATTAGTTGCTAAGGCAACATTTTTCCCAAAGCCGGGATATTCCGTGTGGCTTTTTAGCGCAGCTCCATCAGCGCGGATGTTTTACAAACCGGGCTTGACCTGCGAAGAGCTCAGCTTGGCACGCGGACCTCCCGCGGCCCCTCGCCCCGAGGTGCAAGGGAGGAGGGACCGCGTGTCACTGGGGCAGATGTCTCTAAGGGGGACCAGGGGGACCCCCCCAACTCCTGGGGGAGACCCCAGAGCCCCTCTCGGTGCTGTCTCGGGCGCCTGCGGGTGAAGCGAGCGGCCGTTCACGAGCCCGTTAGCAACGGCTGCTGGAATCGGAGGCACTAAATAGAGTTTTCTCATCTGGGTAAATTTATGGGTAATGGTCACATCTGTAAAATTACTGTCGGAAATAATAGAGGCAGACATATATTGCATGTCAGAAAGCTAAATGGTGGATAAATACTCATTTATCTAACGCGATCACTCCTATTGGGCTTCGTTTCCAAATAATAAGTTCCTCCCCAGCACTTTCCAGACAGAAACTCGGGGAAAGTAATAAAGGGATCTGGCCGGGGCCATCTATTCTGCTCTGCAGGCACCGTGTTTGCATCGGAGTAGGAGGGAGAAATTGCTTACACTGTAAACAGATATTTATCGTTCTAGATAACGAACGCTCATTTAGTTTGCAGATAAATCCTAAAGTTTGCTGTTTGTCAGGCTATCGCACACGGCTCTTCGTTTGCATGATGAACCGTTTTTCGTTCTCTCCGCTCCGGTAAAATGCTCTTCCATTTGAAACTGGGCTGCAAATCCACAATTTCTGTAATTAGCTTGTAACAAACACTTCACGGCTATCTCCGCATCCGCTCTGTGCAAACACCTGATTTGTGCACGCGCGTGTGCCGGTGTTGCGCGAGCTCTTTGTTCCAGCAGTGAATGCAAAATAGAGAGACGCGAGTCTTCTCTCTTGAAGGCGACGAGCTAGAGAGTAGATGTTAAAAAAAGATACTAATCCTTTCTTTGTGGCGGTTACATCAAGACAGATGGCGCGCGGTGAAAGGGAAAAGGGACGCTGTTTATGCTGGAAATCGCTGTTGAAATAAAGACCGTCGCTCGTTCTTCCCTGGGAGCCTGAATCCCGTCACCGTGCGGATGGACCGGCCGAGACGCCTTTCTCGCCGTCCCTGCACCACGTCTCCTTCCCGCCATGGAGACTCATCCTGATTAACGAATTTGATGATCCCCTGTGCTGCTGAGCACCCAGGGCTCGCTCTCCTACCTTGCCCAGGGTGCTGAGCACCCCCAGCTAAAAAATCCTGCTCCAGAGCAACGATCAGCGCAGGATGCAGCTCCTGATTTACACGTCTTTGACCTTCCACTTGGCTTAGAGGGTTTCTGCCGGTGTCTCGACACTGCTGAAAGGCAACGATTCTTCCAAATCAGCCTTAATTTAGGAAGAGAGGGAAAGCTGACCAGTATGTGGTCACTGGGGGCTTCCCACGCCACCTCTTGCCATCGAAATTCAGGAATTACTTCCTACCCACCAGTTCTGCGGCTGGAGGTGTTAGATGGGAATAACCACTGGAAGCGAAAAGTGTCCAGGTGTGCCTGGAGGGTGCCCGTGTCGTGGGTACTGTTCTGTCGTGGGTTTTAACATGATTTTCAGTTATTTGTTATTATTTTTAGTTCTTTGTTTTGGCGCCGATATCCCAGGGTTGAAAGCAATCCGGATGGCTTTCCTAAGAACTGGATTGCTGGTGAAGACTTTACATTCAAACCGCCCAGTGCATATTCTTCAAAATATCCTGTTTTGGCTAAAACTACTTTTGAATTTCACTTATATTGAAGAAAAAAAATCCAAAGAGATCTTCAAACACTGTGCGGCTCAGCACCATAAAGCCCAAGCTCTGCACCGTCCCCGTGGCCCTGCTCCGCACGCGGATCGGCTCCAGCAACCCGCAAGTGAAAAAAAGGCATCGCTGAGGGCTCATTTAGCAGAAAAATAAAGATGCCAAGGTAAAAAATCATCAGACTCCAAAGACCTCAAAAAAAAAAAAAAAGCCATTAAATGCCTGACGCACAAGTGTTGGGCAATAAATAACGGGCGCTGATATTGTTCTGAGCATGCTCCTGAGCATAAATTGGGTCTGGTTATTACTTAAACCCAACAGGAGGGTTCCTGAGGCTGGAAAGCGAAAATCGGTGGGTTCGAGTCGTGTAGGGAGGAGCGAGCGGGGGGATGGAAAGGCAGGAGGGAGCCTTCTCTGCCGGTGGCACTGCCACTGCCACGCAAGCTGTCCTGTGCTCCCGCAGCTCGAGCAGCTCCCGTTTCTCTCCGGAGGAGACGCATCCACCCGATGAGATGACGAGAGCTTTGCCTGACGCCGCACAGGCCGATCGTGTCCCTGCATTCGGGTCGGTGCAAGAACTTTTGCGTTGGCGAGTCTGAGAAATGAGCAGCGAGAACGAAGAGCGTCGCATGGGGTTAACTTGGGGAACGTAGCTAACCGAGTTGGTCAAACTTAATTGCGGAGCTTCTTTCAATTGTTGAGGCTGTTTTGTAATCTCCCAGCGCTACCTCGCAGGCTTCCCCCGAGGAACTGCCTGAGGAAATAGGTATAATTCATGGAATCGATATTTCTTGCCTGATGCTCCCCCAGGGACCCGTTATTTCACAGGGCAGATATAATGTCTGCCAGCAGCCAGGCACTGAGATGCACCGGCTGGGGCGGACCCGTGGGACCACGGGAGTGGGCAGCTGGGGCCTTCGATTTAGTGGGGAGGAGCAGGAGAGCCTGGTGCTGCCCAGGAGCCAAGGGGAGCAGGCGGGCACGCACGGGGCTGCACCCCCAGGCACCCCTGCTTTGCTGGAGTGGGCTCAGGCCTCCCGTGTGGAAGGATGGTCCCACTCTGAATCATAGAATCACGGAATCTTTAAGGTTGGAAAAGACCTCTAGGATCATCAAGTCCAACCATCAACCCAACACCACCATGCCTACTAAACCATGTCCCCAAGTGCCACGTCTACACGGTTTTTGAACACCTCCAGGGATGGGGACTCCACCCCCTCTCTGGGCAGCCTGTTCCAATGCCTGACCACTCTTTTGGTGAAGACATTTTCCCTGATCTCCAGTCTAAACCTCCCTTGGCACAACTTGAGGCCGTTTCCTCTTGTCCCATCACTCGTTCCTTGGGAGAAGAGACCGACCCCCACCTGCCTACACCCTCCTTTCAGGGAGCTGTAGAGAGCCATCAGGTCTCCCCTCAGCCTCCTCTTCTCCAGGCTCAACACCCCCAGTTCCCTCAGCCGCTCCTCATCACACTTGTGCTCCAGACCCCGCACCACTCCGTTGCCCTGCTCTGGACACGCTCCAGCACCTCAATGGCCTTCTTGGAGCGAGGGGCCCAAAACTGAACCCAGCACTCGAGGTGCAGCCTCACCAGTGCCGAGCACAGGGGGACAATCGCTGCCCTGGTCCTGCTGGCCACACTAAGAAGATTTGGGCTCTTTGCAACATCTTCATATGCAGTTTTCCCCTCAGCCTTACCGGAATTTCTTCAGATATATTTTGAATCAAGTAAGTGTGTTCTAGATGATGTTTGCTGGAGTAAAGATTTGCTATTGCGGCTAGGGAAAGTCCCGTGATAGCTGAAAAAAATAATTTATTGTGAAAAATAAATTATTGGCTATTGAAAAGTGGTCCTGGAATGGAATTCTCTGGAGAGCATCCTCAGGGCACAGCCTCACCACTGTTGCGTTAAGCCCATGCGCAGGCGTTTGGCTAGCCCATGGACCTCCTGTATCGTCACGGTGGTGCTGAGTCCCCAGCCGGAGCCCTCCACCTCCGCTACTGCGGTTAGAGAGGAGCCCTCGAGTCACGTCAGGACGATAATAACACTTCATCTGATAGCCATTAGTGACATTCTTTTGACAAATTGTTATTGTGTCTTCTCTGCTTCGAGGGCAGGATCAGCGGTCCTGCCGCTGACGGCTTGCCTTGAGGATGCTTGTTGCGGCCCAGCCTCGTGGCGCTGCTCAGCACTTCTCTGCAAGGCTTTGTTACTTCTTTCATAGGTCTAAACTGGATAGATTATACTGGAAATAGCCAATAATTCCAGCGAAACTGCAAAGCGTAGCTTACGGGGTTATACTGCTAATACGATACCTGAAACAGATATCTGGATTTTCATGGGAACAAGGAGGAGCAGATCACAAGGCAAACGCCAGTAAGACAGAGGCAGCGTGAAACCAGTTGTGTTTCATTACAGTTAAATCACTTATTCTCAGATGTGTAAAATTTAAAAATAACCCAGACAGTTCACCAGAGGCTGCAGACTATGCTGTCTGCTCAACGCCGCGACAAACAGCCTTCATCTCTTGCCTCTGTAAGCAGATGACTAGTGATAGGTGTAGGTGGTGGAACCGGAAAACTTGGTTTGAAACAATCCCTTTTCTTCTAGACAATGCTATTAGGTATGTTCCCTATTATACAGCCTGTAATTTAATGAGCTTCCATATCCTTTTAGATACAAACGCTAAGCCCTGTTTGCATCTCCAGCCTGTTCTTTGCACTGTACTCCAGGTAGCATTTCACAACGTAGCTAAAAGAACTCGGCGCCATTAGAGCAACTATTAATTTCTTAATTTAGTGTGTGCCCCAAAATGTGTAAAAGATAATAACCCTTGCTTATACAAGAAGGTTTGGATATTATCAATGTATTTCTGGATGATTAGGATGTGTAGATGATTATTTAGACTACTCTGTGGGTAAGAAACCCAAGCCGCATCCCGGCACCCCACGGTGCCAGGCACTGTGCAAGTGTAGAGTAGCCCCCTGAAACTGTTAGTAATTTTGAAGTTATGAATATTAGATATGAAGTTATCTACTATTTTAATGTTATCGGTGATTCTAAGTATCTTTTTCTTTTCAGTTATGAAATCAGAATTTGTCCTACTTTAATATATTAACTAAAATGATGACATCATTCAAGAAGGTAGTATTGCACAGCTGCATGAGCAACCTGAGGAATTCTTAAGCATAATTTGGCATTTTTTAATGACCCTTTTAGCTTGCTGAAGGAACTGCACAGAGCGGTTTGGTTTCATTCCGCTTTGAGGCTCAGGTAACGAAGACGAGATGAGATATGTCGTTCCCTTGACTGGGTGAATCCAACCCGTTCAGCTCAGCGTTTCCTTGGGGGAACAGATTGCTTCAACAACTTTCTGCTTCCTTCCACTAGACCGGTTTTTCTCAGTTATCCTTCATGGTCCCTTAGAAATAGTCCATGGTCTCCCAGGAGGTCAGCAATTACAAACCGGTGCTTAGCTGCGCTGAAGGTGGAGGATGCACAGGTATCTAATGATGCTCAGGATTCGCCTCAGCTCATAAATCATTGAAAGACAGACTTCAACAAGGATGCAAAGGTCTTAATCAGTGCCGTGGACTTTTTCCCGTTCCCATTTTGTGGGGAGACACCTGGGCTGGGCTGAAACACCTAGAACAGTCCTTCCTGGCATCTCCACTTTGCAACAGAGGTTGAAAAATTGCAACAGATTGATCTCAGCAGAGGAAAGGTCTGTGATAAGGGAACCCACCTTCAGCTTTTCCAGCGGAGGGGTGAGATGACTTCCACCTAGTTTGACATGTTTCTCCTTCGACAGTCTGTGGCTCCCAACATCTCGGTCTGCCTTGCAGCAGTGAACTGGTTCAGCAAAACCAAACGACCGAGCAAGTTTCACCAGGTCTCTCCCTCAGCTTTGCCTGAAGGTTTAGGAGAACATTTAGTGCAACAAAATAATTTGGCTGACCACCAAAAATAGCTGACAGCCGCCAAGGTGAGAAGCTGTCAGAGCTGTCAATGCCCGCGCCATGGCTGCACGGGGAAGACCTGGGGCTGGTGTGACAGCCACCCTGGCTGTACCTACGGGGTGACGCCAGATCACATTTTCTAACAGAGGTCCTGACCACCGCTGCGGCGAGTTTACCTCTTCCGCTAATATCCTGGCTTTTCTTAGCCGTTTGTGATGGACCTTTTCCATAGGAAAAACATGGTTCTGACTTGCTGACTGACTACCGGCACGCTCCTGTGCGCTGCTGTCTCCTGAGGGTGGGAAATATAGGTTTAAAAATGCTTGTAGCAGCAGGCAGTATGGAAATCAGCTTTCCCAAATCCTCCATAAATGCCCAGAGAAATTCCATAGGAGTTCCTCACCAGTTGTCTTTAAAAAAAGGGAGCAAACCCCGAACCCCAAGAGATGAGCTTGCCTGAGCTGCCCGGAGCAGTGGGTTTGGGCTGTTAATCACAAATGGAAGGTGTCCCTTGCTAAGCCTCACCAAGCACCTAATTACCTCCGTGGGACTCGCAACGTGTCCCAGTCCTTGGTGTTTCCCCGCTGCCTGTGTCTGGAGAGCTCGGTGCTGCTCCTTTGCCATGGGTTTTTACAGCCTGCTGGGTTTATAGGTCCGGGTGGAAGGAACAGTGAGCATGACTTCATGTCCTACAGCCCTGCTTCCAGCAAGGGCTGCTGCACAGGTGAAGACATTTTAAAGTCCTCGCCTTCTGGGGAGCCGCACGCACCTTAGGTAGGAAGAAGTGGCCGTGCTCATGCCACAATTCAGTTGCGTCTGTTATACGTGAATAATTTCAACACTAGAATTATTTTTATCATAGGATTGGAAGGGACCTCAAAGCCCATCCAGTGCCACCCCTGCCATGGGCAGGGACCCCCTCCACTAGCCCAGCTTGCCCAAACCCTCATCCAACCTGGCCTTGACCACTGCCAGGGAGCCAGGGGCAGCCACAGCTTCTCTGGGCACCCTGTGCCAGGGCCTCAGCACCCTCACAGGGAAGGATTTCTGCCTCACATCCCATCTCCATCTCCCCTCCTGCAGCTTCAGGCCATTCCCCTTGGCCTGTCACTCCCTGCCCTTGGCACCAGCCCCTCTCCAGCTTTCCTGGAGCCCCTGTAGGGACTGGAAGGGGCTCGAAGGTCTCCCCGCAGCCTTCTCTTCTCCAGGCTGAACCACCCCAACTCTCTTTTTCTAACATTTCTAGGTTTTAGGGCAAACAGGACAGAGCAGGAGTTTTCTGCAGCATGATATTGGACCTGGCTCTGCGGCTGCTCATGCGCTGTCGGCAGCAGTCCAGCGAACAGAAATAACCATCTTCCTTATTCCAGTGGAAGGCTAACGAGCACAGTAGACGATTACACGGCAAACGAGATGAAATCCTCTCTTTCGTAACCGCACACCGCGGTAGGTACTATCTTGCGGTCCCTAATGATGTCTCCTCCCGCCACTCACACTGCGCAGCTCACGGGCGACGCGAGGAGGACATTCGACAAGAATAGCCGTCTCCATCCCACTGGGATGAAAAAATGCCTCAGTCAAAGTAAGGAAGAAATATCCTTCTCTCTAAAAGGGCTTTTAATAATCTTCACAGCCAGGACCTTGAGGTATTCAGGGACGTGAGCACTTGCTGGAAAGGAGGATGGCAGAAAAGTGCATTAAACGTCCATTCTGGCTGAAAGACCGAGAGAGGACAGATGGGTAGAGGTGACGTTCATCCTCTGCTGGTGATGCACAGCGGGGAGGCAGGGCAAAACGGGATTTCCAGGGCCGTCAGCCGCAGGGACCACGGGTCCCGCTGAAGGCAAATTCTGGGTGGGCACGCTCTCAACCTCGCTCCCCTTTCGTGTGTGAATTGGGCAGAAAAAGACTTTTTTTTTTTTTTTCAGCAGATATTCTCTGTGCCAGGTGGTTTCCAACTCGTTAGATCAGTTACTTATTCAGCAAAATGTGGTTTGTTCTGTGGCCCGCTGATTACAAATTCTGCTCTGAATCTTCAGTATTCGATAATTTAGCCTGGATCAGATGCTAGAGCTTCTGTTCCTCAAAATTAATTGGCTTTGGGTAAGTTATACAAAGTAATGCACTTTAAATTACCCAAAGGCAATTCATTTTTGAGTGGCAACTTGTCACAATTCAGCATAGAATTCAAAATCCACAAGTAGTCAGTATTTCGAGTGTCTGAGCTTTACACTTCTTTTCCTCCAATGACTGCAAACAGTGAAATATTTTTTTTTAGAAAAAGGAGAGCATTGAAATTTAAAAATTAATATTAAAAACTAATTTCTTGTTCATAGTCGTCTCAAGACAATACATTTTGTTTTAAAAAAAAACCTATCTGCACAATTCTCTTCTTGCAAGGTATAACACCGAGAATAAGATCCCCAAAGCAAAAGAGAAACAAAAGGAAACTTTTACCGGTAAAAATTGGTGCGTGCAAAACCAATGTGAAGACAACAGAGACAAGAAGAAAATCGTGCATCTACAGCTACGAGAGTTCTTGCAGAAAGGAGGCTTAAGCTGCACCGAGTGAACCTTTCACCACTCATCGAGATTATAAAATCTTAACGGATTGTTTCCATGGAAAATCAAAGATATTAGCTTTCTCAAGAGAACAGGATCGCCCTGCGTAAAGCCTTGCATGCTGTTTGTGCTCCCGGCACTGGCAGTGAAAACACCGATACGTGAGACCTGCAAATAAAAAAAAAAAAAAAAAAAAAAAAAAGAGGAAGACAGAGAGATAGGAAATAACTAATAAAAGGCTTGGACAGATTTTAAAATATTTTCAAGTGGGTTTCAATTGACAACCGCAGAGTATTTCAAGGTTTCTCGTCCCCAGTCGCTGCCCAAGAGCAGAGGCTCGGTGCCCCCCTGCTCTTGCTGCTCTGCTCGTGGGGAACGAACCCCCGCGAGCACTCGCGGGGCAGCGTCACGCCGAGGGAAAACCAGCGATATTTTCCAACCGGAGGATATTTTGTTTACCTACAAAATGGAGGCCAACTGGTTTGTGCCGCGCTCCTGATATGAGCACGCCATTCCAGCCGCAACGGCGGAGGGACGTGGGATGGCCAGGAAAACGCAGAACGAGGAACGCAACCATCGTGGAGCCTGGGGAATGATGTGAAAAAGCCCGATTTCCTCTCATTCGTGTCCTTTGCATAGCAGTGCATACGGTTAGAGGGAAATAACGAAATAACCTAGGGAGAATCTTGAGCCAGCCGTGATTATTACACCTAGAGCACGGTCAGGGTGGTGGTGGTGGAACACGCGCAGGGCCTACCGACAGCCCCAGCACGGCATGCACGGCACGTCTCCCACTCTCCCCGGAGCACTGAGCTCATTCAAGCTCATTTGGATGCCCAGGCCAGCAGCCCCCCTGGACTGAAGCATCTCCACACACGAGCGGCTCTGCAGAAGCCTCCTGGGACCCAACTGGGTCAATGCCGAGCAGGAGCTAACAAGGCTTGATGAGCCTGATTTGAATTTGCACCGCTGATTGCCTCTGCGGTGAATATTTATTTTGTGTCGTACGCTTCCAGTTAAATGTGAAGAGCCACTTCTCGTCAAAGCTGTGGAGCACTTAGGCCACACTTGTTCCTTCCGGGCCAAACCACCCGTTCCTTCTCCCAGCTAGGTATGAAGTGCTTGTGGAGCACCTCCGGCACGCACGTTCCCACGTATTTCTGTGGCCCCTCCTGCTCCGATGTGGAGGAGCCATTCAGTTCCCCGAGCTCAGGCTCCAGCTGTGCTTTAGACCCCACCGATTTTTGCATCTTGCCCCCACGTGCTTCTTCAGACAGGTCACCTCTGCCGTCCCCGCCAACCCAAGGACGTTCCCCAGGTAATGCCCACTGGGAGAACATCACACAGCCCTTGGCTCCAGCTTCCCGCTTGGCTCAAGCTTTAATTTTATTCTTCCTAAGCAGAGTTTCTAAAGAGAAAGGCACAAGGTGGGGAGCGACCGGGTGCCCAGCGCTGCCACGGGTTCCCTCCCTGCCGGCGGCCACGCACCTCCGACTGCACGCTGTCTCTGCAGGGTTTAATTAGCCAGAGCGCAGCCAGAAGCTTTTCTCAGTGGGTCGTAATTTTATGGAAATCTTGTTAGATTCATTTTTAGCGAGGATAAAGCACTCCTCGTTCTCGGCACTCCACGCTATTTTCCAGCGCCCGGCAAATCAGGCTCACTCAGCGCATTAAGGAGCACTCCATTTCCAGGTTTTACGGATTAATTTCATTCAGAGCTTTTTAGCACTTGCGATGCCGCGTGTCATGAGAAAAGAGCCACTTTTGGTGCAAAGAAAGATTTTTTTTTTTATGTGATTCCCAGCTAAAAAGTCTTCTGTTTGATATTCTGGATGGGGGATGTACGACCATATGTAAATATTTCAAGGACGCGATGGCTTGCAGAGAGCTGCATCGGTGGGGTTGGTGGTGGTGACGGTTGGTAGATTGTAGAGGATGTGGTGCCACATCCCTAAATTACCCCTGTCCCCTGCCTCTGTGACTGAGTCACGACGTCACCCTCGTCGAATCGCTCCTGTGGACTTGCAAGACGGTCGGAAGAGACCTCTGCAGCCACCGTGGCTGGTAGTTGTGGGCGTAGACCTCATCTACCTGCCCAGCAGTACCTCTTCATCCAGGCAAATACGTTTTGTTTGAACTAGAGCAAACACTTTTCAGCCATTGGTTCAGAAAACGGGGGCTTTCACCTATATTTCCGCCACTCCGCTGACTCGCTTTTTTAATTGAATTTTCCCATTCTTATCAGCGCATATTTTTGCATATGATTACTAGGCACTTCTTTTCCTCCCTGATTCCAGCGGAGCTTTTGGCAACGATACTCGCGCTGCTTCCTTCCGCTGCAGAAGCGCATGACGCCGTCATCATCCCAGTTCCCGGGGTAAACCCTGGTCTTCCCTCTTGCTTCTCCTGTATCCCCGCGGGTCGGTCGCTGCCTCACTGTTGCTAATTAACTCGGTGCATGAATCAATAGAAAATCCTGCATTAATGACACCGACCGCTACAACCGCGGGAGCGGGGGAACTGCACGAAGCCGGGTGTTTTCCTTCAGCCTGTTTTTCTGAGTTCATAAAAGCGATTCCGCATAATTTTAAAGCAAATTCGCGGCTAGCTCCGTTGGAACGAAGGTGTAGCTTGCTCAAAAGAGATGAAGTTTAGGCCTGCGTGATGTATTTTTCTGTTGTGTTTTGTTCTGGTCTCGTAATGTTTCTGTAGATAACGTGAAAATGTCCAGAGGAAACTTAGGGAGAAGGAACCCACCCAGACACAGTGTGATAAGCTGTTATAAATCGGCTCAAACGAAGTTAAGATAATGAGACAGGTCTGTTCAAATTAGAGCGTTTGGTTTTGGGTTTTTTTTCCTACCACAACAGCCCCAGGTACTGAAAAAGAACATTATTACATTTCCAACTGGCCAGCACTTACTAATTGCTGCTTCTGCAGCAAGTGAGAGGCACAGGAGACTGAGTTAAAATTGAGGAACTGATGGAGTTGAGCGCAGGCTTTATTATACGGTTTTTCTTCACTGTGAAGAAATAAATGCAGACGCATACAGCGACATAGGTGCTGATACTCGGTGTTTGCAACATCAAAGCGATCCTGGTTTGTTTCTGAATGGTTGGGCACATCAAATATTTAAAACATCGTAACACGGGGAATTAGGAAAAACGGGTGTATTTGGAAGTTAAATAGCAGATCTGACTTTAAAGAGCGATGCAAATTACTTGCAGTTGCAGATGGAAATTTTGGCTAGGCAGAAACAATGAAGGTCATGATCTGCTGGCCTTGGTAATGTTCTTTTTTCAGGAAAATAACATTTTCTGGGTCTGAACAAAAATCTGAAGCAACCTTCTAGATAAAAAATGTATTTTAATCCAAAAACTTACTTGCAATAAGTAACTAAATGATCAGGGCTTTTCTTTTTAACATCATTTTGGGCGGGAGAGGATATTGGTTTCTGACCAACCTTGTTCATTCCTCTTATTCTTAACTAATTAGCCCCTGGCTATTGAATCCCGGTGCAGAAAATATGACCATATCCAGCAGGATTATTATTGTTTAGGAAACATGTAATGGATTAAACACCTTATTGGCATAAACTGATCGAGTTTGGTTGAGCTCAGTGGAGTTACACTGACAAGCACCAAGAGGCGAGCTCTGTCTTTGAGGGCAGACATAGACTAGACTAGATTAGACTAGACTAGACTAGATTAGAATATTTCCATCAGAAGGGTTTTTTGCATAGAGGGCCAAAAAACATGCTTGATACTATTTAAAACATATAGAAAGTTTCTCCTCAAAGAATCTTGGCAGTTCAGGCAGTACTTTGTTCAAGGAGAGGATGAGAAAGAGTACGAAATACACTGCGACGCTTTGTCATTACTCAGTTCAGACGTACCCGTGCCCGACTGCTCTCATTAAATATCACTAATTGCTAATGAAAACCCTTTGGAGGGCCACTGGCCAGTCTGACGTGTGTCACGGATTCGGCACATCGCGCGTCCCAGGGACACGAATCCTCCCTGATGAGTGTGACTAGTTAGGCCAGCGCAGGGGATCAGCCAACCCCAGTCCTTGCAGACCCACGCCGCTCGAGTTAAGCAAGACTAAAGCAGATTGAGTGCATTTGCATGAGACGTTTGTAGCAGTTTAATGAGGTTGAATATACATTCATTTAGCTTGCATTAGTGAGATGAAAAATGACGCTACGAACGCTTTGTGAAAAACCGCAGCTGAGCCACAAGAACTGAAGACAACTTACTTAAAGAAAAATTTGAATAAGAAATAACTTTCTGGGATAATTAAAGGAAAAACAGGGGACAGAAAGAGAGAGTTGGCTGCAACTTCTTCCTTCTTGCTGGAGAAGAGCGAAGCTATGCCGAGCCAGGCAGCCGCTGTCAGCTGATAGTCCTTCCTGGCTGTGGGCACGGGGAGAACAGGTGAGAGAACATATTTGCTTTCATTGTGGTGCAATATCGCAGCTAATGCAAATACGCTCGTCACAGGGAACGTAAATACCACATCCTGTTACTCCTCCCAAAGCAGAGCAAGCCCTCTTTTAAAAAAAAAAAAAAAAAAAAAAAAAAAAAAAAGGCATATCAGGAAATAACACCCCTTTGTTATTAATTTTGTCTGATTTTCTCTAATAACTCTGTGAAGTGCTTGTTTAGTCACCACTGCCTCACATGAAATTTCTCTATCTGGAAAGAACAGGATCCATGCACGTTTCCTGTTCTTGTGAATTGTAATTGTTAGAGGATTAAGCAGGAAAACCAGGTTACCGAGTAAGACATTTGTCTTTAATTTAAAGGACCCAAAAGAAACACAACCACCATCGTTTTATTTAACATTTAGCAGCCTGGAGGAGATAAAGAGAAAACTTATCGAAAAACTGCAAGGGCTTTAGAGAAATGCTTCTGTCTGAAACCGCCCGTCATAGCAAAACATTCCCAGTTATATAAAAAGAGCTGGCAACCAGCAGCGTTACTAATTGCCTGTGTGGCCAAACTGATTCACTGCTGATCGCGAGCCAATTTGTCGGATACCGCGTGGGTGCGAAGTTCTGAGCTGTGAGGCCTCAAAGAAATGTTTGCCAACAGTTTGATCTCCTCTGTCTATGAGCACTGGGCATTTACCGGCAGGGAAAGGGGCAAACAGAGCAGCGATAACCCATTTATGAATTGGTTTGGTTGACCTTAAACTGAGTGATTGCTGTTCCCAGCTGAGCTGCATGGAAAGTATTTTTCAAAAAGGATGCGTGCGCCATCAGTAAGAAGGTTTATTTGTAAGCTATGCGGCCCAAAGAACAAAAGTGTTCAGAAAAACTCTTTTTTCTCAGGGTAGTGACAGTAACAAACCCCAGGGAAGGGCAGAAACCATTTAAACGGGGCTCTCAGTGGCCATAAGCGCTTGGAAAGTGGGAGGACCGGGTGCAGGACCCGCAGCTGGGTTCTCCTCTCGGGAGCATGGAGGGTTACCTGCAGCTATCCCACTTGTGCAGGTATCTCCGGATACACGGAAGCCAAAATAGGGAAAATAATGGCAGAGGGTTCCTATATGTTCAAGTAGGGTATGAAGCTCAAACTCCCGTTCTTTGTTCCTTGCCCGATGATGTGTCCTGTCACCCTACTTTATGTGTGATACTTCAGCATTGCCCATCACATTCACCTCACACACAAAAAGACACATCGGAGAGGAATCATATCATAAGTTATAACTTCACAGTACATTCTGCTGAAACTACAGGTCCAAGGATTCGAGTGAAATTATTCGAACTCGCTCTGACCATGCAGCCCTGCTGCCCAAGGGCTTTCCAACACGCTCTATCCTTGCCAAAATAAGTACCCAAGGTAACACCAGCCTTTATTTTTCTGTGCCATTCTCACTCAGCTCTCTCCCTCTCCTGCCTATTGCGTTCTTATTTCTAAAGCAGATATTTTGGGGCCAAACTATGCTAGTACTACATGCCAGTTATCAGTAGCACAGTGCAAATGTTATTGATTTTCGCATGAATACCAACGCACAGCGCTAGAGAGAAAATGCATCTCCCAACCCTGTGAGTCGTCTTATATGCTCAGCGACGGAGACATCAAATTCAAGTTTGGGTAAAGAGTTCCCCTCGTGTAAAGACAAACTTGTAGCAGAAATTATTCTAAGCGTGCTGTTGGGCCACATGAGCTCACTGGAGGCACTGGATTGTTTTGGGAAGTAGGAGATGGATGAAAGGCAAAATTTTGAGTTAACTTGAGCTAGCAAGGCTGTGGAAAGAAGCCCCTTAGCCTTCTTCCCCTGAGGATTCCGGGGGGTGATAGGTAATGGGTTACAGCTGCTCTTTGCTCTGGATCAGGCCTGCAAGATGGCATCATGCTCAGCCAGGGCTGCTCCCCCGGAAAGCTGCCGGTAAAACCTGAATGCGCATCAAACCGATGGCAGGGCACAAGTTGGGACTGGCCGGGCTGCGGGACTCGGCTCGCAAGGTGCTGCCTTCCTCCTCCTCCTCCTCGCAGGCAGGGCTGGCCCTGCTCGCTGGGCTCAGGCAGGCCCATGGCCGGGTCCCGCTTGGGGCAGGGACTCTCCCTCAGTGGAAAAAAGGCGGCTGAGGCCCCTGGTTTCCTCAGGGGGAAAGCTGGAAATCCTCCTTTGGAGATGGGTCGGTTCGCCTGAAGGGAAAATCAGGGAAGGGGGAATCTGCCGTGAGACCTCTTCTTCCCGGTCTCTGAGGGCTTCGGCACCGTCCTCCCCGGGCTTTCCTGCCCTGTGCCCGTCACCTGCCTCCCCAGAGGAAAGGGCGATCTCCTCCCCCTCACTACCCGCGAGAGGGAAGGCGCTTTCCCTCAGGAGAACCCGGCTTCCCCCCCTACCCTCCCCGCCTTCACGTCCCGTCCCCGCCCCGGGGCGAGCGCCCACATCCGTACGTCGGCCCCGGCAAGCGACGCCTCCGCCTCAGCCCAGCCTCGGCGCCGGGCTCCCGCAGAGGGAGGTGCTCCGCGCCTCGTTCGTTCCCGTATCGCCGCCGACAGCGAGGAAGGAGGCGCAGGCGGCAAGGCGCTCCCGGAGAACAGGTCTCTACCGCCCGCGGGGGAGCGAAGGGAGGGGAGAAACGGGACGACCCTTCCCGCCTCACCGGGCCGCGGTAACGGTGGAACCGAGACCGCCGGCGAGGCGGTGGGCCAGGCCCACGGCGGGGCGGCCCTGGGACTTCGTGTCTAGAGGGAGGGTAAAATGGAGACCGGGGGTGGGGAGCCGGTTTAAAATCGCTTGGTGAAGGTGAGCACGGAGCTCGGCCAGCCGCTCCGCTCCAGCCCGCGGCCCGGGGCGGCTTCCAGCCGCCCCGGGCCGCGGGCTGGAGCGGGGCGGCAGGCGGGAATCCCCCCGCCCCCCCATGCAGCCCCTATCGCGACTGTGGTCCCCTCATGACATTGTGGGACGAGGTGCAGAGGGGGTCTGGAGCGTCTAGATTCCTGGCATATCCTGCATTTTGAGCTGGCAGGTTTGTGAATGTCAAAAACCTGGGTGGTAGAAAGGGAAGGGCAGTATGAAGCATCTAGTGAATGATGCATGTAAATGAATGATGCGTATAAAGCATGAAGCGAACTTGTAACGAGGCGTATCTTATTCTAGAATATCCAAATATAGTTGCCCCGAAATAGTTCTTCCACGAACAGACACGTTTTTACGGCGCTGTGTCTGCTGTCGCTTCTTAATTTGAGTAGAGGAATGAGATGAGAATATGATATGAAGTCTATGAAAAGATCAGCCGAGATGCAAGCAGAACGCACTTTTTAATAAAAAAAAAAAAAAATAGCCATTTTAGAAATACCACAAACAGTATTGTTATACCAATGTACGGTTAATACTCTTTTATACCTATTAGATCTCTTGTGGAGAGGCATCTTTTACGCAGTTTTACGCACTTTGCAGGGATCACGGAAAACAAATTTGATCATTAAATTCACAGCCAAGCCACAACTTCTGCAGAGTTTAACTGAAGCGTCTTTGCAAGTGGCTGTGGCAGGAGGAGAGAGGCAGGTACGCAGAGTAGCAGAGCAATAGTTTGCTGCTTCCGAACTCTATAACAGAAGTTCTTTTAAAGTAGGTATGCGCTGTGGGCTGTAGGCAGGAAAAAAAAAATGCCAAAGGTAAAATGAATTGCATACTTGCAGGCATATGGGGGGGGAAAAAAGGCCTGAGTCTTGGAGTTATGCTAATTCACACCAGTGAGAGAGAGTGTGACTCCCCTTTCAGTTCTTTAATCAGACTTTGACTCAAAGGAGAAACAGTTTTCCCATGCTGAAAAACTCTTCTCAACAAATCTGGTGGGTTTTGGCTGCGTGTGAAGTTCTCAAGATGGGGTGTTACAAGTAAATGCGCAAGAAGGCACTGTTGGCAGTTTTGCACGCAGCGTTGTTGGAAAGCTCTGTTAAAACATGGTGCTAGGGAAGTTTGAACAGCTGCAGAGAAAAGCGACAGCTCTCATGGTGCGGTGCTTATTTTTGCCTTCAAAGAAACAGCAATATATTGCAGCCTGCTAAAATGTGTGAAGTGGGGACTAGCAACACACTGCCTTAGAGCGTGCCTAGAAACTGCTAAGACTGACATATCACAACCTGGTCATTACTGAAATACATGCTGTCACTGTTTAAAGCTGGTGTAATAGCATCTCGAAAAATAAACTGCCCTTGAGAGCATGTCACAAAATACAGTTGTACGCTGCCTACCTGTATATCTGCAAGCCCTGCCTGCTGAAAGTACGACACTGCATTTATGAGAACTGGATAGCTTTTTTTTTTTTTTTTCCCTGGGAGAAGCTGTTCTTTTCTCACCGTTCATGCATTGCAGCCTCAATTTTCCAAGCTGATTTTCCTGTTAGCGTGTGGCAGGTATTTGGTCTCAGAACTGCTGCATGGGCGACTCTTAAGTAGATGTTGTGCTGGTTCCCACGAAAGCCTTGGTTTTGCTCTTTCTTTCAAGAGAAACAAAATAGCCGAGAGTAATGCAGCAAAGTTTTGCATTTTGTGTGTTGAAATGTGGCGTGGGGAAGCAGCCCGGATACAGCAGGGCTGGCTTTGGTTTGGTTTGGGTGGCATTAGGGAAAAGTTGGAGCCTGGCAATCGATCCTTCCTCCCCGACAGCCCCAGGTGAGGTTGTTGGCCTGGGTGGAGGTACCCGTGTCCGACAGCTGAGATAAAGCGTGACCCTGTGCCTGCAGCCGAGTATTCCCTGCTGCGATATTCCCTGTGCTCTGTTCTAGTTAATGCAGCATTATGAAATGGCCAGACAGCGTGGAAATAGGCAGTTTCTGTGATCTAAACCACAGGTTTATCAAGCAATGGATAATTCTCTGGGATGACTGATAGAGAGTGGACCATGTAATCCTGACATTTCATATCAGGAAAGGAGCTTTAAGATTTACGTTTCCTTTTGAATCTTGAAGAACTGGCTAATTCTCATAGGTTAGAGTGATAAAAATTGCTAATCTTGCTTGTGGCAGCTCCTAATTCACTCCTCATTCTTGCCCTCAAAACCTTTCATTTGGTTGTCTGCCCCTAAGCCCCCGTGTCCTCTCCTGGCGCCGTTGGCGTGGGACAGGCAGGGCTGGCATTAACTGGGGTGGGGCGGGTATGGCTTTTTCTGGAGAGATAAGAGAAGAACCAGCTAATGTGAGAACTTTGGAGGTGGTGTTTCTGGTGTCTGCCTGCCAGGTGCTCATGTGAGCAGAAGGCCACGGGCGCAGAGAGAGGAGAAGCATACCCTGGGCAGCTTGCTGGCAACGGCAGGGTCACAGGCGCGAGCGTTATCCCAGGAGGAACGTCACAGGGAGCCGGGAAGACCTTTCTCCTCTCCGGTACAGCCTCAGCTGGAAGAGAGAAATAACTGTTCCCTGTGCGGCTTTAAGGGGTTAAAACTTCTGGGGTAACCAATTTGTGCCTGAGCAGCACAAGAGACTTTAATTCCTAAAACCTTTCATGGAATAATCAGATTGCTTCAGTGTTCTCATAAGATTGTCTGCCATAGAAAGAAGAAATGATTTACTGTTTCAAAAGCAGTGATTTAAATGTATAATAGCCATTAACTTGTTAGAACTAATGACTTTCTATCTCAAGGAACCTTCTTTACAATTTGCAGTCCTTAAACAGCCACGATAAATGGGATCAGATTATTTGACAAGCCAAACAGTTTTGATCGCTGTTGTACATTTTTATTTAAACAGAATGGTACAGGGAGTGGAAATCTGCCTTACCGTGTGGAGGGAGGTATAGCTGCTATTGTGGCTAACAATTATTGCAGCTATTGTTTAAAGGGACCCTTGAAGTGTTAGAGCTTTACAAGCCTGTCCGAGGCAATATGGAACAAAAGGCATTCATTTTCAGTTATGCTAAAAATCTTCTTTACCTCTCTGACAGCAAAAAGGAAACTGCTTTGGGGATCGCAGAAGGGCTTTTGATGAAGTGCATTCAAATGCATTTACCTGTACAGCGTTCCATGGCGTCGGGCGTGAACTGAGTGTGCAAATGGCAGGGCCGGTCTCTGGCCCTTTAGGGTTTGAGAGGACCTTGTAAAGCTGCACTTCAGCCGCGGAAAAGCCTCCGTGTTTCTAGGTAAGCCCCTGCACAGGCCTGGGGTGCAGCGAAGTGAGTCTGCCACCCTAATGGAGGTGTGGTGTTAAAGGAACTAAAAACCTAGCCCAAAGATTTTGAGAAAAGCAGCGATGTGTAGAAATACGGACCTGTCAAAGATGCAGCCAGCTAATAGCTTAAGCTAATAGCAGCTTTGCTTTTTCTCCACTAAAACGATGTACTCCTTTGTCAGGTGTGACTGAGATCTCCCCGGCTGTGGTTTAAGCCCAGCAGAGAGCAGGTCCCTTCCTGTTGGTGACTGTCCTGCTCTGGAGGAGGCTGGTGGCGACTGGGAGGGTGACATTTCTAAGTCAAATCAGCAGCATCTGTAGCAGGTATCAGTAACAGAGCAGTCTGACCAGGTGATTCCTTTCAGACAGCGTTGTGCGCTCAGTTTAGTCCCCGCTAGCCTCAGGTGGGAAGGTACAGGCCGCTTGCACAGTGATGCAAGTGAATGAAGTCCATGAAGTTGGTTTTTTTTGGTTTTTGTTTTGGTTTTTGGTTTTTTTTTAGGAAGAGGATAGCTGAAGGACTGTCAGCTTTACAGGAATGGTGGCCGTGGCGTTTCAGAGCTGTAGCAGGTGCTGTGCTCGCTGCTCTCTGTCCATTCCCAAACAGATGCAGCTGGGTTTCCTTCTTTTTTTCCCCTTACTATACATACAGCCCATTATCTATAGGCAGCACAAAATAGAAATTCTCCTAGTCTTAATCTTGATTCAGCCTTTCCATTAAACACTTCACTGTGAAGACGCTCCAAAATACAAGTTTGGGTTGATTCGGGGATCAGTTAGAGGGCTAATGATGGCCCCTGGTTGATCACGCTCAGCCCTGTGTTCCCCTGCTGCTTCCAAAAATAGTTTTGGAAGGAAATTAGAAAGTACTCACGGTAACAAAATTGAGCTGTATCGGCCAGCCTTTGACTAACTGTGAACCAGCATAACTGGTTAGCGGAGCGATGCTGTTTCCTACCATCAGAGGACGGCCCCAGCTATCGGGACAGGCTTCCTAAGCTGCGGAGTTGATTTTCCTTCCCCCCCACTCCCTTGCTCTTTACTCTGTTGATAACTGTTCGTTGCACATATTGATTCATGTATGCGGGAAGAAGGGTAGTGTTATAAAAAACATGAGGAGCTGGCAAACGTTCAGGTCATTTAGATGTAATCATCTAGTTTGGAGTCTTCATCAGCATATCAGGGTTCCTAAATTTAAATAGAGATCTGGAGAAAAACAGTGCGTGGTGGCAAAGGCTGGGCTTTGTCAAAGGAGCTTTACAAAAGGTTTATGATGAGTTTTGGATTCAAAACATGAATTTGATAAGGTCAGGGAGAGATGAAGTATGGATAATGATACCATGCTTCTGCAGTTAAAAGGGAAGTCTAGCCTACTTCATGCCTTTCAGATAACTATATTAGCTCATAAATTTTCATAACATTTTTTTTTTTTTTCCCCTGACACACAGACAGTTAAGTAACATAATGAATGGTAGCCTTCACTTGCCTTCAAAAGAGCAGGAGAGGCTTGGAGGGTTTGAACAGCAAGTCGGCAGGGAGCTACTCGGCATCTCTCTGGGAACCTGCGGCGTGTTGGGCTGTGTCGGTGGGCTGGGATGTGACCCTGCACTTGTGACAGCAGTCCCCGTACCCCCCTTTCTCTCCTCTCTAACCCAGGGGACTTCCCTGTGTATGTCCAATCTTTGTACAACTTTTGGACTCCCTCAAGGGGAGTTGCATGTTTTTTATATATATATATATGTTTTATGAGATTTTTTTTTTTTGATGAGCCACTGAAACTTCCTCGTACAGACTTTCTTCCTTCTTAAATACATTCCTGTAAATGCTATTAATGACTGTGCTTGTTTTCCTTTTTGAAGTGTGAATGAAAGGTTAGAGTATTTGCCATCAGGGTTATTTTACAGCGGCAGGATTCTGCTGCCTTTTGCAAAATCCATTTCTGGCTTGTGTATTTTGCAGGTATTTTGTAAATTATCAGTATTTTCTGATCAGTAGCACAGTTATACTTGTGTAGTCAATCAAGTGTGATAGACTGGATTACGTGCTAAATACAGACCTGCTGTGGCGTGGTCAACCCAGAACTAATTCCTATACTTACCAAGCAGGTTTTTGAAATGGTGAAATAGAGGAAAATGTGTATAGTTGCTTATGTTATAACTCACCTCGTACTATGTGTTGGCCTAAAGGAAAAAAGCACCGGGGAAGCGTTGTGATAACAGCTTCTGGTGATGCTTGGGTGCAGTCCTTGTGTTGGCCTTTTTTTTTCTTTTTTTTGTATCACGTGTATTTTTCATATTGATTAGTACTGAAAATGACTGAATTAGTCATTCTTCTCCCTTGCCCACACAAATGTAAATATGTATTTGCTGCTTGTGTATGTAGCAAGAGAGTTTTTAGGCAGCGACACCACATCGGCTGGAAGGGAAGGTCTTCCTTGGTCCTCTTCTCCCAAGGAAAGTATGACTTGGGAAAGGTTGTGTGCCATGGGAGAAAAGGACCCCAAAAGGTGTGGATATGTGAATAGAAAACATGGATGGACTTGGGTAGCTGAGAGCCTGCTGCTTGGTTTATTCTGAATAATACCTGTGGGATGCGCGGCGATGCTAATGGGTTCTAGCTTAGGAAACGTCTGGTGTTTACTCATCTATTTAGAAAGCGGTATTTGGAGATTTTACTTTGTTTGCTTACATGAATGCTCACTGCGGGCTTCTCATGAGTTGAAGGGGATTTTGAAGTGGAAATCCTGATGGCTTTTTCACAGGGCACATAGAGCGGTGAGGAACGTGGTAATAAACTCGCCTTCTTACCTGTGGAGTTATGTTCAGCCTGTGCTCAAATGGGTGAAAGTCCGTATATTTAAAGAAGAACTTCTAAAACGCAGTATGTTCCGTACTTATTTCTTTCTCTATTAAAAAGGATATCCTAGCTTACTAAGAGAGAGCAGCATATGGCTGTGGCTTGCCAAGAGTCTTTTACATACTGAAGCCTGAAGCTGTCTGCGCTCAAACGCTGCGAGGCATCCGTGCCAGAAAGCATCCGTCTGGTTCTCCGGGGGTTTCCACTGTAAGGAAGAAAATGAGGAAAGATCATTTCTTTCACACTAACGCCACATTTGTTATGTATTGTTGGTCACAGCTCCTATATGGAGATTATTGTGTATGCCTGATTTTGAGCAGAGAAGCCAGCCTTAATTTCATCTCAGCATAGCTCCAGTGAGTTGTTTGATTTTTATTTTTTTTTTCAGGGGAAAAAATGTTTGGCTCATTGTGGGCCATTTACTTGGCAGCTGTGAGGCTCTGCTTTTTTGGCAGATGATTGCAGACAAATTATAGCATGATGCTGGGATGACTGGACGGAGTTTTATCTTATCTTTCCTACATCCTGTCTCTTTCTCCCACTCGGAAAGGACTTGTAAGGCTGCTTTCTGATAATGCACTCTTAAATTTAATCCACTTTGTGTTGCAGACGTTCCTGTATGTGCTTTCTGGTAGGGAAGAGGTGTCTAACGTGGCTGTGTTAATGAGTTTGATGTTAATAATCTGGTTGGCGTGGGGTTCTCTCTTGGATGCTCCGTTGGCAAGAGAGGTTGTCCCACAGCAAGAGAGTAACAGGTTGTGGGGGTTTGAGGGCAACTAGACTTCCATTCTTCTCTGTACTGGTTGTGCCTGGGATAGAGTTAATACCAGTCAGAATCTTGAGGATGAAAGAAAAGGAAGTTTTTTGGTGTTCCTGCAGAAGACAGGGAGGGGAGGCTTTCTGCTCATGTTGCAGAGCTTTGCATTTCTGTTCAAAGGCCATAGCTAAAGAACTTCAAAGACCAGCCACGTCCAGATCGATCTTGGGATGTCTTTCTGCTACAGCCTGTATCATTTCTTTAGGAGGATAGACGGAGCTAGAAATAATGCATTTCAAAACTCTCTTTACATAGTGACTCTGATTTCCAACAGGAACCTGCTGCCGTCAGTGTTTTTCATCTGCTAGAAGTGACTCTAACAGGAAACCTAGCAGGCGGCCTGTCCTCCCACAGATCAGCTTTGCCTAGCTTTCTGCTCTTTAATTCGTTGGAAGTCTCCGTGCAGCTCTTTGTTTATCAGAAAGTTAATGGTATGTTTGTGAAGTGCTTGGGGATGACAAGGGGTCATCTTGGTGGTACCGTGCAACACTTGGTTAATTCCCCTCTGTCTCTCAGGCCCTTTCCAAAGTATTTTTAAACCATGTGTTGGTATTGGGGTCATCTCTCCATGCCACATGTTGGCCATGAGTTCCTTTGTCACCTATATCTGGGCTCTTACATTTTATTTGGGTGTCAAATTTGTGTCAGCTGATGCCATTTCTAGGCACCAGAGGCTGTTAAAAAAAGGGGAAGTGGTGAAGGTCTTAATGGTGCTGGAGAAGTCAGACTCCGGCCTCACTGGAGTAGAATCGCAGAGAAGCAGCAAGTCTCCCAACGCCAGCTGTGGTGGGGAGTGTAGGGCTTGCTTGTGAAGCCATCCCTGGTCAGCTCAGGGTTTGCTAATTTGAGTAAGTGCTGGTTACTATGTTTGTGTGTTGTGCCTCTGATACAGTCATCCCTGAGTTGGCCCTCAGGACAGCACTGATTTTTTTTTTTTTGTTATTGTTTTTACATTTAGGAGGGAAAAAAAAGCTTGGATGAATAGTAGTGGTGCTGATTTATTTTGCTGCAGAGGGAACGAATCTCTTGCTGACCAGCTGCTAGTACAATATGTGCACTGTGATTTTTATATCCTGCATTTTCTAGAGCTAATGCTATTTATACAAGATTTTTGTTTGTTGGACTTTTAACTAGTAGCGTGTCAGGGGAAATAAAATCTTACTTTCTGGAACTGACTTTGCTCTCATTGCGCACGTAACTTTTCCTTGATGGTACTCCCATTAACTACTTCTGTGATTGTTGAACTCCTTTCAACAACTCTCCCCATTAATGAGAAAATGTCTTATCATAAGATCTAGTAGATAGTCTATTTGATTAGGGAAGTCGTTTAAAATTTAAAAATCTGCAAAGTTTGAAATGTAGAAGTTTTAAAAATTTTCAATCTTTTCCAATTCTGACAGGGTAAAAGTATGACTAGCAGGCCATGGTTTTAGTTAGGTTCGTCAGAATTTTAGCCTGCTTAATTTGTTTTTACTGTACATATAAATATCTTGAGATGAAAAAGAGTTTCTGAATTGAAACCATTTTTCTGCAGACTTTGTTCCCAACAATTGCTTTTTTCCAAAAGTAATTTAGATTTCAAGTAATTGCCTTTCTCCTAGTTTTTAAGGAACACGCTACAAATGGAAGAAGAAAACCAGACATAGAACTGCATTCCTCCACATCCCTTTCCGTGCGCTGGGGTGGGTCTTCTGGAGCAGAGTTCAGTTTGACTTCGGAGAGAGCTGCCGACTCGTGCCGAGGCTGCTCCTTCACACGGGGGGGGGGGTTATTGATGGATGTGCAAAGGGCCGGAAGCCCTCCTGCTTCCACAGCCCCTACTCAGTCCCACCTTTGGAGGTGCTGCGTTTGGGAGGCTCCTCTGGGTGTGGTGGGATGTGCCGCTGTGTGTTTCCCCTGTGCCTTGGGTATGGAGCCGCAGAGCAAAGGCACAGTGCCCGAGGAGTAGGTTTTTCCTCTCCCTGTAGGCTAAAACTGAATGTTTTAAGGTTTGGTTGGTTTATGTGAAGCCATATCTCTCTGTCGAGAAAATGTTCTCTGGAGTATCTGCTGACAAGTGCCGGATTTTAAATGATGGCTCACGCTGTAGTTAGAGAACATTAAATAGGGGTGGAACAAAATAATCAATCAACAAACAAGATGCTGCTTCTGGTCTAGATGGGAATCTTGTCTGCCCAGAAAGCAGAAAAGTGTTTTTTAAATCAAGCTCCGTCTAGTTGCACAGCCTGGAAGAACAGCATGAAAACGTTTCTTATCCTCTGGCTGTTGGCCATGTTGGCAGACAGGGTTGGGAGGGACAGTCGGGAGGCCTGTTTGGGATTTTGTAAAGCTTAATTGGTAACGTGGTAATAGAGAGATATTAGAGAGGCAACATGGGCTTCAGAATTGGAGGGTGAGATTGCGTTAGTTGAGTGGAAAGGTGGTTTGGGGACACCACGCTGGGTCTGGCTGCTCTGACTGCAGGCGGTCTGTGGTGGAGACACCATCACAGCAAAAGGAATCGCCGTCACTGGTGTTATAACTTCAAGTCTATTTACGTGCTCTCAGGATGGAGAGGACTGGAAAGTTAAGGTTCCAGGCACAGGGGTGGTTTTTCAATGTTGCCACGGAAAATCATGAATTGAGTTGCTTTGTTTTAGCAATATAAGACTTTTGCGTTACGGCCCGGAGGTGTTTCTTTTCAGTAGTTCAATATATTGAGCCATTTAAAATTAGAGTTGAATGAAGTATAGTGCACTTTTATTAAAATGCCTTGTTAATAATCTCTTAATAGAAAATTCTGAAGTGTTTTCACATTTTTGCTAGAAGAAATTATCTTGAAATAAGATCTTTTTTTTAAGAACCCCAGACCTCCTCCACTGAAGAACCTTGCTTTGTTTCAGATCTCATGGTGTATGGTTTTTATACTTCAGTTGTATGTACTATTTAAGTTAACATTTGTCCACGAAACAAAATGAAACATTCAGAATTTTCAAACCCAGTTAATTATAGACGCTTTTAAAAGCATGCTTAGATGTTTATCTAATAGTCATTATTAGCAATCAGTGGTAGTTTTAACTCTTCCATTCTAAATGAAATTAAAATCTCCATGCTATAATTGCCAGTGGAACAGGAACTTAGTTTGCTGTACTATGGCATTTTGGAAGTGGTAGAAAAGTAGTGGTAGTGTATCTGGGCTCTGACATTTCTCCCATACCCCGGTTTTTGCAAAGTACGCTCCTCCTGTCTCCATCACATAGCTGGTCAAGGAGAGGAAAACCGATGGCTTCAGGTTAAAATCCGAAGGACTAAAACCCCTTTGTCTACCCAATCGCTATTTTACTTTCCTACATGGTACAGAGAACGGGGACAACAAAGTCAGAGTGATGTTGCCGACTGCCTTCTCGTGACAGATTTACAAAACTATTTTCTTAATCATCCTAGTGTGATGTATGTTTTGCTCAACATTTACAGATCTGGTAAATTCTGAATGTTCTGCTTCGCACATTTGCATAGCAAGAGGATACTGAACTTCAGCTCCCAGAGAACGTAGATATTTGGGAGTAGTGTCTAATCCCAGGTTAATACTTTGTATTACCAGTGCAAGGCAGAGCAGTGCTGTCAGATTCAGGGCCTTTTTCTTTAGATTCATTAAACCTTTATCATCAGAAGATGAATTTTTCGAGAGCTTGTCCCGCCTCTCTGGGCGGTTCTATATCTGTCAAGGTATAAATCTCATACAATGAAACTGCTCAGTACGCAGCAGCCAGCTTTATTACCCTTAAAGCTGTTGAAATGCAGGATAATCAAAACGGGCTTAGTTCACTATTTTAGTGAGAGCAGGTCAGTACTTGCTAATTTAAATGCTCAGAAAGGTAGGTTTTATTCTGATGGAAATTAAGGTCTTGTACTGAAACAAGCAGTAGGTTTTATGAATGGGATATGGCCCAGGGTCTCCTGCTCTGATACCACAGTAATTAGCAAATACAATAATGGGAGCTTTAGGTTCAGGGTTATACAACACTGCCCTTGAACTTGAAATAATACAAAGCTGCTGGGGAAGCAGTCCATTTGGAGAAAGGGCTCTGGGTCAAGGCTTGGCGAGGCTGGGAAGTAATTTTATGAAGGTGCTCTGCTCAAGCTGGGTGTTCATGACGTGGGTTCTTGCAGGAGATTGTGCTGGCACACAGCGTGCCCTGCTTCGGAGGGAGGCTGAACGTTTCTCTTGGTGGGAGCCCGAGTCACCCCAAACACAAGCGCTCGGTCGCATCGGCCAACCGGGAAAAGACCAAAGTAGAAGAAAATGCTGAAAAGCTGTTCCTCCTTTGTACCTGGCTTTCCCTCCCAAACATGTTGTGTCATTTGACTCAGCAGATTGGGAAAAGCCAGGAACTGTTGTGTGGGGCCGTGAAAACTCCGTGGAAATCACTTCTGCGGCATGCGCTTAGCTCCTGGAGGTCCTGCCCAGGCTGTGAAACAGCCCGGATGAATAGGATAAAGATTTTCCTCTTTCTGCAAACTTGTGTTACTTCCTGACATGTATATTTGTTTTACAAGCGCTTAATGGAGTAGGCTTTGTTCCTCTCGTTCACTGCTACATATAGAAAAGAGCCTGTGGCCGCTGTCAAGGCGTGCAAGCTGTCTGTGGCTTTCTCGGGACATCGGCCACGCTCGGGTGGCTCCCCGGGACTGCGGGAGATGTCCCAGCAGCAGGTCAAGCCAGGCACGGAGCTGAACCCAGGCGATGGCCTTGCCATCTGCTTTTCTTTCTTCTTTACTCCAATTAGTATCTGCAGCGTTGGATGAGGGGGCGGTTTTGGTTGTGTGCTCTGCAGAACAAGGCAGCTGTGGGCTCATCTGGTTATACTAGAGAGGAAACTGCGTTTCAGCTCTCTCCTTTTATTAACGGTGGCTCTGGGATAATTGCTTATAGCCCCAATAATGTCATGTAATACTGGTTAGAGCTTGAGACCTGAGAATGGTCTTTGCCATGTCTGACTTTCCTTTTCACGCCTGTTTTCTGCACTCCCCTTTTCCTTCAAACTCATAATAAAATACTTTGAGCAGGAGGATTTAGCCCTAGGTTTCATACCCATGTACTTTATAGGTCTTACTGTTATCCTCAGAACAAAAATAATCTTTTTGTCCCAAGCTCTGTCGTTCTAAGCTTCAACTGAAATTGTGAGTTTCACTGCTGCTTTGCATTAGTGTTTTTCAAAATACACAAACATAACTTTCAACCCCGAGCACAGGCAGTAGCATTTCAATGAACAAAAATAGAAATGAGGCAAAAACAAACAGAAAGGGGGTTTTGTTATCATTAAATCTTTTTTTTTTTTCTCCTCTTTACGTAGGATCCTAAAAATTAGCACTATGACTGATGGAGACTATGATTATCTGATCAAACTCCTGGCCCTTGGAGACTCTGGGGTTGGAAAAACAACGTTCCTGTACAGATACACCGATAACAAATTTAATCCAAAATTCATCACGACAGTAGGGATAGATTTTCGGGAAAAACGAGTGGTAAGTTGTCTCGTACAAATGATACCACCTTCTTTTTTCTTTATTCATTTCTGCTGAGAACAAATTTTATGTAAATGTGTACTGCCTCTCTCACTGTGGGGTATAGCATGTGTTGATAATGCTTTTCCTTGTCTAGTTTTTGGCTTAAACAAGTCATAATTAGGAACTGAATAAAGAGGAAAAATGCCATTATCCTTATCCTGATGTTGGATTGTAAAGTGGTTTATTGCACATTGGTATAAAAAGATCTTTCCAAGAGCGGATATCCATAGTTCTAGTGAGCAACGTGTGTATATGACTAGAAATAACCCTGGCCCCCAAACTCCTAATTTAAATAGGAAAGATGGAAACGTACGGAAGCGCAGAAGTTTCCGCTACTTCCAGGTCCCCCAGTAAACTAGCGAAGGCACGAGAAGCGGTTCCTCTGAGTTGCTGCCGGCAGCGAGGCAGGAGGCTGAGCACAGGAGCCTGTGATCGCGAGTCCTCCTAGGTTAGGCTCGGTGTACTGCTTACTACAAGGTGTGCGAGCCTGCTCGGCCATGCTTTTGTTTCTTGATGTTCAATAGACGATGAGAGTCTTCTGTAGTGTCAGTGAGATGCTTTTTGGGGCTATGAGAGCACAGTCGCTTTGTTTTAATTTAACATGACCGATGTAGCTGTTCATAGATCCTGACAACTGATACAGGCTAAACACAGGGGACAAGTTTCTAATAGGAATCCTTCTAGCTTGCTTGAACAGTAAAACCATAATAAATACAAGATATTAGACCCTGGGCAGTTATTTTAGTCATTTTTTTTGATAAAAATAAATGTAAATACTTGCCCCGTTCAAAGATGGAGACCTCTTTAAATTTGCTTCCTTTTAACTTAACATTTTAAGCTCCTGTTATTTCATAGAATACCATGGAAAAATGGGCATCGCTTCCCCCCACCCATGGGGGTTCAGGGGTCCCCTGAATAAAAGAACCGTGGATCTAGATTGTCTCTTAAATTACTCATCGTCAGTGCTATGCAAGTTCAGACTAGTTAAGCGGAGGCCAGGCCGGGTTCAGATTGCGGCGGAACCTGGCTCCTTCTCTGCACTGTGGGATTGCACTGATGTAATAAGAGTAAAATATTAAAAACACAAGTTTTCTTGCAAGGAAATGTCTGAACACGCAAATTGCTGGAATACTCTTTCCCTGGCTGGTCAGACGCTCATTAACGTGTTTGGAACACAGGCGCTGGATTCTTTCCAGAAGGTTGAACTTTACTGCTAAAGGTTGCAGACAGATTTCTTCCGTAATTTTCCATTACCATACATTTTGGGGTAAGATAGTTTATAAGTGTTGGAGAACTACATTTTACATGAAATTACCAGCCTTGAAATATCTTGAAGGTCTATCTAATAAATTGTCCTCTAAGAAATAGTTCTAAAAGGTTAAGTAGGTGGTTTTCTGTTCTGTAAAAGTCATATTTAAAAAAAAATAACCCTGTGAAATTCCTTGTTTATCATGCTAAATATTACAGCAACATGCTCCAGCAAACCAGTTTAATTCACAAACGTGGTGCGGTTGATCCGTTGATTCTTTTCTGGTTTTCAGATCAGGCACCTGCCACAAAGGAAAGGAAGGCACATTGCAGTCAGAAGCTACCTGCTGAAATGATAACAGTTTAAATCGCAGAATAGTCTAGGCTGGAATGGACCTCCAGAGGTCATCTAGTCTAACCCCCAATTAATATTAACTTGGTGGTGCCCAAGAACTAAACGCTGTATTTTCCAGCCCGGGGAGGGCAGATGAGGAAGTGTTCCGCTTCCCCGGGTAAGGTCAGTGCAGCCTTGGGATACAGACGTGTCCATGAAGTCCATATTCCTAAATGCAAGGGCAATATTTGCCTACTTTTAAAATTGTTGAGTCTGCTAAACTACCTCAGATAAAAAACCGGCTCCTACAATTTTATCCCTCTGTCTTTTACTGCGACAGCTGAGGGACACACTGTTGCTGTTTAATATAAAGACTTGAGCCCCAGCGAAAGGTTGCAGTGGTTTCTTTAAGCGCCGTGAGTTTGCAGTTGCAGTGGGTAAGAAAGTCATTAACGTCCAACAGAAGTTAATGAAGAAAAAATAGCTTTTTATAATAGTGGTTAATCCTGTCAGCCAGCTGTAAATTTTTTAAGAACAGCAGTGAAACAGAGCACAGACAGCTTGCTCAGCACAGTGCTATGCCAAGTTCTGAAGAATTGGTATCTAATTTGAAGAACTAAATATGACTAAATTATCTTTAAAGTGCAGCTTTTGTAGACGTTTCATGTGGCTCCTGGTTTTTAAATATCATTATAAGCAGCCTTCTGAAGTGGCTTTTAGAGGTAGGAGTCAGCTTTTTGTGAAGGACTGAACTTTCACTCCTTACTTATTGCTTGCACAAAATCTAACAGTCTGTGACCCACGGGATGGACTTCAGTGGGAGCTGTGCAGCTGTACTGATTTAACTCTCTCCTTAGGTATACAACAGCAGAGGACCAAATGGATCTCCAGGAAAAGCCTTCAAGGTACATCTCCAGCTTTGGGACACAGCCGGCCAGGAAAGGTAACAGAGTTCAGCTCATTAAAGCAGTTCTGAGTTTTTCACATTTCTGGGTAAACCATTAGTCCATTCAGGTGAAAAATATCAGAAAACCTTGTATTTTAGGACAAGAAAAATATCTTCCAGCAATAAAGTGTTTCTGATGCCGCTTTGATGCGGTGATCAGAGGATCTCAGAAAATAGGACTGGAAGAACTGAAGGCGATCTGCTCCCTGCCTCAGCAGCATGCTGCCTCGTTTCTGGCACGTGTGGGTTATTGGTTCATCGGTTAGCTCTTTTACTTTGTTTTGTACTGTTATTTTGGCTTCGTAATACATTCCTAATCTCCTCTGGAAGATACTGTATAACCTACCTAAGTGTCTTGTTCTTGTATTTCCCATTTTTTCTGTTAGCTTGGATGGTAAGGCATATTTTGATATAGCAGACCAGCGCAGTCTGGTATATCAAAATATGCCTTACCATCCCACTTTAAGCCCTCTCCAGTTTATGTGCCCTGGGCTTGCTCAGACTTTTCAATGATGAGCAAGCTTTCTGTTCTGTACTGCCCCAAGCTGGTTCCAGCCTCTCTCGCCATCAGCATGCAACTAGGATGGAGAATTCTACTTCAAGTCTTATCGATGCTGAAGAGTATGGAAGAATTGCTTCTTATCTCACTTTTATGGCTTTGATTGTGTTTGCTGTCTTTGCAGCAGCATACCGTGGTTGACATGTGTTAAGTTCATGACCGACCAGTATCCTCCCTTGCAGAAGGATTCTTTTATCTAACCAGTTGTGTCCCATCTCAGTGTGCACAATTGGTTGTTCATCCCAAAGACCTTCTAGACTCATCACTATTAAATTTGATCCTATGATTTATTTTTTTTTTGAAGGGAAAAGTGTGCATATTGCTTTCTTAAGCATCTGCTAGCTAGTTACGTACACTGGTTTTCGCTGTCATAAAGTGCATGAGGTTGCCCAGTATGACTGCTGATGTCAGCTGTCAGCAAGGGAAGAAAATGCGACTCTCTGTAATAGTGACCGAAGAGCAGCAGACTGAAGCATTTGCCCAGCGGGGAGGAAGGAAAGGAGCGATGAGGGAGATTTCGAGTTTCCAGAGTAAGCAGTGCGAATACTAGAGGGGTTGCTGCTGGATGAAAAGGAGAAGAAAGCTGAAATTTTGTGTCTGCATCTCTTTCCCTTAATCTCAAACACCATTTGTGTATACTTCTCTGCAAGACATTAAACATTTTGAGGCTACTTTTTTTTGTTGTTGTTGTTTTTCCCTGAAAAGAAACCCTGAAAGTAGCATCAGGCATCTGACATGTTTCTGTGGAGAGCTTTTGTTTTCATTTTCATGGATGTGTGTGGTGAAATACCATTTACTGTTTCTGGTCTGCTGGTTTGCGTGAGATTATATAGTGCTGTTTTGTGACGTGTTCGATCCCTGTGAAACACCAGGGTGCTGCTGCAGTTTTCCAGCACTGTATCTTCCCGTTTCTGATTCAAACAGCCTTGTGACCTTTTGGTGACAGAGCGCGCTGCGTTCCATGGTTTGGCGTTTCTTCCGGCTCCGTAGCTTTGCAGGAAGCCTGCGAACCACGTCCCTTGTGACCGCACGCTTAGGCAGGTCTGCTTACAGAGCGCGCAAGGAAAGGTTACCTTTTCCTTTTAGCTGAGCTTCCCAGCAGATAGTCACATCGAACAATCAAAAGCACGTAAACAGCCACCCACTCTTCCTTCGTTTTGTTTAATACTGACTATATTGAGTAGCGCACATCCATTGACGAAGTGTGTGCAGTCTCGGCAGGTGACTCCATTTCTATCACGGTGATCTGCGATATGCTAAATGCTTTAATATCTTTTTTTTTTTTTTTTTCTTTTAAGCAACCCTTCTCTCTCTGTCTCGCTCTCGGTTAAATCAGGCAGAGTTTGAACTAATAGATTAGTCACTGACAGTGTTTATGTTCTCACATATAAGCTTCCTCTGGTAAATTACTAACACACTGATTAATAAATGTTGACTGGTGTGATGTGTTGTAGCTAAAATGAAAGTCAAGGATTATTTTATTTTGTTTTTACTTCCAAGGGAATGTATGTCTACTGAATCTTGCAGACTTCAGATTTCAAGATATTTCTTTAATAGAATTTTTGCACAAGCAATTCAGAAAGTCTTTCCTTTGTCTCTTTACTCAGTTCAGACTTGCCAGAAAAGAGATCACTTTGTATTAATAGAGCTGTGTTGTCTTTTTTCTTCCACCTTCAGATTTCGAAGTCTCACCACAGCGTTTTTCAGAGATGCTATGGGCTTTTTACTAATGTTTGATCTCACCAGTCAACAGAGCTTCTTAAATGTCAGAAATTGGATGAGTAAGTAGAACCACAGAGCTTGCATTTATCGGTTGACTTGAAGCTTTCTTGCGTATTTTAGGCTTCTAGGCTTTATGTGTGTCACTGTTTGTGAGCTGGAAAATGCTCAGAGAAAGTAGTTATGTCTAGTGCAGCCATAAATGAGGTACTTGCAGCCTCTAATTTGAGGTGAAAGCTTCATCAAATTGGAAAGATACATGCTTTTATTTTATTTTTTTTTTTTTCTTCATGACAGACTGTTTTGGGCCTATTCTTGATAATCCTTTTTGGATTTGATACAGTTTGAATAAATGTCTTGAAAATTCATGGCATTCAACACTTCCTTGGCCATACCCTGTATTTTAGATAATATACAGGAGCTTCGAAACTGTACTTTGGATATCGCTGTTATCTTTATGGTGTGTTTTCTACTTGTAAAGTAGAATGTGATTCCTTCCTGTCTGCTTTGAGGTTTAAATTAAAACTAAGATTGGCCTTTGAGGATTTGGTTTGAAAGCGCGTAGTGTTTGCTGTTGTTGGTTTCCTTTCAGACAATGGCTAGACTAAAAGTGAAACAAAGGTTAAATTCTTAGTTTGGTTTTAATTGAGGGTATTTAGAGTTCTGGAAGGACAGAGGCCAGTACATTTCCAGCTGGCGGTTTTCCAGCAAACTCACTCAAGTGGGGATAAGGTGAGAATCCAGATAGCTTTGTGGAAAAGAAGCTCCATCTTCAGAGATTTCTTCCTCTTACTAAACAATCCCTGTCATCACAATCTTCCACTGCTTACCCAGCTGGGTCTCTAATTTCTTCTTTTCAAGTCAGTCCCTTCAGGATTGAGGCAAGTATAAGTAAATGGCTTTGTACAATTCCTGCCGAGGGGTGAGGCTGTGGACAGTACTTGTGCCTGGATCTTCCCATGGATAAAACTGTGTTTAAACCATTGAGTATGTCCAAGAGAAAAACATGCTTGAGGATTTTGTCCTGAACCTCTGAAGAGCTGCATTTGGAGATGACGTGGGATGTTGGTTGTACTTCCACAATGCCCGTGTGAGTCTTGTAGAATAAAAGTTCTGGCTGGTGGAGGTTCTCCTCTGCTAAAGCGTTGTGTTTAGTGCACCTCATTGCATTTAAGTCTTGTATGTTGCTAGAATAAATAACTGGAAATAATTTTATAGTACCGTTTCTACTTACTATTTTGAAAAATTCCCCTTAGCAAGCAAATGTACAACAAGGAAACGTGTTTGGCATGATGTGGTTGGCTGGTTACTCTAGGATTTTGTCAGGTGGGGAGCAAGAAAGGTATTTTGAATTATTTTCTCAACAATCTTGGTCTCTAAGGTGCTTCCAACATTCTCTTAACTCCTGTTTATTTTTACTTCTAGGTCAGCTGCAAGCCAATGCATATTGTGAGAATCCAGATATAGTCTTAATTGGTAATAAAGCTGATTTATCAGACCAAAGGGAGGTAAACGAAAGGCAAGCAAAAGATCTGGCAGACAAATATGGGTAAGCAAATTATGACAGAAGCTAAATTTAGTCTATAGCTGTTGTAAGTATAGCTAGAGATACTTGCAAGTATACTTAGAAACTCTTAAGATCTGTGGGCATTGGAGTATCATATACACCTATAGTGATATCCAACTTGTCACACTTTCCGGGTTGACCTGTTTAAATAGGAAATAGAATGAAACACAGTGTTGTAGTAGTTTGGCCAAAATATTACAAAATGAGAAATAAGGCTGAAAGGAAACATTGTTACTAGAAAACAACATTCCTGGGATGTTGGCTTGTCCCAAGAGTTCAGGACAGAGTATACCAAAGGCAGATGACCACTTGGTGTCATGAAGTGAACAACTAATAAATACTTATAATTTGCTTTTCTAGGTAGTTTGGAAGTGGAGACACCTGTGGATTTTGGTCAGGTTCTAGGTGTGCAGTGGCAGTGAATTTATTTGGTTTTCCCTGATGGATAATGAAGCTGTTAATAGCCTCTTTCTTGTTCTAGTGAGCTTTCCACATTTCTTTGCACTAAACACACCTCAGAATGTCCTGTAACTGGATAAACTGGCTGATAGTTTATATAGTTAGTAAATAGTGCTGCGGGCAAAAAGAATGTGATTTTTTTTTCCTTAGTTGCCCTTACTGTACTGTTGTGGTTTAATGCCACAGGCAGCTAAAACAACCACACAGACGTTCGCTCACTCACGCCCTCCCCGCCTGCAAGGGATGGGGGAGAGAATTGAAAAGAAGGTAAAACTTATGGGTTGAGATAGAGACAGTTCAATAAGACAGAAAATGAAGAGAATAATCGTCATCATCACAGAATCATAGAATCCTAGAATGGTTTGGGTTGGAAGAGACCTCAAAGCCCATCCAGTCCCACCCCCTGCCATGGGCAGGGACCCCCTCCACTAGCCCAGCTTGCCCAAAGCCCCATCCAACCTGGCCTTGACCACTGCCAGGGAGCCAGGGGCAGCCACAGCTTCTCTGGGCACCCTGTGCCAGGGCCTCAGCACCCTCACAGGGAAGGATTTCTGCCTCACATCCCATCTCCATCTCCCCTCCTGCAGCTTCAGGCCATTCCCCTTGGCCTGTCACTCCCTGCCCTTGGCACCAGCCCCTCTCCAGCTTTCCTGGAGCCCCCGCAGGGACTGGAAGGGGCTCTAAGGTCTCCCCGCAGCCTTCTCTTCTCCAGGCTGAACAATCTCAACTCTCTTTTTCTAAGACTTCTAGGACAGTGACACTGAGGAGAAGGTGGCTTATGCCAGATTTTCTATGATGGGAGTGCTGGAGCAATTGGTAATCTTCTCTTCTGAAAAAGATGGTTTGGAAGGCAATGTTCTGGATTCAAAGGGGATTTCAGAACGGAAACAGCTAAATTAAGTTGTGCTTACAAGTAGACAGGAAGGGAGGGAGGTAGTACTTACAGGGAGTGCTAAGTAGCAATAGTTGTAACTGTCTGTCTAAAACCAAGAAGGTTTCCGGTGTGTTGTGTGGTCCCTGAAATTTTCTGAAATGCAGACCTAGGTTTCTCTTTGTCCTGGTTATTGGCTACCTGAAAGACTTTCAGCCAAGGTTTGTGCTGATGTTTTTGCAATTTCATTGCCACTAAACCCACCACTGATAGTGGTGGATGTTACAAAGAGTCAAGTCTCGGTTGCCTTTAAAAGTCTCTCCAGCAAACCTTTTCATTTTTACCGTAGTATACCGTACTTCGAAACAAGTGCTGCTACCGGACAGAACGTGGAGAAGGCAGTGGACACACTTCTGGACTTGATAATGAAGCGTATGGAGCAGTGTGTGGACAAGACACAGGTCTCGGAGACAGCCAACGGAGGAAGCTCGGGAAAGCTAGATTCAGCAAAGCCGGAGGAGAAAAAGTGTGCCTGCTAAACGTCACCTCTAAACTGTGAGAACCAGTGAAAATACTTCATCAGAATACGGCTGACCTACCACCAAATTCAAACCGGCTCTCTTGAGCCGTGCACAGAAGCAAAGTTACATTGTTTTATTGGGATTGTGCATTTTTCTCCAAAGAACTGGTTTAAAACTAAAAGCTCTTGTGCCGAAATGATTCTTCCTGATACGGTGCCATCTTCATGGAAAACTCTCCCACCTCTTCTTCCCCTCTCCTTTTCCCCCAGCCCTCATCTTTATTTTTCATGTGATCAGGATACTGAATAGAGGAGAGTAGCTTTATTTTTTTTTTTTAAAAAAGGAGGGAAAGAACCTATTGTCTGCATACACTGGATATTGAAATTAAAATGGAGGTGGGTGGTTTTCTAGGTCTGTGCCATTTTTCCACAGAATCCTGTTTCTTTATAATTCTTAATCTGCATCAGGGACCGTGTGTTTTCTAAGGCAGAGATACAAAAGATTTTACGTGGCCTATTAAGAGAAACTTGATCGCTTGCACAGAGTAAGCAATGCTGTGAACCTGTCCTGACTGAATCACTGAGACGGCGGTTGGGGTGTGTGTGTGTGGGGTGTGTGGGTGTGTGTGTTGGGTTTGGGGGGGGAGGAAGTAGGGCGTTTAATTTGGAAAAAAAAATCATAATCAGGGAATTGTGCAGCATTGCTTGTGTTGCCAATAATCCAAGCAGGGATTGGAGCGTTGTAGAAAACAACTATGGAGAGGGATTCTGACGCTGCAGGGACAGTTTATAAAGAAGAGAGTATAATGTATGGGAACAGAGATAAACTATATTTTATGGAACAACTTCTTACCGTTAGCAAAAAATATTCTCCCCTCCTCAGCTTAAGATAACTATCCTATTTCTTTTTCTCTGAGTAACTGCAATTCGCAGGTAGGACATAGGAAAGGACTTGTGGCTGTTTGTGCTGCCTGGAAGGGAGCTGTAAACTCCGCTGTGCTGAGAGATCCTCCAAGTTATCACTACGGCTTTGGTTGTCTGTATGCTTAGGTTTACAACAGAGGACGGCGGTTTACAACAGAGGACGGCTTTCTCGTACTTTTAAATTCCCTGAGAGAGGGCAACGTGGAAAAAATGTGACGTGGTACTTGGAGCGATGGGAGTGCAGAATACGTGACTGATAAGGCAGAAGCGTGTTGCGGAAGTTTGCAGGTATCGCAGCGCAGAGGGTGGAGGTTGCTCTGTGCGTGCGCTGCAGCAGAAGGGCGCAATGCAAAAGATTTCTCCTGCGGGTGAAAGCGAATTCTAGTGAAAGAGCAAATTGCTTATCACAAAGATCAATACAGGAAAAAAAAAGAAAGAAAAATACTATATTTATAAGTATAGATGATTTTCTAAACCAATTTACAGCATATTTATTAGTCTACCCTGTCCTTTTTTGTAGAACAACTGTTCTGTTTTTATACAGGTGGTAGTTAAAGGTCTATTTGTGTTTATTGCGCTTTAAGCTACTTTAAAATCACTTGGGAGGGTGCAGATTGGGGGGGAAACACAGATCTCTTTACAAGTCAAGCTTAATTAGTCGGGTTGGCAGGATTGCAGAATTTCATTTATTTAAATGTTTTCAGCTTTGATTGATTGCAAATTGCAAACTTTGAGAATAGCAAGCTCATAAAGTGTTTCAGTGCTTCCCAGAAATGGAGAATTTACCAGACTCGTTGCTGAAAAAATAACAGGTTTTTCTCCCCAGCTCCTAAAACGATGTTTACTTGATGATTTGGCATGTTAACGGGGCAGATGGTACATCCGTAGGAGCACACCCATTGGGTGAGTAACCAAATAGCTGCGATCACCATGCCAGAAATCTAACTTGCAGGCTGTAAAGATTATAGAAGTGATAGACCATACCTAAAGGCTATATATAGTGTATACTATACAACCAGGTATAACGCAGGTCCTTTTATAGGCTATAAACAGCCCTAACACCTCAAGAGGTGGAAAAGCTGTTGCAGTAGTCAAGAGGTGATTTCCCAGGCAGAAGGTGTAAGTAGACTGATAGCAAGCAGGCTGATATTCAGGTGGGTTCCTCATCAGTTACCTGAGGTACGTAGACTGGAAGTTCAGGGTTTTCTTTGAAGTTGTATTGCTTTTTAATATATAACATAAAACGTACCCATAATTTAAAAAAAAAAAGTAATATGTCTTGAATTCCTGAAAATGATGATCTGAGGAGCTCCCTGTCTCACTTTCAAAAAAAAATCTTTCACGTTGTGGCATCGGATTTTTGTCCGTCGAATGGGAGTGAAAGAAGTTGCTAAGAATGGTAATACTGACAGTCAACCGGAGCGTATTTCGCAGAGCAGCTGAAGTGTAGCTTGTCTAAAAGCTGTTACAAAGCCAAAAGCGACGTCGGTAGCAGACAGATGATTCGTGCAAAGGTGTGTAAAATCCCAAACCTGGCACTATTTCAAAGCACCTCGATGAAGCTTAGTTGCTTCCATTTATCTCTCCACCTGCTGAAACTAGCACTCTTAGAATAATAATAATAATAATGAAAAAAACTAAAAGAAAAAAATACAGCAGTGATACCCAGAACAGTTTGGTCTAGAGGAAGGATTCTCCTAACCTAGCCACTGAGCTTCAGTGACTGAATTCTGTCAGAGCTGGCGGTCCGTTTCCGGGGAGTTCTGTTCCGTAAGGACACGGTCTCTGAAACTCTCCAGCTCCGATGGAGCGAGCACATGGCCAGCTGTCACAGCCCAGTGCGTCTGGTTAGGAATGAAAGGGAAATGACTGTAGTAAAAATTCCATTGCTTGGTTTGTATTTATGTACTTGCTAATACAAGAAACTGATGATTATTCTGCCTTTTTAAAAAAATTAAAAATCTGTGAATGCATGTGAAACTATTATCCCAAAAGGATTTTGCCATCAAAACTTTGTTTGGAGGAAAGGAAGAGAAGGTTAAACATGCTTCCTCTCCTGGTAGGTGGGATAGTAGCTCTCAGTTATTAAATTAAGAAAAGAGGAATATGATAAGTGATTCTAAATGACCACTAACAGCCTTGTTGTTTATCAGGTTAACTCTTGGCAAAAAAACTAGATAATGAACTCTTACTAAAAATCGCCTTCTGTCCCCCCTCCACCGTTGTCTGACTCCTGGTCCATTTTAAATTCATAACTATTCCTCTTAGGTTTCCCTTGCCCACCAGCAGATTCGCATTCTTAGATGTCCACTTGGCGACGTCCGTTTGTCTTCCTGCAGCGTCACGGCTCTTGCGAAACCCCTCTGAGCAACCGCAGCCAAGCACAGATGACTCAGGGCCACTCCTTGCTCCTGTGGTAGGAACTGAAAGCGATAGCAGTGTTAAGGTTCACGAGTTCTAGGTAATATCCAGGAAATAATGGTAACTGCAGCAAAGAAAAAACACTGCAAGGGGGTTACTCACAGTCTTACAGAGCCATGGCTGTGTGGAAAGGAACTTTTCCATCCCACATGCTGGAAGACCATCTCTCAGTTCTGTCCTGTACCCTCTTTCAGATTGAAGGGCTTTCCTTCACTTCTACTCCAGCTCTGTGGTGGATCCCCTTAGGTGGTTTTTCCAGCTGCAGTTCGCTGAGCCCCTGCTAGCTGCTTGCAACCCATTGGAAAAGAGCCGGGGAGCCGGCGGGGCGGTGTGGCACAGCCGAGTCATCCGTACGGTGTTCAAAGCGTTTCACTTTGACATGTTCAGTCCTATAAATTCTTCCAGGACACCGGCCTGGGAAATGAATTTGCTTTCACTTAACATCTCTGGTAGGATATAGCCTCATCCCATCCCAGCAGAACTTGAATCCAGATTCTCCTGTTTCACAGTTGGATTATACATGCTTGAATTGGAAGTTAAGCATTTGCTTTTGAGCACAAATACAGCTTGTTTGCAAGCCTGCTAGATATCCCACAGCAGGGCTGGAGAGAGAGAGAAGGTCCTATGATACTTTGTCCAGGGTGATACTAAAAATTAAATGTCGGTGCAGGTATTCTAACGCTTTTGTCTTGAATTTCAGTCCAGGCACTGGTTTCTCAAGGTCTCTTTTTGTGTCCTTTTAGAAATACCTTATTTCAGTTTTCCAGTATCCCTCCAGTAAAGTGCTCTTGCTGCAGACTTTATTGCGCAACGTGCGTGGTGATTTCTGAACGGAACAGTGCTGTGCACTGACAAAGGTGACAGTAATACCCGTCCTTCAGAGATGTGACTTGTGGGATCTTAGGCTGAGAATAACTTTGGTTTCTTTTTCTCTCTGCATAGTTCTGCCTTCCTCATCTCCAGCAGCCGTCTCGGGCTGTGACATTTACCGAGACAGTTCAAGTTACCCGACTTCTTGTTCAATCTGTTCCCTTAATCCTCTCGGCGTATCCCAGTTAACCCGCGTATGCGGCTGAACATTACACCTCTTGTCTCGTCCTTGGAGCTCGCTGTACTCCATTCTTCTTCCTGATCTACAGGTGGTTTTGTCCTCTTGGTTTTAAGCATGAATGTAAAAAACGTGCCATCAAAAAATGTTAATACGCTATGCTAGAGTAGTGCTGGAGTGCTGCCCTGTGGCTATAGGCACTACGGCGATCCCCTGGCTGCAGCTCCTTCCATTCGCCTGCAGCCTTTCGCTCCGTTTCCCTTATCCTTTGCTAAATATTTGCATTGCCAAAGTCCGGTGTTGCTGTTCCGTTTAGGAACTGCCACATTGAGTGAATTCAGACCCTGGGGGTAATACTCAGAGGAGTGAGGAAACTTAAGAGTCAGCAGGGAATGTCTTTAAGCTGATGCTGCTCTTGCTCTGGCATTCGTGCATCCTTTGCTGACCGTGCCCTCGCCTTGGAGTACTAGTGCCAAGACCTTTTTTAGGAATGCAAGAAAGGAAATGCGCTGTTGTCAAATGGGATTATTTTACTTTTTTTTTTGATGCGTACATTGAAAGTACCTTTTTTGGCTGTAGAGATCACTCCAGCAGTGAATTTACGCCGCGCGTGTTTACATTATGCCGCTGCGGTGCCTCGGCCAGCCCCGCTGCCAGGTTGGGCATGGGGAGATGCGAGCCGGTGCCGGGGCAGGGTCCTGTGCTGCTTTGCATCCTCAGGAATAAAACAAATTATGCAGGCGGAGGGGTGGGAATACCTTGGGCTGGCTGGGAATCGCAGGATAGAAGTGGTACTAAAGGCAAGATGCTTTAGAGAAGAGAAATGCCCTTAAATGTTTACAGTGTTTACCAGGGAGCCCAGTTTGTGAAGTTACTGAAGTTTGGGTGTAAGCGCTTGGCTGAATTGGGTCTGGAGCGTCTCTGTGAAGTAAGGAGCTAGTGTCAGGGCAAAACAACTAGAGCTAAAATGGTGTAAAATGGAAAAAAACCCCAACCTGCACAGAAGTACCTACTCCATGAGCATACAGATGTGAATAAGCTTATTTTTGTTATTTTATTTTAAATACTGTCCAGCCCCAAAGAAAATTGTTCTATATCAACTGAAAAAGGCCAGGAGAGTATTAATGACTCTTCTTCAGTGCACAGTTTTTAGATGCTTAAGCAGATGCTCTCCAGAAGTCCTTACGGGGTCTGTTGCTCGTAGCGATACCCATTCAGAGCCATGAAAGCATTAGAAATGGCTTCACAATCATTTAAGCTTCTGCTTTCATGTTATGAATTATTTTTATCTGCCACCTGCTAGTAACATGTGGGTTTTTTTCCTTGGTCTAATGACTCATTTCCAAATAAAAGCACTTGCCAGGGGAGCGGCTGCCCTCACAGAGGAGCACATCCTTGTTCCTCAGCCCCTGGCCGATGCGGTTTCCCCACTTTACCGTCTCCTCTTCCAGCCAGGATGCCGCGGCAGAGCCGGCTTGGAGCCCCGGCCGAGTCCTGAGCCCGGTGTCCAGCTCAGCACCTGCCTGCCCTTAGGAGAGGGACCAGCACTAAAGAAAACCAGTAGCAGGAATTTAAATAACTTGGTTTTTCCTATAGCCTTTGCCTTCTGTGGCTTTTTACAGACATTTGCAAGAGGAAAGGTATTTGCTTCTCTAAAAAAAGAGGGAGTTTGGGTGCCTGAAACATGCTCTTTTTTTTTAAAAAAAAGGAAACAGAAGGCAGGAACAGGCAATTTGCTGACTGCTCGCACGGCTGAGACTGGCACAGAGATGATGTAGCAAAAGACATTTGAGAGCAGCTGCCATTTCCTTGCTGTCTTGGTAACTTTACAAAAGCCGATTGCCTTAACTGTTTCCTGAAGGCTACATCTTGAACATTCTGAATGGGTAAAGGGGTGTCATACATACGTTTACATTTTAGAGGGCTGGATCATGTAAGAAAGTTTATTAAAAGTTGTGTAAGATGGGATTTTTGATACATGCTCCATAGTGACTCTTTAGGACTGTTTCAAGGTAAGAGGTTTTATCTCCTAGAACTATTTCAAACCATGGATGTAACTAAAGTTTTCAGCCTAAACTTTAAAAAAAAAAAAAAAAATCTGGAGCTGTTATTTTAAAACTTGTATTCTTGGCACTATAACTGAAGAAAAGCAGCAAGCGTAAAAATAACCTCAAGTGACTGCTATTTTTATACAGGTGTGAACACCGTAGGAGTTTCAGACCATGCTCTGATCTTGCTTACAAAGAAAAGGAGAAAAAAAAATAAAGTGTTGTAACTGATGGGAAGCTGTAAAAATGAATAGTTTTCTACCTGACTGCTGGGAGTCCTGGCTTGAGGCACCTTTAAAGAGCAAAAACAAATTTTCACAGCTTCTTTCCTGGCTTAATAGTTCTACTTTAAACATAAATTCCTTTCCTCCCCAAACCCCCCCACAGCCCCATATAGGTTAATTTTTGTGTTTTGTTGTTTGGGTTTTTTTCCAGAGGATGCGTTGACTTGGGACTATTGTCTTAGATGCTGGGCAGATCTGTTTCTAATTTATTATTCTTATTTCTATCTAAACTAGTTCAAGGCGACACAGGAAATGATTCTTTGCTATGTGCTTTTGTTCCGTACGGTTAATCTAGTTAAAACATAACTTTAGAAAGTAGAACCTGAAGTTGTCCATCCTCATCGCGCAATAGGGCTTAATGGACAATCTGTGTATTAGAAGCAGCCTGTTGTATCTTACTCAGCTTTAACTTACGGAAGTTAAATGGTTCTTCTTTAGTTTTTAAGGCATCTTTCACCTTCGGGATAAACACTAAGCATCCTGTATCAATTACCTTTTAAGTGTTTCCTTCTGTTATGCTACTGTAAGCATGTTTTATGTTTGTCTTCAACAGATCTGTGCTATGCCTAGTGCTATATGAATGTGATCGAAACTATCTTGAACGCAAATAGTAATTTTTATTATAGATTGCCCCTTGATTGGACCGTGGCGCTTACTTACCGATGTTAATGTCACTCTGTTGTACCAAAGTACCCGTGGCTTCAAAAAACATACTGTCAACTGATTCACTGGTGTCTGGGTTTGTGTAATACAGCTGAGGAATGTATCCTGTGACTCAGTTTCTGCACTGTTATTTTCAGAATAAAAGGACATTTTTAAATGCGGTGTCTCGGCTGTTTTTGGGGGGGGAAGCAGAGGCTTTTCCCTAAGAGGTACAGCCCCGTTACGCAGCGGTAGCTGCATTAACCGAGTTCATCCCGGAGCGACGCTGTGTCCGAGTAACGTATCTAAGGTAAGAAAAGGAACAAACTGAAACGTAGCGCCTTTAAGCCTTATTTAAGGATCAACACATTTCTTTATTATTACTTTATTTTCCAAATGCTGCTCTGTCTGCACGTCAGGGATTAGAAGACAGACCAGGGACTCGGCCCTTTTCCCTCTGTGTGAAGTAAACGTGAGTGTGCAAAGCCACTGTCCCCCCCACCCCGGGACACCGTTTAGCTTCCAACGGCATGCCACATCTCTCGAACAGGGGATTGCTGACCGCCGCAGCACCTCTCCTACTTCAGGGAGGAGAAAAACCAGCCCTGCAGCAGCCCCTTTCCCCTCCAAAAGGGATTTCAGCCGGAGGGAAGGCTCAGGGAAGAACTTCACGCTGACGCGGGCAGAAAATTCACTATTCGCCATGGAAAGTTTTCAGGAAAACAAGAGCCGGGTTAACCCGGAGAGGGATCCGCTCAGCCCTTGCCCGAGGAAGGACGCTGCGCCATTACGGCACTGCTATGCCTAAACCACGCCGTGCCCGCGGGGTCGAACGCCGGAGGAGAGCTGAGCCCCTCGAAATGGCAGGACCCCCGCTCCACCTCCATCCACCCCCTGCTCCGACAGCAGGCAGGAAAGCGGCGACTCTTAACAACGTACCGGGTTAGCCAAAGCTTTATTTTCGAATCTTACCTAAATGAGAGTCGCGATTAAACTGAGTCTGTGCCGCGGTCTGTGCAGGTGGCAGCCCCTTCGTGCAGGCAGGTGCCTGCCGCTGCCCGCACCAGAGCTCCGGCGATGCGGCGTCCCCCAGGTACGGCCGGGGCTGCCTTTGCCATCCGGGCTGCGCGGGCGTTCGTGAGCTCCCCTCCTCTCTCCTCAGCTCTCGCCTTCTTTCCGGGTTTATTCTTTCAAGCGCAGCCCTGCAGCGCCGCGTGTGTGAAGGCGAGGCCGTAGGAGTTACAGGTTGCAACGGATGGAAAAAGTCCTTCTGACAAAGGTAGGAGACAAACATCCAGTCGTTCCTTCAGCTCTCGTGCTTCCTTAGCCTGGTGAGCATCAGGTAAGGGGATGCTCCAAAAGCTCCAAAATCTCGTGGGGCGCTGCAGGGCGAAGCACAAGAAGGTCGCGATCGCGGACGCCCTCGCCTGCCCAAGCCAGGCTCAAACCCCCTACAACCGTACGTGAAATAAGTCGGAGATTTATAACTACGGCCCTGGATGCGGAGGGGCTGATTTCAGACGCCTGCTCTGCTAACTGAGAGCAGAAACTCGCGTCCAGATCTACTAGAGCAAAGGACTGGATCCCCCAGAAAAGGCTCCGATTTAATCTCGAACGGACGTACAAGCTTCTGAGACGCCTTTGGTTGATGTCCGTCTGAGCTGGACACCTGCGCAGGAGTCAGGACTGGGGCTGCCACCATCAGCTACTAAGTTTGAAGCAGAGCTTGTGGTTTTCCTCTCCTTTCTAGAGAAGATAGGCTCTGCAGGATGAAATTTGGTTGCTCCCAGCAAGGTCTGACTCAGCTCACGGGGACCTGCAAGGGGGCTCGGCCGTTCCTGTGCCCTGCGGTACCCCCCAAGGTACTTACTCAGTCTGGAGAGCTTTGGAAGCGTTAGCCTTGGGCTGGCTAGACCAGAACTCTACTCTGTCTTTCAGTTCTTTATTCTGCAAGGAAAAAAAAAATATAAAACAAAAACCCCTCTCAGCAGAAGGGAGCAGACAAGAGACAAGCCTGGATGCCAGCTAAGACCCACCGCTTGTTCACCAAGGTTGTTGTGGGGATGGTTTTTTGTATTTGGGGGTTGGTTTTGGTTTTTTAAGCCAAGAGAAAGATGTCAGTGTCGTACGGACACAAGCCCAGCAGCGTGAAGGGCCCCCCCGATTATAGGGAACTACTTTTGCTCTCCCTTCAATACCTTTTTACTTTCCTTACCTGCGCTTCCAGTGCGGTCAGCTTCCCCGTCAGGTTTTCTATTTTTTTATCTTGGTTGCTGAGTTCGTTGTTGAGTTCCTCTGCCTGAGAGTTAGGAAATAAAGTTTCTAAGAGATTTGAAACCTTAATACATCAAAACACCATCTCTGCGTCGAACAAAAAACCACACAGAGTTTAATTTTGTTAATTTTCTAGGATGTCAGCCTGTGGGCTTTGGCTCGTGGGAGCAGCTTCAGGGCAGGTGCCTCCGGCAGAGCATCCCCGGGGCAGAGAGGTCCCCGCGGGGAGCACGGCAGGGAGGAGGGAGCCACGTCCCCCCGGGGAACGCTCTATGAGAACTCAGGGGTCTGCCCGAAATCACTGACTCCACTGCAATAATCCCATTTTTTAGGGACGCCGTTTCCACCTTAATGCTGCAACGGGTATGGATGTCTGAACGCGGGGTGCGCGACGCCGGGCACAGCTTCGGTGGCATCCAAGCTGCTCGCCCCCAGCGCCCGTGCTTAAGACAAGAGCCCGCCGTCTCCCGTTTCTTTTCCCGATGGCTGAAGACCTGCCCGGCGGGACACCAGCCTGACCTCCCGTATCACGCCGCGCAGGTCGCGGTGCTGCGCCTGGATCACGCGCTGGAGGTGGAGGATCTGCTCCCGCAGGGTGGAAATCTGCCTCTGGAGATCCAGGCACCTGCGGGCGAGAGCAGGAACACCCCGGGATCAATCCCCCACCTCAGGCTCAGCTCCAGAGCTTGTCGCTAGCAAGGATGTTCCTGAGGGTAGACGGCCGCGATTCATACAGAACTATCGATATCAAGGCTGCTTTGTTGAGCAAAACAAATAAAACCGTAGTTTGAGATGTGTTTTGCCCGGTCAGACCACCCTTACTAGCTGTCGATAAGTAAATTGATAAATAATGAAGGTTATTGCCGTACCTACTGCACGCGCGATGTCACCAAAGCAACGTCGACTCCGAGCGAGAATCGGGAAAGGGAAGGAATTAGGGCATGCAAGGTGGGAGGAAAAGTACCAGGAATATCAGCTTCTAAGAGCTGTAGGACATCAACATCTGTTTTGGTTTCTTCAAGCAATCATAGTAAATCGTGTTTTGAACCGGTTGCTTTCATCATGGGTAATTTTACTACCAGAAGGAACTTGAGCAAGTGATTGTCTGGTTCTCTACGTGAAATAATCCCCCAGAAAGACAGACAAACACTTCAGCACGTGGATTTACTCACCGTTTGCTGTCTTCATTCCTTGACATCATCTCTTGAAGCGTCTTTTCAAATGCCATTTTCTTCTCTATCAGAGTTTTCTTTTCCTAAAGAAACAATTCAAGTTATACAAAAACTCTTATTACATTTCCTGTCATTCAATTAGCAAGAGAAATTTGGCTGTACCTTCAACGGTTCCGCTTTCCGTCTGAAAACAGACAGAATTCAGCATTAACCACCCGCGTCAACCGGCGTCAACATCAGTTGGAGCTACGAAGCAGTCTGACCTCTCCGAATATGAATCCGGAAGGGATGACAGTACTGATTTATCCCGAGAAAAATCCCAACTCTCTTCAACTACCAGTTCTCTCCTTCACATAATTAATGAAACCCTTAAAATTTAGAGCCTTAGTTTTAGAACGGCACTTCTATAGGAGTAATTCCCGCCGCGTGCATCACGAGGAGGACGCGCGGTGCCATCGCTTCTTCCAACGCAACTACCGCCACCAAAGAAAAGTCACGATAAAGGAGAAGTTTTCTGCGTGTTTCCGTGCCAGCAGTCGTTGGCTTGCCGCAACAATCATTTGCTCGTTATTTTCGGATGCTTAGGGCGGCATTTGTGGGAGGGTTAAGAAGGAGCAGGTTTTAGCGCTAAGTTTTCATTTCAAATGCTAGAGGTACGCCGATGGGGGAAGGTGAAAGAGCAGCTCTTCCGGAACAGAAATCGTTAAGAGCCACAAATTAAGACTTCTCCCTGGTGCTCTCCCGGGTTCCTCGCCTGCGCCGATTCCGGGTGCCAGGCGAGAGGGACAGGAGGAGCGGGCGGACATACCTCCTCCATCCTTCGCACGCGCCTCTCCATCTCTGCAATGCGGGTACGTTTTTCCCCGATGCCTTCGGCGAGGCGGCCGGCGTTAGCGGAGCTTTGCTGGAGCTTTGCTTCTTGTCGGAGGTTGTAGGCCTGGGACCGAGAAGGACGTTAACGCGGGCGTGCTGGGAGCTGGTCAACGCAACGGATGGACGCTCGAGGAATTCTGAGCTAACTCTACCGACCCCGATTCCAAGAAGCAGGAATAAAACCATTCTTATTTTTCATTTATCCCATTTAACTTCCCCGCCGCGCTAGCAGAAGAGACTCAGTAGCTCCTCGGTTGAATTTTGCAGCACGGAGAAGCCAAAGCCCAGGTAAATATTTTGATAGCGAACGGGATGGTCGTCCCCACTGGCGGCGGGGGCGGGAAATTTATACCTGTATTTGCTGCTTTTCATTCTCGTGGCTTTTTTTCAGTTCTTCTGACCGAGTCCGGTAGTTCTCACGCAGTTGTTGGGAGGCAGATCTGAGAGCCTGTACACCTGCTTCTCTCGTGGCTTCCAGCTAGAAAGAGTAATTGTAGGATACATATATGTTTGTGCTTTAAAAAAAAAAAAAAAAAAAAAAGTGATGTTCTAATCGCATGCTGAAAAAATAAGCCCTCTGTACAAGATCAAAAGTCAGTATTTACCCTCGTCAAAAGAAGAGAAAGGAATCCTAAACACCTCCGGGCGCTATCTGACAGGCAGTTTAGTTTCCAGATAAAGGCAGATTTATTCAGTACTGAGCCATCCCCAATGGCTTAAAAGGAGAGACGCGCTTCCAACCGCTTGGAAATACATCTGCTGCCGACTACCAGCGGAGCTGCCTGCGCTCACTACTTCCAAATGGGATGCGTCCCCAGAAGCGGATTTTGATATAAATTTCATCGCCTGCCGGAATGAAAGTTCGGAGCGGCCGGGGAAGCGAAGCGGAACCTGCCCCTTCCCCGAAGCGAAGGCTCCGGCACACGATCGCTGAGCGGGCGCCGTGCTGCGGCAACCGAGACCCGACTCTGAGCTGCGAGGCACGCGTGTTCACCTAAAACCCTAAAACCCGACCCGAACGCACCTTGATCTTCAGCGCTTGGTTCTCCCTGCTCACCACCAGCAGCTGCTCTTCTGTTTCCTTCACCGTCCTTGCAACAGGGCTGCAGCTCCAGCCGCTGCTCTTCGACTCCGCTTTATCGCCCGCGGCTTGGGGAAGCTGCTAAAGGAAACGCACGCCGAAATTATTTTAAAAGCTAATAGAAAACCAGCTCGAGCAATCAACCTGGCTTCTTATAAACACCCCTCTCCGGCTCGCGCAGGGAGCGAATTCTCCGGGGAATCGAGTCCGGCACAGCTCCTCCACCTCCGCGAACGAACTGAAATTAAAACGTTCGGCTTTTTCAGCTCTCCGGGGCTTTACATTGGAAAGCATTTGCACATCCATCCTGATAAATAACTCTTCCGCTCTCTACAGTGGGTTTTTTTCCACAGGTAAAAGCTTAATTAGCTTTTGGATTATTGCAGCCTACGTTGCGTTGTAGGCGAGGCTGGATGAATGCGCGTCGAGTAACTGTCGTCCAACACTTCCCCTTAAAAGAACTACTTCTTACTCCAGGAATACAACATTTCCAAATCCGTTGATTTGCTTCCTAGGGGTTGCCTCTTTGCTTAAAACCACTCGCTTGAAGTCGTTTTAATTTGCTTAAACCACTTTTTTTGCCCTCCCGTAGGCGTTCACAAATGCGCGCTCGCCGCTTGCTTTCTGTCTGCTTTGAAAGTTCCGGGCGAGGAACACGACCTGAAATCCCTCAGATTTATGCCAGAACGCGCTGGCATTTATACGGCCTTTCTTAAGTTACACCAAGTTCATTTGTTAAAAATAAACTCCTACAAACAATGGGCAGTCTGTACTTTTTAAAGGGTTCGAGTCATAAATCACTTTCTTTTCACTACAGAGGCTTTTCTTCAGCCTCGCTCCTCAACTGAATAGAGAGAGGAGTAAGCATTTTTTTTTTTTTTAAAGGAACTTTTTGTGATCGATTATTTCTTAATTAGCTGCGTTTCAGCCCACTGATCCTCCTCTCTCTCGTTCTGCAGCACTCTCCTGGGATACAGGAAAACCGCCTCTGCGTGTTATCATCACCGCGCTCCGCTGCGTACGGCAAAGAAGTAAGATAGCGGGTCTAGTGGGCTGAGTTTCATCGCTCACGAGATCTCTGACGGGGAAAAAAATAAAAGAAAAAGGCACGTATTCACGGTGGCGGCGGATCAAGCAGGGCACCATGTCCCAGGCCCTTCACGAGCCGCTCTCACCGCCACAAAATATAAGTTTTTTCACAGTAATTGCTTCATGTAAACAATTTTGGCTTATGAGATGCTTAAGGATTCATTACAAAATTTTCAAAGTTACGGTACTATTCCGCAACTTCGTCAATTTAATTGTAAAGGGAACGAAGCAATCTTTTTTTCTTCCAACTTAAATCAAAAGTTCAAGGCCTTCTCTTCTGTCGTCACACACAAAAGTTCGTTAAACGCACTCATTAAACTCCGTTCACCCTGCGTTTCCTCTGGCATTCGGAAAAGGAACGCCTCGAGACTATTCCACGCAAACCTACTGTACGCCGTGCTCTCCGAGGAGCCCGCGCTTTGCCGACTGACACCTCCAGCATCTGCCTGTCCCTTGGGTCAACCTCCACCTCCCGAGACCCTCGTCCTCCGGGAGCCCCCGGGCCCTCGTCCTCCGGGAGGCCCCGGGCCCTCGTCCTCCGGGAGCCCCCGGGCCCTCGTCCTCCGGGAGGCCCCGGGCCCTCGTCCTCCGGGAGCCCCCGGGCCCTCGTCCTCCGGGAGGCCCCGGGCCCTCGTCCTCCGGGCCCTCGTCCTCCGGGTACCCCACACCAACGCTTCTGCTTCAGACACGGCTGCTCGCTGTCTGCTCCAGAGCCGCCTCATCTCTTCCGGGGACCAAGCCTGTCCAGCTCAGCATCGATGCTATATAGCAAAGGGCTTCAAATAAAAACTTGCAGGTATAGCAGTACGTACCACGATGTTCAAACTGTCTAGCAGGTTGAACGGCAGCTTTAGGTACACGTTTGTTGTTTTTTTATTAATTCATCGTATCTCACATTATTCTTCTTGTTTTTAAGGTGTAACGTATCCATCCTTCATTCTAACCGCTTAGCCATTTGTATGCAAAGCGGCTCCAACCACACGTTCATTCACGCTCTTTTCCATCTTCCCGTCTCAATCCCACCACCAGACGCCCTGCAAAGCTGGGACTTCTCGCCGTGGACGCGTTTATCCCCACCGTAGCTCCCAGACGGTCCCTACCGCCGCGCTGCTGAGCGCGGTCAAGCTCCCGCGTCCTTCTCCTCGCGTCTCCCAGCAAACATCTCCCTGCCCGCTGAAGGGCGTCGACTTTGGGTGGGGACGCGCACTTAAGTGTCTCTTGCAACGATCACTTAAGGTGGTTTAACCCAACCTAAGAGAGCGCGTGCTATAATTAAGTCACTACTGCGGAGTAAACAGCATTTCTAGGATCGATGGGTAAACCCAAAGGTTTTCCAAGCGCGTGTTGCACTTGGTCAGAATTAGTTTTGCTCACCCCGTTTCTTGCTGGAGCACAGAAAGGAACAGAGCAGCGACAACGTCGAAAATACCTTTTTCACGTATTCAGCTTCCTCGGTGATTTGGGCGCAAGAGGATCCATAAAGCACGTAGTTTCCCTCTGAGCCGTGGTCTTCTTGTGTTATTTGCTCAGTGAGTAGCAGGGTAGTCATCACTATACGTGCGTTTCTCCGTTCTGTACAAGAGAGGAGAAAGGGGCTTGTTTCGTTACGCAAGGATGGAGAATAATCCCATTATTCCATCCCATTTAATTCCACTTCGACCTCAGGGACGCGCTGGAGCCAAGCAGGCATCGCGAGCTTAAAGCACTAAACATTAAGGACCACTTAAATAGAAATAAAAATTCAAAAATAATAAAAATAATAAAAATAATAAAAATAATAAAAAATAAAAAAATAAAAATAATAAAAATAATAAAAATAATAAAAATAAAAATGCAGACACCTGATTATTATTTTTAATGGATGGGAAAAGAGACAGGGATATTCTCACATTGCTTTCACTGAAGATTTCAACGAGTTTTTACCAGCGACCTACACCCCAATCCTATATTATTCCAGAAAACACGCGGCCAGAGATCCCAGGCAAAAAATACGTAACTCGCAGACGTGTGCAGTTGAACTTAGAACAAAACTTTTACCATCCACGTCCAAAGTTTATAAACCAAACCCCATCACCCTGCACGCAGTAATCCCACCGCCGTCGGGGAATTCAGCCTGGCTCTGCGTTCCCAGCGACGACACCAGCGCAGAACTGGTTTTAACGGGGTTCGGGAGGATTACCCCCATCCTGCTTAGATATTCCAAAGCAGCACAAAACTTGAATGCTATCATAACTCTCAGGAAAAGGCAAAAAACCCCCAAAAAAAGCGCCTGGGAGAGAAGAACTAAGGTTTTTGTTTTTTTTTCTCTGCGGCCCTCCAGCTAGGTTTGTGCTGTACAATGGTGACATCCAGCGTCAGCTGCGTTGCTCTGACGTGAGCGCCCGTCCCCAGCCCCGTCCCGGGCAGCCGGCGAGTTCCCAGGCGCTCGGATGGGAAAAGCCAAGATTTAACGAGCGCATTGGAAGGATCTGGAACCGATTAAGGTTCGCACAGAGGAATAACGAAGCCACTCAGGGAGCACGGAGGGTGCGGATGGGCTCAGAGCGGGAGAGACAAAAAGTAGTCGCGCTTTAGAAAGCTTACGGATAATTTACAATAATATTTCATTTAAAAACACATCTATTTTAAACAATTTAAGTTCAGGGTCTCGGGGCTCCTGAAGTTTAGCTCAGTAACTGCACTCCCGTTGGCGCGGTACGGATGCCGCAGGCGTCCGCGGGGTCATCCCGTCACGAAGCATTGCAGCTCTCCCAGGAAGCGCGTTTCTTCACCAGCTCATTTTCTAATAAAATATAATTAGGCAACTTGAAACATTTATGGCCGTGGTGGAGGAGGAATGGCATTCCCAGGGAGCCCCGCGCCGGGCTGGTTTGCGTAACGGCCCAGGTGGATCGGCGGCGGCTCAGCCGCACCGGAGACATCGCCACGTACCATTACCTTGTGTCCCCGGCAGACGACGGCAGGAGGCTAAATTAGAAATTAACTATAAATAAGCGTAAAGAAATTTAACACTATGAGCTTTAAGCGCCCCAGGGCACAGATTCAAAGAGCAATAAAATAAAAACTCTTATTGCTTTCTTTTTTACTCTTCTCCACCTTTTAAAAATCAGGAGCATCACCGAGCTGGTCAGTTCTGGACACGGGAGAGCGGAGGAAAATCGGGTTGCACAAGAACGAGCTACCGTTCCTACCATAACTTCCACCTAAATAGCAAAGAGGAGCTGGATAACCAGACACAACCCTCGAGAGCTTTGACCTCAAACCAAACCAAAACAAAACAAATTTAAAAAAAATCATTCATTCCAAATGTTGGCCCCTGATTTCACAGTGCCCTGGTTTATCCAGGCTGGAAGAGAAAGCAGAAATCCCGGACGCCTCCAGCCGCGGCACGGAAGAGGGTAGAGACGACGGTTCCCACCAGCGCTACAAGGGGTTAAATAAAGTTTGTTCTTCCGGCTGCCATTTGCCCTCCCTCCTGCAATCTAGCAGCTACTGAGTCACCCAACACAACCAGGAGCAATTCTCCTCTTCCGTAATTCAGGCTGAAACCTCCGCTCGCCCCCAGGGGATAAGTCCTGGACTGGAAATGTTTTCCAGCTCTGAAGCAGCCGAGCCAGGAGAAGCAAGCGATAAGAGGCACAGCTCTCTGACCTGGCTAGGAGAAGTCCTTGGGTCCTCCTTCCCAGCTGGGCAACCACGGGCAGCGGAGCAGCAGCCCACAGGGCTGCACAGCTGGACCTGCCTGCCCGCACAGCTGGACCTGCCCGCCCACACAGCTGGACCTCACCGCTCCTCCGGCACCTCCGTCCTCATGGCAGCAGAACCACGACGCCAAAGCCGCCAGCGTCACCCCAGAGCTCAGCGTCCCCCAAAACACCCCACCGACGGGGGACGTGCTGCGACTGCCCGCAGCCCGAAAAAGCTCTCTCCGCTTTGGGAGCGAGCGTAAAAAGAAGTGACAAGTTCCTCCGTTATTCACAGACTTCCCTTGCTAGAAGAAGCAATTTAAGGTTTGCAGAAAAATCCCGCTGCCAGCCTTTATAAACGCTCACCTTCCCGTGACCCACCAAGCACGCGAGATTTTCTTCGTTAGGCCCGATTGTCGACGCGGGTGTGACGACCCCCGTAATAGCCAAGTTCTATTTTTACGTCTATAAAAGCGCCGTCTCTCGGCTTTTGCTTACGACGCTCTAAAGCTCCCGCAAGAGAGAATCCACGCCGCGCCGGGCAGGAAAGCGCCACCCTCGCTTATATAAGGAACATCCCAAATTATTCCGAATAACATTATTTTGAGTAACATTCGCTATCAAATAACGTTTCGATTAGCACGCTCTTGGCCAGAAAGACTCGCAGCTCCTCGACCCACCTCCGCCACGGGGTTTGCGCAGACCCAAGGTGCCGCAGAGAGCCCGGATCCCCCCCGGGGAGCGGGGGACACGGCACGGCGGGGGACACGGAGGGTTGTCACAGCAGCTAAGGGGGACGCTCCGGGATTTAAAGGCACCAAAGGCAGCTCGCCCGTGACCGTGACCGGGTATTTACCATAAACCTCTTCTCAGGTTGGGTGGCGGCGCTGGCTACGGAACCAAGGCAGGGCTGGAGCGATGCAAATCAAAATTAAGCCATTTAATTGCAATTATCGGGACCACTCAGAGAAAGTAATTCCGGGACAGTCTCCAGCTGAGCACTGTAACTCAAACGCAAAGTTTCCGCTTTTTTTTTTTTTTAAAAATTTTTTTTTTTTTTTTTTTTTAATCTCCTCCAACAGCACAAAAAGCATTTCCGCAGACGACCCGGGGAGAAGATGAGATAAGCGGTGACGAACAGCACAACACCGCAATTAAGAGCAAGTAATCGGTGGGGACACTTTGCAAACAACCCCCGGACTTTTGGCCAGGAGACACCGGCTCGTCAGTCACTTCTGTTACGCGGATAAATGAACGAAGGCAGGGACAGAGGAAAAAAAAAAAAAAAATAAAATACTAAATTTCATGAAGTTAAAGGAGGGATCGCACACCCCGCGGAGGGACCGGGACCGCCACCGCGGGAGGAAGGGATGGCACCTCCCCAACGCCCCCCCCGGGGCACAACGGCCTGTCCCCGGAGCCCCCCCGCAGCCCGGACTCACCTTTGGGGGGAGCGGACATGCTACCTGCCGCTGCCGGGCGCGGACACGGCACACGGACACCCGCGGCAACCCCGCTCCCCGCTCCGCGGCCGGTGCCCGGCGGCCCCGCCCCGCCCCTTCCCGCCCAGCCCCACCTGCGCGATGGCCCCGCCCCTTCCCGCCCCACCTCGGGATGGCCCCGCCCCTTCCCGCCCCACCTGCGCGATGGCCCCGCCCCACCTCGGGATGACCCCGCCCCCAACCCACCTGCGCGATGGCCCCGCCCCTTCCCGCCCAACCCCACCTGCGCGATGGCCCCGCCCCGCCCCTTCCCGCCCCACCTCGGGGTGGCCCCGCCCCACCTGCGCGATGGCCCCGCCCCTCCCTGCCCAGCCCCGCCCCACCTCGGGATGGCCCCGCCCCACCCCGCGCCACCTGCGCGATGGCCCCGCCCTCGCGGGGCTCCCGGCCCTGCGCGGGACACGCACACGCACGCACAGACACGCACACACGCACACACACACACACGCATGCACGCGCACACACATGCACACACACGCACACTCATGCACACTCATGCACACGTGCACGGACACGCACACACAAGCACACGCACACGCATGCACAGACACGCACACATGCACACACACGCAGGCACACGCGCACATATGCACACACGCACACATGCATGCACAGACACGCACACATGCATACACATGCACACACACACGCACACTCATGCACTCGTGCACGCACACGCATGCACACACACGCACATGCATGCACACACAAGCACATGCACACGCATGCACAGACGCACACATGCACACACATGCACACATATGCACACACACACGCACACACATGCACTCACACGCACACATGCACACACGCACGCACACATACGCACACACAAGCACACATGCATGCACAGACACACACACATGCACACACAAGCACACACACACGCACACTCATGCACTCGTGCACGCACACGCACGCACACACACGCACATGCATGCACACACAAGCACATGCACACGCATGCACAGACGCACACATGCACACACACGCACACATATGCACACACATGCACACACATGCACTCACACGCACACATGCACACACACGCACGCACACATATGCACACACACGCACACACAAGCACACACACATGCACAGACACGCACACGCACGCACACATACGCACACACACGCACACGCATGCCCAGACACGCACACATGCACACACACGCACGCACACGTGCACATATCCACACACATGCACTCACACGCACACATGCACACACACGCACGCACACATACGCACACACACGCACACACAAGCACACATGCATGCACAGACATGCACACATGCACACACACGCACACTCATGCACATGTGCACACTCACACACGCACACACACGCACACACATGCACATGCACACGCATGCACAGATGCACACATGCACACACACGCACACACACGCACACTCATGCACATGTGCACACGCACGCACACGCACGCACACACACGCACACACAAGCACATGCACACGCATGCACAGACGCACACATGCACACACACGCACACATATGCACAGACACACACATGCACACACATGCACTCACACGCACACACGCATGCACAGACACGCACACATGCACACGCGCACGCACGCACACATATGCACACACGCACACACACGCACGCACACGCACGCAGACACACACACGCACGCGCACGCTCACACACGTGCACACACTCACACATGTGCACGCACACGTGCACACATACGCACGCACACGCACACCCCCCCCACCCCCCCAGCGGGGTCTCCATCACCCGCTCGCCCCCCTCCCTCCCCCCGTGGGTGCAGCGGGTGCGGGTGGGCTGCCCTGCCTCCCGCCTCCAAGCAAAGGGCCCCGCGCGCAGTCACGGGATCATTTTAGGACCGAGTCTAACTCTAAGCCGAGCCCTGCCAAAGCCGCCGCTAAACCCCGGCCCTAAGCGCGCGCGCGCAGCGAGCGGCGCCTGGCCCGGGCCGCCATCAAACTTCTCCTCCATATGGGCGACGAACGGCTCGGGGCAGGGGGGGGAAGAGGTGTCCAGAGCTACCTCGTCCAGTGATTAACGCTTGGTACTAACGAGGCAGAGGGAAACGACGGAAGGAAGGGAGCGAATACGGTCACTGCAGCTAAAAGCGAGGCACGGCGAAGCAGGTGTCCTGAAGGAAGGAGGGCTGTAAAGAAAGGCGTGGGCGCCAATACCGCCGAGCGTGCCAGGAAACAGGCTGAAGGGGGACGCCGTCACCTGGAGGATGGGGAGGCGAAGACACAAATGTGCAATAAACTCTGCCGCAAACAGGAAAGTCTCGGTCGGCGAGTCCGGTCCCTGAGAGCTGTATCCCTGCCCGCCCCGTAACCCCCAGCAATCTGCCAGGTTGCACTCAGGTTTCGTTTTCCAGCGACGTTCTGAATCCCAGGGTGTTTTAGCCCGGGGCAGGCGGAGGAGGCCCAGGTGCCGCACACCCGTACGTGCCCCGCCGTACGTGCACTGCCATGTGTGCACTGCCATACGTGTCCACCCGTACGTGCACTGCCATGTGTGCACTGCCATACGTGTCCACCCGTACATGCACTGCCATGTGTGCACTGCCATACGTGCCCATCCATATGTGCACTGCCTTGCGTGCACCATCATATGTGCACACCCATACGTGCCCCGCTGTATGTGCACTGCCATACGTGCACACCCATACGTGCCCTGCCATATGTGCCCTGCCATACATGCACACCCGTATGTGCACTGCCATACGTGCCTCGCCATACGTGCACACCTGTACGTGCCCCACCATACGTGCCCCGCCATACGTGCACACCCATACGTGCCCCGCTGTATGTGCCCTGCCATACATGCACCCCTGTATGTGCGCTGCCATACGTGCCTCGCCATACGTGCACACCTGTACGTGCCCCACCATACCTGCCCTGCCATACGTGCACACCCGTATGTGCCCTGCCATATGTGCCCTGCCATACATGCACACCCATATGTGCACTGCCATACGTGCCTCGCCATACGTGCACACCTGTACGTGCCCCACCATACCTGCCCTGCCATACGTGCACACCCGTATGTGCCCTGCCATATGTGCCCTGCCATACATGCACACCCATATGTGCGCTGCCATACATGCCCCACCATACGTGCACACCCATACATGCCCCACCGTATGTGCACTGCCATACGTGCCCTGCTATATGTGCACACCCGTATGTGCCCCACTGTATGCGCACTGCCATACGTGCACACCTGTACGTGCCCCGCCATATGTGCACTGCCATACGTGCCTCACCATACGTGCACACCTGTACATGCCCCGCCATATGTGCACTGCCGTACGTGCTCCACCATACGTGTACACCCATACGTGCCCTGCCATACATGCCTCGCCATACGTGCACACCCGTATGTGCACTGCCACACGTGTCCCGCCGTACGTGCACACCCGTACGTGCCCGCGTGGCCGGGGGTGCCGAACCGTCCTGCCGTGCACCCGCCGCGCGTCCGCGGGGTAAAGGCCGGTTTCCGAGCGAGGGCCCTGCGAGCCCCATGTCTTAACAGCAGCTTTCGGCAGAAGATTTTCTTATTTATTAAAAACGGCGGGGGGAAAAAAAAAAAAAAAAAAATTTCCCTGGTCTTTTTTTCCTCCTGCCTGGGACGCGCCACCCCTTTCTCTCCTCCCCACAGAAGCGAATCGCCTCCAGAGCCACGTCGCCCGTTCCCGAGCAAACCCAGGAAGGGCAGCGCCGGGCCCCAGGGTGGGCTCCCCCCGAACGCAGGGCGAGCGCCGCCAGCCACGGGGCAGCTCCCGGCCTCACCCGCCCTGCATCCCGCTGCTCCGGGGTTTGTTTTTTTTTTCTTCCCTGGCGATGGAAACTCTTAAATCTGAATAACAAGGAGCCCAAGAGGTGGTTTTGCTCGTTATCAGCCCGGCTTAAAGAGCTAAGCAGTGACGGTTAATCTTTAGCCTGGTCCCGGGGCTAACAACCTTCTCGGCACGTTCCGGCTGTTCTCTGCGGCCCGGGGAAAGCGGGATCCAGGCTGGTGATTTCATTTGCGTTTTGGTTAAGGAAGGTGAAGCAAAAACCGCACCTTGCCCTAGCTTCGAAACCGCGTGTAGAATTGCTTGCAAAGCCTGCTGCGCTTTGCCGCGGGAAATCTCGGAGGGTTTGAGATTTTAGCACTTTGCGGCGGGGTCGTGGCAGCGGGGCGATGCGGGGGTGCCTCTTTTAACGGGGAAGACCGTTGGAGGTGATTTATGAGATATCGAATGAGCCGACACCCCCTCCCACACCCCCACACCCCCCCCAAGGGTGTCCGCTACCAGCGCAGCGATGTGCTGCACCGCCGTCCCGATCCGCCGCACAAAAACGGGCTCCGTGCCGCTCGTCCCACACCTCCGCATCAGCCCCTCGCTCCGGCGCAGCAATATTTGGCCGAGCGGTCCGTATTCCTGCCCCGGCGCGAGAAACAGGCCACGTCTCTCAGTTTTTATTGCCAGGCAGTTTGGACTCGGGGACTAAGCCGAGTCCTTAACGCGTGTAACGCCCACGTGGCGGCGGAGGCTAACGAACCCCGGTCATTTAGGTGAGCGATTCAGTCTTGCCCTGGGATCGCGGGTCCTCCCTTGCCGCCGCGTCCTGTTTGGATCCAGCCATGGCGACGCAATATGGATTTACGGGATACGCGGCGAGCTCAGCGTAGGAAGGGAAAACTCTTTCAGCTCCCGGAGCTCGTTCAGTTAGGCCACCACTTCACGTTGCTATTCAAACATCTAATTTTTACCTACGTAAAACCACAGTTATATCCACGAACTCAGGAAAAAGAGAAAGGAAAAGTTAATGTCTTGCTACGGGTTTTCCCTCAAAACTTCAGTTATGTGTTTTGCTGAGTAAAGCTTCCAGTTCACTGGCAAATTTGGGGGTCGGACCCAAAGCTTGATGAAGACAACGGAGAGAAACTTTGTCTACGTCTGTGAAAACGACTCTGTTGAAAACACAACCGGTCCTTCAGCCGCATCCCTTTTTCCTCTGGATGCACGCTGGCTCTTTCACGGGTGTGCCTGCAGAGACCTGCCAGCTTCAGCGATCACGTCCCAGGTCTCGATTAGCGTCACGTCGCTCCTCACCTCCGGGCTGGCTAGAGATTTCCTTAGCGGGAAGGTCGCCGATCAATACGGCACGACACGTCCCCCCTCGGGAACCGGTTTGCCCCGACCTCGCGTCTCTCCCGGCTTTTTCCACGCGGCTCTCCGCCACGCGTCCTCCCGCCGCGGCGCTGCCCCTTGCTCGCTCTTTGCTCCCCAAGGAGCTCACGTGAAGGCAGCTCCCGCGGAAAACAGCAAGGAAGACTTAAAGCGAAGATTTATAAACTGTAATGGAGATTCAAAGTGCCTTCAAGCAAAGCTCCCCGTGCATAAACAGCCTTTTACTGATGGCTTTTAAAATACTTGCCGTACGTAACCCCAGAAAGAAGGTATTTCGACCGAGGCTGAACGTTTTTAGATAAGAACGCCGGACCACGCTGGCTGTGCCGAGCCCGTCGGCTCGGTAAAACCCGTGAGTCATTCGTCCGCTGCCCGGCGTGAATCACCCTGCGCTGGAACCCAGCCGCGGAGGCGAGAGACGCCAAATGCCCCGCGCGTCCCGGCGTGCCGCGCACGCGCGTTTTTCACCACGGTAACGGCTTACAGGCGTCGTCCTGCGATTCAAACCCCCTCCGCAGCTGACATCTGGGTCCGTCTCTTACGGATCCTCCTCGCAACCACCGAAATCCCCCCAAAAACTGAAGGAATGTGTTGAAGGACGTCCCAACTCTCCGGTCACGTAAAGCTGCAAACGCGAAGGGGTTCGTGGCTACGCGTTTGCACCGGAGAAAGTAACCTAGATTGTTGGAGCTAATGTTCAAACTAAATAGCAATAATCCTTCAACAAGGAGCAAGAGACAGCTCTTTTGCCTCGAGTGTTTAATAATCACCAGGGAAGCCTGGTAATTAATTTATTGCTTTAATTATACAGTGTGTTAACTGTTCCTGTCAATGTCTTTTTAAGATAAGAGTTTTGTTGCATGAGTAGTTTGGGCAAGAATAAAGAGTATTTCTTATCTTGCCTAAGCTGAGAACACAACATCAGCCGGAAAATGAAGCCCTCGCTCTTCCTGCAGTTTATAGAGACATTTTAAAAGCATCTAACCAAGACTAGGCAATGCCTGCTTACTCCTGACTAAATAGGTCCTCTCACAATATTTGTTATTTGAAAATGAAATAAATATTGTGCCTGGTCTCACCAACCACTAATTTAAATTAATTAAATAGAAACTAAAGCTTGGGATTTGTTCCTTCCATTTCATACGTACAGAAGAGCTTGTGAACCGAGGAGCTTGTCTTTTTTTTTTCCCCCCAAATAAATCATTTGTTCTAACAAAACGCTCTGCCTATAAAACTCGCTTCGCTGTAATTAAAATTAGGGGTGCTTACTGGCAAGATTTATATGCTCTGTTGGTACTAAATAATCCTACCAAACTTTGCTTGCCTTTCTAAGCAGTCCTATATAATTATCCAGTTGCGTATTGAAATCGTCAATCGTCATCACCCAGGAGGTGATGTTTAAGACGCGACTGATGTTATTCGTGGAAGGACCTTTCCTTTGCGGTCGCCTTTCCCGGGATACCCCCCAGGGTGAGGGAGGGGATCCTGCCCCTCTGCTCCGCTCCGGTGAGACCCCCCTGCAGTGCTGTGTCCAGCTCAGGGGTCCCCAGGACAAGAAGGACATGGAGCTGTTGGAGCGAGTCCAGAGGAGGCCACGGAGATGATGCGAGGGCTGGAGCACCTCTGCTCTGGAGACAGGCTGAGAGAGTTGGGGTGGTTCAGCCTGGAGAAGAGAAGGCTGCGGGGAGACCTTAGAGCCCCTTCCAGTCCCTGCAGGGGCTCCAGGAAAGCTGGAGAGGGGCTGGTGCCAAGGGCAGGGAGTGACAGGCCAAGGGGAATGGCCTGAAGCTGCAGGAGGGGAGATGGAGATGGAGATGGGATGTGAGGCAGAAGTTCTTCCCTGTGAGGGTGCTGAGGCCCTGGCACAGGGTGCCCAGAGAAGCTGTGGCTGCCCCTGGCTCCCTGGCAGTGGTCAAGGCCAGGTTGGATGGGGCTTTGGGCAAGCTGGGCTAGTGGAGGGGGTCCCTGCCCATGGCAGGGGGGTGGAACTGGATGGGCTGGGAGGTCCCTTCCAACCCAAACCAGTCTGGGATTCTGTGAAATCCCCTTTCTGCCTGAATGGATATAAACGCACCTCACCCATTTACGGGCAGCATCCCCTAAATCTTTTACTCTACAGGGGGTGAAGTCGCGCGTTGCAACTCATCTCCTCCAGGGTAACTCGTGCGCAAGGGTGGAGGCTGTGGGCTCCTCCAGGCAGCAAAGTGGTCGAGTCTGGTGCAGCGGTGGTTGCCCATCTTGTGCTTTTCTGGGCTGAACTTTTTTGCTACGGGTCAAACACAGATTTTGTGACCCAAGGCCGTGAAAGGGAGATTCAAATATTTCCTGCAGCTGGGGATAACACCGTGTGATGCAAATCCTGGAAGATTTACACATTCGTGTATTCCACCATGTTCATGAGGGGAAAAAGTTCTGGAGGAAGAGAAAAGCGTAACTTTAAAACCCAGAATGGCAGAAGACAGCTTATTTGTTAGTAGGTAAGAGAATATCACTGAATCATTTATCATCCAGAACGTTCACACAGGCAAGAAAATGTGTCTCTTGGATCTTCTTCTTCAGCATCAGACCATGAAAATAGCTATTTTCTACAAGCAATCACGTATGAAGATTTAAAAAGATCCGAATGTCTGTGCCATACAGCTGCACAGCAGATCAGGGTGGAAAATGGTGAGTCACAATTTCCAGACTTCACTTTCCTCATCACTGAGTGCAGAAAGATCAGCACGAATTCTTTAACCACAGTGGTCCAGGTTGGGTTTTTCTTGACTCCTTTGAATTTCTTTGTGTAAAGAGTCTATCTTCCTAACCGGAGACCGCTTTCTAGGGTGGTCTCTGTGCCGTCTAACTGGATTAGTTGGTTAATATGATCTCGTTAGCCATCCTCATGCTGGCCCGAGGAGCCCGTTAAGGCGGAAGGCAATGTGCCACTGAATGATCTGCCCGTGGTCTTGGGGAAATGTGACCTGCTGGTCACGCAGCCCAGGACACGGCTGGCTTTCTGGGCTGCCAGCGCACGTTGATGGGTCACGTTGAGCTTCTCGTCCACTTATCCTGGGTGATCTCATCCGTTTATCCTGGATGAGCACACCGTGCATGGGCATACCAAGTCAAGGGCTGGCATCATCCTTCTGGAGGTGCTTCCAGCTGGCCCTCGCCCAGCAGATACGCCCAAGGAGCCCTTGTGGGTGCGATAAACAGGGCAGGGCCTAATCCTGAAGTGCTAAGGTCGATGAAATGTGACCGAGGGGTCGGGTGGGTCAGCAGCAGCCAGGCGCTCAGCAGCAAATACTGATGGATTGACTTGGAGATCTACCAGGAGAAATGTCCGGGCTTCTCCAAAATCTCCCTGACGTTGAGGATGCACATTCGTACTTGGTTTCTCAAAGCAGCGCTTAGGTGAGACACCTAAATTCTATTCACAGCTTTAGCCTCGAGGCATTTTCCTGCCTCTCAGCACAGGAAAAATCCCATTTATTTGAGCATTAGTCAGGTGCTTGAAAAGCGTGGCCAGGAGTGCTTCAGCGAGCAAGGCAACAGCCACTCTGCTCAGGACCCAGCGTGCGTAAGGGTGGAGGAATGCCGCGGCGTAGACGTGGCAGATTTGGGTTCGGAAAGATGAAGTCATCGCCCCAACTGCAGAGCAACTTGCCGCAGCGGGGAGGAGTTATCAACATCGTTTCAGAGTTATCGCGGAGATCTGCGGTCTCACAGCCCTGTCCCCGATCGCGTTGTCTCTTCGGGAGCAGGGCAGCAGGAGAGCTGCACGGATCCCTGTTGCACTTCTTGATCCGATCATGTTCTCTCACTGATTTTCGAGCAATTGCGTCGTCAAGTATTAACTGAAAACACAGTAAAAGCAGCGTGGCTACTGATTTGGACCCTTACTAGCCTTCCCTGCGGGTTCCAGGTACTCCATAGTCCCTACTTTGGGAATGACTGTATTTAAATGCCATTACCGATGTTATTTTCGGAGTGGTAGCGTGTATATCAGCATCTTTTCGCTGCCTGGAACTCATTTGCCTTCCCACCTTGGCATTATGTTCGGAGTCCTCATGCCAGGAAACACGGTGCCAGTAAATGTCAGATGGAAAATGAGGAAACTGCTCAAAAACTTGCAAAAACGCAGTTAAAACGCTGTTTAAAAGTATAATTTCAGTGTGTTTTCATAGTACTTACATTTATTTTGATAGGGTTGCCGTAGAGTGGAAATGAGATGTATATGAACTGCATGTCATTTTTACCATCTAGACACGAGTGCGAGAATAAACTTGAAAAAATTGAAAATCTCTCCGCGCAAAGGCTTTCGTTCCCAGCAAAGGGTTAAAAGTCACCGGTCAGGGGGCACGTTGCTGCTGGCGTCACCAGGGCTGGATCTTGGCCGGCGATTTACTGCCGTGAGCATCGGTCCAGGGTCTGGGGCACCATCCAGGTGGGCTGACCCCCCGAGGAGAGTTTTTGGGGGGTTCAATGCACGTGCGCACGTCAGCTAGACGGGATTTTAACGAACCCGCGATTTTAGTGGTCAGGCTGGTGCACACTTGTCTCGGTGTCTTACCGGAGAGTAGGAATTCTTGAATTTTAAAATAAACTAACCCTCGCAAATTTAATTCTGCAAAGTCCGTTTGGTCCGAATTCCTATCCAAAGGTGTCTCCTCTCTCTATTTACACCAGAAATACATATGAATAATGAATTCTCCGAACCCAGTCGCTCCGTGCCGCCTTGCTTGAGCAGGTTGAGTGAATCGATCGCTCGTGTTTGGACGTAGTCGTTAAATTCCCTTCTGTTCAGCCGCTTCCCGCAGGACCGGTCTGCGATCCACGTCAGTCTCCTTCTCCCCATCCTGCAGCTGCTGCTCTGGGTCTTCATTTTGATAAACAATCTGTTAACTGAAAATGGAGCCCCAAGTTACCGGAGCTAAATGATAATTATTCTACTCATCAGAAAGCGAGGCTTAGAAAGAAACATATTGAAAAATGACAGACAGTGATAAATTTGGGGTTTCTCTTCTAACAGTTTTGAAAATGTGCCACTTCCATTTAATTCCGCATACGAGAAACGCTAGCGCTGCTTACGGCTCTTTACACGGTACCAGATTTTATCTCCTAGGCATGGCATTGCAGAAGCCGCGTGATAAAATCGCCTCGGCCTCGCTGGGAAAAAAGCGCCGATGCCTCAGCAGTGAAACCCCAGCGGTATTTAATGACTCAGCCCGCGCTCGGTCCCAGGACCACATCCTGCCTTCCCGCCCGAGCGGACGTCTCATCACGCAGGGCTCACCCCAAGCCGGGCACGGATATTTTGCTGGCTGAATCATCCCTCTTCTGCAAACTGAATTTCACCTCGGAATGCCTACGGACCTGAGATGTGCCGTTGTTCGCTTTAAAACAGCTTCTAGGTAGCTTTTCTTCTGATTTTGGAGACTTCTGGTTTTTGGAGAGTGGACTCTGCTCTTGTAGCCCTCGGGCTTTCTGCTCCAGGTACAATCGCTGAGCGAGACGGCATCAAGTACTTGCAAGCGCTGGTTTTTCGCCGTTTAATACAGTAGGTGACAAGTAGATGACGAGTAGATGACAAGGTGAAACATTTGGAACCAAAGGCGTTGCAGCGGGGGTTTTTTTGGGGGGGGTTTCCTCGAATCGCTCATTAATCAGGAATATAAGGCTTGGATCGGTGTGAATTGGAGGAGATGAGGTTATTGATCCGCGCACACGCAACACGAAAATTTGCTAAGCGACGGTAGTCCCTCCCGATTCTCCTCTGCAAATGTCTTTCCTCTGAAAGAAGCTCTAAATAGGCTAGAAATGGCCGTGCTTCCACGGGCGTCTTCAGGGCTTGAAGCTGGATCACTCTTGGGGCATCCGTGAGGGAAATGCACCTTCTCGGGCGGGGAGCCGCACCGATTGCTCACTTCCCAGCCTCGCCGCAGACACGCGTGGGAGAAGGATGGATGGGCTCCACACGTGGGAGAAGGATGGATGGGTTCCGCCATTAGTGAGGAGTTTCCCTCCGGGAGGTGACGCAATTCTCGCTCGTGCACAGATCCGGGAGGAGATGACAGGGTGATGCCCGCCATTCCCCACGCACACGTGGAGATCTTCGTCTCCTGCTTTTTTAGTCCCCTTGTTAAAGGTTGACGGTGCCAAGGGATGTGACCTGAGGTCCCGGCTGCGTCCTCTTCACCAGACCCTTAGGGCTTTCGTTGCCGTAATGTTTCTTTATAGAATTATTTTAAGCCTTGACTATTTAACCTGGGAGGCTACATGAGAGCATTTCTTTTGTCATGCTATTTAACACATTTCATTAATTTTAAATTCGTCATTCTGGACTTCGAGGTGTGATAGCATTTCGCATCTTTTAACCGAACTCGACCCTGGTTTTTGCTTTGCAAGGAAGTTTTTGCTTTGATAGAAAGTTTTTATTTTCCCGGGAAGTTTTTGCTTTGTTGGGAAGTTTTTGCTTTGTTGGGAAGTTTTTGCTTTGTTGGGACGTTTTTGCTTTTTTAGGAAGTTTTTGCTTCTTAGAAGTCTTTTTAAGTCTCTTTGACTCCATGGGGAGAAAGCTCCGAGGCTTTGAAGCTGCCCCGTCCATCACGTATCCGCCCCGGGGAACCACAAAGGGTAAACGCTCCTCTCGACGCTGCCAAGAGAGGTGCGGCGTGCTCAGCCCGCCCCGCCCCGCTTCCCAGGCTTGCACCAGCACCGCCGCTTGTGCAACCCAGCGGCGAGCGCCGCGAGGAGCTGCGGGCACGCCTGGCCTAGCGAGGAAACGGCTGTGCAGAGCCAGCGCAGCTCCCGCGGCCAAGTTTGGTGCGCGCAAATCCCGTCGCAGGTTGAAGGAGGGAAGCTGGGTGGTGCCTGGGGAGCTTACTGGGCTTAGACCAGTAGCTAACTGGGCTTAGGCTGCCCAGGAATCAGATCCCAAGTGATGTGGGCACAGCTCCAAGGGGGAACTGCTGGGATCAGTCCTTCCTCCCACGGCCCGTGGAGCACGTCCCGCCGCTTGCCCCGTGTGCTACCCGCTCGCCCTTCTCCTAAAGGCCACTCTCTCTGCGCGCCCCTTGTAATAAAAAGCAGGCGAGGGGCCGCTTCGCCGGGTTATTTCAGGAAGAGGATAACCTCCCTGAAAGCCTCCTAAAGACATCGATCCCATTATTTGCCCCAAATGCTCTTCCTCAGCCCCGCACGGAGGAAATTCAGTGTTTAAAAACCAGCTTTCGTAGCTGACGTATCCGCCTCAAACCAGGCACACGAAGCCACAGCAGACAAAAGCGCTGATGCAGAAGTTTAGGGGTAAATAATTGCTCATCTACGGATTCAACCAAGAAACGCAACGCTTGCCCCCTCGCCAGCGCCGTCACCTTCACTCTGCATTATCTGCTGGGCTCCGAAAGTCCCTCTGTTCCCGAGATAATTTACACAGAAAGGGAAAATTCTTTCCTGAGCTGCAAACTGCTTCAGTGAATATGTAAAATATGTCTTGCTTTTAATTCCAGATGCTTCCAGCAGAGGATTGGGGAGGTCCCTGCTAGCACGATGTGCGTGGTTCTTGCAGATGGGATTGCTCCAAATGCGGGTGCGTCGCTTCTCCTGGCAGAGGAGATGTGCGCAGAGGGCACTGCAGGCTCTGCCAGTGATGCCATCACCATCCTCATCATCCTCGTGTATGTTTGGAGCACGGACCAGCAACACAAAATACCGCCCGGCTCTCTCTCAGAGCAAAACCATGCACGTGGGCTCGGCGTGCAACACACAGGCACATCCCAAGCGCTTCCCGTGGCAGTGTCTGTGCCGCTGTAACGCAGCCCCCAGGCCCGAGCAAGGGTCTAAAAATTGTAATAACAATGAAAACTGGGAAAAAAAATCCTGCGGGCACCTAAATATTGCAGGAGGAATGCAGAAAGTGCCTGCACGTTAGATCCTCGCCCTAGGCAACGGTCGCAGCACGTCTGTCCGTGCAAGACCTGGCTCCGGAGCTGGAACATGCCTGGGGAGCAGCCGCGGGCGGCAGCAGGGGATGCGCAGGGTGGGGATGCGCGGTGCAGGGGATGTGCGGGACAGTGGGTGCTGGGCGGTGCGGGGATGCGCGGTTCAAGGGATGCACGGTGTGGGGATGCGCGGTTCAGGGGATGCATGGTGTAGGGGATGCGTGGTGTAGGGGATGCATGGGACGGTGGGTGCTGCGTTGTGCGGGGATGTGCGGTGTGGGAGATGTTCAGTGCAGGGATGCGTGGTTCAGGGGATGTGCAGGGCGGGGATGCGCGGGGCGGGGATGCGCGGGGCGGAGGATGCGCGGGATGGCGGGTGCTGTGCGGTGCAGGGATGCGCGGTGCGGAGGATGCGCGGGATGGCGGGTGCTGTGCGGCGCAGGGCTGCGCGGTGCGGAGGATGCGCAGGATGGCGGGTGCTGTGCGGTGCAGGGCTGCGCGGGGCGGGGCTGCGCGGTGCGGAGGATGCGCGGGATGGCGGGTGCTGTGCGGCGCAGGGCTGCGCGGTGCGGAGGATGCGTGGGATAGCGGGTGCTGTGCGGTACAGGGCTGCGCGGGGCGGGGCTGCGCGGTGCGGAGGATGCGCGGGATGACGGGTGCTGTGCGGTGCAGGGCTGCGCGGTGCGGAGGATGCGTGGGATGGCGGGTGCTGTGCGGCGCAGGGCTGCGCGGTGCGGAGGATGCGCGGGATGGCGGGTGCTGTGCGGTGCAGGGATGCGCGGTGCGGAGGATGCGCGGGATGGCGGGTGCTGTGCGGCGCAGGGCTGCGCGGTGCGGAGGATGCGCAGGATGGCGGGTGCTGTGCGGTGCAGGGCTGCGCGGGGCGGGCTGCGCGGGGCGGAGGATGCGCGGGGCGGGCGGGCAGTGCCACCTAGCGCTGCCTGCGGGGCCGAGCCGCGCCGTGCCGGGGGGGTGGGGGCTGTGTGTGTGTGGCACCCCCGCACACTCGAGCATCTGCCTGAGTGGGGCAGCGCGAGCCCTGCCCGGATTTCACAGCACGTGCGTCAGGTTTTGCCGGGTCAGGGCGCGTGCATTGCTAATTTTTACCTCATTTTTAGGTAAAAGTAGACTAACTCTTTGCACGGTGTTCATATTTTACCTCCAATAATTACCTTGAACTGCCAGATGAAACATTTAATTCCTCTTTTTTTTTTTTTTCCCCCCACACAATGGCCTTTTTCTGTGAACACTCATTTTAAAGGGTCTTTTATTTCTTAAATTCAACCAGAGACATTAATTACTCTTTTGATTTTTTTTCCATTTGTCAAAAGGGGCACAAAAACCCCAAGAGATTGAAGGAGCTTTTCAAAATTGAAAAAATACATCTGTACCTGAAAAAGACAAAGCCGACCTGTATGTTCCAGCATCAGATGTTCTGAAAATCAAAGTGTTTTGGTTTACAGATTTTTCAACAAAAACCCGAACCAATAAAAAAAAAAAATCTACTTCATTTCTCACTCCTTCTCTGTAGTTTTGTTTTTTCTGGGTTTTTTGCAAAGAAAAGAGGAACTGAAGAACAGATACCCTTTCTGAAAGACAAGTGCGACAGTATAATAGGTGATAGGCAAAAATTCCGTTGCTCGGTTCAAGCAGGAGACTCCCAAATGTGCCTGAATTATGGAAGGGATGTGGGTGCTTCTCCCATTCCCCCCCACCGGTGACTCAACTGCACCCACCGCTCGTGGTCTCTTCTCCCCCCACTTCTGCAGTGCAAGGCAGGCAAGGATGGATCTAGCGGCTTCAAAAAGTCAATCAACCTCCGTAAAGCAGCAGGAAAAAGGGATTTTCAGGGGGTGCGGGAAGCCCCGCTGTGCCTCCTGCCTGGTGGCAGTGAGGACGCGGCAGAGGACACAAGAAAAATCTCTCTGTCCTTGCAGCTGCACCCCAAACACCCCGGCCTACTGAATCCCTCGAGGGCACCCATTAGGAGGGACAGGGAGGATGACCTGGGCTGCAGGTGTGGGTGCAGACCCAACGGAAAGCCACCCATCCTTGGCTGCCCAGCGGCTGAGCTCTGCTCGTCGGTGTGGGCAGCCATGGGGAGCCGTGCTGGAACCGTGCTGGAACCGTGCTGGAACCGTGCTGGACCTGTGCTGGAGACGTGCTGGAACTGTGCTGGAACCGTGCTGGAACTGTGCTGGAGCTGTGCTGGAGCTGTGCTGGAGACGTGTTGGAGCTGTGTTGGAGCCGTGTTGGAACCGTGCTGGAGCCGTGTTGGAACCTTGCTGGAACCGTGCTGGAACCGTGCTGGAGACATGCTGGAGACGTGCTGGAGCCATGGTGGAGCCGTGCTGGAACCGTGCTGGAGCTGTGCTGGAGCCATGCTGGAGACGTGCTGGAGCCATGCTGGAACCGTGCTGGAGCTGTGCTGGAGACGTGCTGGAGCCATGCTGGAACCGTGCTGGAGCTGTGCTGGAGACGTGTTGGAACCGTGCTGGAGCCATGCTGGAGCCATGCTGCCATGGGTGGCACCACGTGCAGGAGCACCCACACCGGCTCCCCTGGCCCAGCACCCCGTCCTGTGGCTGAGCTCTTCCAGAGAGACAGCCCGTGCGTGGCCACCACCAGCCCCCGGGGGAAAGCCGAAGGACGGCTCCGTGCTCAGCACCGCAGCTCCTCCTGGAGAAGGACTTTCTTGACTCATCTTGTGTCCATCAGTGCTGCGGAAAGAAGGACAATCTCAGATGTTGGCTTTTATTGTTGCTTTTAAGTTGCCGTTAGAAAGAAGAGGAAGAGAAGAAAAGCAATATAGACCACATTGTAGGAAATTTAACTGCAGTTGTTCTAACCTCGGTTCTAACCTTAGCCTGCTTTTATTTTCTCACCTTATGATTCATTAATCCGCCCTCTTATTCTCTTTTATCCGGCTTACACCGCTGTAGCATTTTCCATCTTTGTTCTCTTTTTTTCTCCTCCCCACTCCCCTGTGTGCCCGCGAGTGCCCGCTTGCCTCCAGAAAAAAAGGACTAGATGGAAAACCAGGATTTGGGTGATCTGCATCCATTCATGGGTCAGTCCAGGTTGTTAGACTCAAATCAACCCCCCCCCCCCAAGATCCAAAAACCCAAGAGAAGCCCAAAGCGTGACCCGGGGCTGGAACATGTGGTTCCGCGTGAGTCATGAAACACGTCGCCATGTGGGAATTCCTCTCTCCAACACGTTGGTCTGATCTTGACTGGAGTAATTGGATTCCGTAACTTGTTCCAGGTGTGAGGAACGGGCACTTCGGAGCAACGTCTGTGGTTTATTTGATGGTCACTGCCTATGGGACCTATAAAAATGCGCGCTATCGCTCGGGCCCCGGAGACGGCTTCTGCGGGTGTCGCAAGGTTGGGAGCGGGTCGTCTCTCTCGCCGTATTTATTTCTGGGGATATACACGGGCTGAAAACCTGGCGGGAAAATGTACAAGTCTGTTGTATACTCTGCGCTTACTCCGTCCGTATGGAAACTCAGTAAACTGAATACAGATGATGCGATTTCAGGCTAATTTGCACTTCTGGGGTAACCATTGATTTCGACAAACTTTGTAGGTATTTAAATCATTGTACTCAAGAAACTAGGTCGAGTTTTGCAGCGTGGCTCAGCAAACGCTGCTGTGCTGGAGAAGGGAAGGTGCTTGCTCTCAGGGACCTCCAGCGCTAGACACTTTCCCTGCATTAATTTGTCCCTAATTTGAAAACATCCCGCTTTGATTACCGCTTTTTTTATTTCCCCCCCCCCCCTTCCTCTTCTTTCAACTTAATGATACTGCAAGTTTCTTCATTAGCAAAATCTCGGAGGGTAGATGGTCTTCTCTTTGTTCTACATCGCATCCCCTCAAAGGCAGCTCTCTCCTTTCTAATGTATCGCGAACCGTATTTGTAACAGATGAGAGATCAGTAAAGTAGCCTTGAAACAGACCTAAATAAAGCAGGGGAGAGTAATAACGCTGCTCCTTTCCACTCTGGATTTCAGCAAATGGTCCTTCTCTGTACAAATCTTGCACGTATATCTGCCAGAATTTGTAAGGAAGACAACGCTACCTTAATATAAGAAGAGAAGCTGGAGCCTCAGCAGGGGTAAATGAGTTTCCTGCAGGTTTGCAAAGATTTCTCGGATCCAAAGTGGGGTGCTTGAACAGTTCAGATAATGAAATGAAATGAATTTTCAACTGCTATAGAAATGCTGTTCAGTGGACCCAAACGCGGATCACAATTGCCGCTCGCTGGGTGACATTAGTCTGCTCACAGATGCTCGTTTCTTCACAACCTCCCATCCCTTTTATTTTAAGGAGCTCGTGCTCCGGTAGCCCCCTTACGGGGGTCGCGCGTCGGGAGCCGCCGAAGCAGCTTTAAGCCCTTGGATAATTCCTTTCCGAGGAGACGCGGGAAACTTTGTTGGGAATCGGGTCCCCCAAATCACAACGCCATTCCCCCCCCCGAAAGAGACGCAGCACGTCGTTAGCGATTATTATTCTTAAGCTTCCTTTTGCTAATCGAAAAGGAGTTAATAGGTTCTATGTGCAGGAGGCATCTTTGATGGAACAGAAAAAACCCAGACGCAAACAATGAGCGCTTCCCTTCAAGGACCGGCCCAGATTGTCCATTAATTGTTTTAATTTGTCTCATGTGGCTTCGCATCAAATCTGTATTGAAATCACTTCGAGGTAATTGCCGATAATGGACTTCATCGCTCACTTTCCGCCGGCTCCGTCGGCCGAGGTGCCGCGGCGTCGCGACCCTGCGGGGTCTCCCGGGGCAAGGGGGGGGTGTCCGCGGTGGAGGAGGGGGGGGGGTGTCCGCGCCGGGGGTCCCCCAGCCCCAGGCTCCTGCCTGAGCGCCTGCAGCATCGCGGCCCGAGGGAGCCTGGCTGGGGCTCCTGGACTTTCCCAAGTGCCCTTCTCGAAAATAAAAAGAGCCGAAGCGTCGTTTTGTTCAGAAGTTGAGTCCAATTAAGATTATGTGCAAATATTGTTTTTTTTTTAACGAAACGACTATACTCATATGTATAAAGTTTCTATATAATTTTGGGAAATAATTATTGTAATTAGCATCTCAATTTGAATTTAGAAGCCATTTCCTTCCCTCAACCCTCCTTTTATTTTATTTTTTTTTTTCCTTTTTGAAAAACTAAATTAATTCCCTGGGAAACTGATGAGAAATTTTCCAACTAGAAACAAATGTCTGTAATAAATCAAGAGATAAGGGAACAGGCAGAGATTATTCTGCAATTAAAGTTTACAGAATTGATTCCGCTTAAAATCCGTAGAGTTTAATGTGATGAAGTCCGTATCTTCTGTCTTCTTTTGGAAAGGAGCATCTCCTAAATCTGGGAGGAAGAAGAGCTGGGCGGCAGCAGAACCGGTAATCACGATTCCTCCAGCCACGAACTGTCAAAGAGGTTTCAGCGCTTTTTGACGTTCGCAAATATAAATCAACATAAGGCGCAGCAAACATCGGCAAATTGATTGGAAATTTGGACAGGTGATTGGAAGTTGAATGTGAATATTTGTTTTTCACCCAAATGAATGTAAATTTCATTAGTTGATAATTAAAAGGAAATTATACAGACATTACAATTACTGCCAATGGCATAAATTATGAAGCTATATGGCAAAACAATTTAGGAATTCGCATCGCAGTTCTTATTGTCAATTTGGTTACCAAAGAAACCAAGAATAAATAATATACTCAGTGACTATGCAAATGAAGCCTTGATGTGTTGCTAGGCTGTTAAAGCTAATGTCATTGTATAAAACAATAATGTTAAACATTATTAGTTTTTTAATTATGTCAGTTAATTAGAATTGTTCCTGTTAATTGCCTATGATTCATCTCCAGAAGAAAAATGTACAGCTAGCAGCTTTGGGAGGTGGTGGTGGTGGTGGGGGGTTCCTCAACGTATCACCTTGAAAAAGAACCAATTTTGCATTATCGCATTAAAAATAGTATTATGGGGTATTCAGCCCCGGCAGGTCCTGCCGCACCCATCAGCGATGGGGCAGTTAACGGGAAGGGCGGGAGGGATGAAGGGCAGAGGAGGGACGGTGACAGCACCCAACCTCGTGTCACCGGTGGTGGAAAGATGCACGGAGTCCGGTTCACGCCTCGGAAAAAAGGAGCAATGGTTCCAAGACAACCGCCCAAGAGGAGGTTGGCTTCGTTGCCCGGGACCTAACCACCCATCGCTTCGACGCAGCCCTCTCGGGGCCGGCGAGAGATCGCCCAGCTGCGAGGGGGGCTCGTGGGCGCCGTTGGGTTTGTCTCCTGTGCAGCCGCGGGCTCTTTGCTTTGGTCTACGAGCACAGGTTTTAGATTTAATTTTCAGATTTAAGGGCAGGTGATGCCGGAAGACATCAGCCTGTGCCGAGAGCGGTTTCACGGCTGAAGCTCAGCGCTCGGCTCGAGGCTCAGAGTCTTTGGTTCGGCATTTTGATGTCAGGTGCAAACCTGCATCCCCTTAGTAAATCTGTGGAATTCATGATGAAAGTCTCTACATCGACGAATCGGTTAGCGTTCAGCCCACTTGACGTGCTGCCCTTGGGCAATGCCGAGCCCCGAGCAGCTCTGCAGAGCAGAGGTTTACACTGATTTACCCGTGTCCTGGGTGGAAGGCGGTGGTGTGCCCACCCCAAACGGGGCAAACATCAGTTTGGGGATGGGAATTCCGGGTTTAATTGTAGGTTTCTCTTTCTCTCCGTACGTACCGGCTGTACTTTTGCAAAGTGCTGTGCAAACCTTGGTGAGAAGGAGCAAAAGAATCGGGCATCGTTTTGACAGCAACTTGCAAAATTGTTATTTAATGGCTCATAAATGGGATTCTGACTCCAGCAAACTCGAGCAAGAACCTCATCCCTGAGACAAGTGAAATCTCTGATCTGGGTGCTGTGCTCTCAAGGGACATCTGAGGGGTTTGAAGCAGGTTTTGGAGATGTTTCCTGGCATTTGCGGCGATGTCGACACCTTGGCACGCTGCTGCTGCCTGCCTCGGGGTGCTGGAGATGCCAGCAGGTGATGGTTCCTGCCATGAAAATGGAAAGGATCACTGGTGTTTCTTCATCCCATCCCATCCCATCCCATCCCATCCCATCCCATCCCATCCCATCCCATTCGGATAGTTCCTGGGAAGAGATGCGTTCTGCTTTCTGCCCCAACCCACGCTTTCGCCACCCCCGTATGATGAAGATGTGCCCAAATGAGCCGGGTGAAACTTTTGTCATTTCTACCAGGATGTTTCAGGTAACTGGGGCTCCTGGCGGCACCTTGGAAGCAGGCGGTAAAAAATATTTGCCGAATCTGATGGGCGCTGTGATCGCGGCGCGGTATCGCCCCCGTTCCCTAGGCAACGACGGGAAATGACTCAAAGGCTCCTACACGTGAAGGGCAGGGGCTAATTAAAAATAAAATGTTGTTACCCACATTCTTCAACTAGAAAGATGTCTTCAGCAGATGATGGAAGGATTTAAATGGTGGGGTAAGAAAAGTAAAGGGTCTACGGTCAACTGGGAGCATCCTCATCCTTGCCCAGCCCGGTACCCGGGCATCAGCATCAGCCTCCCCCTTCCCCGTTTCAGCTTTTCTCATCTCCCGCTCGGTACCCGCAGCATTTCCCGACATCTCTACATGTGTTTCCTGTAAACGAAACCATTTCTTTAACCGAGTTAAAATGATCAATAAAAATGAAGCCTTAACAAACAGGAAAACGGTAGGTAATTGATATCGCTTGCACGGAATTTTTAATTTTAAGATTGCTATCTAAGCCTGCGGCCTTTAGAGAGAAGTTCTCACGATTTCAGTTTGCGCAATCGAGTGAAATGGATATTCACATTAGGGTTTCAGGCTCAGGCCCTTCTCCTTCCCTAATTGTTTTTAAGGACTTTTTTTTTTTTTTTTTTAAACTCATTGTTATTTTACCTTGTGGAACTCTTTCTGTAAGAATTCTTCATTCTGCCTGTTCCAGCACCGCTATCCGCTGACATCCCATTTCCAGCTCTGCTCCAGGACAACTTCCGTCCTTTGTCATCATCGTGGGAAAAAAATACGGTGCTATATTTTTCTCTACGTATATGTTTGAATCGGCATACGATGGCAAATATTTACATCATTTTTTCCCCAGTTCTGGGATCTAAACCCATCACACAAGACAAACCCCGACTGTCAAACTCAGGTTTCGAATGCATCCTCGTTGCTTAAACTAAGTTAATGCACGTAACCGCGTTGTATGGAAACAGAATCCAATTAGCGTCTCGCATTTGCAGAAGACTACAACACAGCTTTCTTAACACCAGAAACGAAGGGCTTAATAAGTCTATCAAATTATAGCACCATCTTTCTGCTTTGTAATGCTTGGATCTGCCGCCTTAATATTCTCTTCCCCTCCTGACAGCTCCTTTCCCAAACGTTGGATCTGCAATTTCTCTCTTTTTCTCCCAGTCTTTATACCTTTCAGTCTAAATACAAACAGCAACAAAGATCCTAATTATGATCCAAAATCATTATTCTCTGAAGTTCCCAGTAATTAAATTTTAAAGAAAAATATATTTAACGAGCTTTTTACAGTTTCATCCAAGCGATACGTATTCAAGGAGATAGTGATTAGAATGAAACAGCTCTAATTTGAATGACTTGATAAAAGCTCCTACTTCACTACTATGTTTTTAATAATTGTGTAATTACACAGAGAAGTACTCCTGTAAATACCACTTGTTTTGTACAGAATGGATGACATCAAAATGTGAGGGATTTATCTAAATTCGCAGTGCTTTGAAATGGTATTTTCTTATGTCAGCTAAAAAGTTAATAAGCGGATCTTAATATTAAGAATATAGAATAACACAGAAGCCTGCACATGTATTTTAGGGCTCAGAATTAAAAATAAAAAATAAAAAAAATCCACTTCTGGTTTGATTTAAAAAAATTCAGTCACATCCACGAGCCAGCAGCAAATTGTTTTCCGCAGCAAGGGAGATGCTGCGGCACAGGAGAGACGGGACAGGGGACAGTCGTAGTTATCCCCAGCCCTGCGGCAGCTGCCCGTGGGTTTTTGGGGCATGAGATGTGCTGTCGGGAGGGGACGTCTCGTGTGGCGCTGCACGGGGGTCCCTGCCCTTGATGGAGATGCCTCCTGCCCCTGGCTGGGGTCCCGCGTGGGCTTTGCCGAGGGTCTCCAAGGGAGTCCTTTCCCTTTGGGAGTTGGACTTGATGATCCTTATGCGTCCCTTCCAACTTGAGTTACTCTATGTTTCTGTGATTCTTTCACCATGGTCACTTCAGTCTCTAAAACATCTTCTCTGGTCCGGCTCCCTGTCTGAGGTTGCCTGCCCTCTCTTTGCCCCCCTAAACAGCTCACCCAAATGTTGGTGAGACCTGAATCCTGCAGCCATCACCGTCTCAAGCAAGACTTGTCATGCTTTTTGCATCCTGATGACCAGCCCCATCCCTAAGTGCCTGTGCTGGAGAAGAAACATCACTGCCTGCTTGTGAGGGCAAGTTTGAATGGACATTTGGCACAGAAGCTAACTTGGTAATGTCATTATCCCAATCCATCGGTCTCCAGGGCTAAACCCCTAAGAAACCCCCGTTAAACCCAAAAGGAACCTGCCTTGGCCCTGGTCAGGAGCAGACACCCATCGGTCCCTCTTAGAATCATAGAGTCATAGATTCTTTAAGGTTGGAAAAGACCTCTAGGATCATCAAGTCCAACCGTCAACCCAACACCACCATGCCTACTAAACCATGTCCCCAAGTGCCACGTCTACACGGTTTTTGAACACCTCCAGGGATGGGGACTCCACCCCCTCTCTGGGCAGCCTGTTCCAACGCCTGACCACTCTTTCGGTGAAGACATTTTCCCTGATCTCCAATCTAAACCTCCCCTGGCACAACTTGAGGCCATTTCCTCTTGTCCCATCACTTGTTCCTTGGGAGAAGAGACCGACCCCCACCTGCCTACACCCTCCTTTCAGGGAGCTGTAGAGAGCCATCAGGTCTCCCCTCAGCCTCCTCTTCTCCAGGCTCAACACCCCCAGTTCCCTCAGCCGCTCCTCATCACACTTGTGCTCCAGACCCTGCACCAGCTTCTCTGCCCTTCTCTTCGTTTCCCACATCACAGGCTGGGGTGTAGGAACAGCGGGTCAAGCTTTCGGCCATGACCTTGAGACACTTCAGCAGAAGCCATCGCGTAGAAAGGGTTGGAGTTGTATTCATCGGGGCTACTTTAGCTCTGAAGATGGTCGAGAAGCGGATCTGAAGGTGTGAGATACACGAAGCTGCGAAACATCCGAGTATTTTGCAATTAAGAGAAGGTTCGTGAAGCCTACGGTACATCGCGTTATCAAGCTGGGTGTTAGGATTCACCTTGTGAACGAGACGTTTACAGATGAAAACGAAAGCAGGAAGCCTTAAGGTGAAAGATTTGTCAAGGGCTCGTGATAGACGATGCAGCTGTAATTTTAATTGCATTTGTTGCTTGCACACAATCGGGATGCCTGCAACACTTCTCTCCTTACGTGTTGAGGGAGAGAAGAAGATTCTCGTACTGGTAAAAAATGGAGAGAAGGGGCGGATGTTTCCCAGGGAGCCAGAGAAGGGTGCGGGGTGAAATCAGGCACCCAACCTCTGCCCCTGCTCCAAGCCCAACGTGGCCACAGCATCGCTTTGCCTCTCCCACGGCTGCCGTGGTGCCTTCCCTCAGCGTCGCGAACTGTCGTGGCTTTGTACAACCGAGTTTTTTTACTTGTTCGGGGGTTTTTTGTAGCCCCGTGTTGGCTGGACCCGTGCCATTGTGGTCCCGTCCCCGTGCTCCCCCCCCCCGAGCTCCCTGTGTTTTCGGAGCACGAGCCTCGTGGATGTGACGGCAAAGGCTGCAGCGCGTTAGGCTGGGGTGCAGCTTTCCTCAGGTGGGCAGGACCACGCACCCGTGGAAAATGAAGATTGCTCCAGCCCGTTGCTTGGTTCCGGGGTGCCTGCATTTCTATAACAACATATTCAGCTCTGGAGAACAAATTTTTCGTTAGCCATAGCATTCTCTGCATCATTTGGGCAAGAGCCCTCCAGCCCCGCGTAGATGACACATGCCATTTCCATTTTCTGCAGGGCTCCATCGTGCTGCCGCGGCTGGGGCGGCAGCAGAGGAGACTCAGCTCCGGCAAGCTGAAGCCTGACCGTGACCTTGTTAAATTTTTTCAAACCCAACTTTGTGGAGCACTGCTAAATGCAAAAGCAATTTCTAAAGCAGTGTTAATTTGGATTCACTCATATTCCATTTATCTACATCATAAAGTTAGCTCTTTTTTTAAAAAAAAAAAAAAAAAAAAAAAGCAAACCTCTCCAGTTCTGTTCCTAGCACGTGTTAAGCCTCAAAGTGGTAGTTTTCACTGATTGAGTTTCCTAAGTAGGTTTTAATAATAGTGGCACAACTAATTTGCTCAGATATGAAACTCAATCTAAGTGATATTATCTGTGAGATAATTAAATAGGAAAAATTTTAATGTAACTCTGATTTTTCAATCAAGGCTGCAGGTGACTCCCTAACCACCTATTTTTCCCTCTGCATGGTTATTGTATTTAGCAACTCCCTCGCCACCCTTTCACAGTATATTGCTCTTCTTTGAGATTATACAGCGGCGTTGACATCATTATCCTGTGCAGCGATTTGAATTCATTTCAGTTTGAAAGAAATTCATCTCCCGGTGGAAAAGACTCATCTCTTGGTGAAATCCATAAGTGCCTGCTCAGACGCCTTGTCGGCTGGAGCAAGGTCTGATGAACCGTGGTCGAGGTCCACGGGGTATTGCTGTGCCCGCCGGGCAACTGGGGGGCACCGGGCTTTGGGGCACCCCCCAGGTCAGGCAGTCATCGTGCTTAATGCATTTTTTTTTTTTCTGCCTCGGGCTCGTTTTCTGCACTTCTATCCTTTTTTTTTTTTTTTTTTGTCCCCCCTTGAATCCTTTAAGCTTTATGCCGGATGGAGGCGGCTCCCCTGTGCGCCCCAGGTGCTGTACCCGCGGGCATCCTCCTGCGCCGACCTTCCCGGGAAGGTGCTGCAACTTGTGCAACAACTGTGCATCTCCCTGGATGCTTTTACAGACAGAAGTAACTTCAATGTATATATTTCACCCATAGGTATCCCCTGCACACAGTTATTTAGCTATTTAGCTCTCCTGCACATCTGTAGAGGTTTCTATCTGCCCACGAACGCACGGTTCCTGTTGGTTTTCCTGCCCAGCCTTGCGATCCTTAGCCTACAAAAATGCCTCACATTTCCTTGAATTGGGACACCTTCCACTTGCAAATTCTGCTCAGAACAGCTTATATAGAATAGTTTTGAGTTTTCCCCCAGTAACTGGCATTAATCAGAGGGCAGTTCCCACACAGAGATAAAGGAGCGCCGAGAAATCACCGACATCCCAGCGAGAAGGTTACGTCTTTCCTGCGAAGGCACCCAAGTGCAGTGATTTTTTTTTTTTTCATCACGTGCATCTAGAAATGGGACATTGACTTTGCCCCCACCAACATCTCAGATCCTCCCTCCCCGCCCATCGCCCCACGTGTGCGTCTCTGCGGCCGGGGAGCATCCCGGTCCTCCAGCCGGACGGTGCCGCGGCGGGAGGTGTAGCGCCTGTTCCTCTCCTGCCAAGCGAGGGTTTTTCATCTCCCACCAAAGCAAGCTTTTTTTCCAAATTTAATGGCTTATTCACAAACATTTCCCAAGCTGGAGAGAAAAGCTGTGATAACTCTGCAGGAAATATATATATATTTTTTTTTTCTTTATTGCAAATGTGCTGCTCTGCTAAGCACTACGCAGGCAACCCTGAAATCCAAAGCAGATGTGAAGCATTAGGGCGAATATGATGCAAGATTTAAACGCTCACATGTCAACCTGATAGCCGTGCGGCTTTTGCACCTTCGCATTTATACGACAAGGCATTAGGAGGCGGCTGTTAGCTGCCAACCAAAGGCAGATTCCCCTTGTTCCGGGCTTTAACATTACAATTGTTTACAGCGGGAAGGCTGGGTTGGAAGTGGATCCATCCAGATGTTGCTGGACATCTGCCTGCCCTTGCGCAGCGCTCTGTGGCAGCCAAGGTTTGTCTGTTTGCTAAGCAGCCGCCGTAAATAAAAGCAGCCAAAGCAGACGAGAGCGCTGCGGTGGGAGACCGGGTTTCTCGCCCAGCTCGGAAAGCAATTAGCAGCTCAAGGTTGGCTGTTCCGCAGAGCCTTGGCACTTTCTGTCGGTGCCAACCCGTCTGCGTGCCCTCTCCGTCCCGTGGGAGGAGAGACACGAGGGCGAAGGTTGCTCCTTCGCTGCGTAAAGAAAGGGAATAGTTTCCGTAACTCGGGTTTAATCTCCCTTCGAGCGGGCACGCCCTGCAATGCCGCACCCGCGCGTGCCTGGCTCGCTGCGTGCGGTCCCGGTGATGCTCAGCCGCGGGATCCTGGCTCGCCGGGAGCACCAGAGGGCAAAGGTGTGATGCTCCGAATGCCATTTAACTTTGATCTGGTGCGGGTTGTGTTCCAACTCACCTAAAACCATAAAATTTCATATAAAAAAAAATCCCATTGCTTCATTTGAGAAAAAAAAAAACCCACAGTGTGAGCACAGGTTTCCGTGCGGCTGGGCTGGGCAGCGGGGAATCAGAGGAGCCTTTTTCACCCCGACATCCCTGCAGGGATCTGTGAGCCCGGCCGCGGCACGGGACGGGGGTCTGCCGAGCAGCATCCCCGCACCGCGGAGCAGCGCATCACCGAGTATAACCCCATAATCCATTGTTATGAAAAGAGAATTGTGCCATGTGCTCGCAGCGCTTTAGTTTTTCATTAAATCACAATAAAATACCATTGGCCTCTGGTCTCCTGCGAGACCACTTTTAATGATTTATGTATTCATTTTTACTTGACAGCCAGCTGTGAGAGCAGGCGCTGCTGATCTAATAGGTATAGATATATGCCGTTCGCTCGCTTACTGTAAAAGCAAAGGAAAACCAAATAAAAAAGTCAATACCCGTATCCTGCCCGGCGACGAGCGGGATAAACCCAGCTCCAGACCGTTTCGTCTGCGGGGCAGACGCTGGAGCACGATGTCGGCTGATAGGAAACTTGGTTTTTAATTGCAATTTGGAAAATGGGTCTCGGGGATGTGGCTTTTCCACCCAGCATCCAAATTAGCAAAGTTCATTAAGCTGGCAGCAGCAGTGGGGGGGGATGTTTTGTGGCTGTTCCACCGGAGACGTGGCCGCTGCCGGGCTGGGACGCAGAGCTGGCGCGTTGCTCAAGAGCTCCTCGCTGAACTTAAAGCATTAGCCAAACCCGAACCAGATTTTTTTAAGCTAATTCAAAACAAAACCAAACCAGATTTCTAAATGGCCTAAAAATACATTTCCTCTCTTTTCTCAGTCACTTGTGATGGGTTGTTTTTTTTTTTTTTTTTTTCCCCTACTTTCCAGGGGCTTAGTGCTCAGATTTCTCTTTCCCTTGGGCAGATAAGGCTGGTGTGCTGATACCCGAGGAACTGGCTCCAGCTTTCCCCAAAACCCCTTCTTTTCTTGCCACTTTGCTTTGTTTAACACCAAGCTAGGCTCACGCCTGCAGAACTACATCACCCACGGTGCAACCCTGGGGTAACGCTCGCCGGCGTGATGCCGGGGTGTAGGGGGGTGCCTCAGCCAAGTGCCCCATGGGGACGGAGCCGGGTGAGCGGGTCCCACGCCAGCCAGGTGTCCACCCCAAAATAAAGGTGGCCCAGGACCTGTCGCTGGAGGGGATTTCAAACCATGCAGCTCCCTGGGGCCACGGGGGATAAGCAAACGCACCGCTGACACGGGCTGAGTTTATGGGGGGATAACAGATAGAATAAAACCTTTGCAACCTGCTGAGCGAACCCAAAGTTGCTGAACTACTAGAACATTAATGAGTGAGAGATCTTAATTAAATTGTTTGTAATTAGCTCTCCCAGGAGTAAAAACAAAAAAAAAAAAGAAAAAAAGGCAAAACAAGGGAATGCAAAATACCTGTAGCACTCACACCAGAGCACGCTGCTCCTGCAAATGCCCTTTCTGCGAGCGAGCGGGCGCTGGTCCTGCTCCTCGTTGCAGGAAGCATGTGGGAACGGATCGGGATAGACTTTACGGCGATTTCTTTGCTCTTTTGTAGTGTGTAGGTGCCACCGTGGCAGGCCAGAGGACTCCAAGCTCTCTGAGCTGGGTTTTGGCTAGAGATATGCAGAGGAGCACAAGAACCCTCCACCTTCGGTATGAGATTCCTCCTGTCCCTTTGGACAAGAGGAAATGGCCTCAAGTTGGTTTAGATTGGAGATCAGGGAAAATGTCTTCACCAAAAGAGTGGTCAGGCATTGGAACAGGCTGCCCAGAGAGGGGGTGGAGTCCCCATCCCTGGAGGTGGTCAAAAACCGTGTAGACGTGGTGCTTGGGGACATGGTTTAGTAGGCATGGTGGTGTTGGGTTGACGGTTGGACCTGATGATCCTAGAGGTCTTTTCCAACCTTAAAGATTCTGTGATTCTGTGATTCTATGATTCTATGAGATGATGCTGGGTGTTAGGCTGAGTGTGAGGACAGGCAGGGTCTGACCCATGTCCCCCAGGGAAAGCTCACAGAATCATCGATTCACAGACTGGTCAGGGTTGGAAGGGACCTCTGGAGATCATCTCGTCCAACCCCCTGCTAGAGCAGGATCACCCAGAGCAGGTGGCACAGGATCACGTCCAGGCGGGTTTGGAATCTCTCCAGAGAAGGAGACTCCACAGCCTCTCTGGGCAGCCTGTCCCAGGGCTCGGTCACCCTCACAGTGAAGAAGTTTTTCCTCATATGAAAGTCCAGAGCAGCTACTGAGCTCTCTGGGTACCAGCCAGCAGCAGAGCACAGCACGGGTCGGACTTTCACAAAGCAACAGGTCTTATTTGGTGCCGCGTGTTTCGGGTGCTGGCCTGACCCGCCGTGGAAAACCCGACAGCCAACGTCCGAGCAGGATCCAGCCCCGAAAGCGAGCCCCTCCGCGGGCACGCACCCCGTGCTGCGCATCCCGCATCCTACGGTAGCGAGGCGATGGGCAGCCGGACCCGCTGCCACGGGCCGGGCACCTCCGTGGTGCAGCCACGATGGGAGCAGCCTCCCACGCAGCGTGGGAGGAAGGAAGTTTTCCCTTTGCCTGAAGGACGCCCTTTGATTTTTCTTTTTTTTGGTCATTTCCAACATTTTTCTGTCATTCTTGTTGTTCTTCCCCATTTCCTTCCTCGTGGGTGTCACAAGCCTTTTCTTCTATAATTTTTGTGGTTTGGCTTTCAACAGTTTGCCGTCTGGTTCCCTTTCGGTTCTTCTCTCCTGCGTGTGAGCTGCTCCTCGCTGGTTCTTCTTCTGCCGCCGGACCTGGTGCCCTGGGAGATCCCCAAACTGCAGGCAGGGGTCCCGCGCTCTGCCCGCTTCACCTGCTGCCAGATCTCCTTCTGTCTTCTCCATTCGTGTTAACGCAAGGCTCATCCTCCCACGGCCCAGCCTCGTTAATTAGTATTAGGGTCCCCTTTTTTGGTCCATTGTGCAGTTTATGCGTGTGAAACAACACGTTCCTTGTTGCAGGGAGTGTTGGAAAGGATAAAGACGAATGCGGGAGGAGGTAAGCAGCGATCAATGGGAGGATTAGCGCATCTCTTAGGAGCGCTTTGGTGAACGTTTTATTTCTGCGGGTATTGTTTTTAACAAAATAATGTATTCCTACTGCCTTGTTAGCTGTCTCGGGTAGTTCCTTTTTAGAAGAAATCCCATTTTTCATTCCAGATGTTCAAAGCTGGATGTCACAATACCTTTCAAGTTAATCAAAACCAGCTTTTGTAATTAGCTTGCAGCATCAGACGGGGACGGGACACCCTTTAGAAACAGGTTCTGATAATAAACCCATTAGGCAGGTTCTGTTTCCAGTAAAGGAGATGGCCTGTAATTAATTCCTCTCCTAACAGAAACAAGGTAAGCAGATGGCTTAACCCCCAAAAATAGATGCACTATTTTTGCAAACTAGATGGTAGCAGGCGCCCCGGGCCAGGCTTTCAGAAGTAGTTGGGGGTGCTCACACATTTTCGCCCGCCTGACCTGCCCCAAGAGATGCTGCAGGTGATGGGGGAGACGGGGTGCCCATGCCGGAGCACGGCCAGTGGACCCGGCCACCCCTGCTTCCGCGTGACCCCCCCCCCCCCCCGTGGGAATAGCCCCACACGTGCTGGCGACCAGCCGTGCCCATGCTGGTTGCAAATCTTTCGCTCTTGGTTTAACACGTGAGATGGCGTCGACTCAGTTTTGCCGAGTTCCCCCGGTGCACCCGCTCGCCGCGCCGGAGCATCGCTCGGCACCTTTCCCCGTGCCGGGCCAGTCCCCACCCGGCTTTGAAGTGCCGTATTGCGTCGTTTCTCCCCGCGCACATATGGACGGCAGTAAGTGGAAATTCCTCCCCAAAGCTTTTAGTTCACAGCTCTGCCTGACACCCCCAAAAATAGCACGGCATCCTGTTCGGCTCTGCTGGGGCGCAGACCTTCCTGGGCAGAGCTGTCATTTGCATGGATAATTAGCTGCTGGGGGCATTGCATTGATAATTAGCTTGCTGGGGGCACGCCATCACCTCTTTTGCATTCCTCTCGGTGGATATTTGCTCCCACAAACGGTTACAGGGAGCCCCGGTCCAGGTTCGGTTCATTCAGGGGCGGGTGCGGGGGTGCCCCGGGGGCTGGCAGCTCTCCCTGCCCGCACTTACCGTCCCGTCCGAATGTGAGCGCTTCCCAGGCGGCAGCCCAGGGAGGACTCAGGAGAGGAGGGCTCAGGGGAGCTGGGGATTTGAAAGCAATTCCAAATGCATTTCTGTAGTACCTGAAAATCCCTTTGCAGTTGGGGTCTCCGTGCGCATTTGTCACCTTCTCCCAAAAACAGACGTTCATGCGCATCACCAAAACACCCACGGTTACCGGCACGCTCATGTCAGCGGTCATTTCCCGCTCAAAATACACACAAGCCCACTTTAATTCTTATGATTTTATTATTCTTTTTTAATTATGAGAGTGGATGAACAGTAGGAACAAGTTGTCCAGAGAGGCTGTGGACTTTCCATCCTTGGAGATATTCCAAAGCTGTCTGGACACGATCCTGGACAACTAGCTCTGCTTTATCTTGCTGGAGACTAGATGATATTCCAGAGATGCCAGCTGCACAGACGAGCTTTGCTGGGGCCGGCCGGCTCTGCGGATTTCCTAAAGTCTGCGGGAGCCGATCCCTGCACAGAGCAGACGGTGTAAAGATCAGGGTGCTCAGCCCTGTCCCCAAAGGCAAGGGGTAAACCGAACCACGGGGTGACACGGGGCCGGGACTCCTGCTCTTTGGGCCAAGGTGCTCTCGGGGGAAAGGCAGAAGGGAAATAATAAGGTGGGAGATGGGAGCCTTGCGGCTGCTGTGGGCAAAGCCAAGGCAGAGCCGGGCTGGGAGAAAACAGGGAAATGATCTGAAAATAGCCCGAGTTTACCGGGGAAGACCCGCTGGGAGCAATTTGCACAGCCTGAGCCTGGTTGTGTCCCCCGGGAATCACGTAAGCAGCTCCAGGACAGTCGGATGGGAGTCGGTTCCATGCCGGGAGCACCCCTCTGAGAGGGGAAATCGCAACCAAGGCGGGCGCGGGCGCTCGTGCACCCTTGCCGCGTGGCTTGGGTTGCTCCTGGGGGTTTGTTCTGCCTTTGCGCTGTGCTCACTCACTTTGCAAAGCTCTGTGAGTCTACCGGCCAGCGCCCTGGGCGCGAGGACACGGCTGACGGCAGCATCCCTCCTCCCGGTGCCAGCGCCGCGCTGCACGGGGCCGGATCCAGAGGCCGTGCATCCCGAGGGAAAAGCAGCCGTTGCCTTCCCTGCCGTTCGGTCCCACGCCTGGTCCGGCGATGCTCCACGCCAGGGAATGAGCCGGCTCCGTGGAAATGAAGGTGGAGGATGCAGCTTGCTGCCCGCCTCGTTCGTAGAGTTTAAATTGTGCTTTTTCTGGCTGGGGACACGACTCGGCAGTTGGAGTTTGGCAGCTGAAAGTGGGTTTGCAGCGCTGGAGACCGGGGCGGAGGTTTGCCGGGAGCCCCTCTGCCCCACGCGGGGATGGAGCCGGGCGGGCGGCAGACAGACAGCCCCGGCTGCCACACGGACGCTTGATTCAATTTATGCGGGACAGACATGAAAATGATCTGCAATGCCTTCTCTTCCTCAGAAATGCTTTTATTAATCTCTTTTAAAAGTGCCTTTGAGTTTGTTCTCAGGTCAAGAGTAATGAAGGTAATTATGGACGGACTCTGAGCTCTGACATAAAACAAAAGCCAACCAGAAAGCCATTTGGTAATTACGCATTTCTATTCCAATCTTTTTTCCACATATCCCTCTTTCTAACACGGTTATCAGAAGCCGAGTTCACAGCGTTCGAACGCAGCCAAAGTAAACAGGCCAAGAATTTGGAAAGCCATTCATCTTAATCCAACAAAAGGGCGCTAATCCAATTTATTGGACATGAATGCTTTGAATTTTGTCAGCTGAATGGGGCGGTGTGGAGGTGCCTGGCCTGGCAGCCGAAGGAGAAGGGGCAGCAAGGACCGCCGGTAGCCCCGGGGTGGCCTCTCATGGACACCGTGGGCTGGCTGTAGTTTTTCTGTCCCCACGAGGCAGCCGGGATGGCTCCCAGCATCTCCTGTCCGTGGGCTTTGCCGCCCGGGTCCCGCGGAGCCGTGGTAGAGCAGGCTCCGCACCTTTCCACCTCTCTGCTGCAGGTTTGCATCGCCCGTGGAGGTCTGCAACACCCACGTGCGTCTGCATCGCACGGGTGAATTTGTGTTCCCCGTGCAGGTCTGCATCATCGCCCGTGCAGGTCTGCATCACCCACGTGGGTTTGCATCGCCCACGTGCTGCACTCCCAGCCTCGCACGCCACCTCTCCTGCCTGGGCCACCTTCCCAAAAAGCCCCTCCACAAACCCACTGCGTGGCTATTCTCCCGCACCTCCGCCGGCACGCCGGGCCTGCCATCTGTCCAGGACGATGTCTCTTTGTTCCCCACCTCGTGCCGGCTTCCTCTTGGATCGAATTCATCAGCTGCTTGAGGCAGGGGCTGCCGGGTGCTTTGCAGCCGCTTCCGCTTGTTTTTTAAGTTCAGCTATCGCTAGCGGACGTCTCCTGGGTAAGCGGGCGGAGGAAAATGTAGCGCAGAAGCGACTTTCGGTGGCTTCGAACATCTGCTCCTTGCTGCCTCCGTCCGACCTCCTCGCCCGTGCGTGCCCCGTGGCCGGGCGGTGAGCGAGCCCGCTGGCATCTCGCCGCCGGCCAAGGCGAAGCCGGGACAGCGGTGCCGGTTTCCTGAGCCGGAGCCGCACGTGTGCCACGGTTCCCCCCCCCGGGAAGAGGCGGTGCAGCCGAAACCAGCAGCCCATCGGGAGGGGAAGCACGGCGATGCGGGTGCAGTCGTGGGGAAGCTGCGAAACAGATAGAGCAGCTGATAAAGTGGTAGGTAAACAAATCCATGGGTATTAAAGTTTAGGCTCTAGTAATTAGCGGAGAAGTACAGGATAATAAGCACAGCAGGATGTCCCTCAAGGTACTTCAGGTTCCTACTGTGTTTATTATCCAGTATCAGTATGGAAATATATGCCTGACTACATTTATGGTGGCATTTAGCAGTTTAAAGCAGACTCTTGCGCTCAGGAAGAGGTTACTAAACGACTTGCCCGCCGAGGTCTTTCCGCCCGTTACCATCCCGCGGCTCCGCGCGCGCCGTGTGTCGGCAGGGCAGGCTGGCACCACGGTGCCCAGGAGGGGCTGAGCCGGACCGGGGACCCCGGCAGGGTGCTGTCCCCGTGGAAGCGGGGAACAAGGTGTTTTGCAGAGCGGAGCAGAGCATCCTTCCCTCCACCCCAGCCGCCTCCACGCCCCCTGGCACAACAGCCCCACGCTTCTCCCCGACGGAGAGAAGCGCATCTCCCACCCGCAAACCAAACGGGGTGCTGCCCAGCCGAGCAAGGAGGAAAAGCTGGTTTTGCAAAAAAATGACGGCATCGAGCGTGTTTACCCTTTCCAGCAAAGACAACGCTGCTTTCCTACGAGCTAACCCTGCTGGGGGTCTGGACCCGAACGCGTGCGCGCCGTCCTCGCCCCGGCTGCTCGGCACGCGCACGGACCCGTCGCACCTCCATCCCCGCCAGCCCGCTTGCCCAAACGGCCGGGTCCCGCCGGGCTGGACCGCGCTAGATGGCACTGTGGGATGCGGCAGGCTGAGGTTCACTTTTTGACACACATCTGTTATTCCCCGCTTCCGCACAATCGCTGGCTACGCTGCGCGGCGCTGATGGAGAGCCGTCCCGGGCTTTCTTGTGGTCTCCCTGCTGTACCCTGGGTGGTTTAGATCTAGCAAGGGGGAAAAAAAAAAAAATGGTATTTTTTTTTTTCTTTAAAGACATTATTCTTAAGCTAGCTTGGGATGTCTGCGGCTTTGCAAAGCAGTGAAAGGCGCGGAAGTTGTGCTGTAGTGACGGATCTGGCTGCGCGTACCCTCAGCATTGTTTCAAGCCTGCTTCGTGCTGCCGGATTTTCTCCCCTTCCCTTTCAGAAATTCTCGGGTAACGCACTTAGACCCTGTTATTTCAGAGAAGTCAGTATCCTGAGGTTATTCCCTGCTAGGAAAATGCCCTGAGGAAAAATAAAAAGGCAAGTAAAAGGCTGTTAAAATAGCCGTAGTGAGGGTAGAATATATGAATAAATAGGATTCCTGCAAAAGCACAAAATGAAAACTTGGCTTAGGGAGCAAAAGCACCCACAGCCGCACCAAAGCCAGCCCCGGCCAGTCCCCGGGGCAGCTGCACCCGGGGCAGCCCCCCACCGAGGTCCAGGGCACGGGGTGGCTGCATCGCCCAAGCCAGACCTGCCGTTCCCCCGCGAAGCCGGATGGGTGCAGTTTGACGTCTCGCCCACGCTCTTGTGCATCACCCTGGCGCAGGATTTGGGGTGAGGCGGCTGTTCCTGTGCCCCCCCCCCCCCCACCCCCTGCAGCCACTGCATCCGCTCCCTCCCGGGATGTGTCCCAGCAGCATCGGTCCCCGGGTCCGATGCACGGGTCCGGTGATGCCAAACCCCGCCACGGGGTGCGACGCTGCTGGGACACATCCCTGCCCGCCCCACCTGCCCTGCCCGCGGGTCGGGGGGGTCCTGTACCCCGGCGGGGTGGGGGGGTCTGCGCCCACGGCCCCGGCCCTCTCCGTTCCACATGGCTCTCCTGGTCTCAGCCCCAGGCGCTGCAACAGGCTCCTAATTGGTCGCGGGTCATAAATCACGCTAATAATACCGTGTGCTGGGAGGCAAAGGAGCATCATTTTGTGACTGCAGGCAGGAGAGCAGGGCGTGCTTAGTGTTTCCAAGGGCAACAACAACAACAAATAAAATCAAAAGATTGCAAGTATGTTGGAGTAAACGACCCATCTGTAATTGTTTTCTTATTGTGTTTGATCATGGTGGAGATGGTAGGAAGGATTGGTCGCTCCATATACTTAATACCTTTTATTTGTTTTTGGGGGGGGGGGGGCAAGGTAAAAAATAGATCTGTGGGAAGAGGGAATATAGAAATTTTAACCGCAATGAATAAGCAGAACAAATGTATTTCCCCTGGTCCTCTCTTAATTTTATTTGTGTCAGTCTATTTGCCGTGGGAAGTCTGCCTGAATCCCAAATTATTTTAGTTAGTTAATCTGCTCAGTGCCAGTTTATTCTGCAAACAGTCTCTGTAAATCCCAAATAATTGTAGTTAATCTGGTCAGTGCCAGCCTATTCCGTGGGCAGCCCACGTAAATCCAGAGATCCATCAGTTAAATTAGGTCAGTCCGTTTTAATAAGAGCAGAGGTCAGGCTCTGCCCCGCAGATGCCAGCGCCAGCGCAGACGCCGGCGGACCCGGGGAGCAGGCAGAGACAGTCGACTGAGTTTTGAGGCAGAGGAGGTGACGCCGTGGCTCTTCAGCCCGGGGGTGATGGAGGGGGGGGGGATCCCCCCCGGTCGCTGCTGGGGGTCAGGGATGAGGAGGGCGAGGGCTGCATCCCCATCACGGGGGATCGCCGTCCCCTCCGCCGCAGGAAGAGCCGCAAATCACCGGAGGCTGGGAAAGTTTTCTAGGGAAGCATCACTTGCTGGTCCTATTTTTATATTCTGGCCTGCGCGTGCGGACGTGGCCGTTGCCGTGGGTAGGATGCGAGATGGACCCTTGGTGTGACCCACGTGGCTCCATCCCCGCGAATGCCTGCTCGTGGGCACGTGTCTGGTACCCACCGGCACCGGCCGGGGCCGCCCGCGGAGCTGGATGCCCTGTGCCTTCTGGCTGAATTTTAACCAGCTCCTGCAGCTGGGTATAGCAAAAAGCCAGGATAAATCCAGAAAAACAAATGTGAGATTTTAGATTTTTTTTTTTTTTTTAGAAATCTCACGTGGATTTAATGAGATTTTATGCTCAAGAAATCTGGCAGTTCCTATAACCCACTGAAGTTTCTTGTTCGGATGCAAAAATCTCTCACTGTGCATCGTACCAGACCTTTTACAAGTGCCAACGTCGATTTTCCGTGCCGCAGATATGCAGACTGCTCTTAGTAAACGGGATCAGACAAATCGCACGCTGTCACCAGCTTGAGCATGGCAAGCTAGCGGGGGGCTCAGATGAGAGAGCGGTCGAGTATCGACGCTCACGGGACTTACGGAGCCATCCTCTGTTGCACATCGGATTAGGGTGTGGAAATACCCCTAAATACTCGGGATCTTCCCGACCGTACGACGCACTTTAGGCCAGCACATTTAAAACCCTGTCTTTTTCTGAGCCGGGACTACGGCTGTGCTTACTGCCTGCAGAACCCCAGCTCGAAACTCTCCCCGGGGCCAGGGCTGCTCCTGCAAACTCAGGCAGAGCCGTCAAACGGCTCGGAAACGAAGGAGCATCTGAAGAGCTGAACTAAGCAATATCATTCGCAAAATGACTCGGCGATTGGCGTTAATCCCGGCATCGCCGAGAGAACGTGGCCATGACGAGCCCTTTGGACTCGGCTGGACGCTCTGTTTCCTTGCCGTGAAGCCATTGGACCGTGGAAATATTGCAGAGCTGGAGAATCTTCTTGGGCAGAGGTAACGGGCCAAATCCATCCCCAGCAATTATTAACGAAAGGTTTGGTGCCGGTCTCTCCATAGAACGCTGCATTGCCTTGCAAAGTCATGGCAAAATACGCGTTTACCTGCCCAAGCCCATCTGCAGGGTGATGAAGGTACGAGAAGAGATGCTACGGGGACTCCCACATCCAGGAAAATCAAACAGACTGTTTGCCGAAGGCGGGGTTCTCCGGAGGGGACGGGGAGGTGGAGGCACGTGCGAGCAGGAGAACATCAGCTTGCTCCTAGGACGGGCAGATGAAAGAGGTCAGCGAGCCAAGGTCCGGAGCAGGAAGGAAACGGGAGGAGTAAACCAGAATATTAGGAAACGTAACCGGAGCAGGAGGGGAAACGAAGGGTGAACGAGTTCAGCAGAATCACATAAGGTTGAACCCGGCCCAACGTAAATTAGGATGGTACCCCAGTCCAGGTGCTACGAGCTCCAAATCTAGGATTTGCAGAGCTGTTAAATGAAAATACGTGAGAACACTACTGGAGTCACACTGTCCATAAATTACCATTGTAATTCCAAAGCTATCTAAGGTGACCAAGGTTTCCATTACAAACTCAAACCACAAAGCTCTTCTGGGATCCCTGTCACCACAAATTGAACTGGGCCCTCTTGGGAAATATTTTATAAGGTCCAAAATCTTTTGTTGTAACTGGAAGGAGAAGTAACTGATTTTTTTTTTTTTTGACTTGGAACAAACTTTTCAAACCTAAACTTCAGCAACTTTATCTGAGACTTGTTGCAAAACTATTTTTTACTTTATTTTATTTAAAAATCTAATGGCAAGCTTGCAGAAGGCATCATCCCTGTGGTACCCAAGAGCATCCCCTACGGTCCCAGTTGCTTGTGATCCCTCCGGGCAACTTGGCCACCAGCTCCTGCTCCTCTGGCATCCCCATGGCCCCCAGCCCCACGGAAGCCAGAGCCGGACAAGGTTCTACATCTTCCTAAATGTTCTGACAAGCCTCATCATGGCCAAGTTAAGGAGCACCGCAAACCATCAGAGGAATTTGGTTTTCTATAAAGCCCTCTCAGTTTGTTCCTTGGCTAAAATCGCTGCGATCCCATTGGAGTCAATGAAGCTGAAGTCCTCTGCAGGTAGATGCAGGTAGGACTGAGCTCAGCTAAAAAATAAATAAATATTGTTGTGATTGATTTTCACCTTTGGCAAATATCCTGGCGTGCACTCATCGCTGTTTATGAACCACCTTGGGTGAAAGGGGCTCGCCAGGGGCGAGGTATTTCTTTCTTATTTGCCACAGCTGCGTTTGCTGTTCCCATCAGCACTGGTTTCCTTCCTGTTGAGGACTATTTGGGGGCTATTAAAATAGTAGTGCTTAATTGGCCTTTTAACCCATGAGGAGTAAGTGATTCCATACCTCTCGCTTCACAAAAGGAAAATATTGAATAAAATCAGTGCTGATGGACTATGTGACGGCTCAGTGCAAAAATTACCACGCAAATGTCCCGTGCTTGCTCCATCCGCTCACTGACCTTTTGCTGCATCCTTCCCTCCGTCCCCTCGAAGATTAATTAACCCCCGACGGAAGATTTTGCAACTGTACAAGGCAAAAAAAAAAAAAAGTTCATTTGCTCGATCATGTTGCTGCACTTCAGTGGAGAGGCAGCAGGATTATGCCCTGTGCCTGCTACCATAAGGAGGTGAAGCTGGCGTCAGTTAAGTCACAAAAAATCAGAATTCAATAATAAAGGCAGCTCCTCCTGCCTCATTCTGCTAAGGAAAACATTTTTCTTTTTTTTTCTTTTTTTTTTTCTTTTTTTTTTTAATTTTAATTGTATTTAGATGCCAGGCCGGGCCCTCGCCTGGTCTAGCTCAGAGCGCTGCCTGGCGCGGGGTCTGACGCTGGGCACGTGTCGGAGCGCGACACCGCGGGGGACGAGAGCCTTGCTGGGACAACACCTGCAGAGGCGACCTCAGCCGCTCCCGCGTCACCCCTCGGCCATGGGCTTTGCCCACCCAGGCAGGTCCAAAGGCAGATTTCCAGCACCGAGACGCAGCCAGGGTGGAACCCCACCCCCCCCCCCCCCCCCATTTTTCTCTTTTGCTGCTCGCCCGGGGTGCACCCGAGCATCCCTCCCCTGCCAGCCCCTGCCCCCCGCCGCGGTCCCCGCACAGACCCCAGCTCCCGAGGGGCCGCTGGGGTGTCTCAGGAGGGTACGTCGTAGGCAGCGAGCGATTCCTTTATCTATTTATTTGTTTATTCCTCTCTGGCTTCTGCGAGACCTCCCCTCCATATCTATAAGGAATTATCAAATAAAACACACTTCACATTAAATCAAAGGAACATTTCAACGGCCAGATTTAATAACACAAAATAAAGTCTTGTGGAAACCCACACACAGCTGTGGAAACCCCAAAATAAATCAATTTTCAAGTGGCTGTACAGGAGCCAGGGAGCAATTTTTTTCAAATTGCTTTTTTTCTAATATAACAAACTCCTGCCCAAGGTTGCGCTGCAAATGGGAAAAGAACACGCTCATTTTCTTATCAATACACTATTTCAAAGAATAATAATCAGCCACTCCAACATCACTATCATGGTTTTTACATCTATTCTTCTGTTTCCCCTAAGTAGAAGGCAAGTGGAAGAATTAATTAACACAAGATTGGATTAGGGCACGTTGATTTACAATGTATTTCAGACAAGTATGTGTGATCAGAGCAGAAGAACATATTATAAATAAAAGTAGGGACGTGTCATTAAGGCGTCTGATTTGCTTCTGAAGCTTTAGAATTTAACCCTGCGTAGGCGGAGGCACCGCAGGGTTGGGGGGAGAAGGACTGAGTGAGCCACATCCAGGGAGATGCGGGACCTGGTCCCAGGCTACGCTGGCAAATGCCAGCACACCCATCTTGGGCATCCTCCTCAAGAACTTCAGCCCTAAGAACTGGAGAGATACCAGAAATCTAGAAGATGGAAACCAGGATTTCTTGCCTTAAAATAGGGGGGGGGGGGGGAGGGGGGAAGGAAGAGCAGAGATACTATGGAGCCGTCAGCTCAGCATCAAGTCGCAGAAAAGTACTGGAGCCATTAATCAAAGAATTTTTAAGTATATGGAACAAGGAGATGAGTAACAACTAATATGGATTTGTCACGAATAAATCATGTCGAGCCAATCTAATTTCATCCTACAGCAGGGCAGCAGGCCTCATGCGTGGAGGAGAAGCTGTGGATGTCATATGTCTGTGCTCTGGCAAGGTTTCCGAGTCGAGCGTACCAAGGGAGCACAGCCCAGAGGAAAACGCTACCGAGCAGGTGGAGACTGGAGGATCATACCCAAGGATGAATTTGAAGACTATCGCCATGGGGGTACGTGTCCAGCAAGGTTCCCGACCAGAGCGGGCGTATGAAATGTGCGGGAACCGTGAGCCAAGGAGGCAGGGTCAGAACGTAGACGTGGCACTTGGGGACATGGTTTAGTAGACATGGTGATGTTGGGTCAACGGTTGGACTTGATGGTCTTAGAGGTCTTTTCCAACCTTCAGATTCTATGATTCTATGAATTCAAAACGACTTGACGGGCTGGCGTTGAGCGCAGGCAGCGCTGGGTGCTGAGGCCGGGAGGAGCGGGGCTCCTCGGACCGCGTGCCGGACGCACGGCCGTGGGAAGGGACACCACACCGGGTTGTACGCACAGGCGTGCTGCTCATAAGGCGCGGGAAGAAATCCTTCCTCTTCCCCGGGGACTGACAGGACCTGGGCTGGAGAATGGTGGCTCCTTTGGCTGCTGCACCTCGGGGAAGACGCGGAGCAGCTGGAGAAGTTGGGAAGAAAATGGCAACGGTGCACGTAAAGCATGGCCTGCAAGGGCAGACCGCGGGAATACCTAACCGAGCCTCGAGAAGACGTGCTTGCTTGTTCCCAACACATAAAAACACTGAAGGAAAAAAAGAAAACTTTGTCTCCCCACCTAATTTATGTCTTTATTTTACACTGTTTTCTCAGCCACAGTTTTTTCTTTTGTTTCTTTCACCACCCATTGTCTCTCTTGAGCAGATAATTTTGTGTTAGGTCATCGGGCTTTAAAGCCGAGATCCGGGATGGGAACACGGCAGCACAGAGAGCCTGCCTGCGTCTCCGGGAGCAGCCCGCGTCGGCTGCGGGAGGAGAGACCTACGGAGACGCATTCACGGCTGTGCCTGTATTTTAAGGTCTGCTCGACTTCAGAGGGCCCATCCCAACGCTCTTACGGGGTCACGGTCCGCACCCTCACCAGCTTCACTCAGACCCCAAAGCCCGAGCTCTCAGCTCTGTCGGCACCCAGGGCCAGCCCTGCTGCTCAAAGGCACCTTCTGCCCTTCGTCGGAATTTCCAGTCCCTTTGCAGGGCGGTGCTTTGCCATTTGGGGGGGGTTGGCAGTTGGCTGCCATCTTATGACCTCCCCTTCAGGGGGGGCTGTGCCGATGCGGGGCCGGGAATGCTGCTCCGCAGCCGGTGATGCTCCGTCCCGGGGATCTGGCAGCCGCCACCGGAGACCCGGCAGGCAAGGCACTACCTAATGCTTTTCATGTGTTCACGCTCTTGCAAAGGGGAAAAAAAAAGAAAAATAAGGAGAAGAAAAATAGATTGCAAAGCGCTTCATTATCCCCCTCCTCACACTCCCACCCCTGGAATTTGTGGTTTCTTTAACTGGGCCTTTTTTCTCCACATATCCCACATGGTCGCCAGTGCTGTGATACATCTGTATGGGAATGTGTTAGTCATATTCAGCTTTTAATTACATGATATGGTATAATGCTATTCATATCCCCAGAGAGTTGTTCTTTCTACTATAAATATAGTCTCTTACATGTTTCATTTATGAAGCAATTTCTGGAGTAAAATGGTTGGAAATGTCCTTACTCATGATATGTTTTTATGCCTACAAAGTCTTCATCTGATGGCAGGAACATCAACGTTTGATGTCGAATACTTCGGATAAATTGCTTGAAGAAGGATACTCGGCTTCTACAGAAAAGCCGCTGACACGAGCGGGCTGCGGGAGCCTCGTCCTTCTCCAGCCCCACCGACCATCAGCCAAGAGCCGTGTGTTTTAATCAACACACCGGTACGATGACTGTAACCCACGGCTAACGAAGGCTCTTTGTTAGGGATGTGCCGTGGGGGTGAGCGCTGCCAACCCCGGCCGGGGACGGGCTGCAGGACATGGGCACAGAGGGATGGAAATCCAATGGGCATGGAAGGATGGAAACCCCACGGGCACGGAGGGATGGAAATCCAATGGGCATGGAAGGATGGAAATCCAATGGGCATGGAAGGATGGAAACCCCACGGGCACAGAGGGATGGAAACCGCACGGGCACGGAGGGATGGAAATCCAATGGGCATGGAAGGATGGAAATCCCATGGGCACGGAGGGATGGAAATCCAATGGGCATGGAGGGATGGAAATCCCATGGGCATGGAAGGATGGAAATCCCACGGGCACGGAGGGATGGAAACCCCATGGGCATAGGGCATGCTGCTGCTCCTGTAACATCCAGCCTAGTTGTTTGGTCCCTAAAATTCAGTGTTTAAGCAGTCACTGTTAAATAAGCAATTTCCCCTTCACAGCAGCAGACCTCTGGCTAAATTCAGCGGGTAAAACGTTAAGCAGAGACAGAGAAGACGGGTCAAGCTCGCTATTAGCTTATATATCATGTCCCCACCGAAAGCAAGGGATTTGGGCCAGAAGTAGTTGATCCACAGGTTGAGGATTGCGTATTATAATCCCACCCTCACATGTCTGCAGAGAGGCGCTTATAGTCTTCTATAGGTGACCTACCGTTCAAATCCTAGCGAAAACTAATTTCTACACATATATATAAATAACAATTCCGTATTCCTATATATCCCCGTTCTAATCTATTCCTGCACTTAAAAGATGAAGTGTGTAATTAGTCTAACAAGCAATTTGCTGCTGCTGTTGGAAGTTTCTGGCCGCAAAGGAGGGCTGTGATTTAACACCCCCAGCAGCTCGGTGTGCGCCTGCCTTCAGCCATGGCCGTGCGGACCCTGCAGCCCGCCGATGCTCAGCCTCTACACTCTCTAAATTATTATTAGGAAGGCAGAAATACCTAGCTATGCGGAGACATAGCCTTTTGACTGAGGCAGTGCTAGCTTTTCTGCTTTGCCAGAGCCTCCCGGTACTGCAGGTGCCTGCGGTCCCGCCGGTCCCCGGGAGCACAACCCCGGGCAGAGGCACCCGGTGCTGCTCCGACAGCCCGTGGCGTGCCCGGATCCGGCAAAGCCGGACGTTAAAACGTTTCACCAGACACTTGCGTGATGCCAAAATGCAGCGGGCGCAGGCTGGCGGGGTGCTGAGCAATTGGATTCCTCCCTGCGGACAGCCCCCATGCCGGTGCCGCTCTTTGTGTGCCTTTCTCGCCGGATCACGCGGAGAGCTGCCGGAAGCCCGCGCTAATTGGTACCAGACCCCGACGGCCGCGGATGGCTGGGACTGATGCGTGGGCAGCGCCGACGTATTCGGGTCTTGTCCTTTCTTCCTCGTGTTCAGAGGGAACAGCAGGCAAAAGGGACGGCGAGGGACCCCCCCGGCAGTCGGGCACGGTGGCTGCACCCCGCGGGGACCCCCTTGCCCGGCACCCATCCTCCCGCCCCGCAGCCCCGGGGCGCGTGTGAGACGGGAACCGAGCCCTAAGCTGGACAAATCTCACAGCTCTACGAACTAAGACCAGATTTAAATAAAATAGGAACAAGCTGGGACGCAGAGCCAGGAGTTAAGACAAATGTAAGACAAACCCTTTGAATCCAATTCCGACGTTCTCGTAAAGCTCCTGCTGAAATCAACGGCTGTTTTGGACGGAGCATTTGTTTCTCATTAGCTTTAATTGCTGTTGATGTTTCCATACTCCTTGAGTCCAGGCGGGACGAGACGCAGGCGCTCGAGGGGCTGCACGTCGAGCAGCCAGGTTTGGGGTGCACCGCCGGCCCCTCGTCAGGAATGACCTCACCGAGGACGCAGACGCTTACAGCCACGCCGGGCCGACGTGCGCGTCGCACCTCTCTCTCTCTGCTTTAGATCAACCCCCATCATGGGCTTTTTCGGGCCGTTTTTAAAAGCCAGGTTGACGAAATTCAGTATTTGGGATTGAGGATGAAAGAAGAAATCTGCCAGACAGTTTAGGCCAGGCTCGCCTCTGGGGTTGGGAGATTTACTCTTTGAACTCTAGATGAACCTATATTAGCGATGTGTCTTAGCAGCTATTTTTATTCTGAGCCTAGCCCAGGCCCCCCGCTTTATCCTGGGGTAACTCTCGGCTTTGCGAGCGCTCGCAGCGCTGGGAAACGGCAGAACCCGCCTCCGTTCTCAACGGCTGCGTTTGGCCCTAAACCACAAGGATTTGTGATAGTTTACTTTGAACCTCCCTCCAGATTAGCAGGACGTAACTAAAGGGCATTTTGGGGTTCTTATTGGTTGCTACAAAAAAAGATGCTTTTTCCCCCTTGGGAACCCAGATACTCCGATTCCCTTGAGAGCGAGAAGCGGTCTGATTTGCACAAAACCAGACTTAAAACTGCTTCTTAACTTCACATACAAGCACCGCACACAACCACTACCCAAGCTGGCCAAACAGCTCCCCGGCTTTTCCACGCCGTCCCGCAAGGCTTTTGGGGACGTTTTCCTACTTTCTCCTCGCTCGCCCCCTCCAGCAGCATCGCCGGCTCCATCCCCTCCTTTCCCCTCTCCATTTCCCCACCTCGTTTTCCTTTTCCTTCCATCTTTCTCCATGCCCAGCACACCTCCCGCCCGCCAGCCGTCTCCTTGCCGTCGGCCTCGTTGCCCTCCCGGGGGTCTCTCCTCTGGCTCCTCTCCTGCCCGGCGGTCCCAGCCTCCTTCCCCAAACCCTCCCGCCTGACCCGTTGTCCCCCCAAAACACCGCTGGCATCCCCGCCTGCCCCGTACAGGGTTCAGCTGGCCGAGCACGGCGAATCTCCCCGTGCAAATTTCTAAGTGGCAATCTTCTAGCCTGATGTCTTCCCTAGTTTTCATTTCCTGAGTTGTTTTAAGAACTTGCACCTGTGTAATAACCGAATACCAGGTTAAAATTGATACCAGCCTTCCAGGAGGTTGCTTGACCCACCCTAGCTTTAAATGCGATCTTTGAACGGATAAAATTTAGACCTTAACGCATATTTTCTCCCTTGGAAATATGCCACGTGTTTCTGACGCGTAGGAAAATACTGGATAAAAATTAATAAGAAATAAACCCGCACCACTATCGGACTATTCCTTAACTGAGTATTTGCTGAAAAAGGAGACAGGGAGGAGAGAGAAGAGGATGATAACGCACTGCACGCCACAAACTGCAAATCCGTTTTGCTCACCGGGTGCCAGGAGAAACCGCGCGGCGAGAACGTGAGACCCCAAACGCATTCGCGTGGAAGCGAGCGGGTTGGAACCCCCCCCACACGAAGGCGGTCCTGCAGCTTCCAACGGGGGCGTGAGACCACCGGCCAGGATGAACGCCCAGAGTCATCCTTTCACGGATGCGCTCCGAGGTTCATGAATGGCGTCAAGCTTTGAGGTCACCGCCGTGCGGAACCGGGACCAGCAGCCAACACCGATTGCACCTAAAAATCTGCTGCGCCCCAGGCAAGGTGCAGCCGTACAGCTCTTGGGTGCCATGCCAGCACCCCTGGGTGCAGCCGTACAGCTCTTGGGTGCCATGCCAGCACCCCTGGGTGCAGCTGTACAGCTCTTCGGTGCCGAGGCAGCACCCTGAGGTGCAGCCGTAGAGCTCTTGGGTGCCGAGGCAGCACCCCTGGATGCAGCTGTACAGCTCTTGGGTGCCATGCCAGCACCCCTGGGTGCAGCTGTACAGCTCTTGGGTGCCGTGCCAGCACCCTGAGGTGCAGCCGTACAGCTCTTGGGTGCCATGCCAGCACCCCTGGGTGCAGCTGTACAGCTCTTCGGTGCCGAGGCAGCACCCTGAGGTGCAGCCGTAGAGCTCTTGGGTGCCGAGGCAGCACCCCTGGATGCTGGGGAGAGGGGCTGGGAGCATTTAGGTCACTGACCCAACCCCGCGACGGGACCCTGATATTCCCACAGGGAGGCAGATGAAGAAACTTCCTTATTTTGCACTTTATTGTTTTTCTTCCTTTTTTTTTTTTTTTTTTCTTCTTCCCTCCTCAAGTTTTTCTAAAGAATGAGAACCAAAAGCCGTGGGCACTGTGCCGGGGCCGGCCAGCCCCAGCCGGCCCGAGCAGCCGCCAAGACAATACCCGGGGCTGCGTGGGGCTGTGGGAAAGGCGGCGCAGGAAGGAGTTGGGCACCAGCCCCAGCTGCAGCATCTGCCTCCGCTCTGCCAGAGCCACGGCCCCGCCAACCCAGCACCCCGGTGTGGAGGGGCTGCCTCTCCGAGGGGATATCGGGGAGCAACCCGCCGCTCTGTTAAAACTCGCTGCTTTGCGGCGCGCGGTAACCGAACCCGCCCGATGCGCCAAAATGAACCCAAAAGGTTTTTGCCTGCAAAAACCCGCAGCCTCCCGAATAAAGCAGATGATATCTGGCCTTCTCCGAAACAGGGCTGACGGAAGCTGGCATAATTGGATGTGTCTAGGAGACGTCTCTCTCCACCAAGCATCTGATCCATTTATACCGAGTCCCCACTGCTCGGAACACGATAGCACGAAGCCCTGGCAGTAGGTCTCCAGATTTTTGGCTCACCTCCATCGCAGAGCCCCGGTTTGATTGGATAAGCCTATTTAAAAAGAGCTAGAATGACTAAACACAAATTAGCAATAGGATGATATAATTTCTCCTGCTAACAGCGCATCGGAGGGATGCGGGAAGATGCTTGCTCAATACATAGGAAGGAATGTCTATGAGAAATTAGTCAGCAGCAGCAAAATGAATACACAGTTTTCTCAGTAAAAGCTGACGGCTTATTTACCCATCTGGGATGAATTTATAGGCTTTGTGCAGAGGAACGAGCGGCAAGGGGCTGATTGGAGCCTGCATTCCTATGCAATATGTCTAATTTTGATTTCTGTAGTCGTTTGCCCTCACGGTCCGAGAAGGAGCTTGGAGGTAGAGATACCGCAGCAAAGCGACAGCGAGCTTTTCAGAAAAATTAGAGGAATCGAGTGAGAAAGAAAGGTTTTGGTGGGGCGAACCGATCGCGACACGTTTCAGGAGGGGACCCCGCGTCGGCCGGAGCGAGCTGGGAGGACAAGGGATACACGTGTCCCAGGGACACTTCAAACTGGGAGTGAAGGTGATAAACGTCGATGCCCCCATCGCTGAGCGGGCATAAGCCAAATTCTGCTGCCGCGCTGTAAAAATACCCGCTCCTTTCCTCGGTGGAGCCTCATCCCCTTGCCCAAAAGCATCGCTGCGAAGGCTGGCGGGAATAAAGTGACCCGCAGCGCAGGGGAAGAGGAGAAAGACTGGAGAAGTCAGTGAAATCTTGGGCTTTCGGTTGTCACAGGAGCTCCTCTTACGGAGGGATTTCGCAGGCAATAAAAAAGGAAGACTGAGTTATCTGAAAATAGAGACAGCGCTGTTGGAAACACTTTCAGTCTCCAGGCTAGTTTTTCAAATGCCCTAAAAACCCCAGTAAGACTTTTATTTAAAAACAAACAAACACCCCCCAAAACCAGAAAAAAAACCAGGTGAATACGTCACTTTTCACCTTTAGAAAGGTGTTGAGTTGCTTACGGACCAGCCTGGGATCACACGGCTATTTATTGAGCACTCCTCGTCACCCACATCTCGTCCCAGCCCTGTCTGCCAGGTAAACCCTCCGGGGGACGTTGCACTTCAGTTTGCTCCATCACTAATGCTCTAGCAAGTAACAATTTTCCTTCCCCCATCCCATTTTTCCCCCCCAGGTAAGCGTTTAGGATCCATTTGCTGAATATTCCCAGGACGGGGGAGCAGCATCCCTAGCGCAGGGATGTGCCTGGCCGGTGGTTGGGCCGTGAGGATGAATAACTGACTGTAAGAACCCAACAGTCGTTGGCAGATGCTCAGCTGGTGTAAGTTATCGTACCTCCAGCCACTTCAAAGATTATCGACTTCAATGAAGCTAAGACAATTTACAGCAATCGCAGATCTGCCTCTAATTACGCCGACTCTGATGCTGTAATATCCTGAGCTTCCTCAAATCCCACTGACTTCCGACCGACAGCATCAAACAGCGCCGGGGCCGGATCCCCGCAGCTGGGCTGCGGTACCTGCGAGGTGCGGGAGGACGAGCAGGAGGAAGGGCAGGGCAAGGGGCAGGCTGGGGAAGGGCAGCGGGCGCTTCGTAAAGCCCGGCCTCAGCAGCAGCCTGACGCGGGTTTCCTCCCGCTGCGTACCTGGCCCACGCCATCGCCGAATTCAGCTCGTTCCCAAGGGTTCCCCGCGATGTTTCAAAAGCAATATTAATTTTTAATTTTTTTTTTTTAAAGCGTAGCTCTTTTAATCTGAACCACGTTTCTGCAAACAAGCCACTACATATTTGCTGTGGGGGTTTTTTTTCTTTTTTTTTTTCCTTGAAATAATCCTGCGTGCCAGATCCTCTTCGGATGTAACTCATCGTAGCTCTCGCGCGGTCCAATTTAACCGGCCCCCTTCACACCGGCCTTCCGTGCTCCACAAAAAAATCCTGCCCCCCTCCCCTAGGAAGGGGCACATTTTTTGCTGATGGGCAATGTTTTTTCCAAATATTATCATTACCGTGACAGCAGATAAATAGTTCAGAGAGGCAGGCCACTTGCACCTATGGATACTCAGCCCCGTGCCGCAGGACAGGGCGGGGGGAACTGGGGGCGAGGGGGACCCCACGCCAGGTACCAACCTGCCTGCGGGGACGGGGGGGGACACCGAGCTGCCCGGGAGGTCACCGAAGGGCTGGGAGCGCTCGCCAGGGTCTCGCTGGAGGTTTAAGAGATCTTCCTTATCATCATTACGCTCCAAATCTGATAGTCTTATTTCTCAGCTGAAGTGACTCCAACCGACAGCAGATAAGACTGGCTCAGCAGTCCTGCGGTTTTGTTTCTGCTAATCTCCGATTAATTTTGATGATCTTTCGGCCCCTTTTATTCCGCATTATTTGGCGACCTCACGTAATCTTTGCATCTAAGCGTGGCTCTGTCATCTTTAATCCATGCCGATATTTTTTGTCTTCCCTTGGCTCTCCCCCACGTCCCACCGAAGCTTTTGTCGTCACCTGCTCGTTTCACGCCGTCCTCACCTGGTTTATTTTTTTATTGGCGCTGCGATGATGTTAACAGGCAGTAGGAATTTAGGATGGACTTAGACACCAAGGGCTAAACCTGGCTCACCTTTCCCTCCCTGGGGCTCAGCAATCCACGTCGAAAGTTGGTTTCTCTACTGCTGCCCCATATTGCTTAATTCACCCCCAAATTATTGAACATCTCTCGGCTTCAGCCTCCCCATGGGGCAAACGCAACCCGGCCCCGTGGGACCTGCCTCCTCGGCACTTCCCCCTCCTACAGCTTTAATTTCTGGGGAAAAAGGTCAAACGGAACTTCTTTAGGCTTTGAAAGACTCTTCCAACTCCTGGCCAACCTCCCCATCACTGGAGGGATGCTGGGGCTCACGGAGAGCCGAGCTGCGGTGCCCTCCAGCCCGGCACCGGCTGGGTACCACCGGTCACACGGGTCCATCCAGTCGGACACCGCCGGCAGGAACGAACGGTGCCGACGCCGCTCCCCAGGGAACAATTAACGCCAAGTGCAAACGTGGCTTTCCAACCTGCTCGTTGGGTCAAAACGCGACAGCTCGGCTCACGTCTAAGGCAAAACCGTCCTCCAGGAGCTACGCGCGCAGCTTTACTGCGGCCTACGAGGGGTAGGCTTCGATTTCCGCATCCGCTCAGGCGATGCTAACCCGACCCCTAATTCCCCCCCTGAAAACTCTAGCAAAAGCACGGGAGCAGCGCCAGCCCTCGGACAAGCCGGCAGCCAAGCGGGGAAAATCCCACAGCACGCGGCCAAAGCCTCCCTCCGTTGAAATGCCATTATTTCAGAGGGGGTTTTTAACCGAACCTCCCTCGTCTCCGCAAATACGCGCTGCCACAATCCCCGGCGAAGCCTCGTGATTCCCCGCGGCGCTGCGGCTCTGGAGGCCGGGCCAGAGGGTCAGCCCAGGGGATGCTCAAAGAATTACACTTCATTTTAATAGTGCATAAATTGGTTCCAACACTCTGAAAACACTAATATATTTTTTCCACCTCTGTATGGGCAAAACTAAGGATTTATATTATTTTCTATCACCTTTTATTCTATGCTGGGTGTCCACGTGTACATATACGCACACACTGGTGCGCACCAGTCCCCAGGATTTCAATTCTACTTTCCAGGGCTTATATATTTGTCCTCGCAAAGCATTAAATCCCAGCGGCTTGCCGGGGATGCAGGCTCACAGGCGATGCCAGCCCAAATATGACCAAAAAGACAACGCCGCGCAGCGCTACGGGGATGCTTCACCCCCAAACTGGAGCCTGGCCGCTGCTGGCGTAAAGCCTGTCTCACCAAAGCCACCGAGCCTCTGCCATCGTGCAATGCAATAATAGATGGGGGTTTTTTCCCCCGTTTTTATTTTTTTTTTTTTTTTTGACAGATGCGATTTTCCCCTCTGGATTAGAGCACCACTAAGCCCCCCAGCCCAGCGTGCCCCACATTGTCGGCACCCAGGTTCGGGCTGGCGGCCACTGCTCCTGCTCTGACTCGCAGGGAGGATGGGGAAGCTCTTCGGCATCTTCCTAGCGACTCGCTCGTCTGACAAAGTTAAAAAACCGGCAGCGGCAAAGGAGTTCTGGCCTATTTCAGATGACTTAATCCTCTTTAGACTTCTTTGAATCTCAGGCTTACAGTTATTTAGCGCATTTCAGTAAGTATCCGAGCACTCAGCGGCACATCTGCACCAAAGTTTGCTTTGTGGCGCAGCCCCCGCCGCCCGGCTGCGAGCACGGGGATGCTTTGCTGGGCTTCTCTTCGGGGGAGATTGGAATTTAATTTGCAGTGCTACTTTCCCAATGCTCTTTTTTTTTTTCCTCCTGATAGAGGCACTGAATATTTGCCAAAGCTCTTTCCGTCAATATTACACTTTTATATGCCGCTATTAAAAAAGAAATCCTACTGAAATACAAATATGGGATGTTTTTGGAATAGAGAGTTGAACCTGTGAGCATTTCTGTCCTACACCTTCGCAGCTGGAGCTCACGGTTGTCACCGTCCCACCACGAACCTGTTCCCCGCCAGCGCCGGGAGCAGATCTACCCAGCTGTGCCGGGGAAGGGATTTAGAAGGCGGCTGCAGGATTTCTCTTATAAATAACAATATTGGCTTAGCGGAGTAAAGATAAAGGAATCCTAGCTAAGGATCTACGCGAGGTATTTAACACTTCTGGAAGGATGCCAGGGCTCCAAGCACCAAACCCACAGGATGAGTTAAACCCCGGGGCTCTGCTTCCTCCCCAGCAGCCACCCCGCTCCTCCTCACTGCTCCCCCCCCCCCCCAGCTTCGCCTTCAGCATCGCAGGTCCTCGCAGAGGTACGACCGCTAAAACACTCTCTTCGCTAACGAAGCGGCGCTATATAAATACCGCCGAGGTTTTAAGCCGGCCTGCAGCATCGCGGGAAGGTTCCCCGGATTTACAGCCCCCCCCCCCCCAGCTCCGTACCGGGGACGGCTGACGACGATCTGATTAACACTAGATTACAACAGAGGGGGGGTTAAGAGCTTAAAAGCAGCTCATGCTACAGCAATCTATCTGATCGTATAAGCAGCAGAATTTGAAAAAACCAGCGCCTAGAAACAAACAGAAATTTTTCAGTATTTCTTGCCAAAAGGGCTATTTACTGAAAAAAAGAAACTTTTCAGCCCATTTCGTTTGGCATCGGTTTGTTTTTGCAAAGACTCCTGCGGGTCGGGAAGGACTCGGCCCTCGCGTCACCCTCCAGGGACATTCCTGGGTAACCCCGGGTTATTTGGGGGTATTTTGGAGTAATGTTTTCATTTTTCACCAGAAAAACTTCCAGGTTTCCCCCCCCCCCCCCAACAGGGAATGGGAAAACATCAGCAGCTCTGCCAGCACCACCAATAGCGGTGGATGGGGAATCTGCTTTCCTGGGAAGGACGCGGTCCCAGCCGGCGGCTGGCAGGAGGACCCCAGAAACCCCCTTTACCCAGGGAAGCGCCTGCTCGCTCTCTGCAGAGGTGCCTCAAACCAGCTTTGAGCCCAACATCTTCCAGCAATGTTGGTATCAGCAGAAAAGAGGGGGAGAAACTCCTTAAGGTCTTCTAAGAGCACATGGTCTGCGGTAGCTGGGTAAAATTAAGCAGTTAAAACAAAAACCAGTGGCCAAAGGCCAAGGAAACATCACTGACCACCTTACCTGAGGCTGGGTGGTCGCTGCCGGTTCCTCATCACCTTGTCACCGAGCTCCCACGTGGCCCCAGCCTGTCCCAGGGCCACCACGCTGCTGGGGAAACACAGCCTGCCCTCAGCAGCCTGCCCTCAGCAGCCAGCCCTCTGCCACCCCAACACACTCCTCACCCAGTGGTGGTCTTAAAAAACCCCGAATCACAGGGGCTGCCCATCTTCCCAAAAAGGCAAATGACTTTGCCTCTGATTGATTGATTGATTGATTGATTGATTGATTGATTGATTTTATACACACACCCAGGAGCCACTCCCATCACTCAGGGAGCTGGACCACTTTTAGCCCCCACCTCTTCCAACACAGCTGCTTCTGGTCTGGTAGTTTCCCCCAGCTGCTTCCCATCCCATCCCATCCCATCCCATCCCATCCCATCCCATCCCATCCCATCCCATCCCATCCCATCCCATCCCATCCCATCCCATCCCATCCCATCCCATCCCATCCCATCCCATCCCACCCCGCCAAGGCTGGGCTGGGTGTCTCCCCCAGGGCAGAGGCTTTTTTTCTCCACAGAAACACCACGCGTGTGTCCTTCCCAGTATTACAACTCTGTTTCCGGATGCAGTTTTCCCGAAGGAGCATCCCGGGGACCAGCGACGGGCACCGCCACCGCGAGAGCTGGTGGCCACGACAGCGGCGTGCGCCCTGGGGCGTTTCGGTGCCCAGCGAGCAAAGCCTAAACGTCACCATGCAGCGGCTTGGGGCAGGGGACGCACCCCGTGGCCACGAGCCCAGGCTGGCAGCGGGCTGCCGTGTCCTGCACCGGCCCCGGGGGTAACCGCGTGTGTCTCGGCCGGTTAAAGCGTGGAGCGGGGCAGAGTTCGTGGAGCAATTTCCTGCTCCGAGGGGGCCGATGCCCCAGCCCGTCCCACCAGCAAAGCCCTCCGAGGTCGCTGCCGCTGCCCTGATGGCCTCGGGTGCGGGACTGAGTCCTCTGGGATGTGAGGGGGGACCAATGCGGGTGCAAACTGATGCGGGTGCAAACTGATGTGGGTCTCTTGCTCTCGCCCTGTTTTATCTATCGTTGCTCTTTTTTCTTTTTTGGCATCAGAAAATGCAGCTGTAGTGAAAGCCATCGCTGCACGGGTGACCCGGCTGTCCGGGGATGTGCCCTTTGACAGAGGAGTTGCTCTCTGCAACTAGGAGTACCCAAAACGTTGGGTCTTTCTCCTCATGGCAGGAGAGGAGCAATGGCAACCTCTTCTTCTCGCCGTGTTCGGCAGAGCGGCGTCGCGCCATGGGCCAGACCCCGTTCTGGCAGCGTGCTCTGCTCCCCTAGACGCTGGGCGACAGACGCTGCGCCGGATAAACCTCCATCCTCGCCTCCCCACCGACTACATAAAAACTGTTACCAAATCCAAAAGGCTGTTTTCACACTCCCCTCGTGCACGTGTAAATCGGCATCCGACGGCGATGGGCGAAAGCCGTAGTTTTTGGGGGACGCCCTGAAGTATGAGATGAGTCTTAACCACCATGCGCTTCACTCCGGAGATGGAGATGGAGGAGATGGTCCATGCCACCAAACTGATGGGTGCTAGGGTTTAAATAAGCCCAGGGAACCGCTAACAGCCGGGCCGGGGCAGTTTGCGCCCAAATATCGAAGGACAATACTGCACGAAAGCCTTGGTCCGGGGGGGGACCTTCTCTGTGCGCCCACGTTTTAGGTCTTAAAACCACAGGTACAAAGCAAGAAAATAAAGATGACCGAGGGAGCTGTATTTTAGCCGGATGTTTAAAAAAAACCCCACCAACAAAAAAAACCCCCACCAAACCTACATGTCTGGGGAAGATGACTGCAGGGGACTTTCCAAAAAGGGGTGCAGGGAGGGAGCCCGAGGGGTCTCCTCTGGCTCAGAGAGGGGCTGAAGTTCCCTGTCCTGTCCCCGTGCTGTGCAACGCAGCCGGGCTCCGTGGCGGAGCTCCAGCCGAGAGGACAGGGCGGTTTCATTCCCAGTGCTCCCACTTTGAAGATTTACAAGCTCAAGACACTCGAGCTGTATTTACTGGCTACCAACATAATTGGAGCCTAATTGCATGTGATATCAAGCCAACTTTCCTCGAGCTGTCAGCCACGGGACAGGGCGGGATGACTCCTCTTCCAAACTATCTATAGAGACACCAGAAGAATGAAACCCATTCTTCCACCCTTCAGCTCTTCTATTCTTTTTCAGAAGAAATTTGGAGCCCCGTGGCTTTATTAGTAAACACCCAACAAAAAAAAAAAAAAAAAAAAAAAAAAGCCCAAGCTCCTCGTAAACGCGTAACCGAGTGTCCTGTTGAAAGCCCTCTAACGCAGCGTGGCCGAGTCGCTGGCAGTGGCCGTGTCTCCACCCCGAGCACCTCTCGGGCCACCCCCTTGGCGAAGCACTTTTGGTTTCTGCAAATGGAGAACCGAGGCGCGTGAGCCGGAGAGCGGCTCCGATACCCGCGCTGCCTCCTCCTCCTCCTCCTCCGTCCCTGCCCGCCCGGCTCCCCGCTCCAGCCGTGCCGTGCCTGGGACGGGACCGATGGCACCGGGGACAGCGCGGGAGAGCAGGCGGCTTCCCGGGCGGAGGAGGACGGGCAGCGCCCGGCCACGCTGAGCGGCTCTGGTGGCATCTTCCGAGCAGGGAACGCAGGCTGAAGCAGGCAGGGGCTCCTGCTCGGTCCAAGCCGGAGGTGCCGGGAAGGAGACGTCTGGGGGGTCACGGATGAAAAGTTGGGGCGTGGGCTGGGGGGTGGTAGGGGTTCCTCCAAAATGAACCGAGAGTCGGCAGAGCCCGGCCATGCCCAGCAGCCGCGCAGAGCCCGGAGAGGCTGGTCCCCAAACCCCGTGTTCTCCGCAAGGGATTAATTTGAGATTATTTTCTGTCTGAGAAATCTGAGTACCCTCCCCCAGGAAATGCCACGGGGCCAGTGTCGGCATTTATTTCAAATGACCTACTACCCCGCTCGGGAAGAAAAACTCAGTTAAACACATCATTTCGTTTGTACCACTCCAAGAGACCAACCCGCGTCGCGCAGCAGCAGTAACGACTTGGGGCAGAAGAGTAAACCGCGGCACTAAAACTCCATTCCTCGGCAAGACCAAAGGCGTTATCGTTCGAGCGCTTCGCAAGCATCAGGTGCGCGTTACGTATGGCCGATTAAACGGAGTCCTCGCGTTTTGCTCCCGGCGGCCGCGCCGATGGGCCCTGCAGGGTCCTCCTGCGGGTGAGCAATGACCGAAAAGATCCCAAAGACACCACGCGGGATAAATAATTCCTCGGTGCAAAGCTGTGATGGTTTTTACGTCCATCTCGGGTCTCGTATAAACGTCGGGCGAACCGGCCTCCCGCTTCTCCAAAACCACCCCCAGGCCGTTCCCCCGAGATCCCCTCCAGGCGTCACGTCCTCACCACCGCGATTTGCACAGCTTCTGTTGGGAAGACGTGATGCGGGGAGCTTCTACGGGTCTGAACCCGGCGGGTTCCATCCGGCTTGAGAAGGTCCACCCGTGCCGACCAGAAGGGAACTATTAAAAAAGCGTTAACGACCAGGAAAGCACGCGTGAGGTTGGCAACGCTCGGTTTGCACGTCTTGGGGCTTCGCTCCAGCCCCGGCCGTGAAACCGTAGCAGAGAAAAACCTGCAGAAGAGCCGACCCAGCGACGCGGCGAGCGCCGACCGAGCACGGCAAGCGAGGGCACAGCGACAACACTTCGCGGTTTCATTTCTGCGGGTACGCGGCCTCGGATTTTACCGATTCCGCCTGTTTTTCCAAGGTCGACGGGTTGGCTTTGCCCGCGCTCCGGCACACGCCCTGCACAGCATCCCCCGCTTCCTTAGCAGGTGCTTTGCATTCTTTGAGGGTGAAATACAGACGTTTCACGTACAGAACAGAGCAAAATCCACATGAGAATGAGAATGAAAATGATTTTGCCTTTTTATAGCACCTTCCTCTGCCAACGCTACCGGCCGGTGAAGAAGACACCGGAGGGGTGAAGCCCGAAGCACCCGGCTCCGCCGGCCACCCCAGCACCGAGCCCCGCCGGGGCACGGCACACCCCCCAGGACACACGAAAACAATGGGTTTTTACCCAAAACACAGACACGTTAAAAAAAAAAAAAAAAAAAAAATACACCCATCCTCCTCAGAACCTCCCCCCCCAAAACCGGGCTGGGGCGCGGCGGCAGCCGGCCGGCCCCGGCGGCGATGGGCAACGCAGAATGAAATGAAACCCAAGTGTCGGAAAACGGTTTATAAAAATGGCACATTTATTGCTACAGAACGGTCATGTACATGACGGCATCGAATAACTACAGATGAGAAACAGGTAATGGCCTACACCAAGCTGTCTTTGTTTGCTTGTCATCTTCTTGAAGGAACTCCAGCACACAACCTGTTTGGACACTTCTACAAATCAGAAATACACCAAAAACATGAAAAAATCGAGGCACTCAGCCACACATTGAAAACAAGGTGTAACTGTTCATCTTTTTTTTTTTTTTTTAAATATTTTTCCCTTTTTTTCGGTTTTTTTCCCATTATTTTTTGTTTTTACTGCTGCAGCTATGTGTATAGTCGCAAAAATTTCCCCGTTGCGACCTACAACTAAAAAAAAAAAGCTACCATACAGTTTCATCTCAATAACACATGGTAAAATAACATCTTTTAAATAGTAAAATAAAGTAACAAACTTTTACTCAGAATGATTCCAAAAATCTACAAAGAAGAAATATTCAGAATCTGACAATTTTTTTTTTTTCCGTAATATTCATGGTATAAAAGGATTGCTCCTGTGAAAAATAAGCCAAATATATTTTTTATTTTTAAATTTAGTTTTTTTTTTTTTCCTACTAGGGTGTACTACAGTCTATTTTATAGCAAAAAGAGCACTAGACAAACGAAGCTTTATAACAAAAAGCCAGGCACTGATACATGGTAAATCTCTGCTTTTTTTTTTTTTTCTTATCTTCACTTAATTGCATCACAAGTAACAAGAATGAAAAAGGCCACAGTTCATATATTTTCACCATTACATAAGTCTATAATACTTGAAATGAGTATGGTCAAACCAGCACTGCACAAATATGAATCAACTTCAAGTCCCATGAGAAAGAACATGTGTTTTGTTTTGTTTCTTTTTTCCTAAAAAGAAAAAAAACCCCAAACGAACGAAACAAAAACGAAAGGAAAAGGTAGGGCCCCCCCAGGCCCTGTGCCCCGCTGTGTTGGAATTCATCATATTCCACATCCAGGTATTTTTTTTCCAGTCAACCAGTGGACTAATTTCTTTTTTTTCCTTTTTTTTCTTTTTTTTTTTTAAATTTTTTTTAAATTTTTTTTTTTTTTGTGCTTGTTTCCGCTGAAATCTCTTCATTCCTGGCAATATTCTGTATTGTTCGCTTTTGGACACGGATCATATTCTATTGGATACAAAGGTGAACCCCTCCTCTCCCTCACCACCCGTCTTCATCGCCTTCCCCCCCTCCCCGCCCGACCCTTGAAAAAAAAACCCCAAAACCCCCAAACCTAAAAAAAAAACCAAACCCCAAAACCCCCAAAACCCCAAACCAAACCCCCCCAAAAACCTCGGAAGACTGAATCGGTACAAGTTGCATCACTGGTAGGACTGACAGTTGTACAAACATTAGTGTTCCTTGCAGCTACACAGAAGACAAATGGTAAAAAAGTTCTAGGTGAACAGATTCCCTATTCAGCATCTTCATAAATTACTGGAATGTGGAGGTGGATCAGTTCTGAAAAAGCTGCGATTTCAGTATTTTTCGGTCTTTTTTTGAGAGTTTCTTAGCCCGGTTTTCTTACCACGGGGTACAGCTTTCGAAAACCTTCATCGCTTAGTAACTAAGTACCAGCAGCTCGATCCCCTCGGAGAAAGGCAGCTCGAGATGCGCGCGCCTTACCTGGGCTGGGAAAGAACGGGGAAAAAAAAAAAACCTACGGATTTACGCACTCGCGGGGTTTGGCTTTTTTAAAATCTTGCCTCGTCTGGAGCGGAAGCCGGCCGGGATCCTCAGTTCTTAAATCCGGGAGGGATGAGGGCGCATCCCGCGTTAAACTAGGGACCGTGAGGCCAGGAGCGCCCGCGGCGTGCCGCCGGCATCCATCCCGCGGCGGCCGGGAGCACCGCAGCCGCCGGGCGCCGCCGCGAGCCGCTCCTCGAGGTCGGCGAGAGCCGAGTGCGAGCGGAACAAGAAAAGCTTTTTCTTTCTTTTTTAAGTTCCAGAAACTAAACTCGTCATTTATTTTCCGTCCACAGATTGTTTTAAATAAACATGAAGTTGGTCTTATAATTTTTTTTTTTTTTTTTGTGTGTGTTCCTTCTGGTTTTACATCGTTTATCAGAAGCACAGTCCTCAGCATCTCGGTGATGATCTCCTCGCCGGTCCCTACCCCGATCGAGCGGGTGCACTCGCACAGACCGAAACCGAGTGTGGTCCCACCGGCTCTGAGGTCTCCTGGAAAAAAAATATATGGCTTGTTCATCGGCATCGTGCTCTTCACGCCATCCGGAGGGACAACCCGCGCGGCACGGAGCAGCCGAGGGGACCGCCGGCCGTCGCTGGGCTCCCGCTTAGTTAAAGCCCCTCTCGGATAAGCCAGGCTCGCTCCAAGTCCAGCGTTTCTCCCGCCTTTGGACCTCGGGATTAAGCCTTAGCGCGGTCTCCTCTAGCGTCTGAATCCACCTCCACATTTGAGAAACTTATCGACAAATCAAAAACATTGAAAAGTTTTATCGCTACCGAACATATTTACAGTTTTCAGCACGCACACAGCTAATCCGAATGGGTGTGGGGATGTCGAAGGTGAGCACGTGGTGACTATCGTATTTGTTCTTTACGTTTTCAGAAACAAACATAAAATTCAGATTCTTGTATCTCGCTGTTTCATTTAAATGAGACTTTTTTCTTTTTTTTTTTCAACCACACAGATTTTTATAAACAAAAGAACTGATACAATGTATTAAAACACATAATAACAAGAGTCTACATGTAAAAATATAACTTTTACATACACAATCCCAAAATAATGATACGTTTGCCATTTGTTGCATAAAATTTACAAATGTATTTTTCATTACTATATAACTGGCAAAACAGGAGAACAGATGGAACATTTAGACCGTTTGATGGATTTATGGCATTTATTCAGTGTTGATAGGTGGAAAATCTACTCGAACAGGGAGATTTTTATTTCCGATACATGCCAGGTTGGTGTGGCTGTAAAAATAGGAACTGGAATCAGAGACAAAAGGATGCTGACAAATACTTAACTAGGAGCACTATCTGTTAATCGTACTGTACACCAAAGTCGATCGTTAGTTAAGATTCACTAGGGAAGTTGGTTCAATTGTGCCCAGACTCCAAAGCTAGTTATCTGATGAGCTGCTGTGCCATAGTTTGAGCTAGCTTACTATTAAATATGTTAAGTAAAAACTTCATTCGTACTGGCCGGAGAAATACTGTACTACCACCCCTCCTCGAGAAAAGTGCAACTTAATGCTTTCGGACTCATAAGGCTCGTTAATAATGCTTGCGTGATGACCCGAATCGGCATTTCGCAAAGAAAGGAGGAGGCGGCGAGTGGGCTACACTTAAATAATCCACTTAAAAACGAGAGAAGAACAACAGAAAGAGAAGTCGATCAAATCTGTCACACTACTTGCAATTTCCCCCCCCACCCCTCCCCGCCCCGGCCCTCCCCGCGATGCGTGTCGTCCCCCACACCCCCCCCACCCCTCCAACCCCCCCCCCCAAAAATCTGACCATGTATTCAGCAACGCCTCACTGCACACTACTTAGGCTACACACATAGGTAACGCTTTAATCGGTTCGTTAAATCACAGCCACTTTGATTATGTTATGTTTCCGATGATATAAACATTGGAAGGCACAGTGGTAACAATTTGTAGCATTCTAACCTTGTACCTCTGAAAATCCCAGAAAAAAGGGGCGAGCGGAGCGACGGGGCAGCCGGGGCTCGCTCCCGCGCCCCCCAGGGTGCCGGCCCAGCGCCGGCCCCGCAAGTCCTGTCTTCCCCCGAAAGACCGAAGAAACAACTCTCTACTTTTTAGTTATGAATGAGAAGCAACGTCAGGGTCAGCGTTTCATCCTGCACTACCCCTCCAGAGACAGAGTTGGCACTACAGGTTACAATAACAAAAAAACAGGGGGAGAGGGACAGAAATAAGACAAAAAAATTCCTTATTTACAGTAAAATCTTCTTTTTAAAAAAGTTAATCAGTACTATTTTTTTACAGGAGCAAAAAAGTCTGAAACAAATGAACAAAAGCTTACCATATTCACTAAATTTTTAATATATATTTATATATATATTTATATATATATATTTGTCATAGGTCTATAAGATCCATCTGTTCCTCCTACCCTAAGGAATGGCTAATGTCATCGCTTCAGTTTTCATTAGGACGTTTGCTGGTTTTGTAAATATCTGGGCAGCAAAGCTTCCCTTTTAATATCCAGTAAGTATAAACACTAGCTGTCTAGCACACCAACAAAAACGCTCATTTTTTTTTTTTTCTTCAGAAGTACACTTTTTCATTATTGCAAGTTTACAATTTTAAATTAAATATTTTTTTTTTTTTCAGACTTACAAATTAATTATAGTTTTTTTTTTTTTTTTTTTTTTCCAAAAGAAGTTTAGGCACAAATGCATTGTCCCACAGTGTGGAGAAGATTGCCATTCAGTCTCTAGGCTGTGCACTTACAGCTCGTAACATACTGCGTTAGACATTCTGCATGATATGTTAAAGAGAGTCGTCCCTCAAGTTGCACTTTTTGTTTGTGGTTTTTTTTTTTGTTGGTTTTTTTTTGTTGTTTTTGTGGGGTTTTTTTTTTCCTTTCTCAGTTTTAATAATCGGGAATGCTGAAATCTCTTGCGTCTGTGATTCTTAACTACTCAGACTTGTCTTATATTACAAAAAGGGGGTTAAGGAGAAGTGTTTATGTGGGTTTAAGATAATACAGCTGTTAAGGAAGTGGTCTCTTGCTTAAATGAAGAAATGTGGCAACTTGGACCTGCGGAAGAAGTAAAAAATCTCATCAGTCAAGGAGAGTGGAGCGGGCGTCCCTACACCCTCCTCCAGCGACCCCGTCCGAACGCCGCCCGGGAAATCAAGCGTGCTCGCGGGGCGACCCGAAAATAATCCGCGTGTAAGGGGTGGGTGGGCACACGCGCCCCCGCGCGCAGCACCCCGGGGACGTCAGGGCTGGAGGGGGGGGGTAACCCCGCCGGGTGCGGGGCAGAAGGCCGAAAACAAACTTGCCTTTATTTTTCTTTCTTTTTTTTTTTTTTTTTTTTTTTTTTTTACATCTGTCCCATGTGATTGGAGGCATCTCCCATCCCGGGGTGGGGTCCTGCCAGGGAAAGCGGAGGAGGATCTGAAGAGACTTTCTCTTCTTCCCTTCTTTTCAGACACGCTGCTTTAGGATTCAGATTTCTTTCTGTTGAATTGAAGCAAAAGGCGACTTAAAATACTTGTATTTTTATCCCCGATCGGTCTGTTCATTGCACGGGCATTCAGAATCATTAATCACCGGTTCCTCGTTCCTGCTACAGGAATTTAGGGGGTTGAAGCAGAGGATGGAGCTTGGTGAGGCCAAGCACCGAAACGCAGCATGACTCCGTACGCGAGCCCTGCAAATACCTCCGTGTTTGAGCTTCGCTAAGGAGCAGCCAAGCTTAATATTGAACTTGGACCTTGCTAAAGAACGTAAAATGTGCCGAGGCCGCCGAGGACCTACGCCAGCATCCCTGGTGCCGCCGCCGCAGGGGAACATGAGGACCCTGGGTGCGTGGAGGTGCCCAGCTGGCTCTGGGTGCTGGGGGTAAGGTGCCCCTGGCCAGGCTTTCCCCAGCCCAGAATTCACAGAATCACAGAATCTTTAAGGTTGGAAAAGACCTCTAAGATCATCAAGTCCAGCCGTTAACCCAACACCACCATGCCTACTAAACCATGTCCCCAAGTGCCACGTCTACACGGTTTTTGAACACCTCCAGGGATGGGGACTCCACCCCCTCTCTGGGCAGCCTGTTCCAACGCCTGACCACTCTTTTGGTGAAGACATTTTTCCTGATCTCCAATCTAAACCTCCCCTGGCACAACTTGAGGCCATTTCCTCTTGTCCCGTCACTTGTTCCCTGGGAGAAGAGACCGACCCCCACCTGGCTACACCCTCCTTTCAGGCAGCTGTAGAGAGCCATCAGGTCTCCCCTCAGCCTCCTCTTCTCCAGGCTCAACACCCCCAGTTCCCTCAGCCGCTCCTCATCACACTTGTGCTCCAGACCCTGCACCACTCCGTTGCCCTGCTCTGGACACGCTCCAGCACCTCAATGGCCTTCTTGGAGCGAGGGGCCCAAAACTGAACCCAGCACTCGAGGTGCGGCCTCACCAGTGCCGAGCACAGGGGGACGATCGCTGCCCTGGTCCTGCTGGCCACACCATTCCTGATGCTTTGGCGTGGCCGAAGCCCAGGAGGGATGTAAGGAGATACAAGAGGTGGCACACTGACCTCTGACTTGCTGCTCTAAGCTGAGGATGACAGCCACAGCCTGGTGTAAAATCAGGAGCTTGGTCTGGGGCTTGTCACTCTTCAGATGGAGCTGCACCATCCGGCCCAACTCCTTGAAAGCCTCGTTGATGTCGCGGACGCGAAGGCGCTCCCGAGCGTTGTTGGCCATTCTCCTTTCCTTTTCCCTCTCGGCCTTCTGCTCCGGTGTCAGGTCTTCGTCATCGTTATTGCTGGGAGACAAAAGGAATACATCATTTTCTAATGATGTGGAAAACAAGCAGTGCGAAGATTTTTCAACAGACTTTGTCCAAAACCAGGGCTACAAGTCCATCAACAGACACCTTTTGAGAGGTTCCTCTTCCACTGAACCCGTGCAAAATTCAGTCCCCTTAAATTTCACACTGAGTAAAGCCGTGGTTGGTAAGGAAGCTTTACAATCTGCAAGGCAGGACTTCCGAGGTTGAAACGAAGCCAAAATAGAGCTTTTTTCCAGTAAAATATTTTATCACAGCCAATACGGCGACATTTTAAATCGCGGCCAACCGCCACTTATTGTCACCCTTTAGCCCCAAAGGACACCGTGGTGGCTAGCTGCGCCGCTCCCACCTTTGCTGCCTGCGGGTTCGCCCCGGGAGCGAGGAGCTTGTCCCCGACCAGTGTGGGGACCTGCCCCGCGTCGCACCGGGGCTGGCACCCACGTCCCACGGGCTCCGGCCCCTCACCGCGAGCTTCCAAGCCAGGATGACGCCAGCCGTGCATTTACACGTTTCCCCTTCGGCAAACCGTCATTCGGGTTTCGGAAGACACGTTCTCCATCACCGAGGGTGAGGACGTGCCGTCCTCCCGAGCAGGGGGAAGCCACGGCAGCGGGCGTGGGCAGCACCCCCGTCCCTGCACGGGGCCCGGGGCACCGAAACGCCCGTGGGCAGAGAGCCACGGAAGTAACCGATGGCTGTCAAGAGCCCTACGGTGAACTTCTGCATCCTTTTTGCAACAAAACTGCCTTCTATCTGGATAAAATGATGATTTTAAATTGAAAACACATCCACTGGTGAGTCACTGGCACTATATAATTTGAATTGGTTATGCAAATGGAGCAATAAATTTTCCGCAGCCCTAACAACGTGGATTTAGACATATAACTAAATATCAGGAGTAACCTTTTAAAGCTGCAAGCGTGTTAAAAGCAAAAATGTTAGCCTACAAAAGCTTCAAAGCCCACATAAATATGCATAAGCCAGAGCGTTATTTGTTGAATTCACAAGAACTACGATCACCTCGCATCGGCAGAAAGGTGCTTTCTTCTTACCGTATCGTGAAGGCACACCAAAGCCTCACTTCTACATATGGTCACTTCAACACGTCTATTCAAGAGAAAATCTCGAGTGTCATATATTTTCTCCTGTCGTTAGAGGCGCGAATGTAATTAACGTTTTAAGCATCGGCCTGAGAGGTCCGAGTCTCGGCGCTCTCTCGGGGCAGCGCGTCTGCTCAGACGCTTGGTACCTCGGCTCGGTTTTTAGACAGAGAACCAGGCGTGGCAGGAGCAAAGGCAGAAGGACGCTGCCATTCATCTTTACAAAAAAAAAATTAAAAAATCCCCCGAACGAAGCAGGGTTGTGCCTGGATTTCAGCTTTATCGGGATTTTTTGCTGTACCTCGGGGCCTCTGGTGACACGCAGGCAAGGCAGGTGAGATTCAAGGGACAGAAGTAAAGCCTGTCCCCTGCTCGGGTTCACGTTTGCACCCACAGACGTTGTTCGCGTGCCACCATCCAGCTGCGACCTCGCTAACACTTTCCAAAACCGTATAAAGAATATGCCGAACAAGTAAAGACGAGACCTCTAAACCCTCCACTTAAACCTAGGGAGCCCTAGAGACGGACAGGAATTGAGGGCTGGGAATGACAAATTTATCGCGGAGGTGAAAGAAAAGCACGGGGGTTGTTAGTTCGGATGCAGGTGTGGTTTTGGAAGAGATGAAAATCCACACTGTATTCCAATTTGCAAGCACAGGCAGAGAGGAATAACAGCCCAATTCATACATTTTAGCGTAACGCAATTTCTTTATAGATTGTGGAGAACTTGCTCAATGTCCAAATTTGTGAATTGTTTGAATTTGAGGACGTCCTGGAGTACAGGTACCAGAAAGGCACCGGGTACTGCCAGGACAGCCGTGCCGTTCCACTTCGGCTGTGGTTTTACCTGCCAGGAAAAAACCTCATAGTTTCCTCCTGTTCTGTTCACTTCATCGAAATCCAGTAAAGGAATTAAATGAAGCGACACTATTATATACTGTTACCTAGATCTTGACCTAGTAATTGATTTGATATCCTTCTTGTCATCCTCTAGTTTCTTGTCCTCAGAAGACTTTGTGTCCTGGAGGTTTTCGTCTCCCTCGTCGTCAGATTTGATTTCGGAGCTACCCGAAGAGACGCTCTGCCCTTGCAGTCCGGTTGGCATGCCTGTGAGAAAACACACGGACGAGCTGTCAAGCGGCGCTCGAACGGTCCGAATGGGTGCGTGTCCCCTGTCCCCGGCGCAGGGTGGCCCGCAGCGCAGCCCCGGCTGAAACTCCTGAAAACTTTGAGGTCTAGCTCTGCGGAAGGCGGCACAGGACGCCTAGCTGCTACTCCTAGTCTTCCATCGCTACGTATTTTTCCCTTCATCTTAAAAACCAACCAAAAAAAAAAAAATCTTTAATATGTCATACTCGTAAAATAATCAAAATACTTTGGCTGCAATGAATAAGGAAGACCTTGTAAGCCATCATAATAGTTTGGACTCCTTCTTCCACGCTTTAACGGGAAGATCAGCTGCCTCTAGGAGTACCGACAAACCCTGACGCCCTCCGCGTTCGGTTAGCTCCAGGCCTGCTTTAACAACCCGGCAGAGGAGTCTGCGAGGCTCAGGACAGCGCAGCACATCCTGGGAGCCCAGAGAGGCACGCCGCTGCCATCCTTCCCGCAGGCAGGATCGTAAAGGCGGTGGAAAATCCGCGGTCTGAGTCTCGCCTTAAACTCGCGCCTTTCTGATGCGCGTCCCGCAGTGTTGTCTACGCTCGTAATTTTGCTGCTCAAAGCAGTCCCGGTACCAAGACTCACTGCCCAGAGGTAAAGTTGTTTGCACGCTTCTACTTGTATTAACTGGGGCATTTCCGAGAGCAGAGCTAATGAGCAAACAGGCTCTGCCCTGCACCGTGTGACGGGCTCCAACATCCCTGCGACCAGAAGCGCAGACGCCTCGTCCCTCCAGCCCGGGTCACCGCCGTCCCGGGGATGTTTGGGGATGCTGGTGGCATCCCGGGCAGGCGGTACTCACCCCTGTACGGGTCCTGCGGCGGGTTCAAATCCGGGGATGTGGCGGACTGGACAGGCAGCTGAGGGACCGGGACCTGGTTTGGCACGAGCGAGTGGCTCCCACGGAGGCTGACCCCATCCTCGCGGTGCGCTCCGACCTGCCGGTGAGGACAGAGACAGTGGTGAGGCCGTGCGGCGCCGGGCAGCCGGCCGGACCCCAGGAGAGGGACGGGGCCGGCGCGGCACGGGGATGTGTTTCACTAGAGGGCGCAGACAGCCCGCACAGCCGCACCGCGCGCATCGCCGCGCACCGCCGCGCAGCCCGCCCGGGAGGACGCCGTGCCGCGCGCCTTGCGACAAACGCGGCCGAGCAGCTCAGGCAGGTAAAACGTCAAATTGTCTCCCAGGGTGCTGCAGCCGAGCGCGCCGATTCCTACCCATCTGTCTTCTATCATGTCCGCCAACAGATCTGACAATTATCTTAATGCCCATATGCTTAATTGTGGGCTTCTCAATTCCCCCATTGCTATCGGAAATCCTGCAGGAATTTCAATTTGGCATTCGACTTTCATTTTGGGGGATCGGATTCGCAGGCCTGCCATTTTTTTTCCCCGTAATGCCAGCTAAGCCTCTGACAGCGGGAGCTGCAGCACCGAGCGGCGCGGCCCCCGCTCCCCCCAAACGTAATAACGTGTCACCTGCCTTTCCAAACCGAGAAGCCCCGTCCAAATTAGCGCTCGCTGGATTTCATTAACCACCGAGTCCCAAACCCGAAGGGGCACCATCCCTGCCAACGCCGTGACTCCGGGTAATACACCAATAAAGGTTTTATTAAACACTCCAGCAACACCATCATCGGAGCTGACAGCGCGGGCGCGACGCAAACGCAGCCATTCCTCCCCTCCGCGCGGCTCGGGGACACGCTCGGCGGAGCAGGGTCGCTCCTTCAGTCAATAAAGGAGACCGCCGAGAAGAGCGAAGCATCTGAAGAGCAAAACTGTCAGGAGTTGCAGGAGGATTTGATATAAAAGCGCCCGGAGCGGGAACACCGGCGCTGCCTCCCCGGCGTGGCTGGCTGCGCTCCGAGCCGGAGACGTACGGACAGACGTCCGTAGGGACGGACAGCCAGCGTGTCCGCGAGCAAACCGCAGCACTCCGCCTCCTCAGGTGCGCGCATCCCCCAACGCCGGGGCGAAAGGGGCGATAAATCCGGCAGAGAACTGCAAATCGCTCTTTATTCTCAAAAAAGGAAGATAAAAAGATGGAGGGATGTTTCTCATCAGACTTACAAGATAACGCAGGATAATTGTTAACAGCAAGTCGAGACTGCGGTAAGAAAGATAAAAGGGAATCCTGCCAAGGGGAACTTGAGAAAATCTTTTACTACTAGACGAAATGCGAATAACCGAGAGCAAGTGTAATATAGCAGAGACAAAAACTCTCTCTCCTCGTTGAGACATTTTCATTTTTCAAATGTGAGATACTAAGAACAGACTGGAACCACCGTTATCGGGTTTTAAGAGAGACCGAGTCGGTACGGGGCACTTGGAGCTCGGCAGTCCCGCTTCCTGAAACCTCAACGGAGAAAACGCAGTAAAACCCCGATGCCGTCCTTCAGAGGAGAAAAAGTATTTTTTCCCCCACACCTAGGAAAGAAAACGCGTAGTGAAAGAGGCTGTCCTTCTCCGGGACGGAGATACCCAGCTCAGCTGGCTAGGACCCTGGGCCACCAACCTCGCCTGGGAGCTGGACCCCACTCCGAAGTGGGGGTTTCACTTCACCCCGGCCACCTCCACCAGCCCCCTCCGATCTACATTTTTCTGCGATTCTACAAAACCCATTGAAGTCCTGAGGTCGATGAAGACAAAGAAACACATGACGCCGCTTCTGGCTGGCAAACCACCACCACCCTTCGAGCAGAGCTGCCGAGAGCGGCTGGAAGCTGTAACGGGGCTGTGGCAGATGCAACGTCTCGCTCTGGGTCCCTCCCTTTTCCTGCGAGCTTCCCCGGGCTCCGTCCACGACCTGTGCAGGCAGACGGACAGACGCGGAGATGGCAAGCATCCCGTCCCGCTCCGGCCCCGGAGCAGCCCACCTCCTTCCCCGGACCACCTCTGTTATGGAGCTACTGGAGATGCCTCCAGTTGGGTGGTCCAGCTTGAAGAGAGACAACCTGGTTGTCTTGATTATCTGGCCCAATTTCTTGAAGACTACCTCTTCTTTTAAGCATGTCAAGAACGAGACATGCTAATAATCGAAAGCTAATGATTTGGAGGATTTTTAAACCAAAGCGTTGATTTCAGATGCAAAAAAAAAGATGCTATGAAGTCACCGCCACTCTACTGCTGACACGCTGATAGAAAGTTTTACTTATATTTTTAAAATTGGTTCCCATAAAAAAAGATTTCCTCACATTCCTTCTCCTTTAGGTTCTCAAGAGATCTGGAAGGTAACCACCTATGACACCTCTCATAACCGAATGACAGAAACCATCAATTCTCTTATTCCATTTTACAACCCACTACGCGATCAATCTTGCTTGTGGAGAGTTGCAGCTATTTTTCCTGCCAACTGGCAAATTCCAGGCTTGCCTAACGAGCAAGCCCAACCTACGGCCATCCCTGCACAAAAAAAAAAAAAAAGCCCCTTTTTCTCCACTGTGAGTGACTTCAAGCCCATTTTCCCCTCCCTCCAGGTAGGAGGTGGGCAGCCCGAGATGGGATGGAGCTCTGGCTGCAGCATCCCTCCCACCCGTGATGCTCCCCGTGCCACAGCGAGGGGGCTGCTCCAAACCACCGACGCTTTCCAACGCCACGGCTACGCAAACCGCCACCTTGCGCCAGCCTTTCCGTAGCGCGTTTTCCTGGATAATTTAGTTCTCCGCTTTCAATCCCTTGCAAGCAGATTCAGGCAGCCCACTCTGTTATGCACAGGCAGTGTATTTTCTGAGACGCAGAAAGCCTTCAACTCCAGCTCTACCAGGCCACAAACACCTCTGCGTGTGCGTGCACGTGCCCACGCGTGTACCGACAGCTAACCCACGCCACGCAGTTCCGCAAGCAAGGGCTGGTTTCTGGCAGCTGGTTTCGTCTTCACCCACGCTACCGCATCTCCCCGGCCGGCGGGATGCTCTGACCCACGTGGGTCCCCAAACCACCGCTTTCACAGCAAACTTCAGGCCTCGGATGTCCCCTAAAATAGGCTGGCCGGTCACTTTTCTCCTTTAAACATCGTCAGCTGCTTTCACCAGGACCTCCAGGAGCACCACATTCTGCCAAACGTGCCTGACGCCCCCCATCTGCCAGGGGAGGCAGGGATGCGCCCGGCTGAAATAAAGCCCATCCTATACAGGGCGGAGGGACCGCAAGCGGCGACGCCGGCGAGCTCGGCGTGTCGGCAGCTCCCGGCACCGCCGGGGACACAGGAGATGCTGCGTCTTCTGCTTCCCCCTCTCTCCGCGGCCAGCAGTGCCGCCCGTTTGGCTGTTCTACAAACAACAGCTCTGCCCCAAGGTGGAGCGAAGATACGAATCGGTCCCCCCAGCCCAGGAGGGTAGATTATAAATACTACTTATCTCTAGAGAATCAAACTTTGAAGTTCTATTAATATTTTATTTATTTCCATCTCTTTTAAACAAGGCCCTACTGCAGCGCTCAGCAGACTGGGGTGGAAAAAAAAAACCCCATCAACCCAACAAATAAATTCTAAAACGTGCACGGGAGGAGTGAGCGGGCTCCGCTGTCGCTCCGCAAATCTCTGCCTTAACGTCCCCTTCGCGATCACCATCCCGGGCACGCGCAGGGACCCAGGCGTAACCTGTGCACGCTGGGGTGTGAGGTACACTCCGCTTGAGAGAATTCAACCAAAGGGGAAAACCACGAGAAGCCTCAGTCCTGCGGTTTTTTGGCTCTTAAGGTTTAAAAAAAAGCTTCCGGAAGATAAATATATACAGGTTGATCCCAGTAAGGAAGGATCAAAATCGTTGTGCGGACCTTGCGGTGCAGGTCTCTTTGGAGGCACGCACGTACCAGGCTGACAGATCCAGCCTGAAAACCCGGGCGGACGATGTCTGAATTCACGCTTGCATTAATCTTTTATGGCATTTGAAGAAACTTCAAGAGCTGGAAGCAGGCTAGACCTTGTCTTAACTTTGCATTTTCATTTTTATAGACGGTAACAGGTATTTAGTACAAACGTCAGGTTTTTCTGGTTATGCCGGTTTGTACGTATTCCAGATTATCTGCGCTATCTATATATTCGTTGGGGATGAGAAGCTGTTTTAAAAAAAAAATCCGTGGAAATTAATTCTCGAACACTCAGCATTTCACGATGGAGACGTGTACCTGTAGTTAACCCAGGTAAAGAACGCAACGCTGGAAAAAATATTGTTTTGCCCTCATTCTACAAAGTGCATTTTCCTTTTTTTTTTTAAATAACTATTCTGCTGTGTCTAGGATGGTTGTTTCAGCGATGTCAAGACGTACTGCGTTGGATTTGGTGGCTATCCATCCCTTGTGAGCGCTATCCCCAGGGAGAAGTGCCCCGGAGCAGGCGTGGATGCTCGGCGCGGCTGGGAGCTGTGGGTGCGGAGGGACCAGCAGCCCTGGGAAGGACGGGGGCTGGCTCACGGCTCCCTTTCATACACAGCAATCCAGGTTTTTGGGGGTTTTTTTTCTGTAGGAGTTTCCCCAGCTCCCCGTTGAGGATGTATTAATCATCCCTCCCAGAAGTGAAACCCTGCTCTCCAAATCTGCCTTCCCAGCCACTGCCACAGGGGCCAGGAGGAACGAACCGGGGGGGGGAGAGGGGAGCCAGGATCACCAGCTACCCCCCCCCGCGTCACCCACCTCCGTGCCCACAGCACAGGGGTCCTCTGCCACTACGGGCGGACTCGGGTTTTTGTAAAGATAAAGAGTAAACGCGTCTGCGCGGCGACCAGACCCCCGCTGACACGAGAAACGGGTTTGGTGCCTCTGAGTTGTACCCTCCCAATTGCACCCGGCACCCCCAAAGCGCTGCTTTTCGGTGGGAATTATCTTGGATTTTTCTGCGTCGTCTATACGACGGTGGAAATTTTATCCTCCGGTGGAAGGAAACCCCCTACCTGACCCAGAAGTGAATCCTGAGCAGTAGTGGTAAGAAATGGTCATACAAATGGTTCTTTTATTGCTCACAGATGGGCATTTGAAGTTCGGGCACGGTTAAGGAGCAGACACAAGCTGTAAAAAAAAAAACCAAAACGGGGAAAAGGTTTCCTATGAAGTTAGGAGCGTTGCATCCCTTTCCTCACGGTTAACCCTTCTCACGCCGCGAGGCGGCTTTCGCCCGCGTGATCAACTGTCTAAATACAAAGGAAAAAACTATCACCTACGGCCTGGCTCACAGCTTCGGGCTCCGGGTGGGAAGAGATTATTCCTGCCTCGCCGATACCACGAACGAATGCGACGAGCAACGTGCTTTGGCCTTTTAAAACCGATGACCTTGTGTTATCCGATTAGATAAATAAAAACACGCGGCAAGAAAAGTGGTAAGGTGATGCATGTTAACATGTGTTCAATATTGTCAAAATTTATACGTCTGACAGAAAGCAGATTTGCGCAAAGCCCTTATAAACCTCCACCGCTATATTAAAAAGGGAACAGCACAGGGCACTCTGACACAAATGGTCTCTCACTGTATGTGTGTATTATTGGTCCAAATTATTCACTCTTATTTAACTGCACCAAAGTCTTTCATCTCCATGCTATACAATAATAGTTTCCATATGACCGGTGGCTCAGCTATAAATAAGATCAAAAGGAAAAGAAAGGATTTAATAAAAAAAAAGAAGAAAAAAAAAAAAGAAAAAAAAAAAAGACGTTAAGAGTGGCATTAAATCAGGAAAAAAGCAAAGTTCACATTTTTTTCTACAGAAAAAAAGTAGCGCTGAGCACTAAGCAGCTCGCCAAATCTCTTACGAAAGGGCTGTTTGCGAGCCAGTTGTATGCAAAAGCCATTTAAACGCGGCTGAAAGAGGCAAAGCCGGACTTTGCCGTTAAAACGAAGGGGAAGAAGAAGATGAAGGGGAAAAAAAAAGCGCAAGTGCCACGTCTCCACGCGAGGCCAGGACAGCGGCTCAGCGACGGCCGCGCGTGCCCCGAGGCCGCGGGCTTCCGCATGTGTCCCGGGGGGGGGCTGCTCCCCACCGCCCCCAAGGTCTCCCGCACTTCGCTGGCTTTGCTTTCCCACCGCGGGAGATAATTGCAGGATTTTAAGGAAAACCAACTGGTTGCGACCTATTATGGAGAGAAGCGGGCTGCCATGGCCGTCGGAGGGAAGTCACTGAAATAATCGCTGTGATTTCTTTCCAACAGAGATGATTATTCATTGAAGCACTGGCTAAATCCGGAGATATAAAGGGTCCTGAAGTCCGGGATTAAGAATATTAACTCTTCTTCCCCGAACGGTCGGGGAGGGAGGGGAGGAAACGGTGCTGCGAGCAAGCCGGCGCACCTGGACGCTTGATTTGGGTACCCACTCCCAGATGACGGGGGTCCCGTCCGGAGCATCAGTTGGCTGACCCACCCTCGCCGCAGCCTTCCTCCCCGCCCGTTCCCCAGCATCTGCCTTGCCGGAGGGCTCGGCTCTGCACCTCCGACCATCGCACCGAGCGGCTCTTTAAAACACCGGCCGGGTGTTGCCCAGCGCCGCTCGGGAACGTCGGGCCGGTCACGCGGAGCTGGGACGCAGAAATAAAACCCGGGAAGCCAAATGCGACGGGGTTTTAACCACGCGGCTAATTAGCTGGTTAGAAATGAATGGAGCCATTGTGCGAGGACAACGCTTTCCTGAAAAGGTGTCGTTTAAATATTGGTCAGTGGTTTCTCTCCTGGTCAAAATGAAGTTTATAGCTCCAAAATAATTTAAAAATATGATAAAGGCTGTAATTGCGCGGTATTAGGAATGTCAACCAATTAGGCAGAAAACGGTGCTATATAAAAACCCCACACTGGTGCCTGTTAGGTCAGACTTCATTCCAGTAAGGTCATTCTGTCCAGTTCTTTTTAATTTATATTATACCTGCTAACTTTAAAAAAAAAAAAAAAAAGTGTCAAGCAAAACAAACCCCAGATGCAGCAGCTACAACTGTCCTAAAAATTAAGAGACAAAGATACTAAGACAAACCAGCGAAAGCCAAATTCTGCCTTTTAAATAACGCCAAGGCGCTTGACTCTTTTTGTTTATGTACGAATGACATAACCGAATTACTTCATGAGCTGCTACTTTAATTCCTAGGGGTGGAAAATTCCATAAGTTAATTTAATGTGGATGTAAAAAAAAAAAAAAAACCCATATGAATACGCTCTCTTCCTGTGGGCCCTCGTGTGAAGCGTGCAGGCTGGCTGCTGGGCTTCTAAGCGCTATCTGAAAAATAACGTATACCAGTTTATAATGATTTTAATTAATACCTTTGCGCACCGCTACAAAAGAAACATGGATCTTCTAAGATGCCTGCGCGAAAGTTAGCGTTTTGCTCTTTTCTCCAATGCAATTTGAAAGGTTACAGTAAAATCCCCGCAATCCGCCTAACCTCTGAAATAACAGGAACTGGGGAAAGCCAGGAAATTCGCAGCGAAAGCTGAAAATACACGCTCAGCTCATGCCCTTGAGAGATGGAGATGGGCCGATTAAAATAAACCAACCAAAACTCCACGTTTTTATCTTGACGTGCGACTAAAGTTTCTTTGCGGGTGTCCGGGGCGGTTCTGTACCGCCTTAACGAGCCGGGCGAAGGGAGGCTACCTCCCTTTTAATTACCGTGTTTTCCATCCTGCAAATGCTCCTGCACGTGCTGAACTTCATAGTCACCAACAGTCCCAAGGGGACCGGCTCGTGCTAATAAAGCCGAGCGCACGCGTGTTCGCAGAACCCGGGACTTGGCGGGACGGGAAACCCGAATCTCGCGACCCCCCCCGCCCCGCGGGTCACCCCCTTCCCCGCCACCCCCAACTACGCCGCGCGAAGGGACCGGCTTTGGGCGAGCAGCTGCCGCACCCCAGCTTTGCGTTTGGGGAAATGGGGGGGTTCAAATTCCTCCCCTCCACCTTGCCCAGCCGGGGAAGCCGTGCCCAGGCCTCCCCCCACCAAGCTCCTGCACCAAAGGGCTGCGATTTAAAAAATATCCTTATTTTGGGGCTTTCCTGCTGCCCTTCTCCTGGTGCACGTGCTGCTGCGGGCAGCTCCCCCCGGCTTTCACCGCTAAAACCAGTTCGCTGCCGAACCGGTATCAAATACAGCGGTATTTGTCAACGGCGTGAATTAACGCCCGCCCGTTTGCTCATGGCACAGGGGAAATTAGAAACAGGGACGGCGCAAATTCCTGCTAAAAATTAGTAAATGCTTAAACGCTCTCCTCACTGGGCCACTAATAAAATAGAAAAAAAAATTTAAAAAAACCCCAAAAAAGCGAGGGAATGTAAAATAAGAAATCTCTTCTAAGACGGCTCGCTGCAGCAAACCGTTCGCGCAGGGAGCAGAACTCCGCTCCCAGCCACGCGGCTGTAAATCTGGCCTCGGTCCATTAAAACCGGAGCCCTCGATTCCCGCTGCCAGCAGCATCTGACCCAGCGCCGCCTCGCTTTTGTCTGGGGAGAAAAGTCGCACATCTGCGGCGGGAGGGAGAGCACGGGCAGGGAATGCGGGCAGGGAGCGTGGGCAGGGAGTGCGGGCAGGGAATGCAGGCGGGCAGGGAGCGCAGGCAGGGAGTGCAGGCAGGCAGCGCAGAGGTGCACGGTGGGCACAGCGGCTTCCACCAGCGCTCTCTACAAGTTTCCGGTCCATACCTCCCACTGCTACTTTATTTACTGCAGCTGGCCAGCCTTTTATAGCCTGTTTCATGTATTAAAATTCAAATGTGGAAAACATTACCAGTATCCTCCTTGATTTTTTTTTCTTTTTTTTTTTTTTTTGAAAATTTTTTTCCCCCCTTCAACTTCCTTTTCAGCGTGGAATGTATCAAATGGTCAAAGGCTAACTTCAGACTGACTCTACTCAAAAACTATTTCCTTTGTTCTTATGTTTTTACTTCAAAATTCAGACCAGTTTTCCAAAAGAAATTATCGGGCCCGGCTCTTTCACCCAAGTTACAGTTTCAGACAGTGAGTAATGGTGCTTGGGAACGCAGCAGACTCCGGGTTTTCAGAGAAATGTCCCCATCTTGTTTGCAGCAGCAAAGCATCCCAATTCCCCTGCTCAGTTACCTTCCTCTGACCGTGTCCTTCTTCGGCAAAGTCCGAACGGAACCGGTCAGACCCCATCACTCGGCGTTTCGCCTGAAAAAGCAAAATGCCTACGTATTTCTAAAAATACGAAGGCATTTTTTTAGATGCGCGATATCGGCACTTTGATTTCTCATTGTTGCTGCTTGCTTTTTTTTTTTTTTTTTTTTTTTTGGGTTGAAATCTAACTTCACCTACATCTGGTATTTAAGCGACGAGCACATATTTATGGAACAAACTGTCTCTGAAGTGATGCCCTGGGTGCATGTTGCATCAGTTTAACATATGCAAAGCGAACAAAGCTACAAAAATTAAACTCTTTTCTCTTGATTGAGAGCAGATATGCAGAAACAGTTGTAAGTCACAGATCTGGCTTTTAATAAAGCCAGATTTCTTCATTAAAAGCAGTATTGTTTAAACACTGGAGGAAAAAATAGCTTTGTACAAACTAAAATCTTAGATTATATGTATCCCAAGTGTATTTAACATATTACCTGAGGCCAAGCTAAATTACAATCTAGAATTTCCTTTTGTGAATTCAGCAACTGCCAGAGAGAGCAAAACAATGTCTGGTTCATGCTAATTTTATTGGGGAAGGGGAGAGGAGATGGATTTAACCGAGCTGCTGAAAAAGCATCTTTTTACCTCGCGGAGCCTTTCGCCAGACCGTTTTCAGTTAACACTTCCCATGTTTTTCAATCTGCAAACGGCGCAGGCTCAGTTGTGGCTTTTAATGATATTTCACCCACGCCAGAGTCACTTACAGCAACGTTTAATTTAACGAGGAGCAGAGCCTGTCACAAAGCTGCCCCAATAAAAAAATAAACAACCCCCCCCCTTATTTTCCTTTTTCAGGTGCTTAATTTCAACAACTGGCGTGACGTTTCAATAACCTGAAGCACCAGAAACTACGGGCAAATATTTAGCTTAGAGCATCCTACGTGGACAAGTTTGAAGGGGAGAACGGTTTGGCCAAGGACAGCTGGGTGAGGACACCTGAGCATCACACTTTTTCTTGCAGGGGAGAAGCAGAAGACAGCGGGGATATTTTAATTTCCGTATGAGATGGTAGATCTCGGTCGGGAAAGCTTTGGCTGGTGGGCAGAGCTCCAGGGGAGACACAAACCCTTGTCCTTTGGCCAGAGACGGAGCCGAGGGCTGCGGAGCCATCCCCAAGGTGGGATGGAGTGCGGCCGGAAGCCCTCGGCTGGGCTGGAGCAATCCCGGCCAGGCTGGACGAGCCGCCTGAGAACGGCCCCGGCATCGCACGAGGCTCAGGAAGGGCCCTGCTGAATAAAGCCATGCTCTCAGTACTGGAGAGCTAATTATTTTATAATCACCTAACCGACTATCACGACAGCGGGGGCATCCCCAGCGCGCAGCAGACCAGGGAACGCGATAATTATCAAATAATTGGCCACCAGAAGAAGCTCCTTCCTTCCCCTAGCAGTTGCCTCACACTCGGGCATCAAAGTTGGGTTTTTTTTTTCTCTTTTCTTGAAAAAAAAAAAAAAAAAAAGAGGGAGGAATCCTGTCTGAATCATGTCAAATAAAACTCTGAATGTTTGCATTTTCCATATGATGTCTAATCCTATTTGGAATGCTTCTGAACATTTGGCCTTGATTACATCTTGGAGCAATGAATTTCACAGGTCATTGTGTGTTGAATAAAAAGTATTTCTTTTTGTCAGGTTCACTGAATGTCCCCTTGTTCTTTAATTATAAGGCAGGATGAATAGGAGAGCTAGATTTACCTTCTCTATGCTGTCCATTATTCCACGTACCTCTATTATGTCTCCTCTTATTCATCTCCTTTCTAAACAAAATCACCACAATCTGTTCAACCTCCCTTCACACAAAAATCCTTCCATGCTTGCAATCGCTCCTGCTGTTTGTCCCCAAACTCCTCTTCATTCCACTACACTTTTTTTGAGATAGGAAAACCAAACCAGAAGACGGCTCCAAGGGAAGGGATACAACTCATGTACGTATACGTAAATACGTACCCGAAGGCACATACCGCCACTCACACAGCGGTTTAGGTGTCCTTTCTCACGCGCCTTTTCAATTCAATGGGGTTTTGCTCTTGTTTTTAGGGATTCTTGCAGGCTGAGGAGAAATCTCCGTGCTGCTCTAGCAGAAGCGCGCGCTCTCCTCCCGAAATGTGGATGGTTAATTGAAATTCTTGCTTCTAATCTGCCCTGCCCTGCCCTTAGCGCATGGGATGAGCAGGGGATCAAGCCTAGTCCTCCGCAGCGCCGCACAGCACTGAACTGGCCGGGGATCTGTCGGGTCCCTTTCTCTTCCCACATATTTTCCCCTAGTCCTAATTAGCTTGAACCATCTGAAAATACTGCCAGATAACTCCTTGTTCCCTTCCTCCATTCCGCGTGTGAGTAAGCAACTCTATTTCTGGCGTGAAATTTGGAAGTATAAAACCGAACGCCTTTTAATCCCGCGGAGGATCACACTCATCTAGTTCAGCTCTGCACGTGCGCAACTTCGCCGCTTCCTAATCCAGAATTCCCGTTTCTCAGCTCCTACAGGACTGCTATTTTTATATTGACTTCTGCTAAGGGACTTTAACATTTCTGTAGCGCGAAATGCGTTGTCTTGAACGGTTTTCCTGATTATTTCTCTGCTATTAAAAAAGAAAAAGATTGAAGAGACACGCTTTTCCTTTGCAAGACAGAAAGCAACTGCAAAATATCTCCTTTGCAAAGCGCAAGACGTCTGTCCTGGAGACCAAAGAGGTGCACGTACGCCGAATTACAGGCCCGATCCCACAGGCTTTTGGGCCACAGCACTTACCCAGGCAGCACCGACAGACCGGGGACTCGGCAACGGGAGCACGAGGAGGGTTTGCAGAGCCCGGCTTCTGCGCACTGGCTACTTCAGCTTAGAGACGGGCCACGTAATCCGGAGTGAAACGCACGCTGTACGCAGCTCTAGCTCTGAACTACCTTTCCTCCCCAAATTTAAGTGTGTATTTCAAACAAGGAGAGGATTACCTCCCATTCCTTAAACCTTCTCCAGCCCAGCACGCCAAAACCGCGCTGTACGCCGAAAACCACACCCAAGCAAGTGGTGGGTCCCACGTGAAATGCAACATTACTGAAATCTTTTTGAAAGCAAAACCAGGGAAAGCATTTCAGGATCTGCAGAGGGGCAGTGACTTTATGTTCACCTGGCCTAGGAATCAAAGAAGAAATGAACCCCCGAAGATTTCACACGCCCTCGTGTGCAATGCACGCACGCGCACGCACTTTGCACCTCTGTGCACGTGGTTATGAGAAGGGTAAACTGGGGCTGTGCAGCCTGACACGCCGCTGTGCGAACCACCGATGGAAAGGCAGAGGAGAGCCCGACCTCACTGCTGCTCTCACGGGCACGCTCCTGCCTGCAGCCCTGGGCAGCTCTCACGGGCACGCTCCTGCCTGCAGTTGTGGGCAGCTCTCACGGGCACGCTCCTGCCTGCAGCCCTGGGCAGCTCTCACGGGCACGCTCCTGCCTGCAGCCGTGGGGCTGCTGTTCCCCATACACCCACCGCGGTGCCGGCCAGTGACTTCTTGGTGCGCCCGTGCCCTCAGCCAACCCAAGCTACGTTAGCAAGGATGGTTAACGAGGCCGGACGTGGAGCCAGCTCGGTACCAGCGACACATCAGTCCAGCTGGGCTGAGGGCACAGGCAGGGACAAGCGGAAACGGGCGCACTCATCGGCATCAAACGCGCATACACGCATGCGTAGCCATCGAACAGGTCGCGCGTACGCACCGTGCGAAGGAAAGGCGGTATCGCTCCCTCCGTGAATACGCACACATCCATCAGCGCGTAACATCTCTGGGAAGCACCTTACACCCATCCATCCCTTCCTTCCCCCCTCCCCAAGCCCTTGCAGCCGGGTTGTTTTTCACCCCAGCGCTGCCAGCGAGTCCCACGGCTTACCATGAGCGAGTGCCGGTTGGCGGAGAGCAGGCCGGTGCCGTAGCCGGACCCCAGACCGGCCATGGCTCCGTTGTGCGACGGCCCTATCAAGCCGTGCATGTCGGCGTGGCCGCCCGGCATGGCGGTGGCGGGCCCCACCGCGTGGTTGCGCAGCACGTGGATGGCGTCGTCCAGTCTCTCCAGGCGATCCTCGATCCGGCTTTGCTGTTTGTGTGCGAGAAACAAAGCGGGAAGAGCATCAGCAGGCGCGCAGGGATGCCCAGCGCCGGGCACGAGGCGCTGCCGCCGGTGTGCATGGGGCGCGCGGGGGCACGGTCACTGACAGCCAGTCCTTCCTTCTCAACCCCTTGGTGTTTTTTTGTTCGTTTTGGCTTTTTTTTTTCTTTTTTTCTTTTTTTTCTTTTTGAAAGGAGTTGGTTTTTTTGTTTCCCTAGGGCAATGTTTAGAGTAGCGTTGCGGGGAAGGAGAGAGCATGGTTAACACGAGTACAGCTTTGATTTTCATGGGCAAAACAGGTTCAATGATTCCTCATGAACATAATCATTACAGTACATATGTTGCCCTCTATATGTCTTTGAAAAGTTTTAGTGATACTTAAAAAAAATAATAATAATAAAAAAATAAAAAAAAGAAGTAGAAGTAAAGAAACAAATATACCTCTAATTGTAATCAATCTCTGACCGGGATTTTCCTCCCCCCTTCTAATCCCAGGATCACACACGAAGAGAGAAAGAGAAACTACCAGGTCCTACAGTCCCTCGCTGCTAGGTGGATTTTTTTCCTACAGGTACGCCTCCTGAAATCGCTTTTTATCACAGCAATAAATACTCTTCCCTAACTGAGGAGCTCACGGGCGGTGAGCAGCGGCCAACGACCAGCAGCCGGGGCGGTCCCAGGGGTGTGGGGCTGCTCCGAACCACCCCCCTCCACTGCGATGCCGTTAGGGTCCCTACAGCCAAGCGCCCGGGAAGGATGGGTCCTCGCCTCCCATTTCTCCATCCATCCTACAAGCCAGCCCACCCACAGCCCCGGGGACGGCCTTTGAGAGCCCCGACCGCCGCTGCTTTCCCCAGTTACTGCCTCCCACCGTGCTCCCGCCAAGCCAAAAAGCAGCCCCCGAGGCGAGGATGAGGAGAAGCTGGAGGGAACAGCGACCTGGAGGCTTCAGCTTGCCTCTTCCACAGGCTGCTCCGCGGAACAACCCGCTGCCGGAGCGGCTGCCCGCACAAATCCCCCCGCACCCCCCTGCTCTGCTGTCCTCGGCCATCCCCAGCACAAGCCGTGTGCGGACCCGGGCACCTCGCGCCTTTGCTCTTTAATCAAATACGGAAGGGCGAAGCTCAACGGGACAGCCCCCAAGCACTGGGGAGCCTGAGCTGCCCCAATAATTAGGCATAGCTTACGATCCCTTCAGCCAATCTCTTAACCGACCCACTGCTCTCCACAAACCAAAAGAACTAAAAAACCTCCAGAAGACGGACAGGCTACGAAATCTCGCGGTCAATCACGAGAAGGATTTCTGTTATCGGGGCGCAAAAACCAGCCCACACCGAGTCCTGCCGCTGGCAAACTCCTAAGGCAGCCGAGAGGCCTGCTGCGTCGGCCTGCGCCAGGGCTTTACACGCGGCGCCCTCGGGCACGACCCGATTGCTTTTTGGTTTCTTCTGTAAGGACACTTTAAAGTTCTAGCACTATTTATCTTACACCCACCAATCCATCAGGCGTTTCCCACCCGCCGGTGAAACCCCCTAGCCTTCCACCTGAGACCAACAACCGACCGAGAAGGGCCAGACAGGGGACGCGGGACTCGCTACAGTCCTTCTCCGTCCTAACGCGCTTCTGGCCAGCTCCAGCTCTCACCTCCCCTCTCCGTCAGAGAAGGTACCAGATCCTACCGACACCCCTCGAACCCTCGCTGCCACGGGAGCAGTTTAGGACCAGCTCGGCCTGGCAAGCTCAGCCCGCCGGCTTTTCCTGGGGAGAAGACTCCTGACCATCACTGCCGCATAGGCCGCGCTCCCTCCCTCGCTCCGCGGGACCGACGGACGCTCCGTCCCGCGCGACAGCCGCCACGGCTTTCTACTCCCGTTTTCTCTTCGATCTATTCCATCCACCTGCTCGTCCTCCCCGTTTTTGTTGTGGTCCTCGTTCCCCTTTTCAGTGGATTTCAACGCCGCGTCCCCTGTCAAACAGGAGACCCTAGCCAGCAGCACCTCAAACCGCATCACGGATCTAGAGCGCGGGGCCCCCACGTTACGAATTTAGAGGTGGTAAAATCAAGTCCGAGGGCATAGCGGTCACTAACGAAATGAAAACCTGTGTGAGGAGAATGGATGAGAAATGGAAAGAACAGCAAGTAAAATACTGAGGCAGAGGAGGTCACTAATCAAAACATACCAAAGAGTGTAAGGGACCTTCATAATTGGGAGATGATGACGCTTGACCTCCATTTCTAGACCAAACAGCTGTGCCTGCTAATAGTAAAATTGGAATTACCATTAGAACTATGCAAACAAAAATGTCTTTCAAACTTTTTGGACAGTTTTGTAGACATGTAAATGCCGTATTCCAGATAGACTATAGAGCAGACATATGGAGAACTTCCAAAATACACACGGATGAAGAGAAAAAAAAAAAGAAAAAAAAAAAAAAAAGGTATTTTGTAGCAAAGCACGTAGATGCAGGCCACAAAGTTCCCCCAGGCTGCTCCTCCGCATAGAGGGCTGCATTCATTCGGCAGCTGGAGCTCCGAGAGGCTCCGGGAGTAGGAAACGTCTCGGCGGTGGAAGGAGAAGCGGCGCTGCCGCAGGGTGCTGCGGGGCGGCTGGAGCCCCGAGCGAGCCCAGCACAGACCGGCCCATTCTCCTAGCCTGGCTTCCAGACGTGCTCAGCGCCACCGATTACGTCATCCCACCATCAAATTTATAAAATCTTCCGGAAAAAAAATTTAAAAAAAAAAAAAAAATCAGTAAAAAGCACTGTACACAACATTCACGTAGAGGCTGATAAGGTTTGTGCTCTCTTCGGGCAGATTATTTGGTTTGGCCCCGTAAGACCGTCAAAGGTCTGACCGAAAACCTTCTGGTTTGTATCCGCTGCTCTAAATCTGTCCCTGCTGCTGCGGGAAGAAAAAGGGCTCCTGGTCTCCAGCAGCATTTTCTACGGAAAAAATATGCCCTTGTGAAAGAGGCAAAGCAAACAGGGAGAAAAGAAGGGTGGGTTTTTCGGTTTTGGTTTTTTTTTTTCCCCCAAGTATTTTCCCAACAGCTTTTATATATATAGCACAACCCTTAGACAATTTATAACGCTCTTTTGAACGAGTGATCTCCTGAACGATCTCATAAAACAGGGTTAAGAATTTGAGATGGAAATATTAGGATTTTAATCTTACTGTCTACATTGAGCGGCATTTGCTTGGACTGAGATAGGCCAGGGTGGAACTCATGGCAATTTTTTTTAGGCTCTCACAGTTAAGATTTTTTTTTCTCGTAAAAGTCAAAATTATGTCAGTTCTAATTAAAACTTAAATCTTCCCTTTTCTGGTCCCCATGGAGCTTTTAGTTGAGGTTTCGCTACAGCACTGAATGGAGCAACGAGCAGCAATCTTTACTTTCGAAATAATTTTTAACTAGCCCTTGATATCCTTGAGGGAAAGCGTTTCGCATGCTAAACACTTTCAGTTCTTATTTAAATGCACTTATACTCCTGTATTTTTATTTATTTTGACACTCGCTTCTCCCTAGTTAGGCAGGAGAGCCTGCAGAAAGCAACGCAGCCCAAATCGGCACGGGATTTTTCTCTTTGGCTAGGAGAAATGCAGCCCCGGTGCCAGGGGTGCTACACCACAGGGTGGTTCCGGGCAAAATAAGGGCAGAAAGTCATTTTTTGAGGTGTGGGACCCCTCCCCAAGCTATGACGGGCCAGGCGGTCCCCTACTAGAGGTGGCTTTGTGGGGACGTTTGTTCACTGGATGTCGCCCCGCTGTTACGTGCTCCTTCACAGCAGGTTGAGCGTGATGGAAGCAGACATGGTGTCCTCCCACCCTTCCTCCTGGACCTCATCCTGCCGAGGCTCCCAGCTCGCACGAGCTTCTCTCCACCCCTCCTTCCGTAAGTTCTCATCACCGCACAGCTGCTCTAGGTCTACGTGTCTGAGGCTGCGGCGTCATTTAAAGCATCAGGAGCCCAGGAGCTCCCTCCACCTCTTGTGCTCCTCACGCCCCGTGGAGAACCAGGGATGGATCACCCCTCTCGCCAACGCTGCCCTACGGATACACGGCGGCCTCGGCTGCCTTTGAGGATTCCCAGTGGGGTTAACAGGATCCAGGGCTCATACACAAAGAAGAGGAGACCGAGGTCTTCGGTTCTGTGTAATATAGGCCTCGTCTCAAAGAGGGGACGGGAAGCCAGGAGGCCTTCTCCAAGGCGTTAGCCGCATGGGAGGAGAAGCCGAATGCTCTAGCTGAAAAGTCTCAAGGTTTCAGAAATCTGAATTATATTCCGGTAAACATTTAAAACACCTGATGCTCATGAGAACGACCCTGGGCCTCTGGATCTTTTCAGTTTAGGCTTTTAGTAGTGAAGTGGGTCTAGTTAAAATATGCGGTTGTTATGAACAAAGTCTAAAATGAATCAACTGGATTCAGAGGGGCTCGGTTTGTCCAGAGACACGCTTTATGGATCAAACGGGCTTTTGCTTCAGCCCCGGGAGGGGATGGGGGGAACGTCCGAGGAGATGTACCTGGCACGGCCACCCTGGAGTGAGGATGCCACGAGGGCTTGGGTGTCCCTGCACAGGGCAGAAATCATCTGCCACAAGACAGGAAGCATAAAAACCCTGCTTTTCCGTAAACGCATCCGCCTGAGAGCTGCAATGCCTTTTTTTTTTTCTTTTTTTTTTTTTCTTTCCTCTGGACTGAAAATCCAGCTCTCTGCTCATCTCTGCGAGACCACCAGCCACCTGCGCGTGCCGCACAGCGATACGGGAACCGCCTGGTGCCGCCAGCTGGATGCGCATCTCACACCCGGTACCGTAGGAGCTCATTTAGGCATCTCCTACCAAAAATAGGTTGAAACGTTCAGTAAAATAGAATTGTAACAACAATACCTGAGAGAGAAGGGGGAGAACCAACAGGAGTTGAAGGATTTGATGAAAAGCTGTTGTTGGTGTGATCTGGAGAATAGATCTTTAAAAGATGATACAGAATTAATCTAAAGCCATCACAAACTGATGCAGAAAGAAATATGGAATTCTTATGCATTCAGTTCATTTAAATGAAAGCAGGACAGGTTAAAAAGCCTCTTATTCAAATATTAATATTTTTATAAAGACAAAACTGTATTAGATGCAGGAAGCTAGACAACAGACCCCTTTTGATGGGAACAGACACTAGCCAATTAAGCGATGGTTTCTGATTGTCACACGGATCTGCTACGGTAGATATACACATTTTCATTGCATAGACTACTTTACGAATGAGCGTCATTGAACAAGGCCTTAAAGCACGCCTGAAAATTGCTTTTTCGTTATGCTGAAATCCCTTAACGGCCAAAATAAAGCAAAGGGAGCGGAGCACGTTAAACCCTGGCACAGCGGGTAATCCGCAGCAGCAAACTCCAACTACTCGTCCGCTGCTCCGGCGAGAAAACCCCCGCGTGCCCCGTGCCCGGGCGAGGGTGCCACGGCCCCGCGGCGGCCCCGCTCAGCACCCGTGCCATTTGTCAGGGCACCACTTCAAAGTGGATTCTGTACTGTATCAGTTATTTCAGGCAAACTAGAGTCGGACTTTTCGTCTTTTTTCAATGAAGCATCGAAGAATATGCAAAAAAAAAAATTAACTCTCATGAGAACTCAATGGAACCCACTCTGCCCAGAAAATAACTATAGTGGTCCTTATTAAAAGTCAGCCCGTGCCAACCGGTACCGCAGCGATAGCTGGGGCACGGCAGGATTTCCTCCCGCTTCGAGCTGGGAAACTGCCGTACCCCAGCTACCCAGGTAAGAGGTGGTAACTGCTGACTTTAACAGCAACCACGGTTAACTGAATAGGTGGAAACTGCCGTGAAAAATAGAAAATCTAAAGGCAAATTCAAAAGGAATCCTGTTTGCGGATGGCTCGGTAGAGCAGAAGTCATCCTGCCGCTGGGTTCTGTTCAGACCTCCCTCGCCCGAGGAAATGCAGCGTGTGAAAGACTGACAGACACAGCTCCTTGGCACCCCGTCAGGGTGACCAGGTGAAGGTTCCCCCTCTTTCCATTTCTATTCTACCATAAAATTAAGTGCAAAACTTTTTAAACACCATTTTGCCCTGATCGTTCAATATTTCAGGTGGCAGTAACTCCACGCGGGTGACCTCTGAGACCAGATCTCTCCCGTTTGCTGTTCATCTTCGTAAACTCCAGGCGTCCAATTCTGATTAAAGTTCACACTTTGAAAACGGTAAACGTGTATTCCAAAGTAAATATTTCCTTACAGAGGCAAGTGCTTTCCCCAGCGCATCACCAGTCTGCGAGCTGCCTGCTGCCCCACTTCCTCTGTTTGCTGAAAAACAAAAGACTCGATGTAAAAACAGACAGTAAGACATCACAGACTTCTATTCCTGGTCCACTTACTCATAATTTAATTGCATTTTAATGCCAATTACAGAAAATTAATCTTTAATTACCATTCATTTCTTTGCTAAGGTAGATATCAAACACATTCATGCTCCGTTTTTGCAGATAAAATATAAACTTGACATGCTGTTTTTTTTTTTTTTTAAAAATAGATGGCGTATTTGACAGCACTTGGCCATATGGCTTTACGCTTTCTGAATGAAAGGCTTCTAATAGTAGAAGATGCTCAAAGGTACGGAAAATACGCAAGTGCACAGCTAGGCAAGCCCGCGGTGAGCCGAAGCCCGGGGTTGGGGAAGGGCTCCTGCCTCCCCTGCCTCTGCTCAGACCCGCTGCCCGTCCGAGTCTGCGCTCGAGGATGGTCAGATCCCCCCTAACCAAGGGTCGTCTTCTTCAAAAGCTCGACGATAGGATCCTATGGAAAATGTCAAAACCTGCCACCGAGGAACATTACACAGGCGGCAAAGACAAATTCCCCGGAGCTGGGAACGGCAGAGCAGTCCGGTTTCCCTGGTTTGCCCAGGCAGCCCCAGCCTCCCAAGGACAAAGTGCCATTTATAAGCAGCCACCTCGTATTTTCGTTTCTCCTTATTCGCTCTGTGACCCCGGTCCTTTGTATACATTTGCATGTACGTTTTAAAGAAGTTAGGAAATTCCCTATGGACTTTGCTAAGTGTTCCTTCTGACTTCACCTGAACATTTCACGAGCATTTAAAGAAATGATTTTTCACCATCTCTCAGGGGATGGGATCGCACCTTTTATATAAGCAATTTAGGGCAACGGTGTAGCGGGCCACCAGTTTCTCACACTCAGGTGACAGGATCGAAAACTTCCCCGTTACAGGAGAAACTGAAGCAAAGAAGAATTAGGGCGCAACATCCCACCAGTTTCAGCATCTGTATGTCCGTTTACAAACTAAAAGCGCAGTTTTGCCTGACTTCTGCTTTCATCCCCGAGGGCCCTACGTCAGGCGGCCAGAAAATGGAAACAAGCGGTCAGTAGGCAGCCCTGAAAGCCTGGACTGATGTCTGGAACGCCAGGGCTGAGGCAGGAGAGGATCCCGCACGCAGCGGGGTTTGAAACCCCCCCCTCAAGCCCCTCGGCGGGCTCTGCACCACGGGCCACGGCATCCCGTGCCCAGAGGAGTTCAGGAGCAAACCCAGCCCCTGTTCTGAGCTGGGGTGTCCCGTGGGAAAAGGAGTCAAGGACCAAACTGCCTACGTTTGTACCACAAAGTGGAAGCACGGGCACTTTTTTGGCCGTTAAAATGTAATATCAAAAAGCCTCCTCCAAGTTTCAGCCCAGCATTATGCAGTTAAATCCTCAGAGCAGGGCTGGAGCCGTTCCACAGCTCTCTGACTTTGCCGTTGGTGCAACCACAGCCGCTAATAACCGAATGTACACGGACCAGCACTCAAAGCAGATGAGCTGAGCTGCCTGTGGATGATGCAGCTCCACAGCTGCAGCAGGGAGATGCTGAGCTTCGGGGACATCCCCGGTCTGAGGGACGTCCTGCCGTGCCCCTTCAGAGCAACCTTTCTGCCACCTCCTCCGACCTTCCCACCCTGAAAGCATTTCTCTGGTCCACAGTCTCCATTTAGCTTCTCCTAGTCTCCATCCCACCCTTTCCTCCCAGTTACCGCATCTCTGCTGTCGGAGGTTTCCGTTATTCATCACCCATCCCGCCTAAGCCCAAAATTCCTAGCAGCAGCTTCAGCAGAGTCAGGTTGGGAAAACTTTTCTTTTCCTTCTATTTCTCACGTACACCGTGCATGGCATCAGATTTAAGAAATGCAGCATCTCTACGTTTAACCTGATGGCCTTTCTCCTACAGCAGACTCCTCTGGAAAGACCTCGAGGACCACGTGCGTCCCAGACGTTGTTAGACAAACTTGTACAGTGCGGTTCGCAAGTATGGCTTTGCTTACTCTTTTTTTTCCCCCCTTTTCTTAGTTAAATTTTTACTTTTATTATTGTATACTTGAAAATGCGCTCATCTGCCAATGGCAGCTTATTTGTGATCTCAGCTCGGTTTGAAATTAAGCATCAAGATGGATAAAGGAAGATATATAAAGAAACGCAAAGACAGACAGAACAGGCGGTGTCAGCTGGAGATACAACTTATCGGGGTAATTTAATGCTGTAAATCACAACCTAAAGGTTTGCGACTTAAATAATACCAGGCAGATGTCCAGAAATTCAGTTACTTCGCTCTAAAGTGAACTGTGAATCTAAATGTAAATCATGCATTGTTTTTTCCTTTTTCTAAGTGACTCTAACTGCATTATTCGAAAATTAAGTCCTACATTTGTCTGTCTGAAGGCTGGTTTCTCCTAATGAGATGAGCTATACCGGTCCTGTGGGAGAAGCAAACGCAGGGACCGCTGTCTTGCTGCACGCGCTCTTCCAAACCTGACAGCGCTGAGCTGGGCCACGTCTTCTGTTAGTTACCGCTAAGAACAAAGGAATTCTTTAAATATATTGAATATTAAACTTTTTCCTGCAAGACTTTGAAGACAAATGAATGCGGTAAGCCTGGAAGACACACAGGGAGAGCCTCGAGGACTGGGCAGCACTGTGCAAAGTTCCCTTTAGCAGAGAAGAGGGAGCTTCACTGGGAAAGGGATGCTTGAGAAGTTTAGAAATGGGCAAAGGAAGGGAACTACGGCACCTTCTGCATGGAAGACCAAGATAAACCTAAGCAGACCTCCTTCAGATCTATTGAAAGTGTTCATGTCGCAAAAATACCTGGGATTACTCGAATACAGCTAACGTTTTCCACAGATGGTTTTTTGTCTTGCATCACTAACAGTTTTACATGCAAACCACTACTTGCTTTAGCCAGCGTTTTGGTAACCTAAGGGACAGGACTGAAATCTGTTGGTGACTAAAGAAAACCCTGTATTTGAAGGAAGAACAGTGTCCTGGTTTTAGAATCTTCGGAAGAAACAAGAAAAGAGAGTCTCAAGAAGAAGCAAGAAAAGAGAGTCTCAAGAAGAAACAAAGCAAGGGGCGTCTGCTGCAAGAGCCCAAAGATTTTGGGAGCGACGGGACCAAACCAACAGCATCCCAGGACTGGGCACTACAGACATAAGAACCAGACCTCAAACGCAGGGAAAAATAACCCAGGGTATCATCGAGAGAAAGGTAACGTACAGTGCTGCTTTACGGAGGGACGGTTACGGAAAAGAATCAACTGTTTGTATTAATATCGCACAGTTGTTGGTCCATCACTTCATCACCGAAACATTATTTAAATGCAGCCGCTGATGCTCCAAAGGCTGCGCAGGGACGGGCTTAGCTGACAGCTTCGCCGTGCACTACAACTGTCAGGTTTAAACCATCGGGATATTTACCCGAGCTCTGAAAAGCACCGCTGGCGTCCAGAACGTCACCCAGCATGGAAGAAAACGGATATGGAAAGCAAGAATTATTTGGACTAGGCTGGGACACGCATCGTGAAGACCGACGAAGATACTCAGGGCACGTCCGCGCAGACCCCGCGGGGAAGAAGGATTGCAGCCCAGCCCCGCTGGCATCAGATTTGTCATCCTGCACCGAAGAGTAATCTGATGGAATCCGCGGGCCGCGCTGCCACGGCAGCCCTAGAAACCTTCCCGGCAGGGGCATTCGCACGGTAACCTGCGAGGGTGTGCCAAACCCCGGCTCTTCACCTCGGGGTAAAACCCATGCTTGGGGGTATTTTCAAAAAAAAATAAAATGTAGAATACAGAAGAGATATCGATCCTACCTAAATAAAAGGCTTTCATCACTTCTAACAAGGGCTCTTCCCTTCTGCTTTTGGAAGAAAACCGTAAGACGGATGGGTTGAGCAAGATGGAGGATCTTAGGCAACTATTGAACGCGAGTTACGTGCCGGACCGAAAAAACACCTGTGAAAGAGCAATTTTAATGGCTTAAAAGCAGTTTAAAAGCTTTTTCGAGCCCATCAGAAATAGGCGCAATGATGGAGAGTTGGTAGTAACAGAATTCAAGGAAAAAAGGGATAATAGAAGAAATGCTGAACAGATTCTTTTCATCTGCCTTGCCATGGGACAGATGATATTTTACAAGGGATTAGTCAGAAAAATTGGCTCCAACTGCAGTGTCAATGTAAAGGCTTTAAAATAAATCAACGAAAAGAACAATAAAGAAGAGCCAAATGACATTTCTAAGAGCTCTCAAGAAACTCAAACACAAAATTGTCTACCTTCTAGCTGCAGTGTAAAACCAACTGCTTAGACCAACCTAGTGCTGAAGTAAAGAAGGTAGAAAATATTAAAAACCAGTACTGGAAACAAAGCTCCGTGAATTCAAAGAGCCATCAGATTTTAAATCTGACTTCTCTAGTAGGAAAGATAACAAAGAACAATATACACGTGGATAAATACACCGTGTTGCACAACCAACAACGCTTTTTTGGAGGAAAGCACGTCTTGCAAATCTAAATTCTTTCAAAAACATGATGAGCACGCCAATGCAGGCGATCCAGTAAATACAATGGATTTGTACTCTCAACTTGCACCAAAGCCACTTCCCAAAGGCTCTTCAAGAAACTAAACTGTCTTCTAACAACAGGGAAGCGAGGATATTTTTGCAGATTAAGAAATGATTAGGAGAGGGGCTACAAGAGCAAGAATTAATAGTTAGCTTTATAAGGGAGGAATATTACCAGTAAAGTCCCAGTTGTGCAGATCTGTATTGTCAACATACTCATACGTGGCCTGGAAAAAGACGTGGCATACGCCGAGGTCGTGACGTTTGGCAAGATCCTGCTTCAGGATAATAAAATACAACGTTACGTGTAAAGAGAGGGTCTTGTAACACTAACTTGCTGGGCGATAAATGCCATAAAACACAACGGGCAACAAACACGGTGGGGAAAAAAGCCTTATGCCATAAATACACGCAAGCAGGCTCTCGGTTCCCTAACAAGCAGTCCAGGAAGAGGAGAAAACCTAGAGCTACAGCAAGTCCATTAGCTGACAACCCGAGCTGATGGTTAAGCAGCAGAACAAGCTGCCCCCAAGAAAAACCCAACAACGAGCAAGGCTGGGCAAAAAGCAGAGAACAAGCCTGAAGCCCGTTCCGTCCCTCTACGAATTCATGACACACCTGTATTTCAGATATGGAGCAAAGATCTGGTAAGTCCATCAAGAAAGAGCATCAAGGTCTACAGAACAGAAGTCAGAAAAAAGTAGAGAGTGGCTCCTTTAGATGATGAACTCAATAAATGCAGATTCTCCGGCTTGGAAAAGCACCGCTACAGCGGGCTGTGATGCAGGCTGCACAAACCCAAACAAAGGGCAGAAAGGTTCTCATCTGGAGCTCATGGCAACACGAAAAGGAGGGAGGACCACATCGGGTCTTGAGGGAACAGAGTCAAAGTGAAAGAGGAGGGGCACCGTTTCACAAAGGCGTAACGTCCCTGTGCCAGGCCAAGCCTCCGGGAAAGGCTGGGACACTTCGTGGAGAAGAATGACCTCAAGCTTCCTAAATACTCAGCACCGCATCCAGCACTGGGACGACTGGGAAAAATATCATATACGCTTGCTTTGGTTTTATATTCCTCCCAAGGAAATCCTTCGAGTCTTTGCTGGAGACAGGACCGTTGCACAGGTGAGCTTTTGGTCTGAACAAAGACCGATGTTTTCAAGCTCTTATGCAAAACACTGAATAATTTAATGCGAGGATCGCTACGAAACTCTTCCAAATCTGGAAGGGCGTGGTTTATCAAAGACTGGGCTTTCATTGAACGGAGTAGCCAAATCCACACTTCAAGAAGGGTTTCAATTAATTAATTGTTGATGGACAAGGGTTTGAGGCAAGAGCAATGGAACACTCAATGAAACTTCCAGGACAAGAAATTAAAACAGGTAAGCGAAGCCCATCTCCACAGAGCAGGTAGCGAGCGTGCAGCCGGGGGAAGCCACGCAAGCAGATAGCTTCGGCAGGTTCAAAGGGGATTAGATGATTGCACGGACAACAGGGTCATGAACAGACGCTCGAAGAACCAGGCAGAGATGTCCCCTCCAACCTCCCTAACGACCTCCCTGGCTGCTGGGGCAGTACGAAGGGCCGGAGCTGCAGAAATGGCCACTGAATGCTGAGCTAGATGGACCACCATTTCTTACCGACCTATGCTAGTCTTTATTTCCTCAAACTGCTCTACACGTACTTCTGCTCAGAGAATACAACCACGCGCGCGTGAGCCTCAACGCTGGCTTCCCCGCTTGAGAAGGCAGGTCTCCACCGACACGACGCGTCAGCAAATTTTGGCATGATGCAGAAGCCAAAATAACTTGGGAACAGGATTGTAAAACAGGACTGCGAAAACGCACCGCCAAAGCTGTTGCTTCTACTTGTGAGCTATTCCCCCGCTCACGAGACTATTAACGTACTGAAGACATCATGAAAGACGGCAACCTTTTGATGGATTGATTCTAACTCTGTTGAAGAGCGTGTTTATTGTTATAGTTAATCTCCTAAAACTTTCTCAGCATGTTTCTGCGAAGAACAATTCTGCACTGGAAGGCAAAGGGACAGAATGATGAAGCACAGCCTTTTCACGTCCTTCTGGTAGGATTCTGATTGTAAATCTTAAGATTATTGAATAAACTTCCAGGAATCGGTATCTCAGCAAGTATAATTATATCTAGCAAAGCATCTAGTGTAACCGATAGGCTGGAGCCTTCTATTAGAGAATTCCAGCCAGACTTTTTATAGTTTAAATTCTAGCACAAACTCACGCTGTTCTGATGTAATAGTGCTTTCTGAAACAGCAGACTGGAAATTATGTTTCTATGTTAAGAAGAGTGGAAAAACTTGCACCATCTCGGTATTCACAGTTGATGATCTTCCCAAATTATGAGGAAGTGACATTGCTGGATAAAAGTCATATTCTTCTTATGCTGCGCGACAGTTCACCACCCTCCTGTAACTGGAAGCTTAACATTCTTGTAAAATATACAGTGCGGTATTATGTGACTGCTCGGGTAATAAAATTACTGTGAAACCAGTGCCTCAAGGGGAAATGCACATAATGTTTCTCCTGGAAAAGCTGCATGTCACAGTGCATAATGTCATACAAACAACATGTCATTAGAAGCGAAAGCAGCGAGCGGGATTAATACACGCATCAGATGGATCCGATCGACTCGTACAGCGTATGCTAAAGGCGCTCTATCTCAATAACCGCTTGCTTAAACACCGCGCTGCTTCAGACTCTGCAAATAAAAAGCCAACGCTCGGCATAAAATTAACCGCTGCCAATGCCATCCTACAGTCCCTTGGAAGGATTTTCTCCCTGCTGCCTTTCCGAGCCGCACGGACCATCGGGGAACGTGGCTCATCTCGCCCGGGCACCGGGACGGAGGCACGTTGGCTCCCAGCTGGGCCAGCTCAAGCGGCTTTGAAAAGGGAGAGGGCTCGGTGTGCCCAGGCTCCAGGAGAGGCTCGCTGGTTTAGGAGGAGAACAGGACGTGCAGCGAGATCCAAGAAATACTTTTGCAGCCCTCAGTTCAGACATAACTCAACAGTACTACTGGTTGAATATTTACAGCTGCTAAAAAAAATAAAATTAAAAAAAAAAATAAATCTGTGTCTTTGTATTGTTGCTCTTCTGATTCACACAACGGGTTTTCCAGAAGATGAATCCAGATGAAAATGTGGATATATTTTTTTTACATGGGAAATTTAGGCGCTCCTACTCTGTGTGTCCCTCTGCGAGATTATCCATCCCTAAATGTTACCTGTAAGGCTTCTGCGGAACTGCTGTAAAGACGGCTGAATTCAATTTGACTCTATTAGACTTATTTTGAGGGAGAAAGAGAGAGTGATCTTCCTACGCCACGTGCGCAGAAGCAGCAATGTGTTGTAAAGAAAGAACTCTCAATGGAATGGCAAGATTGAGCACAGAAATGCTATCCCGAAACGGGATACGTTTTTCTCAGACAGTGACAAATTAAGAAGAGACTGTATTTAGTTTCTTCTTTGTTCAGAGACCTTGAAAAATATGATGCCCATGTGTTAATGTTTGAACCCACCCTCCATTCTTACTGCATTAGTCCTGCTCGCAGTCATTCAATACAGAATCACGTGTGTAATCCGAACCATGTGTCCAGCGATGTGTTCCCTATTTACCAATTATTTAATTAGCTTTATTTGCTCTTTGAGATACTGGTAAAGCGATTTTTTTAAATTTATTTCCTGTATTTAAGTATGAACCGGTATTTGCCAAATATTGAAGTGTATAGAGGTATGCTCTTAATTTACAGAGTCGCTCTCAGCAACGGCAGCGGCGGCTCTCCTCCTTACAGGGACACGCCGCCATCGCCGCTTCCCCCCCCACCACGTGGAAACCCAGCGAAGAACCCGAGGGGACGAACGTCATGGTACAGAATTATCACCTCGCGCGGCACTGCAGGCGAGTAAATCACCGAAGGCAATAAAATCTGACTTCCAAACCAGCGGGACCAGGCACTGTGCTGGGGCAACGTCTTCCATACGAGCTCCGAAGCAAAGCGCTTTTGCTGTAATCGTATTTAATTCGCAAAAAGAAGTGGCAGGAGTAAAAGGCCTAAGCAAAGGAGGCAAAAGTCAACTATGATGTCCTCATTTCCATGAAACTCTTGCTATCTGTCTGCACGTACTGAACTAAGGCGGTCCTTCACGGTTCCATGGTTCACATGGGTCTACCATCAAATAACCCTCCACCGTGATTTCAGCTCTTTGGCGCTAGCACAGCGCGCTGAAGCAGATGCGAGAGGAGACGGGAGGGAAAGGGAGAGCCCCGGGCGGCAGCCGCAGCGCTCGACCTCAACTCACCCATGATACTGTCCGTCCCGTTGGCAGGGGGTGTGCAAGAAGACGTGCTGTAATGATTCGTGCCACTGCGGTGGAAGGTGGACATCGGAGGAAGACTGGAAGTGATGTCTGCTGAGGAGTGTGATGGGTAGCTCTGTGGCAAAAAGGATAAAAAAAGGAAATATTTCAACTACTGAGAACATGGAAGGCAGCAGGCTGCTCATATCGCCCCAGTCCCAAGTGCTGTCGTACTTCACCCAACTGAGAAATGCAGAACGCTGCCGTGAGATTAAGCGTGGAGCATATTTTTCTACCCTAATTTGACATCTTCTGGAGGAGACACAGCATACACCTATCCGATATGGATAAATAGCTGCAGCGGACGGTTCCTAACTGATGATGGTACCATAGAGATGTAATGAGAAGAAATTAAGAAAGAAAAGTTAGGTGATGTATCAAGCAAATCTTTCTGAGGGGGACAGCTACTGGCTGGAGGAGAAGCCTTCCAAGGGAAGTGGTAGAAACCCCACAGTTTTTGACATTAAAACCAAGATCTGACTACGAGACACGCGCGGCTCGTATCACAAAACGTGCCACAAGGAAACACGTTGGCACCTGGATCGATCTTCCCTCCCACTTCAGTGCCTCTGTGTGACAGACGACCGAAAATACGATGGACTAAGTTCTCCAAACAAGCGTGGGCATACAGCTACCCGAGTCGTCTGTGCGCTGCCCCCAGCAGTGAGAGGTCCTGCAGGAGACCTCTTGGGTTTAGAGACTCGGATACGAAGCCTCCTTAGAAACATGGGTAGCTGGAGACAAATGGCCCAGGACCAAGGCGCGGAAGCGTCAGAGCATCTCTGTGCCCTCGGCCTCCCTAGGTGGTTCAGAATGAGCTGGCTGAAAACATCCTTCCCTTCGTTTGTACTATTTAGTTACTTCTGCAGGATTTCTTGTAATTAAGTGCCAAGTAACCGAATACTTGAAAGTTACCTCAAAGAATGTAAACAACATAGCCCAAACCTATTTTTCTTATCCACGGAAAAACGACCATCAACTCTGACTGAGGTCTGAAGAACATTTTCAGGCTTTGCCTCGTTATAAACCACTCCAGGACTCCAGCCCTGAACCCAACTGGCCAAAACGGTACAAAACTTCTCCTGCGATGGAGAAAGGAGCAAACAATGGTCACTTAGGTCAACAGTCTGAACACCAGCGACTCCATCTCCCCTGCGAAACGGCTGTTCCGTATCACGCATCCAAGGGCTGGTTTGGGATTCTCGCATTTCTCGGGGGAAGACATCAAGCCACCATTGCCAAACGTTTTAGGAAAAACACGGGACCTGAACACAGCTTAGCAGAGAAATGTTCTCTCCGTTCAATACATCTATTTAGAAAATCACTGATATGCCTGAGGAAATAAAAATAATGAACAACAGCTCGCTCTTTCTTTTTTTCCTCTCTTTCTTTCTCCACATGCATTTTCTCTACAGGTCACTGAGAAGTTAAGGACATTTGCAGGGAACCAAACTCAAAATCGTTCAAACGTTCCTTGACGAGCTGACCACTCCTGGATGCTCCAGCTGACCACAAACTGCTGACCTCTCGTCGATGCTCCAGCAGAAATTATGCGGAGAGGATCTAAAGCAGCACTGCCTCCCTTCCATCCCAGTGCCACCTCAAATACAGAGGGCTCTGCCAGTCCAGACACACCTAATAAATGATTAATATGAACATCGTCGCCACTGAGCACCTACAACTCGGACTGGTATCAGCGGTCCTCACCATCTCTGAAATTTAGGATAAGTAATAATACCTACATAGAAAAAAAAATACCAGGGGGAGTTTAGGTGGAATATCCCTACCCATTTTACACTGCAGAAATATTTTAACTCTTCGTGAAAACCCCTACGTGTTACGAACCCAGGAAATTCAGAATTGAGGTAAACTTAAAGGCAAAACCGTTTGCCGACTTGCCCCATGAAGGCACTCCGCTGCCTTACCTCTACCCTGAGCTGACACCATGAAAAGCCACCTAATTCTGATGAATGAGTACCAGCGTAGATAACAAATTAGATTAAATTGGGGTTTAAGACTTATGCTCGATTTTTATTATATATGCTTGTCACTTCAGAGCAACGTTAAGTTTGCTTAGTGCCTTAATTATGTCTTTTATAAGGACATGATTAAGCAGGTTTTGAGGCAATTTCTTTTGCTTTTGACTTCCTACTAATTTTACATAGCAGTGTGCTAACCTCGTTAAACGTGAGACTTTAAAGATTTGTTTTGCAAATTAATTTTCAGTTTGCAAGAGTGAGTTTAGTTCTTCTTACTCCCCAAAGAGATGGTTCTGCAAGACTTTTACAGCAACGGACCCCTTCCTCCCTTAAAACCAGTACTCCTCATTACTCTCTTCTTTCTAATGGTCTTCAAGAATGAAAAGTAGAGGCATGGAATAGAAAAAAACATTCCTTGGGATGTTCCACACATTTTGAGAAAAATTATTTCACTGTAGCTACCCGTTCATTTCTTTACCTCTTACTTAAGAAACAAACCCCAAAAACTGGACTGATGGAACGCCGTGTTGTTTCTATACAATCAATTCAGCCGTGACATCAGGAGAATATCCCCTAAGCTGTACTCAGATCAGATTTAATTCCAATTTTATTCTAGTCCAATACAATAGATGGAATCGGTCCCAGCAACTTCCTCCTGCGAGAGATCAGGATGTACCGGAGAAAATAAAAAACCCCTCCCTTTTTTAAAGCAGAAAATTGATGCTAGATAGTTATCTATAAACTCAGAGCGGCAAAGGATGCCGAGTGCCATAAATTACACGCACCAAAAAGCAGAGGCGGCGCGTGCAGCTCATCGCAGGCTGGCGGCCACGAAAGGGGCAGAAGGTACAAACGCGGCTCAACCCTCTTCCCGCAGCTTCGGCTGAAGGCACGCTCCGCGGGACCGCTTTTTTCTCTGAGGCAAAGCCGTCCGAGATTTCTCGGAGCTGGGAAGACCCAACGGCACGCGGAGAACGACGGGAAGCCGCGTCCGTGCCGCGAGCGGGTAGGCGCGACGTGCCGCCCGGCGCCCGGTGCGAGCCGTGCCCCCCCCTCGCCCCCGTGCCTTACCAAGCGGTCGTGCGGGTGCAGGCTGCAGTAGCTGCTGGACTGGGGGATGTGAGAAGAGTTGCCCAGCATGCCCCCGTACCCGGGCTGGTTCATCCCGCTGGAGGAGCTCCACGGGTCGCTGCTGTGATGGCCATCTGTAACACAGGAGGGAAACACCGCTGGCGCCAGACCCCGCAGAACCGACGGCTTGGTCCCGCTGCAGACTCCATCCTAACGACCCTAACGGGCCGTGCCGCTTTAGCATCAAGCCATCCACTTTAATAAAACCGAAGCTGAACTGAGCGACGGTGAATACTCCTGTCATCCTGCAATGCTTCGTCACAGTCACATCGCTCAGGCTCGAAAGTTTCCTGCTGCTTTATTCCTGCTCTGGTACCATGAGCTCAAGGACATCAAGTCCGTTATAACAAATTTCATCAGAGACAAAAGTCTGAACACTGAAACAAAAGACACCGGAGCCTACAGAAGGAGGATGGGCTAACGAGCTTTGGAGATGCCTTGACTTGGTAAATGATGGGGTAATTCCTGAACTCTGCACATCTCCACATCCAGAGAGTTTTCTGAGTTGTTTCACCGTTGCTTTTTGTTTGTTTAAAAAGAGAGTAGCACCACTCGTATGGTTTCTCCTTTTAGGGATTTCACAGCTTGTGCCTCTGCACCCCCGAAGCACAGCACCCATCCTTCACCCCTTCGCCCATTCCTCCTTCAGGCCAGCTCACGGCCGAGGCACGACGTGCACTGAGGAGTATAAAAAGGGCTCCCCAAATTTTACCAAGTAGAACGGTTGCATAGTTTGCATTTAACTAGGCATGCTGAAATGGAATTATTATAATGCAGTGAAATGTATTTTCTACTGGAAGAATGCCAGCGTGTTAACAAAAAGAAGAGGAAAAAATAAATAAAAGGTGACTGTTCCATAATGATCAGCAGACCTGAAAGATGGGCACGTGGGCTGGAAAAGTTGTCGGCTTTTTCAAACTACAGGAGTTGGGTCTAATAAAAAATGATTATGTCTCACCTACAGCCCTGCCTTATTTATACACTTCAAACACCCTGGCAGCAGCGGCACTTCTAGCATCACCTCCCCATGGCTGTTTGAACAGTCATTGAACTCAGATTTATGTCTTCAATACAAAATCTGCCAGAAGATAACATTTAAAACCGCCGAATGGCTAAGCACTACAAAGGGTAAATATTTGATATCATTAGAACCCTATTAATCCCCAGCTTTGTAACTCCATAGGAGTTTCCTAGCCGGTTGCTCTCGGGGCGGTATTTATTCACGTTTTAAGCCAAGAGAACCTTTTCAGTCCTGGCCCATACGTCCCACCGCTCAGGAGGTGACCGAAGGGGTCAATGCTTCGAGCGATGTCCCCTTCCCTCCCACGAGGGCCCACCAGAGCTGGTGGAGGACCAGCAGAACCCCTCCCCGCACCGCTCGAGCACTGGTCCCGGGACAGGAGGGTTCTTCCTGCCCGCACTCCTGCCCGCCCTGCCTGCTGCTGCTCCTTCACAGGCAGCCGGCTCGTCCCCCCGCGGCAGCCGCCTAACGGAAACCCAGACACCGGCGTCCTCGAAGGAAGAGCCGGAGGAGACATGGCACAGCTCCGCAGGAGACGGCCCGCTCACCCTGAGACACGGTGCTGAGCCATCCCCGGGGATGCTGAGCAGCACCCGTGACCTTCAGGTGGTGGGGACACAGAAGCGGGTTGGTTCTTTTCCCTAAGGGTGGGAATCGGAAAGCGTATACGTACGTCTATAGAATAAAATCCAATCCCTTGCCCTGCAAATAACTTCAGCCTCGCAGTCCTGCTGAATTAAAGAGATTTCCTTTCCCTTCGCTCAGCCTAAAGCGGAGTATGTGTACAAGTGTTTAAAAGCTAATCATTTTGCCCTAAACATGGCAAAAGATGAGCACCCTAATTGCGCGTGGATCTTTCCAAACTCTAGGAATCTTATTTACTAAGTTCCCCCGGATGTCAGTGTACTTGCACGCAATCGTTGCGAGAAACGCAACACGGCAGCAGTGAATACATGCAAACTCTCAACCCGTCCTCAAACCGGGGAGAGAAACGGCTTCGTTTTAAAGAGGTTGCTCTAATTCCACACTTTACCTAAGACAAAATCTTTCCCGTTAGTGTAAAACAACAAGGCACAAAGTAAAGGCACAAGTTGGTGTGCATTTTGGATACGCGTAATATATGTGCACAAGCACGTGCTGGGCAGGGGCGGGGGGAAAAGCTTCGAGAAGCTCGGACGATAAGAGGCTGGCGAGTTCTTCATTATGCTGCTTCCCTGCAGGATCAAAACAAGATGTTCGGAGGCACAACGGTCAAACGAAGACGTACAGGTCTTCATTTTAATGGTAATGTTACAGACCACAAGATGATATTCTCGACTACGTATAAACCAAAATACAAACACAGAAAATGTATGCAAAATAGATTTCCTTTTGAAAGCAGCGTCTTACCTTGCATGAAGAAGGAGCTGGGAAAAGTGCTGGCTGCTGGTTTTGAGGATGGATAACCTGGTGAATCCCTATTGTAGTCGGCAGTGCTTGCTGACGGGGCATAAACCTGAGGAAAAAAAAGACTAATTTAGTATGCCTTTAGCAGGAAGCAGGAAAGAAATATTGAGTTTTTACCTCGCTCGGTATAAATCAGTTCACAACACCACATAATTCTTCTCTCAGAACACAAAAACCTCAGTATATGTGTGACTGGAAAATAAATTTTAAGCTTCAAAAGAAACTCCAGCCTGACATTTTCCAGCTTTAAACAAGGCTATTTGCAAGGTTATTTGTCAAACTATGTATTTCTGTAAATAAAATGAACAAACAGATGTACATATGTTCTTCCTAGAGCACTGCGGAGCTTAAAATAAACAAGAACTTGAAACAATGCTGATTTTTCTCGTATGAAAGCGTACGGACTTTACCCACTGAAGAACAAAACCGAAAGCACTGCAAGGAAGTCAAAAACTTTATTTCCCAAACTAAAAAAAAAACCAACTAAAAAACCAAAATATACTGAAATTTAGAAAACTGGCATTATCAAGAACACTGAAAATGACAAACACATCTTGGGATATTCAATTCCCCCGGATCGAGCTCCTTCCCGAGAAGCTTGAAAGGACTATTAAAAACCTGGATCTACACAAGACCACCAACGCAGCGTGTGTACACATCGGGGGGAAAACTCCTCCTTTCCTAGGACTTAGTGTATTTGTCCGTGCAATAAACTCGGTATGCGTGCCAAAACACTCATTTCCTTACATTCGTTTACTAACACGCCAGAGCTTTCTGCAACTTGCCTTTCAGAAAATATCTCTTGGGTTTCTTCCTTTAGTTTAGTTCGACCAGGACGGCAGATAAAACCAAAACAAACCCCAAAATAAAATCCCCCCCCCCAAATCCAATCCGGGCTGATAAGCGTGGTTTATTATTTACGGGGCAGTTTATTCCCTCTGCCTAGATGCTCTCTATATTCCTCCGCGCTTTGTTTCTGCGCTGGAGGTGCCTCTCTCCAGATGGTCAGGAAGACTGAAGCACTGTCATCTCCTTGATGAAAATGGATACCTTCCTGCCTCCATTTTGAAGCAGGCAGCAGATCACAAAATTGGCAGAGCGCCTGCTCCGACGTTCGCAGGTCACAGCGAAAGGGAAGAGAAATCCACCAGCGAAGGAAAAGCGCCCGGCTCTCCTCCGGCTGGCATCCCCCAGCCAGGGCGGTGGCAGCTAAAGGGCTTTTCCCCTTCTAAAACCCCCACAACCAACATCCAAACCCAAAAACCAGGGAGCAAAAAGCCTGCGGGATGCAGGATGCAAGAGTAACTTCCCCGCACGCCTCGGGGGTCCCAGCGCCGGAGCGGTGGGACGGAGCCAGGCAGCCTGGCATCGCCTGCCCGGGCGGCACAGCCGCTCCGCCAACCTGAACGTCACCCGCGCAGACGGGGCCAACAGCAGCTCGGCGGCCGGGACAAGCCCCGTGTTACAAATCAAAGCGAAAGTCTTTTTTTTTTTTTTTTTGTGTTAATAGAGAGCCTTGCACCGCAGCGGAGGTCGCCGTGGGTTTGGGGTGCTCAGCGTCGGGCACCCAGGAGGAGGAGAAACGCAGCACCACCACCAGCGGCAGCCAGGAGAAAGCCCCAGGAAAGGCTGAAGACTATTTGGATGGGTAAACCAAGAGACAACGCACCTCTGCACCCAAACCGAGCCGCGGCGAAGCCGACAGCCCGCGCCGCTGAGCGGGAGACACCGGGGCGGGATGCAATCAGCGCTGCCAACTGCCACGACGCTGCCATTCCGGAGCGAGCTCTCCGCTTGCGTGTCCGCATTGAAACCGCTGTCGCGGGAGCGGGCTTTCTGCTCGCGTGTCCGCGTTGAACTGGATTAACGGGACAAATACGTACCAAGCACGAGCCAAACCCTGCTGCCTGCCTGCACGAGGACGGGCAGGGCTGACCCTGGCCAGGCAGGGGCACCCAGCTCTCGGCCACGCCACGACGCTGCAGCAGAGCTGCCGCGTGCACCGCCATCCCAGCCTCCACCACCACAGCGAGGGACCGGGGCGGGTCCCACCACCCCAGGATCGGTCCCTGCACCCATCGGTCAGGGCAGGCACCAGTTGCGACAGCCCAAAGCGTCACCTCTTACATTGGCACCTCCGGCATCGCCGTCTTCAGCTCGGCTCTCCCTTCGGGATGCCGAGCGCGATGCCGAAAGCGAGCTGGCGTGGGACGTTAGAGATGGCTTCAACCCGGGACGGAGGGGAAAGGCCCTCGTGACCTCGGCCCCTCCACGTCTTGCAAAGACGAGGGGAGGTCGGGGAGACAGGCAAGAGGCTTTTTCAAAATGCTGAGAGAAGGGGTGAAGGAGGGCTGTGGGAGGCATCAGCTGGCCCAAACCCCCACACTGTGCTCAGCGGGAGGGTAAGGGGATGCCTTGCCCTCCTGTTTACTGGCACAGGTTGCCCAGAGAGGTTGTGGAGGCCCCTGGCTCCCTGGCAGTGGTCAAGGCCAGGTTGGATGGGGCTTTGGGCAACCTGGGCTAGTGGAGGGGGTCCCTGCCCATGGCAGGGGTGGGACTGGATGGGCTGTGAGGTCCCTTCCAACCCAAACCATTCTAGGATTCCATGATTCCCCCAAACAGCCCTTCCCAACCATGCCCTCTCCAACCGCTGCTCCCGCATCGGCTTCAAAAACGTTTCATCCAAGTCCTGCAGTTATCAGAGAACAACCCTACAGAAATTGCAGAGAAAAATTTTCAGAAAAGATACCTGAATGCCAGATTTAATGCTGAAAGATTAAAGATGGGCAGGTGTGGGGGGGAAAAGGTGCTTGAATATACCCAGCGCCCGGAGAGAGAGGAAGTGAGCACGCAGGTTGGACAGCAGTGATGACATCAAAGGCAGCATGCTGGCTACGCCGGCGCTTCAACGCAACGCACGTCAGGCACTTCTTGCCCTTCCAAACAAAGCGGCGTGCGTGCCTGCTGCCTGCAGAGCTGTTGCAGCGCTCCGCCGCGCCGTGCAGAGGGGTAACGGGCGCCTTCGAAGAATGGTATTTAATGCAGAGTCGTTATTCTGCTATATCGTGATATATTGAACAGCTTGGGGCCTGGCACGGCGTTTTCTCTCCGGGCTGCACCCACGGAGTGGGGCGGGTGTCCTGGGAAGGGTGGCACCCACCTCACCCCTCCAGCACCACCCATCCCCGCCCTGGCCGGACACGGGATGCCGGTGCCACCCGCTTGCGGGAGCAATCGCCCCTCTACCCCAGGTGACCGCGTCTTGCTCTCGTCATGGAAGTAGATCCCAGCTGTCCCCTGCTTGTTGCGCTCGAGGTTACCGGCGATGCTTGCAGAGTGACGGGGAGTAGCGAGGGAAAACCAGTGGTCCAGAGGAGGTGTGTTTTTTAACTCGTGCAGTGAGAAGGCCAGACGCCGTTACAGCTCTCTTCCCTTGCGCTCGTTTGCCAGCTATCCCACAAAGCGCCCTGACTGCCGGGGAGGTGTCCCAAGGGACAGGTGAACACCTAGCAGGTGACCTCATCAGTGAGGCAATGATTCCGATGCAGCCCAACTACCGCGTGGGAAAAGCGGCTACCTGGGAACAACGAGGTGAGCCCTGGCCTGAAAAGACATTAAGAAAACTCCTCCCGTGTCCCCTGGGATCACTCCTGCCATTTCAGGAGCGACCAGCACCTCTCCCGCCTTGGGACAGGGACGGTCCCTTCTCGCCCGCCTCTCCCCGCGCAGCCCAGCCCTCCCGCTCACGCCGCTATACGTTGGTCTCAAGCTAACGCCTGGTTTTTCCCATGTTCCTGCAGCCGTCCAGCCTAACCGCTTTCAGACACGGCTCCGGCTCAACACAAATGACGCCCGGAAAGGGTCCCCTCCCACCGACGGAAAGTTGGCTTTGCACCTCCGCTTTCTGCAGTACCTGCAGAGCGTGAGTTATAAACGTCTAACAGCTCCCCGTACGCACTGTAAAGAAAACGAGTATGGATTTTACGCCTCTTGCTGACTTATTCCCCGATTTATGAGCTTGCTTTGCTTCGTTGCCTGTTGTCAAACCGAACCGTAACGCTGTGGGGTCAGAACTTCCAAGGCGAGAGCTGCCCCCGCGCCAGCACTGCCCGCCACGCCAACGGGGCTCAATAGGAACACGCTCCAGAAATAACCAAACGCGGTACGGCTAGCGCTTCGACGAACTTAGCGAGCAGCACGGCGGCGGGTGAAGCCGCGACGCTGGCCGGGGACGCCGGCGCAGAGGCACGGCGCTGCCTTCGGGTCTCACCTCCCCGCAGCCGCGGTCCGCCCTCCCCGCCGGCAAGAGGACGAGGTGACAATTCCATCTGGGTCCAACGCCCTTGGGGATTTTCCTTTCGTGTCCTTAGCAGTGGTACGAGACACTGAATGAAGGGTTTGGCAGGCGGCAGCCCGGGATCTCCCGATCGTTCGAGGTCGAGGAGGCAAGGGAAGCAAAGGCAGCAGGAGGAGCAGGGGAAGGCGGACGGAGGCCGGCGGTCATGAAACGATGGGAAAAATAGCCAAAATAAATGCCAGCTTACAAAGCGTCATGTAACTGGGTGTAACTCTTCCTTGCTAAAGGCAGATACTTGATTTATGCTGCTGTTGGTTTTACAGCTGAATTTTCACACAGTGAAAGCCACTGGGCTGAAGCAAATGAACTCATTTTGCTGTGACAGGCTCGGTCACAAGAAAAATTTGAGGAGGTATAAGGTAGCTTTTTTTTAAAAAAATAACCTTGTAGTTCCTGAAGAACTGTCGCTCTTTCAACAGAAATATTCATTCTTTTCAGATTTTTTTATCACAGTGGGATTCTCGTGTTATCACGACATTAGCTAAAAGCACGCATGGAAATTCCTCTCGTGTTAAAATGCGCAGAAGTCTCCAGATTTGTTTCCCTCTGTATTCTCAGGACTGCAGGATTTTCAACAGGCAGTAAAGGGAGCGTAGGAGACGATTAACTGGATGAACAATCTCCTGACTGGCCCCTGTCTTCTTGTCATTCTTCCACAAAGCGATGTTTAAAAAAAGCAAGAAGTGTATTATTTAATCACATTAATAATCTGTCCAAAACTGCTTGCCAGATAATTTTATGAAGAAGGAATGGCGCCGATAACCCCATTGAAACAGAGACATAAATTATCGTGACTAAGTGTTGATAAAGCAAACAGCTCGATAACTTGATCCAGAATAGCGAAAGTAAAACGGGTTAAATTTATGGCACTGGTAAAAATGGTAATATGCTGTCTACAAAAAGGGAAAAGAGAGTAAACCGCAGATGTGTACAAGTGACTTTCTGATTTGACAGAAAATATATTATAGATTTAAAGATGTTAATATTCTTAAAAGAGAGCCTGAATTTAGAAAATCACTCTGACTCATGCTGGGAGGTTTGAAGAGATGATGAATAATGATCTGGGAAAAACAAGCCATTCTGTAATATGACATGATGAAAAAATTATCACATTGTTGTCGTTTTTGGGAGCCTGCCTGCAAGTTCCAAACACCTTTTCTTCTTCAATTCTTCCGGAAAGCTCGCTGTCCTGGGAACACGTTTCCAACATCTTTCAGGAGACCCGGTCAGCAGAGCTGCCCCAAGGCCTCTGGCCGAGCCGAGCATCCCGGGATGCTCACGGGCTGGATGGACCACGCGCTTGGTGCCAATGGTGACGTGCTCAAGCCTCGGGGATCCGGAGTCCGTCGAATAAAGGATAAACGGCCTTGGAGATGCCAACAGACACCACTGGTAGGGAGGTCCATGCTTGCCAAGTGCCAGGAGATGCTTCCAGCGTCAAGACAGCGCGGGGCAGGCCGTGCCCTCGACCCACCGCAGGCTCACCATCGGGCCGGGGGCAGCCGGCTGCAGGTGTTTGGAGCAAGGAGATGTGCGAGATTGTGTTTTCCCCTTCCGTCTTGGCTCTTCTCCTCAACCCCCTCCGCCTCTCCTCCTCTCTCAGGCACTGGCTGTACCGTTGCCAGAAGATTTCAAATTTCCCCTCAAATTGAAATGCGTCTCCGTTTTCCCGCTCAGGAGATGCTCCGCGCGAGGCAGGCTGGACGGGGGGCTCCCTTCCGGTGCGACGGGCAGCCCCATCCCGGCCTTCGCACGCAAGGTGAAATGAGGAAAAGTCTATTACCTGGCACGCACGGCGCAAACGTAAAGCACAGGCTGTAAAACACGATCGTGATTGAGAGCAGCGTATATCTGTACGCGGAACAATCTGGTTAAATAGGTACCTGCTCTAAGGAAACATTTGTGAAGAGAATAAACCCATCAATCAGCAGTCCAGAGACTTTAAAATACACGGTGAAACTCCTTCAGAATTAAGATCTCCAAGAGAACATTTATTAAATTATAAGCGCATTACCAAATGGCAGAGCGTACTGGCTATCAGAGCTGTCAGGAGGAATAAACCCGCTCGCTGGAACAAGCTGCTCTGCATTAGCAGATGTCAGCTTTGCACAGAGGGAGAAACTCTTTGAGGCCAGTACCTGACCAAGCAGGGCGGGCTCCTTGCAGGAATCTCGGAGCCTGCCGCACCGGCCACGCCGCGCTGCCTCTTCCCACCGAGCTCCGCCACGGTGGGACCCCTCGGCTTCCACCAACGGACAGACCGTGCGCGAGCCAAGGACCGACCGTGGCCGGTTGCGCTCGCAGGTATCACAGCTTCTGTGGTGACAACCCGTGTCACGGTCCTGCGAGCGGGGCTGCTCGGTGCCTCCATACCCCAGGAACTCCCCGTCCGCACCGGGCTGAACGCCAGACGCCGGCAGATGGGTGAGGGCCGAGGACGGCGCTGCCCCGGGCGGCACAGGGTCCCCGGCCAGAGCTGAGGGAAATGCTCTCACCAGCAACACTAAAAACATTAAATATTTCAAAAAATAATTAAAAAAATTCACTATTCCTTCCTTTACGAGCACTTGAGGGACAACCTCACTCCTCCCAGCTCTGCCATCACACCAGCCACTGCTCTGCCAGGCTAGGGATGATTCTCCCCAGCTTTGAGTTAAAAAAATAGAATTAAAAAAAAAAAATGAATAAAATTCTGTACTTTAACATGTGCGAGGAGCAGACCCCCCTTTCGGCGGGCTGACCTGTTCCAGGTTTCCAGCAGAAGGGCACTTCTCAAACCGCAGGTCCCTAATTTCGGCCACATGTTGCCGCGGGTGAGCGGGGCCGGCGGGGGGGGGCGAGAGGAAGAGGAGCAGGGCGCGGGGGCGGCGGGCGCTGATGAAAAGCGCAGCCCCGCCAGCGAAGCGCGTTACCAGCCCGGCCTGGAAGGGGGCCGGAAGGAAAACCCACCCACCTCACCCCGCGTTTATTCTATCAACCTGCAATCGCAGCGATCAAAACCAGATGTCGGCTCTTCCAGATCTTTCTCACAGGACAAACACGCGAAAGGCCTCGGGCCTGGCGTTGCCATCAAATGGTAATTGAGACCATATGAGCCCCGACACAGAAAAGCACATGCGAACCACCCCCCCGGCCCCGCGAGAGGTATGAAATTGCAGGTCCCGCTGAGCCGTTAAGTGCACGGTGCGCCGTGCAAAACAAGTGTACGGAGCCGGGGTAACCACCTGTACGGCACGCCGCCCCCGCGGCTCTCCGGGGTTAATGACAAAGGTCGGGCAGCGCCGCGGAAAGGGAGCGCAGGTGCGAGGCCGGTCCCACACGCGCGCCCCCCACCCCCTCTGCATCGCCTCTTGTACCGCGTCCTTCAGCTGACGCGCGCGTCGTGCGCCGAAACCCCCAACCCCGGGGCTGCGGGTTTTGCGGCCCGTTTAGTCCCGCGATTATCTCCTCTCCTGCTGCTTTGTTTATTAAAAAATCCGAGCGAGACTCGTTGACTGGACCCTCACGTGCCGAAACGTCTCTGGGCGAAGGTTTTGCGCCAGGGACACTGGGATGTACGCGCTCCCTGCGCCGGGCTCCTGCGAGCGCGGGTTTTGTGCCGGCCCGGCCCGGCGCTTGCGGAACGCCTGGGCTCCCTCCGGCTGCGGCACAGCCACCGGCCGAGCACGCCGCTGCCCCGCCGGGCCGTGGGTTTCCTCTTGCGCCATCGAGTAGGAACTTGCAAAGACCGACGTCGACTCAAAAGCCACTACAAAGTGCCAGCTTTACAAACCACAGCTCGTTTTGAGGTGAAACACTGCAATCTGGACCAAACCACCTATGTGCTGAGCGCTGGTTGTTCCCGTCCCACCAGGAACCGCCGCTCGCACAAAGAGCTGCCCTACGCTCCGCATACCCTGAACATTAGCTGCCTTTTTTTTTTTCTCCCCTTATCCCACCCTGTACGATCCTCTAAGTCCGCAGATCCTGTTCAGTTAAAATGTCTTCCAGATGGGACTGCTGAATACTGCATCTCGTGAACGCCCAAAGTTAAAAAAGGGGTCAACTAAATTAGAGAAAAAAAATAAAAAAAATAAATAAAGTTACAACATTATGTCATTCCTGTGCAGTAATGCACACTCTAAAAAAGCAACAATAACATAAATAGAGCCGGAGATTTTCTATGCAGACTCTGATTTCTTTCTGCCATTTGTCTTTATCCCGCAGCTGTCCTGGCTCATTACCGACGCAGGGCAAGAGCAAACGCCACCACCCCCAGCCGGGTCAGGAACCGCAGGTGAATTCTGCCCTAACATGACATCGTTTTTCTGCGATCCAGGACAACCAGGAGGCAGAGCTCACCCAACGGTCCCTCCAAAGCACAACTGTTTCCAGGAGGCATTAGGGAACGAAAAGGAAGAGGAAGAGGAGCGAGAAAAGGAGAAGCCCAAAGAGTGACCGGCTAAGGAGAGGTTGGGAGGTGGCCACTGTCGGCAAGAGGAACGAAAAAATAGGAAAGTAAAGCAGAAAGAAAAGAGAAAAATCCAGAGAGAGGGAAATGTAATAACTAAGCAGTGACGGGCCATAGCGATGGGCGCAGCAGAAAGACCTCAATGTTTTGAGGAGCGCATTGCAGAAGGCCAAAACAAAGGGGGATGCCCGGCATCCCTGGCACCACCAGCGGTGAGACCAGCCAAGATGGGCAGAATCGAAGCGCAGCGTCAGACACAAAGCCTTCGATACCGCTGAGTGACGTGCAGCTGGGCATGGCTTTGCCATCGGGGGTTTTTTTCTCTTTCTTTCTTTTTTTTTTCAAGCCACCAGGTCACACGGATGCGAGCACGGTGGGGATCAGCCTCCAAGACCTGCCCTGACAGCACTCCAGGCTTCCGCACAACTCTGGTTGTGCTTCTCCGAGACACGAGCCTGCTGTCACCAGCCGGCACTCGGAGAACGCACGGATGAAGGGATGGAAAGACACACCGGCACAGAAGATGCAACAGAGGCTGCAGAGAAACGAGGAAAGATAAAATGATAGATTTTGGAGACGCTGACTCCATGAAAGCCGATGAGGAGCTGCTGACTCAAGAGCAGAGGGAAAGAGTTGGCCAACTTACCTGATTTGGGTAAACCAACACGCAAGCCTCACGGTGAGCACTGGTTAGACCAGCCTCGCCGCGGCGGGGCTCTGGGAAGGACCCCGAGGATGCAGAGGGCAACGGAGAGGAGCAGGAGACACGTTCAGGAGGAGAAGGAAAAGAGCAAAATCAAGAGGGAGTGAGTAGGAAGAAAGGACGAAGAACCAGGGCTGTGACCAGAGGGATGGGACAAGATTAAAAAATTAAGCCGACATCCTGCAGCTACCAGGATTTCAACAGCTGCAGATGCTCAGCAAGGCAGAATCAGACCTCCAAAAAAAACCAATAAAGAGGGAACGGAGGAAAAAGAGTGGGAAAACAGAAATAAAAGTGATGATGAAAAGAACAAAGGTGCCACTTGGCCAAGTTCCAGGGGCAGTTTCCATACATGAATTCCTTCTCACATTTCACGTAGGATAGTATGTTTTTAAGCATTTGTATTTTTTGTAAAGGAGTTCCCAGAAGAGACAGAGAAAAGGGACTACTTCATGTGTTTTCCTTCTTTTGCAATCTGCTTTATAAGTTCCTCTTCTCCACTGCATTTATCGAGAACCATTTTGTGTTGGGTTTTTTTTAATTTCCTACGCTCTGTTTACAAATACATGCAGAGACAGTGAATGTATCAGACATCTGCCCGTATTTTCCTCTCAAATCTCTCTGCGAGAAAAGAGCCTTAATTTTGCAATCTTCCAGCGCTTCTGGTCATTATCTACCTAGCACGGTGGGCTCAAATAATTTAAAGCATACACAATCATTAATTAGATCTTATCCGTCTGCCTGAAGTCCCGGCACAAGCTCCTGACAGCGGTGGGTTGTCCACCCAGTAGTGAACGCTTACGGCGGTATCGATCGGCAGGGCCGATCGCGGGGTCATTGACATTCATCGGCAGGGAAAGAGGGGACCGAAGCGGGTGCAGGCTGAACTGGGCACACTGGGAGGGACTGGGACAACCCAAAGGCAGCCATCCTTCACCGGAGAGGTGCTAGGGATGGAAATACCCCTGGGGAGGACGAAGGCTGATGGAGCATCCCTAGGATATCGGTTATAAACCGCTCTGCTACCGGCTAGGAGGCCAAACCTGCTGTCAGGCACCGCGTGCCCCAGCTCCAGCCCGTCCCTGCGCCAGCAGGAGCGGAGAGGCGGATGCCCCCTCTGCATCCCGAGAAGCCGGGATTTCACCCAGTGCCCCGGTGAACTCCAGGACGGCTGGATGCTCCACCGACTCAAGTGGAAACGAAGGTTTCGGCGACGAGCGGAAAGGAGCCCAGACCTGATTCTGCCTTCCTGCAGTTTGATTTTTAGGAAGGGGTGGGTCCTGGTCCGAACCCAGCGCCTCAGACCCGTCTCGGGTGATGAATCGCGAGCTGTGCCCTCTGCGGAAATGGCTTCATCTCCGGGAACGGCGGGAAGTGGGGTGACAGCGGTTTCAGGTGCCGAGACACAATAAAAACAATGAGGAAAGAAAATGTTTGCTTTTTATGTCAGCAGAGATGTCAGTACCCATTAATAAATCTATCTGCTAAATCTACTCTTATTCATGTGGGACATCACCAAGTTAAAGTAAAATAAATTATCTTTAATTAAATGGAATTGTCGTCTTCCTCCTGCTATCATCCCCAATTATTACATCCTAATCAGCCCTTTTGGGAGAAGGCATGAGGGAAGGCTGAAAGGCACATTTACTATAAACAATTTCTCTCTCTGTCAAGAGATGGAAATTTTATTTTAATTATTGTTTAGGACTATGATTTTCACCCAGTTTCTGATGAAAGGGATTAAAAGTTGAAAATGCCATCATTCAAAGAAAGAAAGAAATCTGTTCATGTCATCGCCGCAGAGCAATTTCCTCCTAGTCCCTCCTACAATTAAAGCCCAGAGCAAGGCAGAAGCAGTTAGGAAATATGCAAGTCATTTGTTTAAACTTCTTTATTATGATTTCCAGCGGGAGATTTACGTTCGAAAATATTTTGATCGAAAAGAGGAGGTAAACGCATGAGGTTGGAGGAGAGGGCGGGAAGGGGATGTTCGGAGGCTCAGCTGCCAGCGAGCGCCAGACCGGGCTACAAAGACTTTACGCTCAGCCCAAGTCCGTGCAGTAGTACTGGGCTTAAATAAACGCATCCGAAGGCTGAACCCCTTGAACCTCATTTCTTGGGGATGAATTGCAGTCGAAAAGCAGCCTGCAAGCTTTCCGCCGCCTGCTTGCCTACGCCGCGCGCCGGGGAGGGGGAGCGGTTCTGAGCAAATTTGATTAATATCGAGAGTATCGGGACCGGGTGAATCTGCAGGGTTTAAATGCGACCATGGGAAATTCAGAAGGTCGACATGCAGATTTGGGCTCAGCCGAGGCTGACTCAAACTCAAACTTTGTCATGTGAAGATGGTCGGATTCAAATCAGAAAGAGGGAGGGGGAACCCCCCCCCCCCCCCCAAAAAAAAACCCGCTCTAAACCTCCACCGGTTCACAGCCCGAGCTGCACACAGCTGTATTTGAGAAGTTGAGTTTGCTAGTGTTTAAAAAGCACTTTGAATGAAGGGTACTCTCGGGGTCTGATTTTCAAACACGCTCCGAGTTGTGTTTTCCCCATTACCATGACTGCATGTAAATGAAGCACTTGTGCCCGCGACTCCGCCGCGCCGCAGCTCCGTAATCCTTTGTACACAGCCGGGCTATGCAATCACCGTAATTGTGCACACAAATTAGGCACACAAAACAGCCCAGGCGCAGGCTTGAGACTCGAGGCTTACAAGCGTGAATAGTGTCACATACTCAAACACACCAAAATCGGGGGCTGCGATTCAAACCCAGGGGCTCCCGTCGACTCGGCCGCCCCGAGAGCGCGTCGATGGAACCAGCGAGGACACCGCTAGGGAAACTCTGCCCGATGACGGGAAAACCTAAAAACCAACCAACTCAAACCCCCAAAACGTGGTTTTCTTTCAAGAGTTCAGCTGCTAAATAATATTAATAAGGTATTTTAAGAATATGAATGCTTAAATAACTGCATTTAGAGGAAAGCCAGCGATAGATACATACATTCTGAAAATCTCATCCATATCATAAAGAGAGCTCCACTGATCAAAGACTCAACCTTGTTTTAAAAGGCACTTTATTCGCTGTCAGTGCTGATAGCTGCGTTCCAGCTTTGGTAAAAGCTACGGCGAGCTGGGCGTTTCACAATGACTTTTCGCAAGGACTGAGCATTTTCATCTTTATCTTGGGTTCGAGCTTACCGCCCACAATGCCTGAACCATTAGGCGAAGAATTAAAAAACCCCCAACAAACTAACCCAAAAGATTTTCAGAGGACGCTTTATTACCATCATCCAAACTTCTTGAGCGTAACGTTCACTTACCAGAAACCTTCTAAGTTGTAATGCTTAAAATAACCCCTCAAGCAAAATTCACCACTGGTGCATCAAGTCTTTTCTCTAGTTATTGCTGTTGAACACCACCAGAAGTTAAAGCTCCGCTTCTCTAATTAAACCTAAAGTCCTGTACGAGTTTTAAACCGCGTTCCTCTCTCGGCCAATTTTGTTTTCGCTTGCTTGTCGACCGTGGAGTCCCCGAACACGCTCTGAACAACTGCTGCCCAATTAGGAAACGAGAGATATTTCAGATAATAATGAAATTATTCACCAGAGAGAAAATACAGATTATGACAAGAAATGGAACAAGGAGGAGCCACTGAATCCCGATTAATGAATGCGACTTTTTTTTTTTTCCCCTCCTGAAAAACGTACTTTTCAGGGTGTAGCACTGTTTTCATTTAACACTGCTTTGAATTGCCGCCTACAGAAGTTAAAAAAAAAAAAAAAAAAAAAGGAAAAGAAAGAAACCACAGCTATACAAGCCTGCTGACTTCTTATAAAAGAACCAGTTTTAAACTTGTTTACACTACTGATTCCAAATGAATTCAAGATGGTGGCTAGTTAAAGAAAGGGAGACCATGCCAAGGATTTTGATCAAAGAACTTCAATTCAACAATGTTCAGTTTTAATTGACCACTAATTAAGCTACATTAGTCAAAGAAAAGTCTATATCACTTCTGAGTAATGAAGAAAAGAATTCATTTAACCCTGTCCTAGCCCTCCTTCAGCCAGCTTACAGAAAAGCAGCTTCTCAAGTATCAGCCTTGGAAGCCTTTCCAATATTAATACGCCAAAAAATTTTTAAAGAGAGAAAAAAAAAGGGGGGGGGGAAGTGTCCGAGGAGGGCGAGCTTTCCCAGCTCGCATTCCTTCTTCCGCAGGGTGAAGCCGTCTTCCAGGCAGAGGCATTTTCTTCCAGCGAGGAAAAAGCGACCGGGAGGGGCAGAAAAATCCAGCGACTCTCAGCTGCTTGGCGCTGTGCACCGGCCGGGGCGGCAGCGACACACGCATACCTGTACGAGCGCGTATCGATATTTATACGCGCGCACACGCTTAATTTTGGCTAACTACAGAAAAGCAGAGCTCTCTAAAAAGTCCCGTCCCCCCCCCCCACGACCAGAAGCCTCCCGAGCGGCATCGCCGACCCGGAGGATGCTGCGGCTCAGGGATGCCAAAGGCAACCTACGCCTAATGAAAAGGCGGCTGCAAAATTAGGCTCCGAAATGCGTTCGGGAATGAAATATTGTTTTTCAATTCAGCCTTTACGTCTTTTGAAAGTCTGCAGGAGCGGATAAATTGAAGGAACCAGACGGACGCCAGCAGGAGCTTGCTTAGAGCAGGAAGGTTAGACACGGGAACGCCGAGAGATGGCGCAGGGACAGGCGCTGGGGTTGAAGAAACGCTGAACGTGGACGGCGTTTCCCCTTTGGCAGGCAAGGAGAGAAGTTTGCACGACGCAGCAAGCGACGCCATGGCTTTGCAGCTCCGTAGCGTTCTTTGATGAGGGCTACACTTGTGGCCTTAACTCGCATTATATTTTATCCTAATGATTTTTGGCAACAAGCTACTGCATTTCATAGAATAGAATTTAATGAGTACCATATCTTTTTTTAACATTCTGCCAAACGCTCATTAAAATGCACTTGTTTTTGCAATGCAATAGCTAGCTATATGAAACCAAAATATTAATGCAAATTGGCATTTCTAAGTTTAAAGCGGTATTTGCATAACAGGAACCAAACATGGTGCAAGCTGAAAGAGAGCACACGACACAAATGCCTCTTAACACCATAATTATTGCAAGGAAAAAATGATGGTTTGTGCACACCAGCACGAGCTCCAGGATAAAGCATCTGCCAGTTTGCGACACCGTTATCTCCCGATGCCCAGTCTCACCAAGAAAAGAGTGTCTGAAAAGACTCTGCGCTCACTGGGGCTGATAAACAAGATAGGTATAAAATGAAATTTAAAAAACAAACAAAAAAAAGGAACGCATTTATGCAAATCTGACTACCCTACCTCAAAATTCCAAGAGGCGTTTGAATAGATGGCTGCCAGCAGCACTGAAAGATCGGCTTGTTAGTCGAGAGCCACAAGCCAAAGCTATTCCTGCTCTAATAAAGCAGTCATTAGCTGTAGTAATCGGTATCTCAACGTAAAGACGGTTACAAAGCAGCCTTCGGACTCTGACACAGCAGTATTTCAAAACAAGTGTCTCTACCCTGAGCGGAAAGGAGCTACTCAGCAACCCAGCTACTCCCTACCCATCAGCAAACGGGTGCCATCAGGCTGAAGGACATCTCCGTGGGGGCATCAGCACCGGGCTAAACCTTTAGAGCTTCCCTCGGGGGGCACGCTGCTTTGCTTAAACACCAAGAGGAGCGGGGAAAGCCCGGGATCTGCCGACGTCCAGCACCGGTAAACCCCGCAACGCCTGCTGCCACCCTCCCTCCCCGCCGAGGGACGCAAAGCATCCCTGCAGACCATCGCCAGCATCTCGCAAACGGTTCGCGGTCACCGCTGCGGCCGACAGGGAAGGGAACCGAATCATTAAACCCTCCAACCGTTTGGAAGCAAGTGCTAAAAGGTAGACATTTTCAAAAGTTCCCACCCTGGGCGCCGAGAACTGCAAACACACCACCGCGTGCGCCAAAGTCTGTATCTACAGTTCCCTTTTCTTTTTTGCAAGTAAGAGTCCTGGGATCTCCTCCAGCTGGGAGCTTTAGTATGCACAGATTTAAGCACATGAATATTTCCAGTGAAGCCGCTGCATGCATCTACGTGCTTACGAAAATCTGGTCCACATCTTACTGGAGATTAAAAAAACCCAAAAGACAACAAAAAAACAACAAAAAAAAATTTTTTTTTTTCAAAAAAATCCTTTTCTGCAAATGACAGCTCGACATAAGTACCCAATACCTTCTTAAAATTGCACCGGGTGACCGGGACATCGGGCTGGACATCATAGATGGACACCAAGATGTTGGAGACGGTGCAAGGCCATAGTCACGTATATAATATTTAAACACCATTAAAGGCGATTCAGAGATGCAGATGACCGAGCCAGCAGCCCAGTTGTCACCGTCCACTCCTTCTGCATCAAACTTGCTGAACTTCCCCCAAATATTGTGCAATAGAGAACAGTTGTGTTTTGAAAACATTTATAATCTGCTTTTAAACAAAAACCGTAAGCGCTGTGGCTGTTGTGGCGCTGGACCCAGGATGGGGTCACATCCCCGCATCCCGGCCAGCCCTCGGCGCGGTACCTGGGGCAGGCACAGGCTGTTCCCCCCTGGATTAAGGGGTTTGTCCCACGAAACCAAAACCGCTGTGACTTCCTCTCGGATCAAATACAGAGCTACAGGAGACAGAAAGGATGGTTTAACATGGTGTGATTTTCCTTCTTCCCCCCCCCCCTTTTTTTTTTTTCTTTCCCTAGCACAGTAAAAGTTGCTATGAGAAACAGTTAAGGCTATAAATAAGACACTGAGACACTGAAAGCAAATTACCATCCTATGAGTTAATAGCATACCAAATTAAAGACCTCAGTCTAGATCTTTTGAAGATCTACAACTGCAACCTCAAAACTGCGGCAGATCTCTGCATGCGATCGGAGCAGCAGAACTTATTTTGTATTCTGACTTCCACAGATCTGTGTGTGTGGTTCAGGCGGCGAGGGGGGATTATCAGAAACAGGCTTCTGCCAGAAGTGATCAGTACAGAGCTGTCTATACATGTGTAATTTTATTTTCCCCTACAAGGTGCCCTCTCTTGGCTTTGGCAGAATCAACAGCCCTTCTTCACGAGACAGATGTGTGCTGGCACGGCGCTCGCAGATTCGTTAACCAGGGGAGACGGCGCTCCCCGGGAATTGGCGGGAGGGGGGGAGATATTTATTTCTTCTCCACGCCGAAGCAGACTATTACCCTACGGTTCCTAAGGCCGCGCTGGATACGGATTCTCCGTAGTCACGGAGATGCTGAACAGTGGCCACCTCCACTGCCTTTCCGCCCAGGAGCGCCTTCCCTCTCTAATACGTGCGCCGCTGGTGTGAGACAGGGCGGGCTGGGGAGAGAAAAAAGAAAAAAAAAAAGGAGACAAAAAAAGAAAAGAAAAAAAAGACAAAAAGTCATCCCAACAGATGGCGGCTATCGGCCACCGGGACCTGGGACCGGTCACCTCGCATCCAAACTCCGCCTGAAGGAGATCAGCACAAAAGCACTGTATTCTAATGAAGCACTGCAAACAACCCGTGTTTAACTTCTGAAATGGCGAACAGTTTGTAAAATACTAATTTAGGAAGTCAAACAAAAAAACCCCATCCACGGCACTTGTTGTTGTTGTTGTTGTTCTCCTGATAAAAATAGCGACCGGCAAGTTTTACCCTGGAGATGGTTTTTATTTCCAAGTCAGAAGCCTGGAACGGTGGGAAAGAAAAAGAGATCTTTGTATGTGGGGCGGGAGCACCCACCCGGGCAGCGGGCACCCCGCACCCCGGCAGCCCCCAAAACTTCCCTGCACCCTCGGGGACCGCGCGTGGGCTCCCGGCCCACCCCTGTCAAGCCACGGTTGTGTTTCGTTCGTGGGGTTACTATCCGCTGCGTGTCAGCTGACGTTACCTTATTTAAGTTTTCAGTGCTACCCCCTTTCTCTTTTTCAGGTGTTAACAGGAAAATCAGGTTTGCACCCCGAGTCTCGTGCGCGGGGACGCGCTGCAGACGTAACGGCCGGGAAGATGGCTGACGCGTACGTCCCCCTCCCTTTGCCGGCCGAACTTCCTGTAGGACCGGCACCGGGAGCACGTGGGCATCTCGTAACGGGGCTGCGGCGCCGTGACGACCGAGGATGCGAGGGATTTACCTTCTGCAACGGGCACCGGCAAGGATTAAAACGGCAAGAAATACATTTGGCTTTCTGGTTACGCTCCCCTCTGCCACGGCCAAAGCGTATTTTTTTTCGTTCTGGAAATTGCGTTAATTCCGATAAATCTCGAGGCCAGTGGCCACCGCAAAACCGAGGATGTATCCACGCAAACAGTTTGCTGCGGAGCTAGAGGGGACGTAAGAGAGATGCGATACGTATCAGGTGTTCAGAAATCAGAGGAATTCAAATCATTCCGTAACTCCCAATCGGTAATTGTCTAAGCACCGCAAACAACCACCACTTAAAAGACATCGATAGCTTAATCATTTCTTCTGCACCCCTTAGAGCCTCCCTATTTGACGTGGGGGCAGAGCAATGCTCGAGAGTGGCTGAACTGGGATATTTCTTTATTCCCATTCCCAACAATCCAATCGAGGACTGTAAGAAGCAGAGAGCACGGTAACAAATATTCAGCTAAAACCCAGCAAAAGAAAAGGAAAAGATACGTCAGTCCTGGGAGGTGGGCGGCGCAGCCTCGCCAAGGGAAGCCCCGCGCCTGCCGACGGGCTCCCTCCGCGCCGCGGGTGCTCCCGGGCCAGCACCCGAGCATGTCCTCGGGACGGCGGGGTGCTACGGCCGGCTCGGGGATCAAGACGCCCCAATTTCAGAAAAGCAACGCTTGACGGCGGTTGCGGTAAAGCAGTTCTAGCCTTACCTAGCTGGGATTTTCACCTAGATTAATGCTCCCTGCTGCTCATAACATAAATCCTTCCAAAAATACAGGCTCTCATTGTGCAAAACGAGCGTTCGCTCCTCTATCCGGGGTTCTGTTTGCTTGCAGGGACCTCGTGCAGCAGGTAGCAGAGAGTACCACCTCTGCCCGGATTTGCATACCCCCCCCCAAGCTGCCTAAGATTTCTGCGAGCCTGTTAATCACTCGGCTGCGAGACAACGAGCTACAGCAAAAAGCAAACCTACGCTTTAAATACGCCCGCGGTCCCTTCCGCCCCTTCCATCGCTCACAAAGGGAGCCCGAGGAAGCAGCCCCCGTGCCCCGCGCTGCTAACTCGACTCTACTAACAGGTGCAGCGATACTAATACGTTGGGCGATCGACTTTTCCCCCCCCCTCCGATCTGTCAGTTTAGCTTCGGAATGCCAGTAGGAATGTAAACATTTCTGCAATTGATATTTAAAAGTCAATAAAATAATGGGGCGCAGAACTTAGCCTTTTTAATTTTTTAAGTAATACATTTGATTATTTTAATCACGTCAGTACTTAACTGAATGGGTTTAAATATGCATGTTACATCAATTTGTTTTATTCATCAGAAAGCCATTGAGTAATTCAGCATTATTCTTCTTTTATTAAAAAAAAAAAAAGGGGGGGGGGGAAGGGAGGGAGCTAGATAGGCTGCACAAGACCTTTTCCATGAGGTCGTCCTCGAGGGACGAGTTATTTGTGCGCCGTCTCTTCCAGGAGGTATGCCTGCTGCTGTCGTGGATTTCAGGGGAAAAAAAGAAATCCAACGTATAGGGCTAACAACAGAATTTAATAACGATGATTCACCAGATGCTGGATAAACTCTTTTAACTGCAAGTACGAAAGGCCACTTAGCGAGCAAAGAGCTATTTTTAAAGCAGCGAGATTTGTTTTTCACTGCGGACATCCCCTTTGTCAGGGCTGCGGCTGGTGCGCGCCGACTGCCGCTCTGCGATTCTCACCCTCGCCTCTGCAGAGGTGAAAAAGCCAACTCCAAACGTTGGCCGGGATTGTTCCCATCCCCTTTTTTTCATTTGCGGGTCGGCTACAATGGCAGCAGCTGCAGAACAACCTTCCCCGCGCGGCCCCTCCAATTACCGGCACCGTGCCCCCCGCGCCGGGGCCGGGATCGCTCAGCGCCGCCGGGTCCCCGGAGAACAACGGGCGAGGGCTTGCCGGGTTTTGTCGCCCTCGAACCCCGGCGGCACCCAGCTCGATTCCTCCCCTAGCTGGGTCCGCAGAGCCCTCTTCTTCTGCTCAGCTGCTTTTCATTAGGAAAAGAGCAGTCCGTGGTTTAAAGAACAATTTGATCTTGTGCACATGAGTTCTCACTCCCGTGCAGACACCTAATAAAGCTCTGCAGGTGTATGAAATTTCCTCTGCTCAAACTTTGGGGAGGTTTTTTTGGGTTTTGGGTTTTTTGGTTTTTTTTTTTTTTTTTTAAGGTATTATTAATTTTATAGGCAAAAACTAAGATCCTCACAGAGAAAAGAATTCACAGCTCCAGTACCAAACTGCACGCGACAAACTGCAGAGGGTATTGGCGTTTGTGCGCGCGCAAGTTGAAAACGCGGATAGAAGACCTGCGCTCCGCGTGCTGCGTTTCGCACGGACGCCTCTGCTCGGGAAAAAGCTGCGAGCATCTACGGCCGAAGCTGTGCCTAAGGACAACCCACAGCACAAAAGGACAAATCCCTCAACACCAAAGGTCTGATTCTGCTCCTCCCGTAGCCAACTTCCAACTTGAAAAGTCCCTTACAGGAGGTAACACTCTTAATATTTGCTCAGGAAAAACAAAACAAAACAAAAAAAAAAAGAAAACCCACAAAAAACCAACAAGAAGGAAAAAAACCCAAGCACCACCCCCCAAAAAAAACCCAGCCCAAAACCCACTGAACAAGTGGAGATGGATAAATTTGGCTGAAAGAAGCAAGACCTGCCCTGAATCTGGGGGGAGAACCACATTTCTGGCGAAATCCATGCTTTCAGATTTTCGGATGATTCTGTCGTGCTATGCCAGAACAAAGCCAGATGCTAAATATTTGGAGATACCTGCTGGGCTCTGAGAATGCTCTCTTCCCACCGAACCTCCAGAGACTCAGAGAAACTTTTTAACGAGCCTGAGAATTTCCCCACCGTGAAAAGGAACACAGCGGAGCGAGAGATCATTTTGGATGCGATGATCTCGGCTACCCGCCACGGTTAATCTTTTGATTAACCGAACAGCAATTAATACGAACGCTTCCGATAGGAAAACGCTGCCAGCGTTCGTTAAACGCAGCTTCTCGCTGTAGAGGAGGAAGGCAAAGCTGTAGAAAGGGCGGGCGATTCTGCGCAGGTATCCTGTGCCCGTAGGAAGAGTTTCCCACGGGACTTTACGAACTCTGCCGACGGACCGCGCCGCCTTCCCCGCCAAGCCGCAGGCACCGTGCTCCGGTCACCTCTCCCACCACCCCGGCAGGCTGCAAAACTTTACAGAGGCCAGTGGGGGGGAGGAAATGAAAAAAAAAAAATTAAAAAAATTAAAATAATCCACCAGCAACACAGTATCGTAAAATCAGAAAGAAACTGGCCAACATAGGCTAAAATATTCACTTTTCAAAATAAGTTCCCTGGGCAAAATAACCAACTCCCAGGTCTCCCAAGTGCCACGGCAATTTTACAGTAAACCAAGTGTAATGCAAACCAGATTTATACTGAAACAGGAAACAAACAATTCTTCTGCACAATTTCCTGTAGATCAATTGGAAAGGTATTTAAAGACTGCACCAGCCATTAGATCTTTTGTTAACCCCCCCAGCCCTGCCCACAAAAAAGGCAGCTCATCACATACACTATTATAAGACGTCAACACCCTCGCATCATTCTCCATGTCTACCATCAATCCATAACCAAATAAAATAAAATTCTATTTATAATTTCTTTTTGAGAAAAAAAAAAAAAAAACAACCCCAGAAACCCCAAACCCAAAGCCACCCAAAACCCCCACACCATAATAATTTCCCAACTGGCACAGATGAAGAGGTGAAGTTCACTTCTCATCAGCATATGCAAAACATATTTAAAAACTACGATCCAACGTCACGTCCTGCGAGAACGCTAAGCTTTAATAATTCCTAAAATATTTCAGCAAGACCCAGCTTCGCAAACACGAGGCCGCTCACGTTTCCATCGCGTACAACGGGAAGAAAGTGCTCAGACCTGCCAAGAGTCAAGTTTGATTAAGTGAGGGATCCTGCCCCTTACCACCAGCGCTACAGCTACTTCTGCAAACTCAAAGATGCACAATAAATTTGCTCTACCTCCCTTCCTCCAGAACGTAAAACACAAACCCACCGACTGTGTCACAACGTGCGTGTGTGCACGCATCTAGCTATACGTATTGTCTATGCGTATAGCTATACTTTACAAAATTCTCCTGTTATCAGTAGGGAGCCCGCAAGACTCCGTTAATTCACGACACAAACACACAGCCCTGCCATAAGCCCCGCAAATATTGGGAAAGTCTCCTCGCTGTTTTGGCTTCCACCCACAATCCTGAGAAGAGTAAGCGTTTTAACGTACAGACGTATATACGTACACATATGGATTTCAAATCAGGAAGCCTGAGCTACCCGTACGCGGATGCGATTTGATGGAGGAGTTGTAAATTTGGGTTTACTTTGTCACAAAAAAAATCTATCCCCGTGCTTCGGAAATAAAGCGTCTTGTAACTTTTGCTAATAAATTTTTTTTTATTTTATTTTTATTTTTATGACCTGCGTGTCAGTACTCCCAAGCAAACAAAACGCCGACGTTTCTTTAAACAAAGCCGAACCAGCCGCATCACGCTGAAATTACTGCCGGTTCAGCCAAAAAGGGTGCGGGCACGAGGGTCTCTCGTTTCGATTTTGAGATTTCTTCCTCCTCGTGCTCCAAAAGAAAACTTTCTCCGCGCCGTTCCCAGAGCGACGCCAGCCTCGTGCCATTCACAACTCCTCACTTGTCATTATTAAGCGTGGTACATGGAATTATTACACTCTTTGGCCCAGCCTATTAGCAGGAACGATACCATGGAGCATTCATCTTCATCTAGGAACTTTATGGAGTTGAAAAGCTTTATAATAAGAATAGCAGACAGAATGTAAACAGGAAAAACTCATTAGCATTTACTTTTTGTGATTTGATGACTTGACAAATAACTATTTCAAAACAACTGGTTTGAGAGATGGGTTGAAGCTTGTTAGGATAAAGCAAAAAGAGCAATTACAATAATTATAGGTTTCCCTATATGATTTAACACATGCGCATGGTGGGAGCTGATGATGTGAGCTTAAGATACCATTAAAAGAAAATTTTGCCACTTTTGTTTTTCATTTTCATTTGCAATAATTTCTCCTTTATAGTCCCATGCATTTAAATATATTGTCTATGACCAAATAATACTTTATTAAAATCTCAGTCAGATGCAATTGAAAATAAGCAATTCTGAAAAATCAAATTTAGGCAGTAATCCTGCATCCATCCCCTTTCAGGTAATGTGCACATCCTAAATATCACACGCATCTCGGGTAGCAAGCAGCGAGGCCTCAGGAAAAAAAAAGAAAAAAAAAAAAAAAAAGGCTCTTCTTGTTTCATTGCTTCCAACGTAATCAAAGTGTTCATCTAGTTAATCACAGATAATAGCGCACATTTCAAACTGCTTTGCTAAAAATGCCTTTTCTATAATATTTTAGGAAAAAAGAGTGACTCCAAGAGCCCAACATTCATCTATTATACCATCACCCAGCGCTAGCTTCTCTTTATTATTTGACACCGGCAGTTTTGCTGTCGCTGTTAAGATTTGCTAAACCAAATACCCTCTGTCGCAAGAGATGTGAAGGAAAAAGATTTCTTACCGATGAACATCAGTAAATAGTTAAAGGCACAAAGTGCTCTCCCATAGAGTAAGCTCTCCTAAAACGCCCTGCGAGCGAGAGGGGAGGGGAGAAAAAAAAAAAAAAAAAAGGAAAAAAAAAAAAAAAAGAGCAAGTTGCAGAAAACGTGTTCTGCAAATCTTGCATTTCTGGCAGTTTAATTTTTTTTCCAGCCATTTTTGTGACTCCTGTACCCAACTGCACTCCTCTTCCCACAGCAACTTCGATTCAGAGGGCTTTGGAATGATTTTGCATTTTTTTCTTCTTTTGTTTATTCCCAGGGAAGACCTGCTTCCGCTGCCTGCTCGCAGTTCAGAGAGTTCAAACTGAATTTAAACAAGTAATTGACTTGTCACTGGGGAAAAAAAAAAAAAAAAAAAAAGGAGGAAAAAAAAAAAAAAAAAGAAAAGAGGGAGGAATTCAGAACTCTATCTTTCCCGCACAAGGAAACTCGTGCGAGACGGAGCAGCCCCTGCTCTGCTCCGACAACCGGGCGAAAGCTGTGCAGCCCCAAGAGCCGCGGGTCCTTTCCACGAGGCGTTGTGAACAATTAATGCGTGGCATCCCCGATCCCCGCACGATGCCTGGCACCGCATCAAGAGCTGCACAATGCGGAACCGGAGCCAGCACAATGCCGGCTCTATGAAACACAAAAATCTGTTTGTCAAGTGGACGCAGCGATACTTTCTCCCCCTCCCGAAGGCTGCGGCGCTGGCCTCGTCCCCCGGCTCCCGCGACTCCGGCCGATGCCTTTTCCCGGAGCGGCGGGAAAGGAGCGGGCAGAGCGGGCAGCGCAGGCAGGGCTGCCAGGGCTGCCCGTCCCCCCCGGCGGCGCGGGGACCCTCGCCTCTGTCTTTGTGCTCTCCCAGCGCCGGGAAGCGCCGAGGCCAGGCTGGCTTTTCACGAACACCTTCCACCGGTGCCTACAAATACATCTCGTGCGACGGAGCCGACCCCGGTTTTTCCCAGTCCCACCTTCTGAAAAACACAAAGAATAGGGGAAAAGGCCTGGCAGGCGAGCGGGGTTTTATTAGCCCTATGATGTCATATTCCGCAGTTTTATGTAAGTACGACAGGCGGCTGGCACGACAGGACGACATTACGGGCTCGGCGTTCCCAGCCTCGGCGACACGGACCGTGGGGCCGCTCGCTAGGCAGGGCTGGGCATTTTCCTTTCTATGTTTAGTTACTTAAGGGGAAAAAAAAAAAAACTCAAACCCCGACCCAACCCAAAACCAAAAAATATACAAATAGAATAACGGGAAAACCCCCCCAAAACAAAAGAAAAAGCCCCCAGCTCCCACACCCACCTCCATTTCCCTTATCGAACACTCCATCTCGCCCCCCCCCCGCAAGAAAAATCCAAAGAATAATGAAGTTGGTCTAAGTGTTGAAAATTGTTTACCGAAGCCCTGCCGCTGTGCAAGCGCCGTGCATCGCTGCGTCCTGTTTACAGGCTGCTGTCGCCAGGATTTTATTACTTACTGAGGATGAATAGCAGCGTTTAGGAACTTTTTCTTTTAAAGCTACTGAGGCTGGCTGGCCCTGCCATGCATGGGAATGTCAGGTAGACTTGAGACTTAACAGGTCTGGAATAGGAATAACTAATTAAAAAAAAAAAAAAAAGCCCTGCAGTAAATTTACAAATCTTTATTTTTTGCGTTTTTATAATTTTGAATCGGAATTGGTTTTTCCTGTGCAAATCCCCTTAGTTTCTACCCACAAACCGAGTGTCCTGCATTACAGCGACGCGTCCTTTGCAAAATATTCAAAACAAAAGGCGAGGCCCGCAACTCTCACCAATAAGCAAATTTAAAAAAAAAAAAAAAAAAAAAATCTCAGTTATTCAAACAGATGTTCATTCATGAGAGCGCCTTTCCGTACGAAACAATTCAAGCTGGATGTATTATAAACACGCGCTGGTCTACGCACACATGCCTACACACTCGCACACATCCCGGGCAGGATAATTAGTTTGCTCCATCCACTCCATCCGAAACGGGCCCGGGTTAAAACTCTTAACAGTTCCCTTCTGGCCTAACTACGCCGCCCTGATTGGTATCAGATGAAACGAAAAGAAAAGTTGAAAGAACGCAGACTGGAGCGGTTTGCGAAGCCTGCTCCCCCCACGCGCTGCCCTCCCTTCCCAGCATTTCCAAATTTTATTTTCCTCTCCCTTCAGCAACAGTTCCCCTCCTTACCTCGCCCTTCCCCCTCCCACCCAAATATTTTAAAATATACTGAAATACTTTTCCTTTCTCAAGACCCAGCCAGAGAAGGGGGGGGGGGGGGGAATAATAAAAAAAAATAAACCTCCAGATGGCAAGTATAAACCTTCTGCTGGGGTTATGCACAAAATACCAGACACTTTTTTTTTTCTTTTTTTTTTTTTTCTCTGAAATAAAGCGTTTCTGTTGGTAGGGGCGGGGGGGTGGGGGGGGAAAGGGACCCAAGTCAGCCGGCGCAGGCAAGTCACGACAATGCGGGCGGGAATGGGGCTTTTGGGGCATTTTCCCTCCTCTCACGGCCGCTCGCTGAGCGGGGCTGCCGGCCCCACGCCCGCCCCGTTCCGCGCCCCCACCCGCGGGTGGCAGGGGCAGCCCCGGGCCGCGGCCCCCTTCGCTCCGCGCCCGCGCAGCGCCGCTCCCGCCTTCCCCCTTTTTTCTTTTTTTCTTTTTTTTCCCTTCCTTAAAACTTTCCACTATTTAGACTTAACCTCAAACTTTTAAACCCGGGCGGACTTTCTACAGTCGAGAAACACCCCACCTCCCCCCCCCCCCCCAAAAAAAAAAAGCCAAAAATAAAAATAAATCAATCCCCCTCCCTCAACGCGACCGTAAGCCCGGCAGCAGCCGCATCCCCCAGCCCCGCCGGGGCCCCGGGAGCGCGGAGCAGCGCGGAAGATGCTCGTCCCCGCCAGCAGCAAACTTCTCCAAATTACACCTTTAATTGCAGCGCCAGCTTACCGCTTTCCCATTATAGTAGTACATCAAAGAGTTGCCGCCCATGCCGGGGATCGTGTATGCGCAGTACATGGTCCCGCCGCCGTCCCCCTCCGCTCCCGCTCTCACAACTTTTATTTCAAACTCGCTCTCCCTTTTTTCACAACAATTCCTCCACTCGCATGTTCCCATATGGCCGGGCCAGGCGCGCTCAATATGCAAAGCAGGGCGAGACCATTCGCCGCGCGGGGGCGGAGGCTGCGCGCCCCCCCCCCCCCCTTTCCCCAACCTTCTTCCTCTCTCCCCCCCCCCCCCTCCTTCCTCCGCTCCGCGCGCCCGCGCACCGCCCCGCGCCCGCGCACCGCCCCGCGCACCGCCCGGCGCGCTCCCCACCGCCCGCCCGCGGGGCCGCGGAGCCGGGCCCATTACCGAGCGGAATACAAATGCGCTTAATTGCCTCCCCCTCTCCCTCTCCCTCGCTCTCCTCTCCTTCCCCCCCCCCCCTTTTCTTCTTTTTTTCCCCCTTTTTTTTTTTTTGTTTTAATTTGATTAAAAAGCGAGTGGCAGGAAGGGAATCGTATGATGCACATCTAATAACTCCGCCATCTGTCCGTGCTGCTGGCGCGCTCCCAGCATTGTGCGCAGCTGCCGCGGCCCGCCCGCGCAGCCCCGCGCAGCCCCGCGCATCCTTCCCCCCGTGGGTTTGTTCCCCCCCCACCTCCTTTTTTTTTTTTTTAAATTTTTTTTTTTTTTTAAATAATAAATATCCTGGCCCCGTCCCGCCGGGCGCTGGTGACAAACGTCCCCCCCGCACAGCGCCCGGCCAACAGCGGAGGGAGGGGAAGGGGGTACGGGGGGGGGGGGGGGGGAGGAGACGACCCCCCCCCCCCCCCACGTCGGGACTCACTTGAGCTTGCCAAATTCAGAGCATCACAGGAAAGGAGGGCCCCTGGGAATTGATCCCAAATGAAACTAAATCATTTGCATATGCCGAAGCAAATGCCATCCGAGCATACAGCCAGTCTCCGGGCTCAACTTTAATAATTCAAAGCACCTATTTCCTTACTCCTCGACGCGGTAACGCGCCACATACAGTATTAATCAACGACAAAGAGACGGCGATGTCAATTCCGAGCTGTCGTCTTGGGCGACGGCAAAGTTCTCTTTCATACTTTCCACCCGGATCTATAGGGTCGGCGTGCGCGGCATCGTATGGGGGGGCGCGGAGGGGGGGAACCGGGAGGAAAGAATGAGCAGAGGTTTATCTAACTCACTTGTTCTGCATTTATTCGGGAGGTCCCCAGAGGTTTGGGTAAACAGTACTTGAATTATAATCACACATTTCATTCAAATTTCATGCTTTGAGGATTTTTTCCTCATTAGAACAGTTAGTTGTCAATCTGACAAGATCACATTTGTAACCTTTAAACCACCCTCAGCGTATAATACATAAGGCCAAAAATCCCAACTACTACAGGTCAGCGTGCAACAAAACGCTCCCCCAAAAAGGGGGAGAAACCGCTCCTCGCTGTCGCAGACGGGCAGAACATTTACTCTGCGAGTAAATCTGCTTTATACAACCAACTTCCTACAAATGTAGGTATTGATGCTCCAGAGGTGAAAAAGAACCCAGTGCTTTGATCATTTATTTTACAAACCCTTATGTTTTTAATAAGCACCTAGAAATAAAGCCGGGTCCGCCCTTCCGCATTTTCAAACTGCAAAATACGGTATTTTCCCTCTTAATAAAAGCTCTGGCTTCACAGCTCCACACAAAGTTATACAACTAGCATTACGTTTTAGTACAAATTTTACCACAAAATTGGATTGGATGGACCTTTAAATCATCTAACTTAATCGCTTTCCTGCCACAGAAACAATCCCCTAATTCCAGCCAAATAAGCTTTTTCTGACCGGCACGAGAGAATTCTAAAAATTTCACGTGTCGGCGCCTATAGATCGTGGAAACGGAGAGAGACCCGGGATTCTGCAAGGCAATCCTTGAATCGTGACCAATGTGTCACGAAAATGACTGCAGATGATTTCAGTTTGTTTTTTGCAACCTCGGAGTGGGGAACAGTCCAACTTAATTTGGATCCTGTCATATTAGCGCTTTCATGCTCCTGAATGGGAAAATTTCAGTGGAAATATATATCATACATAACATGATAAGAAGTTAATGCGGTTTGCAGGGAGTAAGCCCCTAACTATAACATAATTCTCAACACATGACAATAAAAATTAATTACTTTACCATATCATATTTGCATTCGACACATACATTGAGATAACTTGAATATATTTTCCTGCTTCGCTCGGGAACCTGCGATTGTCCCGGATATTTTTCCTTTTTTTTTTTTTTTTTTTTCTTTTTTCACAAATAGAAACGTGTATCTTACAGAAAATTCATGTTATTAATCCCAGCCAGGAATACTATCGGAGGGACACCGACCCCATGTAGGGCTTTGAAAGGATGCAAGGCAAGGTTAGGTTAGTCCTCGGCCGCCCACCCGCCCCTGCCCGCACCCCTCTGCCCCTGCAGCCCCCCAGCACAGCGCCGCCGGGGACACCCCCGCGGCTTTCGGGGTGCGGGTCGGCCGCCGGCACGGTCGGGGACGCGTCTCCAGCCGCGCGGCCCGAGCTTGGGGGATTAAAAGAGCAAACCGCTAAAAATATAAGGGGAGTTATCTGAGGAGAAGCAGCCTTTTTAAAAAATTCCATCTTTCTTGGCATTTTCGGCTCCAAACGCGGCGCTCTGTGAATTTGCATCTGGACGCGCCGTAGCTACGTTGGGGATTTTGGCTGAACCAGGCAGAGGCAGTCGTTCTGCGCCGGGTTTTGTTGTTACCGCGGGCTGCTGGAGAGCCAAGCTCCCTGGCAGGACCCCGTGCCGGCAAAGGCGAGGATTTGCCGTCGGGATTCAGCTCCGGCCGTGCCGGTGTGAGGGTGCGGGGGGGGGGATGCTGCAGGTGCAGCTGCGCGGGACCCCCTGCAGACCCCCCGCGCCTGCATCTGCGCTGCCGAGCGGCTCCCCCCGCGCACCCGCCCGCCGGCGGGCGTCAGGCAGCGCCGACATCTTCCAGCCCTCGCCGCGGAGCGGTGCCGGCAACGCTGCAATTACGTCCTTCGTCTTAACGAGAGGTTGGCAGCATGGAGACGCCGAGGTGCGGGCGGGGAAGAGTGACGTGAGGACAGCGTGTCCCACCGCAGCGGTCTCCTCCAGTGAGGAGGAGCAGCTTCCCCGCTGTCCTGTCTAACCCGCGTCTCGTCTCCATTGCCCGCAAGGCACTTGTTTTCCACGTAAAGGGTCAAAGATGAGGATTTAAACCCCTTCGTTTTGGGAAAAACGATGTTGTGCTTTACCCAGAGGGAATGCCACCGAAGGGCAGGGGGCTTCAAAATACACACAACCTCACGGATGCGTAACGCGCTCCGATAATGCGTTATTTCAGCACTTTCGGTGTTAGGCATCGTTCCTTCAGCACCTTCTAGGTCACTGCTAACGAGGCCGACCAGGCGTAACTCACCTGTGCCCTTACGGTACAGGTATATTTCCCCGAACGCCACGCAAGCAGGGACGAATTCAGGCCGCTACGTCACCTACGCAGCATGACACGGCAAGCGCAGGATGCCACGGTACAGGGCCATGTTGTCAGAATGCAGTCACCACAGCTTTATCTAAGTTACTAATTTCTTTTACAGCCCTCCCGTGCCATTTTCCCCTCGGTCACCCCGGACCGGCCACCCAGGAGAGGTACGGCCAACTGGTGAACGGGCAGAGAAACCAGGTAGTGCTGCCTAGAAATAATCAGTGCTGTGACTTCGGTGGTATAATTTTGATGCTTTGGCGTATATATACTCGCTTCCATTCTCTCCTCACTTCTCTTGTGTCAGATTCCAGCAGCAAATCCCAAAAAGCGGGTGAGGAAACATCGAGAAATCCACGAAGAACCTTCTGTCCTTCTTCTTCTTCTTCTTCTTCTTGGATTTCTCAGGTTCTGCAGGTCCCACAGGACGCCGTCTCTCCTGGTCCAGGAGGGGAGGAGGGAGAGAACGGGTCCCTGCTTTTCCAGCAGGATTTTCAAGACGGAGAATTTGGAAAGGGCCTCATCCTGTGAGCTGCTGAGCACCCTCCTCCTTCAACCAGGGATGCTGCAATGGATGACGCCACCATCGGCACACTTTGTGTCTGGAATCAGACCTTCCAGAAAGTCACAGAAAAAGGCTGTTGGAGGGAGGAGGGAGCAGGCACGTTCCTGACAGTCCCGTAACTGAGGTCCTCAGCAGAGGAGCAAAGAGAGGGAAGCTATCTGCTGGGTGCCAAGCTTGCAGCCACAAATTGAACCGGATAACGGTAAAATACCAAGTAAGATGACTAAAATAGCCTGTATTCCTCTAAGTCTGGGTCACTTGGATAATCTCATCCTTCTTACACAAATCCTTGAGTGTAGTTATTAAAATGTACCCGCCGTGGGTGGAGAAGTGGCTCGGACTGCCCAGATGTGAGGAATTTTACCCAGCTGTGGCGTTTTGCCCCAGCTGTGTGACCAGGACCTCCACCTCCGTGAAGACGTGCCCCACCGGCCTTCTCCGACCAGCTTCTCTCCTACTTAAGGAGAACAAAAAGAGAAGGAAAACCCAGCTCCGTTCCCCAAAGCCAGGTCTATTTTAGGAGATGCCAGAGCTGAGCTAACGGTTTCTTAACTCCTCCTCCTAAGTACCTGCCCAGGGACCGCGCCGGCGGCAGCGGAGCTCAGCCAGGGTCAGCCCTGGGTGCCTCTGACCGGTGGAGACACAAACCCAACCACAGAAAGCTCACGCAGATGCCGGATAAACCCAAGGAGAAGTTGCACCGTATTTACCTTATACAGCCATAAAGACGGGGCACGTTTTCGGGAGCACATGCCGGGGCCGTTTTCTAGCCTTCGTTTTGGAGGATCCCAAATCGAGTTAGCGATTAACCTGCTGAACGCTAGATGATGTAATTTCTAATCGTCTCTTTTGTAACTATTGCAACTAAAGGTAACGCTTCTTTTCCTACGTTTTTGTACATTAACATTCTCTCCTCTCTCCCCAGGCAGAGGTTCAGATTCAGATACTTGTGTGCCACAGACTGAATACAGTATAAATATCTAATTATACAGATGCTATATGAATAAATCAGATCCTAAAAGCCACAGTCTCTAAAAAGCTACTTTAAACCAGCCAAATGTGGATACATCTGCTTTAATATTATAGACTACCTATTGATGGCAACCCTCATCGACCCAATAATCCTACGCCTTGTTTCCAGGCTTGTCTGCCAGGAGGAAGCAAGCCTTTTTCCCAGCGCTGAACCTACCTCCTCTCTTTCTCGTTGAAAGCGCAAACTCTCCACCAGATGTTTTAAAGCGGGTGCAGCTCGCGGAGCGGTTGGTTATTCCGGCAGAGAGCCTGGACCGAAGAGCCGGGACGGCCGGCGACGCTGCCTCAGCCTGCTTCCCAAGGGCGCGGGGCTGACCCCGACAGCATCCACGGCCACGCCGCTACGAGAGTCCTTGTCAACGGGATTGCTCTGTGCAGGACTCAAGTCATCATGACAATTCAATTCAAGATAATTTCAATAAAAGTACCTTTGCCCGTTGGGTTTTTTTTCTAAATTGAAATGGTCGGCCAGCTATGACTCGAGGGTGTCGGGACTAGTGCGGATTCCACCAAATTCTTGTAGGTTTGTAGGTATTGAACGTGTTAGACGGGCACATCTGCTATATCCAGCGCGGGTTTTAAGCAACTCAATGCAGCGATTGATTCGGTGACATAATCGCACGCGCCCCTGTCAAACAGAAACTACTTGGCCGAAGCGGGGCCGTGACACAGGTTGGAAGCCAGGAACGTGGCCAGAGAGTCGGTCTGAGATGGCCAGAAGAAACCATAGGCCATCTCTGCAAGCATCCACCACGTTTAATCTGCGGCGTATCAAACAACTTCTTTTACCTCAACTGCTATACTGACTGAATTTACTAGATAGCACGTGAGGCTAATAACGTAATAAAGCCTTAGATCAAAACTAGCTATTGAAAACCAAACCGGCACCCCACGTTTGCTTTCCAGATAAGCCAATTTTAACACACCATCGAGTTGAGCGCATCCCCTGAGCCGCAGGATGAGCTGGCCTGGATCCCCAGAGCTGGGCAGGGACACTCCGCGCCCTTGGGCTTATCCATCACCTTCCATCAAACTTATCTTTCAAAAAAACCCCCCAAAACCACAGAAACATACTTTACAGTTAATCTATTTTAAACACAACTGTCCATCTAAAACATCCATTTGCCACTAGGTTGATTTTTGACTACGCTGCTTGTGAAAAGCCAAGGGAGAAACTTAAACCGCGCGGGCCAGGATTTCTTCTTGCGCAAAGGCGCTATTGCCAGTTTTTACCATTTTATCTGGAGTATCGGAGCGTTCGGTGGGCTTTCTTTTCTGGAAAGGCAGAGCTGCTGTAGCCACCGATTACGGGATGACCTCAGATTTCCGATTTTGAAGACTAAGCTTCTAACTCTGATGACTGTGGAGGAGAGCCGGGGAATGGGAACTCTTGAGGCAGAAAACCCCAAAGGCTAATAAACCCAACCCAATCTTGGCTATTTTTAAAATCTTGTCTTTTTTTTTTTTTTTTTGGTGGATGGGAGGGCGGCTGCCTCATGATTAGCAATACTACGACGGCTTCCCTACAACACCCATAAGGTGGCATCGGGCTCTCCAGCCCGAAGCCAGGAGTTCTGCTGGCCTAGACTACGGACCAGAACATCCCACGGGCTTCGATTCGGGATTCGTTACGGAAAAGGACAGGAAAGCACGTGTAAGGTTCATTTCTGACATTGTCTCTATGTTCCCAAGGCACACGGGGTGAAGCGATGGGAAAATTTGGAAATTTCAGTGCCGTTGGTCTCAATGTGAGACTACGGGCGTTTTACTACACTTTGGAGTCCACTGGGGAAGTATTTGGTAAAATAAATGAAGAGAGTAAGATTTTTAATATTTCATACACCGCCCATTGTACACACCCCATCGTAAACAAGTGATTTCAGATTATAAGGGATTATCTTTGCTTTTGCGGTTGAAGTATGTACAATCTTGAGCGCCCAGTGCTGTAGCTATTGCTCGTATCGCTTTACTGAGAGGTTTCCCCACGTTCCTGATCAATTGTTCTGCATTAGCAGTAGCTGCCATTACAAAATAAATAAGCGGTTTTGAAGCATAAGGCAATCGAGGACCTGATTTTATGTTTAGTCTTCAGGAAAAAAAAAAAAATCGCACTGCAATATAATGATTTTCATTAGTAACTATGTATTCTCCCAAGCAGGCTCAGTGTTTCGTAAAATGATAAATACCTACTCACACCGAACTTTAAAAAAAAAATATATATATTTGGCCGTTGTACAATTATTTGTTAAAACAATACATGAAAAAAATGTGGGAAAGGTAAGAAAAAGTTGTGGACACCATGCAAACGGACACATGGCTCGTGTTAAGAACCGAAACGTGGGCCCTTTTTTTTTTTTTCAGTCCCATGCAGCAATTTGTCTACATAGTAAACCGTTAGCAGAGCTGATCAAAGCACTCAAAAGTGTTTCTCGCTACCCTCCTCTCTGCTAAACGATCTCCAGGACTCAACAGAGATGTGGGATCCTGCAAACTCGGATTCGTTCCCACTCTGCCACAAGAATCTGGGGAGGGAGCGGGAGAGGAACGCTGCTCCTCATTTATTGCACATTGCCATATGGAAGACTTTTCAGCTGTTACATAGTTAGGCCTCGCAGCCCCTCTATCTAGCAGTTAAATATTATTCTGTCGCTGGTTCCCTTTGTATAGACGGAGAAAGCGAAGCTCGGCGAGGCCGCGGGCACCGCGGCGGTGCTGCGGTTGCACGGAGTCAACGGTGCCAAGGGGATTAGAGGCTGGGGCTCCCCGAATACGCTCCTCCGGCACGGGCTACCTCTTTTTCGGACACAGGGAAAAAAAATATGAAGTACGGTCACCCCGGTCCCGGTAACCGGTGCGCCGAGCACACCGCGACGCGCGAGGCATTTGGGAGGAGAACGAGCCTGCGGCAGAGGGGGCTGGGCTGCCCCCGCGGCTCTGAGCTCCCGGGGATGCTCGGGGCGAGGAGGGCACGCTCACACAGGTGTAACCTGCGCTGACGGTGAACTTCGTACTTGGAAGGTACTTGGACTTGAAAATAACCCCCAACCTCAGATAGCCAGGCCGAAGTAGAGGCAGAGATGGTGCATTTTTGGAAGAACTGGCAAACGAGGTGAATTCCTTCTGCGCTGCCCACCCACGCGCATCACCCTCCGCACCGAGCGCTAGGGTTTGGGTTCGCTGCTGGGTGCGAGGATGGGTAATACGCAGGAAGGTGAAGTGCCCGGTCCTGAGGACCTCAAAGAACCAGGGAGGACGCGGATAAACTTGAGCGCCGTTCTGCTGTCACCCGGGGAGAGCAGCCCGCGTGGAAGGGGAGACGGGCAGGGGAGGGGGAAACGGCACCCTGAGAGGTCTGCTCAAGGTGGAGATCAGAAACCTGGGATGCTGCCAGAAGAAAGAAGGGATGGCCCTGTGCGATGCTTGCTTTGAGGATACTGCTCAAAGAAAAGAATCCGGAACGATGAGTGTTGAATAAACCCAAAACGCTGCTCGGGGATCCCAGGCCCTGGGCTGGGGCTTCCCACCCGCGCAAGCGAAGCACCCTGCCCTCCGCATCCCCAAATGCTGGGGTGCTGGGTCTGGCCGGGGCAGCGCTCACCGGAGCTGGGAAGGACGGACGGAGTTAGAAGGGGTTTGTAACACCCGAAAGGTTTCTGCTGTCCCGGCTCCGGGTGAGCTGAGCCGCAGCACGGGAGGGTCGCCGGCACATAGTACGTGTCTGGGTCTTTTATCAGTTTTATCTCTACGTTAAGAGATTATTCCCAAGTCAAAAATCTGTGTCCTGCCACAGAAAGCTCCACCTGATACCCTGGCCAGAGCTTTTGGGGTGTAGTTATGTCTCAGTACTCACGGTTACCTCTCCTCCTCTACTAAGCCCCATCCTTCCTCTTCCCTTTTGCCCTTAAACCTTCAGCACGTTGCAGAAGTTCGGAAGTCCTGCTCGCTTTCCAAGAAATCAGGATCTCAACTTATTGCTTAAACCTCGTTCCGGCCCCCGGGGAGAGGAGTTAAGTCCAGCCTGGGACTGGGGCGCAGGCGGGCGGGCTGCGAGGTGTGCAGGTTACTGAAGCACCAGCCCGAAAAGCATCGGGTCTTTCCCAAATCTCAGCTCCGGCCGTGCCCGACTGGGCTGTAACCAACGTTAGCGTTTTTTGTTTCTTACGGTCTTTTTATCCCCTTCTCTTTGCGTAAAATCGTTCTGTCTCGAGTTCTGTGGGAATATCGCCCCGAGGAGGGAAACTGTCGGGTATCTATCTTTCCTCGGAGATCTTCAAACAAAAGATGTTCTGCGCAACATTTGTCAATTTTCCCATTAAAGATGAAGAATTTAGCTTTCAGCGTGGGTTTTAACCCTTCGGAGAGGATCAGATGCAATAGTAATGTAAAAAAACAGTGAATGCTTGTCTAGATCGGGCGCCCAGGTGCAACGGGAACACCGTACTCCTCTCCTGCACGCTGCCAACGCGGAGGCGCGCTCCCGCACCCGTGGGTGCTGCGCGCGGTGCCTCCGCCACGGCCACGGCGTGGGTTTACCGGCAAGCGGAGCAAAGATTTTGACGTCTCTCTCTAAATCAGAGCGCGAGCGGCACTAACGGAGCAACTCCTGACACGGCGTGGTTGCGTTTGCCGTACGGCGCGCGTGGTGCAGAGCCCGCACCGGGACGGAACCGGGGCTGGAGATGTTATTGTACGCGGCATCTGCCAACCGCGGGGTCGAGTTTACCGAATTTGGCCTGGCCTTACAATTTTCTTGCTTTTGTAGATTTGTCTCTTAGCCGGTATTCGAACATTCTTTTGTGGTTTAATACAGAATTGCACAGTGCGGGAGGATAATTAGTGGTAAGTATTGAGCAGTTTATGTTCTTCTGTGATTAGAGAGTAAGTCTGTGAGGTCTTTGGGCACTAGTTCCACAATGTTTTATTTTTGCTGGGTAAAACCCTTGGGGAGAAGAGGGTGTTTGTACCTTTGATTTCACTGGGCTTTTCGCAGGGAATAACGCGCTAAAATATATCTTGCAACCTGACTGGTTGGACTAAAGATGTCAGGCTGCTGGCTCTTCTGAAACGAAGTAGATGATTTTGTGAGTAATTAGGGCCATGCAGTGGTTTCACTGTGTATTTTATATTATATCAAATATGCATATTCTTTATTTATATACAAAACGCATGCACTTAAAATACACAGCAAACCAACTGTAAACACATACACATTACAGAAGAAACCTCTCGCTGAAATGACACGCTTCCACTTTCCCATGAACTTTTCCTTTCAGCAATCCTAATTAATACTCCAAAAGCACAGTTTCAATTACACCAATCCAGATGCTATATTAAAATACATAGTTTCTATACCACAGCCATTCCTAGAAGCCTCTCTCATCCCGTGCTGCGCAGGCAGCGTGCTGAGCCGGAGCCTGACCTGAAGGGGTTACAGCCTGCACGAACAAAGACAGCCCCCCCCAAAAAAATAAAAGGAAAAAAAAAAAAACCCCCAAAAAAGGGGAGCTGAGGCACCCAGAGGCGAAGCCCCTCGCCAGAAAACTCTTTTATCAGGTAGGCAGCGAGCTTGGGGAGCAAGGTCCAACTTCCCCGGTGCTGCTTCCTAACACTGTACCATATTCCCCTCGACTGCTCAAATTCACACTTCAATGCCTAACACATGTCAGTGCCAACTTCTACAACAAAATATGGTTACTTGGAGGTCCTCTCAAACCGCTTTTGCTTGAACAGTAGTTAACGTATAGCCGGATTAAGAAGGAAATCAACTGCTTGCCGATAAATTCAGCATAGCCAACTCTTGGGATTTTATCAGGTGTCTTGCAGGGTTTCCTGTTCCTTCGGGGTTTTGTTTTTGCCTAAAGCCTCAGCTCCAATAATTCAGGAATTGCATCGAAATCATTAAACCCAGCAGTTTCAGGCCCTCCTAGCCTTGGACAAAACCTGCAAGCGGGATCGGAGCATAGCTAAAAGTTCAGAAAAACAAAAAACCAACCCCAAGAGGGAAACACGAACCCACTAGCTTTACACGTTTCCAAAGTCTGCTGAATTTGGTGAACGCGCGTGTCGGGAACGCGAGTCCCCATTTTTTTTCACGCGTAGCCGGAGGCTGGCAAGCGCGTCCGGGTGCTACGCAAGCACGGTGGAAAGGCGAACCCACCGTCCCCGTGAAATCCCTCTGCGAGATGCAGCCCGGCGCGAGGGGCGGCTGCGGCCAGGGGCCACGCCGTCCCGTACCAGCCCCCCCCCCCCCCCCCCGCATGCCTCCCGGTGAGCCCAACCTGCCGCCACGGCCCCCACCTTCCCTGCCCGCCCCCCCGGCACGATCGTGGGTGAAACTCGGCGCTGCGTTACTGATAATTTTGGTGGGTATTATTTTTGCACTTGGAACGTCCTTGATTATTTACTGCAGTAGCCACAGCGGAGAAGCCTTCAGCCATGAATTAAGCGCAGCTCGTTTCTTCGACCTCAATAATAAACCGCAAAATGTACCTTGCATTTTAAACTCTTCCTCCAAATATCACGGGCGAGGAAAAACTGAAGTGATGGCTCATGTCAGAGGCAAAACAATTCAGGATCAGTCTCTCGAATAATACAAGTTGTACTAAAAATTCAGGCGTTGCAGCCCCAGGACCGGCGATGAAGTGGTTAACAGACATATGCTGTATAATTAGGAGATGCATTAATGATTATGAATAGTAAATGACTTGGTGCAAGGAAAAAAATCTAGTCAAAAGGGACATGCACCTATCTTACATGTTTATTAGAAACTGTATATAACTAGAGAATTCTGCTATTAAGAATCCTGCATTATTGGTGTAAATACTTCCAAGGGTACATCAAATTGTAATCTTTCATACGACATCCATCAAACCAGGCTGGAGATTTTGACAAACATTAAACACAGTAAGGAGGCAATTATGTATGCATGATTTAATCTGCAACTAATTAATATGCAAATTTATTCATATGTTAGTTACTAAATTAAAAATGCAAAGAAGCCCTTATGGTGATTCTCAAAATTTTGCACAAACAGAACATTTAAAATATAAGAAAAAACGAAGTTTTTTGGAAACCTGCGGCATACTTTAAATCTTTGGAAACCTGTTGCACGGAGATGGTTCAAAAATATTTACTTAAAAACCGGAGAATGATAAAAGGTGCGTTAATTTTATGTCAGAACGCGGTGGCAGAAAGGTTAAACGCGAATCTCCGAAAGTCTTAGGAGATGTGCGCTAATTATCAAACAAACTGTATTCTAGACCGAACTCCCACAGCCTGCAAAAAAATTCCGGCTCGGAACAAACCGGTCATCTTTCCGGCGTTTTGCTCCATCCGTGGATGCGCGTGTGTTGAATCCAAGGCTGGTGTAACACCAGCCGAACCCCCCCCCCGCATCCCCACTTGGAGGCGTTTCGATGGTCAGTGACACAAAAACCCCACGCTCTGTATTCACCTGAGTAGGTTTTATGTTGAAGAAATCTGCTGGAAAGATTGAAAATAAGAGGTGTGAGGGAACTAATTGGGTGAAGGCAGACAGAAACTGCCTGTAATTCTTTTCCAGATGCATCTTCAAAGAAAAACAAGGATGCAAACAAGAAGCAGGCATTTAGAATATTTCCTGGAGAACTGCTACAGCTATGATTCGGAATAGTTTTTACCCCCTAGTAGGTAAGTAAAGCACAATAATTAAGTATATATTATACCATTGTTTGCATTTTGAAGAGCTCTGGTAAGGCATATGCTTAATGCGCCAGAATTTCCTTCCCGTCGTATTTCCAGGGAGAGCACAGTTACGTTCTGAGCTCTGCACGGGGCTCCGAGACTGAGCCGGAGCCGCCAGCGTAGCCAAAAACCGAGGCGCAGGTCGAATACAGAGGGAAGCACAGTAAGTACTTCCAGGCTGTTTCCTGGGCCAGTGAACTCTCACTATTTCCTTTTTTTTTTTTTTGTCTCCTAAAAAAAAAAAAAATAATGAAAGCCATCAGCTCCGCTGCAGGCCAGTGCCAGAAGAGGATGTTGGCATCAGCTGCTCCGGCTCCCACCGCCCGGTTTGGTCCCCGGTGCCGAGGCTGTGCCGGCGGCAGCATGCCCGCGGCCCCCCGCTCGGGCAAACCCCCCGTCCCCGGTGCGGCCCCCGGGAGCTCCGGTCTGAGCCCCCGGGGTGCCGCGTCGGAGCCGGGCATCCCGGGAGCGCGTGGCCGCGTGGCACAGCCTTCCCGCGGGGATGGGACCCGCAGGGGACCCTCGGGGCTGGCGGGGGGTCCCGGCCAGAGCGGCTTCACCTGCTGGGTGGGCCTGCGATCGCCGAGCGAGGTTTCGCGTTATAAGAACGATGAACCGTTCCTCGCTTTTCATCAACACGGTTGTACGGGCCCTTCCTCCTTTTCTGCTTCGCTGATGCAGAGCACTTTTAGGATCAGGAAAGAGCATCCAAAGATCAAATTTAGCCAATTTCAGGGGAAAAAGCCTAGACTGGAAGGGAAGACTGCAGGAAAATGGCTTTAGAAATACAAACGGGCTTGGTTGGACATATTTAAATCTACTTTGTTGCGCCTCGATAGGTGACTCTCGATTTTTGTTTAGGCCAGAACCGAATGTAAGGCTTTTAAAAGCTTAAACGTACACATTTATGCATTCATTACACAGTGTTAAATCTAATTTGTTCTTTTTACTGTCACAGGAAGCACATGTTTAAAGCAATCTGTTTCCTCATATGAATGCTTTCCTGTCTGTTTGAAAAAAATTGCAACACACTTTACCCCAAGTAACCAAGAGGTGATCATAAATATCCCTAAATAGCATTAAACAGATATGAAAGACATTAACACTTCCAGAATGCCAAAGTAGTATTAAAAAAAATTCTAACAGATGCTCCTAGGTCAAAAAGTGAAATGTGTGTTTCCTGAAAAAACACTCTCATCAGAATCATAAATGAACTGTGAGCGGAGAAATGAGGTGTTGCAGAGCAAACGAGAGGATCTTTTTGGTTAAGGACTCTCGCACACTATTGCCAAAGTGTGGTTGCAATAAAAGAGCCAAAATTAAAGGCGACTTTGCTGCAAACCAATATCCTTTGTACTCCACCAGGTGGCAATGACAACAAGGGAGGGCTGACGGCTCCGGACCTGCCCCGGACCGGCACTGGATCGGTCCCTGCCCGGCCCCGCTCCCCGTGGCCGGCTCCGCCAAACTGGCCCGGACCCAAACGATTTAACTTTGCCTTGGCACTCTGTGGCTCGCATTTGGCAGGGAAAAGATGTTCTCATCTGGAAAGGCAGTCAAATCGGCCGTAATATGCAAATCTAGCTTAAAATACCCAAGTCACCCACACCCCTCTCGCTCCAGAGCGGGGACGTGCGTTGCCCTGCGCGGTGCCGGGCGATGCTGCGACGCACGAAGGCTACTGACGGAACGGCTCTTTGAAGCACCTAAAATATTCAAGTCTTTACTATTTGCTAGAAAAGCAGCAAACAAGGGAGCCTTCAAGCCTTTTCTTATTTACGGCACAGCGGTAAAACGCCCGTGGCTGAGCCATCCACACCCTTAAATATTGTGGGTGGGCTCTGGGTGCGGTTCCCGGCCCCGTGACCAGCTGCGGACCCCCGGGAACCGCCCCGGGCACCTGCGTGCAGCTTTGCAGAGCCAGAGACTAAACCCGTACGCCTTACGTCCGTCCGCGTAAACCACGCGGCGCCGAGGAACGTGAGCTCGTAACGTCTCAGAGCGTCGGCACGGCTGAAAGGAGCCCTGGAGAAAAGGGTACTCCTGAGGTCTTTCTGGGGATTGCCAGCGGGAGAGCGGGCGACCGGAGCCCAGCAGAAGCTCGGTGGGGAGAGCAAGCGGGGTAGGACAGCCCGTCCCGTTCTCCCGGAGGCGCCCGTGGGGCCGAAGCTTTGGGAAGCAAAACGCGACGCGCGTTTAGGGGTGTAAAACCGCGCCGGGGCCGCTGCGGCGTGCCCTCCGCTCGGGCGCTGACTTTGACCGCTTGTTTGGCCTGTCGAAAGGCGCTGTATGCCATTGAAAATAAAATAACAATAAAAAAACAACCAGCCATTGTAGGCCTCCTAGGGTTTGTGCCAAGAAACTGTCAGGGGAGCTTTGCTATGCATTTAACAACGTTAATAGTTATTGGAGCTCTTTATGCAATTTTTTTTCCATATTTTCGCTATGCTGATTTTTTTGCTCATTTACCGCTTCAGCGTAAAAGCAAAAAAAAAAAAAAAAAAAACACCTCCAAAAAAACTTTGGAGCAAAAATTAACATTCCTTTGATAAAATACAGAGCCTCTGTTAACAAATGCACCCCAGTCAGAGTGCGAGCCTATCAATCTTGACAGCGTATCTTAAACTTCCACAGATAACTTCTTCATTAACGTCCTGCCCTCCCCTCCGCACACCGCATCGCTCTCCCCACCCTGACCCCACGTCCAATCCCTTCTGAAATGGCAGAAAAACTTAAAAGCTAACGAGATGAAAGAAATAAATGCCCGGTCCCCGAAGCCATCCTTTCCTAAAACCAGGTTGGAAAGGCCTGAGACAAGATAGGATTTAAATGCTTCTATCTTAAATGCTGAACTGTGCTAATCAGAGATCTGAAGGCGCTGCACCGCTTGTAATGAATACAATCTACAGATAATATTTAAAGAAAAGCTACAAAATCAAATTACTGCACAGAGAAATTTTTTTTTTTATCTTTAAATGCCTTTTCCTAACAATTATCCTCAAGTTCAAACAGAAAAATTAAGTGCTGAGCTTTACACTTGTGAAACTCCGCTTAATTCCCAAACGAAAAAAGAATTACAAATTACATTGCTAGATAAAGAAAATGATTGAAGGCTGGACATGAAATCGCCATTTATTTTTACATTTATTTACTGAATAAAATGCATGTCCTGTAGAAGGGAGCAAAAGGGAAGCGGGGACGCGGGGCTCAGCGGGGCGCAGGCAGGACCAGGGCTGCAGCGGCAGCTCCAGCTGCAGGGTCACCGCTGCCAGAAACGCGCGTCGCTGGGTTTTCTTTTGTTCTACCGGGAACCTTCCAGGACCGATCGCTCAGTACACGCAAATCAAACGACGAAAAGTTTAAATGAAAAATGCGTGTCCAGTTTAGAGGGGTGGGGAAAAGCCATCGGGCTTAGGCACGCGGGACGCCGTTCGTCCCCAAGAGCAAACCGACGTCCCCACGAGCGAGGTCCGCTCCTCGGGCGCCAGCACCATCCCAACTGCGGGAGAAAAATCAACGCCGCTCTGCTTAAAAAAATCAATTTGAAAATAATTGCCTTAAAAATACTGCCGATTATCTGCATTTCGTCCTTTTTGCAGGCACTTAAAAATCATCTGGACTTGTTGGCCAAAACCTTCGGTCCATGAGGACAAGTGCCTTCTGCACTACCTGCAGTACTCTGAAGAGGGAGTCTCTGCTCAAGCTAAACAAAAAACCCCCCCTAAGCCCACACCTCTCTTACCAGAACGGGCCAGAACTAGTCAGTACTGGACTAGAATTGATTTTTTTGGGGGGGGGTCCAAAACAGTTAAACGTTTGCAGCGTGTGAATTTTGCCGTAAAGGTTCGACCTTTAAATAGAACACACGTCTCGGAGCATCCCTTTCAAATTGCTTTTTCACGTTGGAGATAACCCTGTGCAATTCCTTCAAAACTAAAACCTAAGCCATTTTAAATCTGCGTTTTCTCTACCTTTTCATCGATTTTAAAACACCACCACAGCATTTTGCCCGTAAAATGACTTCTTAGTCCTTCAGCTTCGGCGAGCGATTTCAGGTGCAGTTTGCAACAGACGGTCTTTTAACCCATCACCTCACCCGTGTACGGTAGATTTTACCGTTTCCTCCGTTTGACTTCATTCGCTATGTGCCAAAGCTGCATTTCCAAATCGATTTCTTTACTTTAAAGCAAAAAAGCAGAGCTTTGTTATAACTGAAAAAAAAAAAATTAAAAAAAAGCCATGTGGAGTTTAATAAGGTTCTAATTTTCATATGGAAACCCCCCGACTCGTAATGCCGTCTGATTTACACGGCTGGCCAGAAGGGCGAGGAGGGACGCTAGCCAGGCTGCTTCCCCAGGGGCCACCGGATGAAGAGGACCTTGTCAACCTGATAACGCGGCGAGCGCGACGGCCCCGTCTCCGGCGGGAGCCCCGGGCAGCGCGCGGGGAAGGGCGGCCGCTGCGTGAATTGGGCAAATTCCTCGGGGAAAACGTACAGGCTGCTGCGAGGCCGGGGAAAGCCGAGCACCCTACTGCAAGCACGCTGCAGCGCGGGACGCAGAGCCTCTCCTCCGCGGGCTCTCGGACCTCAGGAATTCCACTAAAATATTGTAATAAAATGACAGTATTAGTTCCTGTTCACCCCTCCGTAATCCAGCTCCTACCTCGCTCGACCCAAGTCGTTAGCCGGGTCCCAGTGAGCTGCCCCCAAGTTCCCCCCCCCAGCTCCACCCTGCTCCCCTATCTCCATCCAGGAAGGTCGGTTCTGGCCCAAGGAGGCTGCACCCCACGTTGCTGGTTCTCAAAGACCCCCAGACCGGGACCCATTTGGTAGCTGGAGTGCTCCAGGGTGTCTCCGGTGGGTGACAAACCACAACCCACCGCTGAACCCCGGGAAGCTCTGGAGCACCCAAGAGGTCCAGCGTGGAGAAACGTCCCCGAAGATGCTCTCGGCAGCGACGACGTTGGCATCCCCGGACTGGCCGATTTTCTAGTGTGGCGGGCGGCACAGGGCAAGTCGGAGACATTGGAGCTGTTTTGGAAACCTCCCATTTAAGTGGGATGTTTGAAGGGAAATTCAGACGGCTGTGTGTTTTCACTCGAGGTAGGAAGTCTGCAAAGTCTGCACAAAAAGCACAAGCAGCGCTTCCTCACCTCCCGGCGAAATTATCAAGGCTTCTCCCGTGGAAATGAGAATAAAGCTGTGGAAAAACTCCAGGTGGCATCCCCGTAGTATTTCTCTTTTCTTGATTTTTTGGAACCAAGCAGGTGTTTCCTTAGGATGTACAACTGAGTCATACACTTCCTTATCTGTCTGGCTAGCAAGGTCAGAGCCGGCGCGCTTGTAAATACACACACCAGTGCGTGCAGATAGGTGTCTGCGGTCTAGGAGGGGACATCTTAAATTAAGACGAAAGGAAGAGGCTCTTGCCATTAAAACTGAGGCTCGGGAGATTTTACCTGCTGACTCATCAACAAAATCAATTCATTTTTCAGATCCTCACTTTTAACACGACTGAGATGACATTTGACTTCTCCCACTCTTTATTCTGGCTGTAAAATCTTCCCCGCGAGAACCCTCTCAGTACCTACATTTAAAATAACGTGCGACAACGGTCCGGGCCGTGGTTGCAATCCTGCTCCTCGGTGCAGCCCCAGCTCCTACTGCCAGACCCGGTTCCTTCCCCCCAAGCCCACTCGCATCTATTTGACGAAGGAAGGGCGAAGCGTGTGCCACGGGCAGCGATGAAGCCTCTGGCAGGAGAGGGAGCTGAGCACCAAGCAGGATGTTGCCCATCTTCCCCAAGGGCTCCTACAGATGCAGCTTCCAAGGAGATGGTTCAACCTGAGGAGCCATCACCAGCCGACCCCAGGGCTGGGGGATGCTCAGGGACATCCTCAAGGAGACGTGAGGAAGCAAGCGCGGGGTGGAACACCTCCATGGGGTCCCAGGAAGGGAACGCCAGGAAAGCTGCCCTCCGGGGAAGCCCGGACCCACCCAACGTCACCCTCGCTGCTGCCCCCAGGGTGGCCGGCACGCGGGGTTCCGAGAACGCAGCTCGATACAGTTGGGAAACAAGAACCGCCTCATCGCCCGCTCAGGGTTTAAGATCGGCAGGGTGCAACCTGGAGTGACTCCGCCACCAGCCTCCTGTTTCACTAGATACGGACAGGACCTCTTACTAAAATGCGACCCCCCCCACACTTAAAGCACCCTACAACCAGCTCTGCGTTAGCTCTGCCGCACGGAGCTGTGGCAGCAAAACCTGCGGTGTGGGACTGTGATGTCACTCCAGACCACGCGGTTACATCGCTGAGCTCCTTCAGATGCTCCGGCAGAACCGGAGAGGCTGTTCCCACCAGGCTGCTGAACTGCGGGCGCTGCCGACACCCCCCAGCACCAGGACACGGGACGACCCCGTAGCTCACACCGCCGCCTCCGACTCTGCACCGAGCTGCACCGGCCCGCGGAGCGCGGCGTTCTGGGTCCTCCCCGGGAAGGGGCCGCACGGTCGGGGGTTCGAGATGGGCTGAAAGCTGCATTTATGGGCGCTGGGAGCCTGGACACCCCTCCCCAGGGGCAGGGCGGGACGGGGGATTTCGGTTGGGGTTACAGCTCCCGGGGATCGAACAACTGCAACCAGCCACCCTTCCCCTGGAGCTAAGGGAGCAGGAGGCCTTGGCGCTGTTGGAAAGGGAGAGATTGTCCACGGAGAAGGAAAATGGAGAATGAATATATTGTGCCGTAACGACTGCACTCGATAGCAGGTTTGCTAGATGATAACAATACCAAAAGAAAAAGCACTGGCGATGGAGGAAACGCATGGGCTGAGCAATTCCTCGTATCCAGGCACGCCACTGGAAAGCTTGGCCACGAAGAGGAGCAACTTGAGATGCAGAACGCCTGCAGATGACCTTTGCTGGGCTCACGCGCCCACCTCCGTTCTCGGAGGCGTTTGGAAAAGCCCGCCTTGGCCACGCAGGGGCTCGAAAGCAGCGTCACCACTCGTGCTCCTCTGAGCTGCTCCCGCTTCAGTCCCGGTAACCCCTCCTTCTGCCGAGGCATGCGATCCTGCTCCAAGAAAGCCAAAGCAGCGCTCATTCCATGCCCGCAGATGACCGGCATCGTGCGCTCTCCGCGAAGGCTTCGTTTCTGAGCTTTCTTCTGGTCCTCAACATGACGCTTTGTGTTACGGGTACTACCTGCTGGAAATAACCCGGGCGGACACCACTTCCCTGCCGCAGCGCCGCTGTGGTGGACTTACTGAAGTCAGGATGATACAAGTGCCTCAAACGTGACCTCTGCAACCTAAGCCCTTCCCTCTTTGCTCACTTTTCCCCCCGAAGACTTCCCGTTCCATACCCCATTCCTTCAGAGACGCTTCCAACCACACATACCGGCGCGCCTTGCTCGTTCCTGACTCTTACTGGCCAAGGTAAGAAAGGCAGAGAACGTCACGTCACGTGGCAAACAATATAAAAGGTCAGATGTGATTAAACCATCGGCAGCCAAAAGGCTTCAGGTTCAAGATTAAAAGAACAGCAAAGCCTGAGGATGAAGTTAAGGGTGAGGAGGCGATCGTACAGAGCAGCCACCAGGATTGCACGATGCTAGGTGACAGCAGCACGCGACACTTGTCAAGACCGTTGCACCGAGTGACTGCAAGCCCTCTCATGCAGTAGCTGTGATCGTCACCCCGCTCCGGCCTGCAGGTCCGGACAAAGTTCCCTCGAGTTTGGGCCCACACGAACACCCAGGTCAAACCTCGCCTGTGGGCAGAACCATTCCTGCAGCGCCTACCGACCGCGCCAGCCCGGCTACGAAACGCCGCCACGTCGTACCTTGGATAGCGTGGCACGGGCACTCAAGAAGGGAAAACAAGTTTTAACAGAAAAACCTCGGTTTTGCCAATATTGTCACGCCCATATCTCTTCCTCAGCTGGCTCAATCCAAAATCCCCCGCGCCTCACCGCAGCACTCGAGTCAAGCAGAGCTTAAGGCGGAAAGCTCCGGTGTGCAATGGTCCCAGCAGAGCCCCTTGCCCCACACAGACCGTACCCAGTCCGTTAAGCCCGAGAAGTACGTACGGCTGCGTTATTTCATGGGCAGGCGCCCAGGACACGGAGAGGCCACGCGTGGCCAAGGAGCGCGCAGGGTTGGGGAGACCCGGCCCCCCGCCCCGCTGCCTGCAAAGGCAGATCACACCGGGGCGTGCAGACACGTTCCGGTTACAAAACCCGGAGTTAGGGCCAACTCCTGAGACCCCAGAGATGGGAGAAGCTCCACGCAGGACGCTGCGAGCACGTTGGGCAAAGCCGATGCCGAGACGCACCACGAAGGAGCGCCCCGAGTCCCCGCAGCGGCACCGGGGCGCGCAGGGAACGGGCTGCTGGGGGGGTCCCCGCCACCCCCACCTCACGCCTTCCTGCAGACCAAGCTTTTGGAGCTCGACCCGTGGGTCCCAGCTCAGCTCCAGGGCTGTCTCCAGGCTAACTGCTGTGATGAGCTGCGGCTGAGACCGGGGCACACCTTAACAGTCTCACCCTCCCGAATTCAGTTCAAATCTCTTCGTTATTTTTTTAAACCCTGATTGTTTCCACAGTTTAATTTACTCTGTTTTCCAAACTCGTAGCCATTTCTTATAATAAAGGGGAGCTGATACAACATATTTATTACCATTTATCATTGAAATTTTTATAAGACTACTTATGAATTAATCAACAATAACTGCTTTCACAACCGCTGCTGCATTAATCTCCATATCCACAGCATAAATCACATTGAGAACAAGTTAATATACATATTTTAAGAGAGATACAGCAATATTTCCACCCTATCAACTAAGTATATTATAATCTAGTTAGTCAATTTATAAATGCATATACTTCACTCAGCATCATAAATCCTGGCAGTTCAGTGTGACACAATCTATAACCTAAATATAATCTGACCTTTTCTGAGATATTTGCTCTGTTTGAGACACCTAGGTGCTCTTTCTAAAGCGGTATTATTTCAAATGAAATGTATGAGTCGTGCTATATGAAGACAACAAGACCCAAATACCTATCTGCATACGCACTTAAAAAAGGCCGGGTTTCCTTCAGAACCATAATATTCTTGTACTCACATTATTGGACTTGTATTTTAATTTACTTATTCTTGGAAGCCAGAGCTATGGGTGACAAAAATATTCAGGACTACCTTTTTGTATTTTATTTCCTAATAAATTGTACAGCTCATTAAAATAATTTGAAGTATTTAAAGTGCATGTTCTATTTTGAGGTAATTTCACTTGAAAAGAAAAATACTGTTAAGATAGGTGAGAGTCTTGAGCTGTAGAAGTATTTCCGTTCAGTACGACGACTACGTTCACAAAAAAAGGAAGCCCACATTTGAGACTAATCTGCGACAAACATAAACTGCATGTCATCCTTTCGAAGCAAGAAGCAATCCATAAAAAAACTTTTGCGGCAGTTTGAAATCCCTGCACGTCGACACTTCCAAGAGCAACGCCGCCACTCCTCCCCACGCAGTGAGCCGTACCGAAAGTGTCTGTTACGACGCAGATACAGAAATATCCCTGTAAATGGCCTGAGATGGTCACCTCTCTCCAGAGCAGCATTTTAAAACATAAAAAGTGCAGGTTTGGGGTGGTTTGGTTTTTTTTTTTCCCTGGAAATGACACCCCCCCCCCCAGCAGAGCTCCTGAGCTGTCACAAATCAGTGCCGCGCTCGGTGCCGGCGGGTGCCAGAGCACGCAGAACAGGGCGCTGCATCCCTCCCGGTATTCCATCCTTCCCTGCATCCCTCGTGCCCGGCTCCTCGGCGGTACCCCCGCTACGTAGCTCGCCTCCAGCCGTGGGGAGCTGGGAGGGATGTATCACGCGAAGTCCTCAGAAAAAAAAACTCGATGAGAAGCTAAAGTTTCCTCTAAATTAAATTCACCTCTAACTTCAAGCGTAACAGCGCTCATAAAAACCTTTGGGGAGGATATTAGCTATTGCTGTGAAGGAGTCCAATAAAATCCAAAACCAAAAAAAGCACATACTGCAATAAATTTAAAAGACATGTGTGGGAACTTATTTTTAATTAAAAAAAAAAAATAGTATTATTACTTTACTGGCAACTTTCATTTGAGAATTTCCATATTTCAACAAGTTACAAAAAAGATTTATGTTTGTGTTTGTTTAACATTATAAAGATTACAATAATCCGTGCGATTAAATTAGGATGTTCGTACGTCTTTTTCTCTTTCAGACTCAAATTTTATTCTTTCTAAAGTGACCGGTAATGAAACTACTGTTTAGCACTGTCACTACAGTAACTGAAGCTTTAAAAGTACGCTGGTTCGCAAACTGCAAATTTACTTGGATTTATGGTAAAAACATAAACGCCATCAGAGATTAACGTGCCAATTTGTTATATATTCCGCAAGATTGATTGCCACTCGGCTCCTCCTAATAACCAGATTTAGAGATAAAACAAATAGAGCTATCAGGTATGAAAACGAAGCTCTCCCCTCTTGAGTGGCTTCTTTTCTCTCTGCAGATATCGAGGTGAAAATATGTATTATGTCATTTTAAAAGTAACGGAGGAGACAAAATTAGAATAAAACCGCTAGAATAAAATGCACTCTTTAGCCATGCTACTCTTTATGCTGTAATTACTGACATGTCATATTTAAATGTCTTTTAAATCCACTATTTTATATGTATCTTCTAAGGGATTTAAAAGTCAATGCTCTCAGAAGATGTAATGCACCTCGGTACAGCTTTTTCAGGAAAAAACCCACCAAGATTCTACACCATGCTGAAAAAACCCGAAAACTAACGGAATAATTATTTGGATCACGAAAGCAAAGCACTTCACCAAACCAAACCCACCAACTTCCGACTGCACGACGCAGAGCTTTCATGATACCCGCCGAAAAACGCGATGCTGGATGGTATCTGTAACCCTCCTTCCGAGGAGTTAGCGGGGGTATTCTTTCAAATATTAGGGAAACCCCACGGCAATTCCCAGCTCCGTCGTTATCGCTGGTACAACCCACAACGCCTCTGGCAGCAGCTGGATGCCAGCGGTTGACACCTGGTGTCACCCCCAGCCACCTCCCGCCGCAGGTACCACCGCTCAGAGACGTCCCGTGAAAACGAAGACGTTCACCCCCCCCGTCCCGGGCCGAGAGCCGCGGAAACGTCTCCGAAATCCTCTCCGCGCATCTCTCCGAACGTGCAAATCCACAAATGAGCAGCAGCCCGACAAAGCAGCTAACCGGCACGCGGAAGGGATGCTCGCCCCGCGCAGGTACGCGCCGCCCGCGCCAGCTCTTTAGCGGCCGCCGCCAAAAATCCGCGCGAGCAGCGAACGCTCGGCCCCGCCGTGCAATTAATCACTTCCAAGTCGGGACGAGCGATGAGATTTGGTTTGAACTCTCCTTACCTTGGCCTCGGAATTTAGCGCCGAGCGCTCGGCGAGCCCGGGAGCGGGCTCGTTTCTATCCGCCTGCAACCGAACAAAGCCCCACGCGATCGCAAGCGAGCGAGCAGACGAGCGGTACTTACTGAAGATGGCAAACCTGGAGGAACTTTTCGAACTTTCTTTGTTTGTACTTCTGAAAAAAGACAAAACGGTGTCTTCATAAGACAGGCTTTTGTTGGTTGGGGGTTTTTTTTGTTTGTTTTTTTCTTTTTTTCTTTTTGCACCGAGATTTTCAACAGCCCCAGCTGCTAATCGCCCTGCCCGCTGTCTCGCGCCAGGCTTGCAGCAGTTTTGGTAACCCCGAGTGGATGCCACTGCTCTTAAGTCTGACAGTTAAAACGCTGGAAAATGGTTCATATTTTGAACTCGAGTGTCAGGGCCTTTGTTTTCGCCTTCCAGGGATTTGCTTTGAAAAAAAGCGATTTTTGAAGGCTCCTTGCACGCTCGACAAAGAGGACAGAGAGGAGCAATCAGCTACCGCTAACTAAACCCCTCCGCGAGTCCTGGCGGCGTACGCTCGGCCACTTATTGTATTTATTTCAAAGTATTGCTAAACAGTTCGGAACTCCGATTATTTGTCGAAATGGCAAAAAAAAAAAGAAAAAAAAAAAAAAGAGGTTGAAGACAAAGTCACTCACCCATAGAGGTGCTGTGGAGAGGCCTCCGCCGGGGGTTATTGCTAGAATACTGATAGTACTGGGAGCCAGGCTTAGTGGGGGAGAGCGCTCCTGGGTTGCCAATATCCATGTCACCTCCAAGGAGACTTTGCTAAAAGATTAAAAATATATACGTGTGTGCGCGTGCATGTTAAATCCGACTTTCCTCATCATTAGCTATTTCTCGGTCCTAAAAATAACACGGCAAAGCAACCATCACAAGCAACCGAAAACGCGGAAAACGAGAACCTGCCAAAATTTTAAAGGAGACATTACAAAAAATTTCCAGTTGAGCATCTTTGCCTTGACTAGGAAAACACAAAGTAATTAATTTAAAACACGATTATTTACATTTAAAGGAGACTTATTGCCTACTTATTCAAATGCAATCAGTGTTTTAAAAACTTTTGGAGCTCTGTTAATATATTTGAAGGTAATTTAGTTCCTTCGCTGCAAACAAGATAGTGCACGGATTGAACAATAATAAAACTTAACCGGAAAAAAAAAAAATCCTGCTGTTGATAGAGCGGTTGGTTCAGTGTGCATGAAACAGCTTCATTGTCTGTCCCCGTGCGAGGAAAAATTCATATCTGTGAATTAAATATATCGGCTTTTGCAATATAAAAATCTGCACAGCAGGCTGTACACGCGATGCGATCAAAACGTGAAAATAAAATTATACGTTATTACTGGGTTTTGCGACGCTATCGGAAAATAAAAAGGCACCTCAGAAAACCCCAAACAATTAACGCTATTGTACAGCAGCAGCAGCAGCAGCAAAGGACTTTCAATATATCCATTTTCTGCCCGTACCCTTAACTAACAAGATGCATCCTAGTAAACACAACATTTTCTCAGCTACGGAAGGACTGTGGTTCCCACGAAAGAGCAGAAAACATTATCTGACCCACGCTATAAGAAAAAATTATAAATCTTTAAGAGACTATGACAGAAGAACAATTTCCTGAGTAATGCTCTATTTGCTATAAACTACGTCGAAACTTACCCATAATATATAAATCCCCTGATTATACTCTGCATTGAACACATTGTTCTTTTAATTATTCTGATACGCAATAAAACAGGTGTAGATACTACCATTTATATTAAGAACAAATTTACCATTTAATAAAGAAATTTTAAAATTAAGTACCAAAAATCTAACTTTATCGTTACTTGTAATCAACTTTTACTGACTGAACTAATTACTGTACTTGATAAAGTACAGAATGTGTTTTCCCTAATCTAAATTCTAATCACCATGTCACTCACAACAGACTTAGTAATGCTTCACTAACACACTATTCACATGCAAAATACTCTAAATAGGCCAATTATGACTCTGCCCCTGTTCCCTGGTTAACCCGCTGAGAACTGAAAAATTTCACAAGGCAGTCACCAACTAAAACAAAGGCTCCTTGTTTTAAATTAAGACAGTCTTTTTGATTCCTAAATAGCTCAACAAAGTGGCATGTCTTCTGCTGAAAGCAGTTGGTCAAATATGACCCATGAGCTGGAAAATCAGAAATTAAAACATCCTTACTCCTTGACTATACTTCTAAAAACATTTAAAGATAACTTTTGATTCTAGAAAACTATATTCCTCTTTTTTGCCCCAGCGAGGCTAAACGAGAATCGCTGACGAGGGATGGACAAACGGGCTCCGACCGATTGGGGCTGAAACCCTCTCCGGGTGCGCAGCCCGGCGTCTGCCTTCACAGACCTCGCGGAGCCGGAAAGATGGAAAAACGCCAGTCAGAAGGCGCTTTTTGCTAATATCTTCACCTTCAGCTAACGCCTAATATACACCTGCAATGACTACGCTCCTTTTAATAAACACCACCTGCGCCGGCAAAAACGGTTGCGAGCCTATTGCGTAACGGCAGCGCGAGAGATGCAAAAACGCTCGGGAAAAAGGGGTTATCGATTCCTTGTGAATATCCCCGGAAAAAATAAACGTGATTTTATTGAATGTCTTGGAGCATTTCGGAAGGAAACGGCGCTAACCGCGGAAATTCTCTCCAGTCATATATTTTTATCACGTATACGTTTTAACATAAAGACAGACCTGCTAAATCTGTGCATGGTTTATCCATATGTCGGGTAGTCTGAAAGACTTAGAGCCATCAGCTGTATAAATTCCTATACCCAGCCTACTAGATTTCATTTGACTTCAAAAAAAACCAAACCCCCAACCCCAACAAAACCAAAACACGTATATAAGACAGCGTTTGCAAACTAGTTTAGACTAAACAAGATTCACTTTAGGAGCATAAAACACACACATACCCTATGTTGTTTTTGTTTTTTCATCCAAACATTTTTCTCTATAAAAAGATGCAGGGGTTTCTACAGGAAACAAAACAAAAAAAAATAAAAAAATCTCAAATTTGTATTATTACAGGAGAAGGGAACACACGCCCCGGCCTGAAGGGCTCGCACGCCTTTTGTCCAGCACTCCGCTTCGCCCCTGGCTGCCCTTCCCAGCCACCGCTGCCTCCTCCCCACCTCGCAGGTAGGAGCCCGAGCCCGAGCCCGAGCCCGAGCCGGCCGCGTTGGGCATCGCCTTCCCACCCAGGAGAGCAGCCAGGAGCCGGCGGCTCCGGAGTCCCGGCCGTCCCGCGGAGGCTCCCACCCAGGAGCTGGGACACGCGCCCACCCGGACCGGAGCCTTGCGTGCACGGCGCGCTCCTAATTAATGCTACGTATCTCGCTATCAACAAATTCAATCCATGCGCTGCGCTATCAACAACGTTTCCTACGACAAAGATTAATTCTTTTTTTTTTTTTTTTTTAGAACGCCTCTCCGAAATTTTCGCCTCAACCGTCACAGGCTCGTTTCTTCACTCTCTTAAAGGAAAAAAAAAAAAAAATCGCAAAGAATTAAGGCGAAGCGGAGCAAAGCCCCCTCCTTTGTCTGCTACGGGACGGAGACGTTCCGCCAAGGTAAAAATGAGGTGGGTCGGTGCGTTAAGGGCACCTCACCCGGCGCTCCGGGCAGGAAAACGACGATAAAAATATATATGTACTTATTCCGAGATGCTTGTAAAAGGAACAATAGGCATTTCTTACTGTTCAGCCTACATGTCACACTGCTAATGGCCTGCAACAAAGAGAGAGGTAAAACGTTTACAAACCACAACGCCATCGATTAGGCAGCCTTCGGAGCTCGCGTTCGCTCCAAATTGGATCTCGGAAAGGCGATGAATTATTAGGCATCGAAGTTCATATTTACCACTAAGAAATGACGAGCTTAAAAGCCGAGCGTTACATTTGTCAAGCTCCTCTCCAGCCTTTAGCTAGGGGTTTACCGGGAAGAGACGGTGCGGAGAGCGGAAGCGGGGTGGGCTTTGGGCGCAAGACGGTGCAAATCCTCGGGCTCATCCGTCGAAATCCTGCAGGCGCGTCCTTGCGTTACGGCGCTCACAGAGCCACGCGGTTTGCACTTTTATTTCTTTCGTAATAACCAAAGCTAATAATCTACGCAATTTGCCAGTGGAATGTTTAGAGTTTGAGCTAAAAACAATCAGAGAAGGATTAAAAAAAAAAAAAAAAAAGGCGCAACGTAGCCAAATCCATTTTCACATTGAGCCACGCAGCTGTATTTTTTTTATCGATTGCGATGTTTTTGATTTTCTCCTTGTTCCACACAATCCTGTCTTCTTTCTAGCAAAAATAAGTCACCGACTAGTGAATCCTGCCTCCGAAATTTGAATAACTAGACAAAGAATTAAAGCTGGGTAGGGAGAAAATCTGCACGTACTATGACAAAGTAATATCCATATGGATGTGATATTACCCCTCCTGGAAAAAAAAAAACAAAACAAAACAACAAAAAACCCACAAAACAAATGTTGTTTCCATCGCAAACCTGAAGTTTGTTTGCTTTTCCAATGAAAATCATGTGCATTTCACTTAAATATTTGTTTCAGACCTAAGGGGTAGGAAACACATTTGCAAAAAGATCCATTTATTTTTCCTTTATTACAGAAACAGGTGAGATGAGAGGACGACAGAGCGCTGCATTTTACTAATAGAATGTTAATTCAGATTAAAGGCAAACAGCCTTGAAGCCCGTAATCCGAAAGCCTCTGAAAACACTGCAAAATACCTCAGAAACGGCTTTTTTTTTTTTTTTCCTGACAACCTGGATTTTTTTTTTTTTTTATTTGACATCTTCGCGCTACGCCGTGATCCGGTATCAAACACAACATCGCGGGGATGTTGCAGGCAAGAGAAAACCGGGCTCAGATGAAAACAGATTAAGCTCCTTTCCTGAACGGTTGCCAAATGCTTGTGGGTCGCGCTCACGTTTCGAGTATTCCTGCGCTCACAGCTGCAGGCCCGCGCGTCGCTCCCAACCTGCGTGATGTATAGCGACTGCGGGACATATGTTCCCCTCGGCGAAGCATCGCGCGGGCACGATCGGAGGAGAAGCGCCGCGTCGCCGGTTTCTCCCAGCCTTCTCCCACCCGGTGCGGGACCGGAGGGTTTGCCCCCGGGGCGGGCGAGGGTGAGGAGCGGGGATGAAGGCATCGCGGAGCGGGGACGGGCGGCTGGAGGTGCCGAGGGTGCCGGGGTACCCCTCCGGAAAGCGCCGCGGGGCTCTCGGCAAGCCCGTTCCCGCCGCCGCCGCACGCCCGGAGATGCTGCGGGCAGACCCGGGAGCCGCGTCGGCACAGGCGCGCAAACGTATTTTGTACAACTTTATCAAGTGTGTCATTTTAAAAGCCATACATTTCACGTGCACGATGAGAACTCACGCGCTTTATCTGAAAAACAAAGAGCCCTGCTCTTTTCCACGACGTCGCTCCGTTTCTCAAACTAAACTTCTCTATGCTTTTAAAGATCAAAGCTCGTTTGCTTGGTTTATTCCCGTTTAGGCCTGCGAGCACCACGGCTCCGCATTGTTCCTTCTGCTCCGGCGCCGACGTCTCCGTGGGCCGGGAAAGTCGGTCGGGGGGCTGCGGTCCCGTGGCCCCCAGCCTCCCCGGGGAGCCCCGACCAGCCCCGAGCTCCCGCTCTGCTGGGGCGCCCACCCCAACTGTGCAATTCGGGTGTTTTTCTAGAAAAAAAAAAAAAAAAGAGAGCAGAAAGGAAGGCGCACCGTGACCTCCCTCAACGCTAAAAACTTAACGTGTGCCGCGCGTGTACCCAGGACAGCCATTCGCGATGCTGGACCTCACCGACGTTCTCCTGCCGGATACCTGCTCTTCTCCTACCGCTCTTCGACCTTCTCCATTCGACTCTTCAACCTCTAGCCTGCTGCAAATTTGCAAACAAAGCAACTTGAATTTGTCGAAATCACATCTAATTTCTGTTGCAACAGATGAAGAGGAGGTAATTTTTTTTCAGATTTTTTTTTTTTTTTTAAATGCAACACATTTCTAACTGCAACTGTCCTGTTTTCCGCTCCTTCGGCAAAATCGCAGGATACAGGATTATATCTCATCATCCAGATTTCAGCTGCTCGTACACGCTCTATCCTCGGTTTATGAATTTTCACTTAAGTCAAGTTAACTAAGTCATGCCGCATACACAGCTGAATCATTTCTTGGTTATTTCCTTCTGTGATTTCAATCCTCTGTTTTTAATCAAATTATGAAACTAAATTTCCACTTATCATGTGACTATCAGGGCATCTGTTCATAATCTGTCCAATTCCTACAAATACTCCTTTCTTTGGCTTTTGGAAATTTGGCAGCTCTCTGTAAAATCTTCTGTGTCATTTACGTCCAGTATTTCTCTCTAATGCCAAGTGTAAATTGCAACCCATTGATGGCAAACACGGAGAAACAATTTCCCTGGGTTTTGCTGAGTGTGTTTTCAAGCTAAGGTCCTGTTTTCCTTTTTTACTTAACCAGCCATAATTCTTAAAAATATTTGCAGAAAAATTCTGACTTTTAGAGAACAAAGGAACTTCTCTCCTAGAGATTTAATTTTTTGCAGATTTTTTTTTTTTTCCCAAGAACACTCACGTACGTATGAAGCAAGAGAAATTTTAACATGTTGATTTTATTTTCTCTATCTGATGGCAAATAACCTTTTGTTTCATTTCTTCTGCCTTCTAGGGCAGCACCTTCGGATAGCTGTGCACAGTGTTCAGCAGTTTTCTTCCGACTTTGACCTTTTCCATTAAAAAAATGCTTGCAGGTATTATCAAATAATTTTTCATGTTCAACCAACCCTTGTGCATTAATGTCATCAGTATTAGTTCTCCAGGTTGGGTTTTTTGTTTGTTTTTTTTTTTTAATTTTTTCAGTATCTCTTTCTCTGCAGAATTTAAAATTGCTCTTTAAGTTTAAACCTTTCTGGAGCAATTTTTTCCCAGTTGTGCTTTTCGAGCGCTGACTATAATATCAGCACAACAGCAGCAACTTTCAAAGTTCATTGATTGGTTTCAGCAGCATTTCACAGACCCAGAACGCTCTTGACTTCGGCTGAGGTTCAACCACCTCCGGCCAGCGAGGATTTCGACTTTAGCCCTGTGCTCACTTTCCTCCTCTAGTTCGGGTGAGCAGGAGCAAAAAAAATCATTTGTAACTTCTTACCTAATTTTTGCCACATTTACTCTTGGTGTTAGCTCGCCTCTTCCCATCCCTCCATTCACCATTCGGCGTGATGACTCAGATTATTATACTGCTGCTTGATTATCACTAAAGGTTAGTTACTTGTTTGCATTAACGATCCCCATCTTTCACGTTTACGGCGAACGATTTCACCACCCGTCGCAGTCTTCGCTGTTTTTCTGAAGCTTTAGTATAATGAAAATATTGCGTTTCCTAGTACAGGGGGAAAATGGATTAAAAACGCCTCAACTGAACACGTACGAGGCACAAAAATTCCAAAGGGAAGAAGGGACTTTCTCCTCCGCTAAGGAGGTTTTTTAAAATACGGTCTTTGCTCGATTGATGATTTGCTGCCGTAGGGTTTCGGAGCTGGAAACACCTCCTAGCGCTTTCACCGCTGCGAAGATCAGCAAAGCCCGGTGCTACGTGTGCTTATACCTGCTGCTCAATGTATACGCAGGGCTGCACGCAGGCCATCTCCCCCTCTGCGATCGGGCGTCCCATCCACCTTTCCCGACTTTTCCGGCGGCTACCAACCTGACAACTCCGCCAGCCCCAGCCAAGGACCCTCCGCACCCAGCCCAGCGCCGCCGCTCCCCGCTCCCTCCCCAGCAGAGCTCCATCCGCGGAGGAGGCGGCGACGACGAGGACGTCCTCTCTGCTTTGTTATTAATCTCGCAGAACAGAGTTTTCATTTACACGCTGAAATTGAGCCGGATGATTATAGTGTTTAAAAACACACGCTTAACTACAGGTAATACTCATATAAAAATGTCCCGGTGGGTAACAAACACAAAAAGAGGAAAGTCCTTGTGGGGAAAGGGGAAGGTGCCGTCGTCTTCACCCTCAAAGAGCCTCAAATACCCCGTAAATCCTAACGAAACTGCCGGTTTCTGCCTGCCCAGAAAGGCTGGCACCTGGTGAGGGTGGCAGGGCAAGACGGGACCGAGCGATCCAAGGCTCTCTGGTCAAAGTCCAAGCGGTTTACACATAGGAAATTCTGCTAACTCTGCCCAGGAGAAGAGTTGGGTTTGGGTTTTAGTCGGTTTTTGCAACGTCCTGATACCGCAGATGGCCGAGGCGCAATGCAATACCAGCTCCAGCATTCGCCGCGGCCGGAGCTGCTCCGCGTGGCTCCCGGCGAGGCTCGTCCTGTGCTCCAGCCGCTGCGTCCTGCTCCGGGCTGGCCCCAGGCACCGGGGGTCTGCGCTGAACGCCCACTTCAGCACCTACGGCCCCTCTCTGCGAGGGGAAATAACGCCAATTGTTGTGGGCCCCCCCGCCCCCCGATTCGTAAGAGCGCCGTGTCAGAAAGGAACGGCACGGAGCCGAGAAGGTGAACCACAGGGCCCCGCGGAACAGCCCGTTACCGGGAAAATTCACCCCAGAATCATCTGCAGGCAGTGGAACGTCGTGAAAATCCAGTGCCTCGGACCTTGACAGCGCTCCCACGTCTTTGTGTACCGGAATACTGCGCGATAACATTTAAAAGACTTTGCGATCGAGAAAACGAAGCAAGCTCAGAGCAACTGTAGTTATTCCGTTATTGGCACAAAAGCAAGGAGCCGGTTTGGCTTACCGTGAACATTATCTGAAGCGCGCCGGTGGAGTCGTTTTCCAGGAGAGAAGATTTGGTACGGAATTAAACGGCCCTCAGTTTAGCCCAGGATAAATCCTCTGAAGTCACCAGGGGCCTCCTGGGTGTTAACGAGGGAAGAATTTGGCCCATGGACACCAGCTGGATTTGCGGGGCTTGCTGAATATAGCGAAGCATTGGCTGCGGTATTTTTACAGAGCTCCACGGTGCCGCTAGAAAACGGGCTTGCCGCGTCGTCAGAGAGTTCAGCTCGTCTACGCCATCCTTCAAATTTATCACAAAATCCCTCCATCCCTATTCCACTCAAAAATGCAAGCTAAAGAAGATGCTTCAGGTACGAAAAAGGGCACGGTAACAGGATATTGGGTTATGGTAAAAAAAGGGGCAGCGTAAAAACTATCATTTATGTAGGGTTGAATAATAATCGGATAAACCCGGTATTTGTTGGCACATACACACATATATATAGGAACTGCTCGCTAAATTATGAAACACATGTCCTGGTATCCCTGTTTTTCACAGTACCTCCCAGCACACAAATATCTGTATTTCTACGCAACGCTGAAGTTCAGAACATCTAGAAGTGCCCACTTTTCCCAACATCTCCGCTCCTATACCATCTGGTAGGTATCAGCATTGCGGTCACTTCTTGGGGGGGGGGGGCGGCGCAGACGGATCGGAGACAGTGAGAATTAATGACGTGCAGAAACGAATGCTGCGCAGACAACGACATTCTTGCACTATTTTTCCCTGAGAAAAATACCAAGGACTTGCTGGCAAGGGCTGCTTCGTTGGGCTCTGCTTTTTTTCAGTTCAAGTAAGCACTTCAACATGATTCAGTAAGGATGTCCTACCGCTACTCGCTTCAAAATGTTCCTCTCTGGCAAATTATGACAAACCCTAAAAAAAGACCTGGTAACCTAACAAGTCAATTATCATCGCTCTTCCCCGTGTAAGCATTCCACTACAAACAGCTTACAACAAAAATCCTGGCTCAAGTTGTCTCAGACAGGGTAAAATATCCTGACATGCCTCAGTCTTAAAAAGGTGTTTCGTGGCTGAATTCCCATTTTTAATGATATAATTATTGTTTTCCCTTTGAATATGAGAACACAGGAAAGGCTTACAGAAGTTCAAATGCATGGGAAACAGCATTTTTCTGAAATTATGTTAGTAATATTTTTAACCAAAGAAAAGTTACCGTAAAAACATCTGAGAGACCAAAGAAACTTCCTGTCCAAAAAAATAACAAAACCCATGCTAAATACTTTCAGTGCCTCAGAGGATGTTTTGGTTTTAACTTCTTACTATTCATCAGCCTGAAAGATAAACAACGGCCTCCCTCTTTTTGATGGGGAAGCAAGGTTTGGTAGGGGGGGGGAAAAAAAAAATCATTATCCTCAGCGTAAAAGCCACTTGCGTGTCCTCAAACGATCTAGCATCATCCCAGGGCGACGGCTAACGCGGATCCGCGTCACGCAGGTTTGGAAAGGATGCTTCATTGGTTCAAACTCGCACGTTCACGTGAAGGAGCGCGCGCCTGCTCGGGGGTAAGGAGCAGAGAAGCGAAACCTCAGTCGTTCATTGCAAAGGAAGCGGAGGGAAGAAGCGGGACCCGAAGCTAACGCCGCGCAAGAACTGGAAAGAAATCACGGTTGGGCGCCCGCGGCGGCGGCACGCTGCGACCCTGCAAAGCCAAGGTGGGCGCCCACCGGAGCGGGTCGGGGAAGGGGGAACCCCCGCGCCCGGCCAGCCCCGACCCGCCGTCCGCAGCCCTTCCAGCTCCCCGAAGAAGAGCCCTCCCTGTAGGAAGCCAAAAGCTGGAGAAAGGGTGGAAATATCCCTCTCGAATGCGACAGCAACTGAAAAAAGCAGGTTCCTGCCTGGAGATCAGCAACGACCTTCCCAGGACCCAAGCAAAAGAACTGGAACGATGCAAAGACACGACACTGGTGTACGCTGCCATCCTTTTCTTGGGAAAGGACTATTAAAAATTTAAACTTGAGCAGTCTGAGTATCAAAATCGTGTTTCATGTTACAGGAGCCTTATGTTTTCAGTGTTACAAAGTCACATTTATTTTTTACAGAACCACGTTATGCAAATATGCCTAAAACCAACTAATGACACTCGTGGTATTTAAAATAGGAACTTTCTTTTTTTCCTCTGTTTTAAATTCCTCTCTGCTACTCACAATCTTTTTCCACCCAGCTAAAGTACACGCTCTTCAACGGAAGCCGACGTGTTGCAGCACAGCACGTAGCTGAGGCTGAAGAAAGCGCAAAGGCATATTCATTTCAGGTGAAGGCTGCAAAGTTTAGGTCACCTTGCGCTTAAGACAGGACAAAAAATGAGACTCGCCCTACGACAACAACAAAATTGGCAAATTCAGCTGCTATGAGAAATTGGAAGGGGGAGAGGAAAAAAAAAAAAGGCATTTTTTTATGCTGACACAGGTAAAAACATAACAAGCTGGTACTTCAGCGCGTCGGAGCGGAGCGTGCCACCCCAGACTCCCGGTTAGGTCAGCGCTGCGGGGGGAAAAATCCCAGCGCTCTGGAGGAACGGCAAAGCCTACACGCGTTCGATGAGAACCTGAAGCACAAAACGCTGCAGTCGCATCCACGTCGGCGCAGCACGCGTCGGGACCGGCTGCCTCCCCGGCTGGCCGCGGCGCATCCCCAGCCGCACCGGCGGGGACGTGAGGTTTCGGTGCCCGGGGCATTAAAATCACCCAGCGGCTTCTTCACCCGCTGCCCGTGCTCGACACCTTCACGTTTCTACGTCTCTTTTCAGGATGGCCTCCTCGGCACCCGGCGCCTGCCCGTGCCCGCACAGCCCGGATTCCCGCAGCCCTTTCCTGCGCTCACCGGGAATACACCTGGGATTTCTTACTACGGGTAAAGACGTACTGCAAATACGGTAACCCGAGAATTCTCACGCGTGATGAAAAACAGTCAGCAACGCTTCGCCCTTACGGCACAATTTTCATCTGCTCGTATCATCTCTATCATACAAATTAAAGCTGATGCATCTAGCAACCTGCCCAAATTCAGGGAGGAGCAAATAGATACAGCGACGCTTTCCTGGTGGAAAGACGCAGAAGAGAGCTGATGGGGAGCAGAGCTCTGCGGGGACGGTACCACCGCTTCGGACTAATACTAGCAACAAAAGTCGTCGCAAAATGTGGAATTAGTTTATCTGAAAGAAATCAGGTTTTGAAAAATGAATCAAAGCTGCTACGCTGAATTATTCTACAGAAAAGAAATACCAGGCTGAACGGAAGCATGGAGGAGAGCAAAGTTTCCGAGATACTGCTTTGTTCTTGGTTTTACTTGACGTCCTACGGAAATACATAGCATGTATCTTAGAGCAACTGAATTGATAAACGACTGAAGCAGGAAAGAAAGCAAAGGGCCAGGAGAAGTTACGTGACAAAATTCAAATAACTTCCAAGTAAGATTCTAGTAACTAAATGATACCGGCACAGCATCCTTGCTCTCCTACCCAGATGCCGCAGCAAGGGTCCACGAGGAAGAAGCCTCCTTCGTCCTTGCTGGGCTACTTAAAAATACGCAGCCAAAGGTGTTTTCCTATTGTACATCTGCAATTCCAAAAGTGTCTGTGCTGCTCTACGCGTGTACCGTCACGTCAAATCTACCATTCCGGTATCGGGATGTGCCATGTGCCCGTAAAATATGACAAGCGGTAATTTCCATATGCGACTCCAGTATCTCGCGCCCGGGAATGAAGAAGGATAGAGCTGCTACAGAACTCTGCCGCTGCTGCCAGAAGAGCAGAGTGGTGGCTTGCACTAACCGCAAATGTAGTTTCTCACAAGTCTTCCAAAGCTGGGCTAGGAATCAATCATTTTGCAAAGCCCGTCCAAGACTGGTCATCATGGAATAAAACATCTAAAAATGATTGATTTAAACTGGAAATACACATTAAGAAGAAAATAGGAAGGATTCATGGAAAATTATCACTCTTCCGTGCCCGAGGTTTAAAGAAAGGGGACCGGTGAAGCGGGACGCAAGCACTGAGCGGTGGTTTGGCCAGCCGTCGCCGAGCGGGCATTAGAAAAAGGCAGAGGAGCTCTGCTCCCAACCAGACGTCAGCAGAGGGGGAGACACGGGCGATTCTTCTCGATGACACAAGATGGCCTCAGGAAACCTTTGTCTGAGGTTCTTAAAATTATACTTTTTGGGGTCAAGACGGCAAAGAGGATTTTCAAACCTTGGAAACAACCTATTTCAGAGCTTCTTGTTCCCAACAGATACATTAAAGTCTACGCCCAAGGAAGCTGCAGTAGCCCGTCACTCCTTCCGTGTCACGGGGACGACGTGACAGCAAGGTGCCCTGAAGGAAAGGGCAGCTGCTTCCGAATTTTCTCCATAGATGGCTAAAATATGCTGGGTAGCTAATTGCCGTTCATTTTTTTGGCATTCCATGAACTAATAAAAATATAACTCTCTCCAAAAATTGGATTTGTCACCGCACCTTGTTATCCAATGTAAAGGTAACACTGTACATTACAGTGCACGTAAAAAAAGAGACAGAGGAATACCCAAGTGAGTTATATTTCAGTGATACAGTTGGTTTTTATTAGGCTTTACATGCATTTTCCCCCAGACACTTTTGAAAGACAAGGATGTGGGAAACATCCATAATTCTACCTGTAGTACAGCCTATATCTTTACTATTAAAAAACCCGTTTTTTCTCCTGAGAGTCAACCAGGATCCATTTTCAAAGACAGAAAATAGTTAAAAAAAAAAAAAAAAAGACAGACCTATAAACATGCAGACAGATGGCTATATTCTGTCATTAACTTCAAAACGAAATAAAAATATTAACTTCTCCATTGTTGCTAAACATACTGCAGCGAGACCTGAATGCCTGGCAGACATGCACCTCATCTGCTGCAAAGGCGTAAAGAAATACCTGGCTCCTGTGTTATTATTATTTATTATTTGTTAAGCACCAACAACGCGTTCGGCACTTTTCAAAGCCAGAGGGGGAGAAAAAAAAAACAAACAACCCCGCTTTAAAAATCCTGCTCCCAAGCTGAACAAGGCTGAGAAGCCAAGACAGAGCAGGATGGCGGCACGATGGAAGCCCGGGCTGCAGCCGAAGCACCAGCTACACGGTTTTGAGGTGTCAAAGGGCTCCGGCCCTGCGAGGGGACACAGCCACCCCTGACACGCAGCCCTCGCCCCCTCACCGGGGCGATCCTAACGCCAGCCACAGACTGCAGCAAAACACCACTCGGTCACGGGGGGAAAAAACCCAACCCAAAACCCTAAGAAAGGGGAACAGTGCAACTCAAGCGAAAGAGGAAGCGAGAAAGACGCAGCACAAGGCATCGCTAAGTCGGTGGTGGGTGGCCCCCCTGCCTCCAGATGGGGAGTCCTAACTCGGGCACTGCTGCACCGAAAATGTGGGTTTCTGCTCCCGAGCGGAGGATTTGGGGGGATGATTCAGCTGACCCGGCCCCGGGAGCCGCTCACCGCCCACGAAGAGCGGTGCGTGTCCGTGCCACCGCCAGCCACCTCCACCCCGGCCCCCCCCCCCCCGGGGACCTCTCACCGTCCCTCTGCCCCCCGTCCCTGGGAAGAGCTACGCAGCGCTCGGGGGGGGCCCGGCAGATAATCGGGGAAGCACCTACATCCCGATGGAAGGCGGTGCACTGTGTTGCCCTGCAGAAGTATTTTAATGCTGAATTCAAACAAACTGGAAAAGCGTCTTCAGATGGGCGAAGGCAAAGAATTCGAAAAGAAGTAGGGGATGCTCCATGACAACTCCACGGCCGTTCCATGTTGCTTGTGTGTGTGAGGTATCAGAAGGTTTTCTTTTTATAGGCAGGCTGATAGCAGAACTTAGTCATTGTTTTTAATTATTCCATACATAAATAGCTGGTAGGATTCATATCCTCGTACATTCCCTGAAATCTCTACTTGTCAAAAGTAATTGCTCCTTTTTCAAGCCAAGAAGCAAAGGAATAAATCGCACGACAATAAAAGCACGGCTAAAACGTCTTCTTCCAAAGAAAAAATACCGCTGAGGTCAGTGCCGATGCCAGGCTGGACTGAGCAAGGCTGCGATACTCAAATACAGGCTTTCAAGTGGGATGGAAACATATTCCTCTTTTTCCTCCAGCTATTAACAAGAAGGAAGTTAAAGAGCTTTCTGTGAAAATCAGGTGGCGAGAGTTTACCGGAATGTGAAAGCTCTTACAAATATACAGATCGTGGGCTTGTGTTTATCCGGACCTTCCCAGAGAGCGTGCGGGAAAACAGGGGAAGAAATTCCACAGGCAATGCAGCAAGAACGCCCTGCTGTCTAAATGTACGGCACTTGGGTCTTAAAACGCTGCTTCCTCAGGGTATCCACGTGCTGAGCTGTTTGCTTCTGTATCTGAATGACCTAAAATATAATGATTAGCCCGTGCAAAGCGTAAACGCTGGATTTTGAGGCTCAGGGAGGTACGGACAACTTACAGATTGCTTAAATTGCAACTAGAAATACCGGGAAGAAGTTTGCAAAATGAGCGAAATTTTCACTTGTGGAAAGGAACTAACAGCTGCCTCAGAAAGTCCAGATCCTGACTAAATTTCACGTGCAGCGTGTGCTTTGGAAATAGCGATTATTTCAATAATTAGCGCTCCGTATCTATCTGTGCTCGTGAAGGACCTTGTTTCTCCATCTTGAGCTGCTCTGTATGTGAAGTTCCTGTCTGCAGTCGCATGGTAATTAAGGGTGATTAAAGATGCTATTCATTCCCCTGCAAAGCAGCAGGTAACCACATGTCAGAAGGGGGTGGTGGGAGAACGGAGTAACTTCTGGGCAGTAAAAAGGCTATTGGAAATGGTCTGTTGGAAATGAGCAATGCGACAGCGTGCAGCACGCGCTACGGAAGCGGCGACTAGGGGAGAGTGTTGCCTTCAGACACGCGATAGACACCTGAAGAAAATAATAGTGAAAATAACCTCTTTATTTCTGCGTGTAGGGGGTGATGCCGAGACCCCAGATGGCCTCGCCAGGACTGAGAGAAGCTGTGTCAGACGCAGGCACCGAAGCACCCCGCCACCGACGGCCCAACCCAACGGCACCCAACCAACCGAGCAGGTAATGGCCAAGAGGGGTCAGAACGGGCGAGAAGCTCCGGGAGGCAGATCCCTCTCCTGAAAGGGCAACGCTACCGCTGAAACGGTGGGAGAAACCAAGGGAGGAACAGAAAAAGTCTCTCAGAAGACAACGGCTCCCTTCTGTCTCCTTTGAGAGGTGCCAGAAATTAGGTCGATGCTATGCTGAAGCTTCCCCCAGAAATCCATTTCTTACAGCTGTCATATGTCTCTCGCAATCCTTTGTAATATCTAAACGTACGAGTACGTGCTGTGTACGTGCGTTGTGTACATGTGCGTACACGCTGCATGCACGTGAGCTCCTCCGCCTCTCTCCGTGTTTGCATAAAATTGCCAGGGAAAGCTGGAGGTTTACTGACCCCTCTGGAAGTCAGTGACCCAAACCATTTGATAACTGAGGCAACGGGAACAGCCCGGAGCACGGAAATTCCACTTAAACACAAGACGACGCTTTTTTACTGTGAGGGTGGTCAAACACTGGAAGAGGCTGCCGGAGAGGTTGTGGAGTCTCCATCCTTGGAGATACTCAAAACCCATCTGGACGTGGTCAAGGACAGCCTGCTTCAGCTGCTCCTGCTTGAGCAGGGCAGTGGATTGAGGTGACCTCCAGAGGTGCCAACCTCAATGATCCTGTGAGTAAAGCTCTAAAGCTGCTGTGTCTTTAGTGAGACTATCACAGAATCCCAGACTGGTTTGGGTTGGAAGGGACCTCAAAGCCCACCCAGTTCCAACCCCCTGCCATGGGCAGGGACCCCCTCTGCTAGCCCAGCTTGCCCAAAGCCCCATCCAACCTGGCCTTGACCACTGCCAGGGAGCCAGGGGCAGCCACAGCTTCTCTGGGCAATACTTCATCCTTGTCCTCACAATCATCATGGTGATAAGAATTTCTGATAGTCCAAAAAGTGATCTTTTTCTTCAGAACTTGCTTCAACTGTCACTACCTTGCAGCTGAGTTGGATTACCTAACGGGCCTAGAAGGCTCGTTACGTGAGGGATTCAAAAAGAGCACGGCTTATTAATGGAGCCAGGGAAAGGAACAGGTAGATCACCACCGAGGCGTGAACACACGGCTACGTAGGAGACTGTCGTCTTTGGAGAAAGCGATGAACGGCTGATCAGTGCCACTGTTTGCATTGAGTATGCAATGAAAATGGTTTCAGCTATTATTCCACTGGACCAATTTTTTGCTTTGTAGGGTTTATGCATTTCCATTAGCAAAACCTGCCAAACCATACCTTACATGCCAAGGAGAGCATCCCCAGCTATCACTCTACTACGCCGCAGCACTCAATAGTCAATTCTGAGTCCTGAAAATTGCCAGAATTAGTCAAAGCGCAGCCTGCCTTTTTGCTGGAGGTCTTCCATCGAACGCTGACCAGACCTGAACCAGTAACGTGCCGCGGTACAACTGCAGGCAAGCGTCGTTCCCCTTTTTATCGCATTCACGATAGCACAGAAAGTCAGAGTGCAGCGACTGCAAAGGCAAACCAAGCTCCTATTAGCACTCAACCACAACGTAAACCTATTATTGCACATTACAAATCGCAGTGTTATTCTGTTGCCAGGTTATAAGCTCCAGAAAGGTGCCCTTGGAATGCTCACTTCCAACAAAATAGCCCTCAGCTTAACATTTGATCCACAGGGCTAAGAGAAAAGCACTCTTTTTACCACTAAATTGCAGTGTTGGGTTTTAGCATTTCTTCAATTATGATATGGACAATGAAACCGTGTCTTTCTGGATGCATGAGGAATTCTGCTAAATGAGCCATTCAGACATCTGAACTTAAGTCTGTTCCTTTAATACATTTGATTAACATGGAAATTTTATCTCTTATGTCATTATTTTAGTGCTGTAACATCAAAAACATTAGTCCACAACGTGCCCATGATCACAGGAGGATAGTTTATGGGCGCTAGAACTAATTTCTGGAGCAGGAGCAACGTTCCACCTCCCAAAGCAAGATGCTCGAGCAGAAACGCCAACAGAGGGGAATCTTCTCCAACTATAAATTACCACAGAAGTCACCGGGCGAAATTCTGCTTCCCAGCCCCACTGAACTCAATGGGACTTCTGCCACGGACCTCGTGGTGGCCAGAATTTTACCCACTCCCACTGATCGTTTGTCCTCAGGGCAGGAACGCGTACTGACGGAGTCCGGGAAAGCCAGATTCCGAGTTCGCCTACTCCAACTCCTTACCCCACACGCAAGATTACGCCTACACAAGAGCTTACTACGGCCGTTAAGCGCTGAGGAGGAATTTTGGACTCTAGGGGCAAGGAGCTCTTTCTCTTTGCATTCACTTGAGCCGAAGGCTATACGTACGATACCGCGTAATTCTGTTTTGTACCGTGGTTCCTATGGAGCACGTCACATCCACACACGGCCGTGGCTGGAAAGTTTACACTGCCCAGAAATCAGAGGGTTCAAATACTTAAAAGCAAATAAACAAAGCGCTGGAGCTTTTGTTAAGGGCATTGACACCGCACATCTCATCACAAAAAATTATTGGCAATAGCCTTCGTAGGAACCTAAATTCCTCAGAACATTAGGTATCTTTTATCACTTTAGTACAGCTTTTGTGTGTTTTTTATAGGGAGGGAGAACGGAGGAGAAATTATTATAGCTAAAGGAATCTTGCCATCAAAATGTGAGGAAACCTAGTTATTTGACTAAGCAAAAAAATACTAAGTCATTTGTAACAGAAGAATAAAATGAACTCGCTGTGTCTCCAGAGGTCTGCAATATGATCTTCAGAAAAGGTAGCTTGCCAATTTAATTGAGGTAGGAGTTATTTAATTTTTTTATATACAGGTATAGTTTTCAATAAAACTACATATGCCTATAACACTGCAATGGCAGATGTGTCTCGATTATTAGAGGTGGGCTCTAGGGAATATATACAATGGATCTTGAAATCCGTAAGCAGCTGTTTGGAAGGGAGGGGTGGAACATTGCAACACACACACATGTTCCTTAAGTGCAGTAATGTTTTGTTATTTTACTGCAGGTGTATTACAGAGATGAAATTTAATAACTTATTGTATACGATACCAATAAAACGGAAAGATTCTTTGCCCTGACGTTCATGAACAAAGTACAAATTAGAAGCAGTTCAGAGCGCAGCAGACACCCCCCCACCTCGGTTCACGCCTTCCCTGGCTGCAGTCACCATACCGTCTTTTTTAGTCTTTACTACAAAAAGGTGGGCAGGCCATAAAAAAAGGGGGGGAAAGAAAAAAAAAAAAAAAGCAAGCAAACCCCCAAAGTGCTCTGCAAGATATCGAAGAACGTGTTGTTGATCAAATTCAAGAAAACCAAGAGCATTTAAATGCACGGGGCCGCACTCGTGCGTTCATTGGCGAGGTCTCCAAGATGCGGGAAGCCCCCGTGCGATGCTACCAGAGTTATTTTTGTAATAGTTATTCTTTAGCGGCTTAGATCAGAAGCCTGATTTCAGAACATGCGTTAGTCTCAATCTCATGCTGCATGAAGCGCTGAAGAAGGACCTTTTAAAAGTACGTATCAGATAAAAAGATAATCCCTCCCGCTTTTTTATTCCCCCCCCCCTTTCTGTCTTTGCTGGACTCCTCTCCATATAATTAGAGATGTTGCAACAATTCAATAATTCACGGCAGAAAAAGGAAGTCCCAGCACTTCGGGAAGAAAAAAGAAAATGGGCAATGGCTATTTCTGGCCATTCGTGAGAAGAACAGCGTTACGCAAGGACGTACGGCCTTACCGGACACACGGACAGCCCGGCACGGGCAGCTGGGCCGAGTTAATCCACACGAACTAGCTGCAGAAGCCACTGAGGTCTTGTCTCTCCTTTTCCTTTTCTTTTTCCTTTTCCTTCCCTTTCCTCTCATTTTAAAGTCTTCCAGCAATATTTCTGTTACTTCTACGCAAACTCTCCGTCATACCCTCCCAAACATTCCAGAACTAAAATCCAAGGCTTTCCTTGCCTTCCTCCACGGGAAACGGTCAGACCGCTGTTGTAGGTGGAGGACGGAAAGGGATGGGACGGGGGGAAGCGGGGAGCGCGTCGGCCACGCGGCCACCTGCCCCAGGAGAAAAAAGCCAAGGACTTCTCTCCTTGGAGCAAATGATGACCCAGAGAGGATAAACCGCCACATGTATCTACTAAAACCTTCTGAGAAAGCACCTCGGCTGTCCACAGGTGCCCCTTCGTGGGGGCTCCTCTCGCCCATCACGGAGGGGCAGGGGCGTAAGAAATGATGGAGGCAAAGGAGAGAACATCCACGGCCACGCAGGGAGAGGGACGTCAGGAAAGAGTGTGCAGTGTCTGCGCCCAACAAATATCCGGAGTCAGATCCGATGGGAGAGGATACGGGAAAAGCATTAGCAGCTACAAGAAGGTTGAAGTCCGGTTGGGTCCGCATCCACTTTTAACTGAGTTTCTAGAAACTTCAGCCAGAACTGACACACTGCCTCGCCTGCGGTGCCCTGCAGCGCGCGGCGCTCAGATATCCGCACCGCTGATCCCAGGGGGACGGGGTGGAGGTTTCGGGGTGAGAGAAGGGAACACAGGAGAGCGAGGAGGGAGAGAGGAGTCGGAGAAAAAGTACTGAAAGGAAGACAGAGAAGAGGGAAGTGAAATGAGATCCGATGCGTTACGGCGCAGAGATGCTCTCTGCAGAAACGCTGTCCTGCCAGTCGCGTCCCTCTGCCCTCTCGGGATGGCAGATCCTACTCCTTTCCCATCTGGATTCCTTGAATAAATCACTTCCGATACGGTCCCTCAGGAAACCCTGGAAAGCCACGGAGCTGCTGCAGGTTTGGGCTTAGGGAACTGGAAATGCACGAAGGAGCCATTTTGCTGCAGCCTCTAACGCTGCTTGTTTGAGCCGCAGCTGCAGTAAACCCAAAGTTAAACATCACGCCTATGTCATTCCGGCTCTTCTCCTCACCGTGGTATCGCGAATCAAGGTGAAGGCTAATAGATATCATCTCAATCTGGACAAAGTTTGTTATATTTTGGTAGCGGTTGTGTTTTATGTCAAAAAACAAGGGGGGGAAAAAGAAAACAGCTGGCTGAGCTCGCGCAACTCCACTAGCTTTTACCTTAACACTTCATTCCAGCTTTTAACGGTGGGATGGTTCCAACTGGCCTCCGAGAGTATTTCTTGAACATCAAGTAAATCAGTACATCCAAAACCAACACTTACACTCACTTACTAAAAGACTTAGTAGTAAAAACAAGTCATCTTAGGATTCGGGGATTTTGCTTTAAGTTAAAACACCTTAAAAGCTAAGTATCTGTTACTAAGCATTTGCCAAAAAGGCATAATCCAAATTTTCAAAGGACCGTCTAATTTATTCCCACAAACAATCTCGTGCGTTGCCTTGGAAATCTATGGTGTGTGTTTTCTGGTCATCAAGCTCATTTTACAGTTCTCTTTATTCATTGCTTTTCTGAATTAACTATTGCTCCGAAAAGCGCAATAGCTCTGGATAACTCAAAGTCGGTCTCATCGACTATTAACCGATTAGCGGAGCCACGCCACTGTAAGCAGCGCACGTTACTATTAGTCTAACAAACAGACGCTGGAATTAAGGCAGCCCCTCATTTTTAGCTGCCGTCGGGAAACCGAAGCCCGGTGATTTACACCAGCTCCAGCTCACGATTCCCTGCTCCCACCGCGACGCTCGCGCATGCCCCGGCACCAGCCCCTGCTCTGCAGCCGCCGGTTCTACCTACCAACTCATTTCTTCTGGCTCCTTCTGCCTTTACCTCTTTACAGCGCCGACTTACACGGAGCTCTTGGAATAAAGAAGCAGATACACTGCTCTCCATCGCCACGTGCAGACCCTTACTTACAAGCTGAGTACCCAACCAATAATACAGACTAATACAGGAAACCAGAAAAAAGTTAGAGAAATCAAGTAGGTATGCTTTTTTTCTTTTTAAATACTACTGCCTTGTTAATCCCCCCAAAACCAGCACAATATAAAATAAAATTGATCTTTGGGGAAATGGTAAGTAGCGCAGAATTAAGACAACACGCAAAATCCTGACTTCACTGAATGAAATGAGATTTTTGTCATTAACTTCAATGAAGCCAGTGCTTCAAAAGTGTCTTGACAACAACTTGGGTACATGTTTCTTAGATGACTTCTCTCTAATGGAATTAAATAGTTCCCAAGATGAGCTTTCTTCCATTCCCACTGTAATCAGTGTTGTATTTGCTATGGTTTTCTGTGAGAGCCCAATTGGGCCCTAGGCTCGGAAATAAAAATCATCTTGAAGTAAATGGGTTGCTGCGTATCTGACCTCTTCTCTCATTGGCGTGAACACAGCGCGGGGATGAAACCTCAGATCGTCGCCGCTGTTTGTGCGAAGAGAGGTTGTTGGTTTTTTTCCTACTAGAAGATTAATAGGTAGCAAGTTCAATATCGTTAGGTATTTAGTTTTCCTTAATTGTTCCAGGAACTCATCTACAGAGAGCAATGCATCACATCTGGAGGTAGCAATTTACCTTTCAGAAATCAACAAAATCTGCACACTCCTCCTGGGTTTAGGAAAAAGGAGCTTGCAGAGCTACTGCCGCTACTCCGGTCCCTCGGATAACCCAAGGCTTCAGGGGATTCTCAACGATCCGTACAATCACCGCCAATATTTCCTTTGGAATTCACCAAGTTTTCTTCAATATCTTCCGTCTAAATCAGCTAATCTTTCTCAATACGTGTGAAAGCACATCCCAGAAATCTTGCAATAGGCTTGTAGCTTTTAATTTTCTTTTAAGCCTGAAGGTTCATACTTGTTAATAATTTGGTGGATCCTGATAGTTCTGCAGCCCGGAGAACAGATAACAGATGGTCCAGCCTCGGCATTAAGCATTATTCCTTCTGTACCTTTCAGGAATTCAACAGATTCTTATTTTAGAAATATTTTTTCTCCTTCCTGTCTAGGCGCTGGTCATCTGCTTCAGCCACTTTTCCATTACACTTCAAGAAAGTGGATGCACGCGGCAGAAAGACAGACCCTATTCCATGGACTGGAATTGTTATTGTTTGCACATTTTTGGGTGGTATTTTCCTAATGTTCCTCAAATTTTCATGAATAAAATGACAGAAAAGGAGAGTGGGTAGGTAGGGCTTTCTCCATCAATTCTTTGCTGACCCTACACAACGACAGAGCACTGCCATGCAGATACAACCAAGGATCCATCCAGAGAGCTGGCCACGTCTGTACCAACTGAACTGTGAGGAAACTCCAGAACTGGTCCACCGAAGTGTAAAAAATAATTATTCAATGCTCTCTTTCGGCGAAAAAAAAGCATTAACTCTCATACTACAATTACAGCCAGTGGCTTGTTTACTGGAATAAATGTTGGGGTGCTTCTGGTACCCTGACCGACGGTATCCCCCGGCACAGAGGCCAGGCAGCAGCGCCGCGGTGCTCAGCATCCTCCCCGGTTTGCACCGCCCGTCGGGGCTTATCCTCTTTTTCACACAATACGAAGGAGCTCGCCGAAAGGCTGGAGCTCGCTGGCACTTTCAGGTTTGTCCTCTCCTGCGTTCTGGACCAGAAGAGAAGTCTGGCGAGCAGGAACGGCGCGTGGACTTCTACTGCAGGCGGTTGGTGCTGCATGAAAAGACGAGGCAGCAGCCGTGCCGCCTGTTTCTGCAGGCAACCGTCCTCGTTACGGCAATTACCCCGCGGTTCCCCACGAGGGGTTTCAGCTGCCTGCTGATCTGTCCCTCGGCCGAGAGAGGCCAAGCCAGGCGGCGGCACGGCGCGAGCGGGGCTGGGTGGGGGTCCGCAGCTCCTGCCGGCCGTCCCCACGGGACCCAGACCCCTTGGCGCTCCCAGCACCCTGGGTGCGGTGATGCTTAACATCACACCAAGCAATTTCCGTATCATTTGCCGCTGGGGGTTATCCGGAACCGGGTCACTCTCCGCTACTGCCTCGCTTTGGCTGGGATGTAAAGCTGAAGGAGAAGAAATTATCTGTTTATGGCAAACTGCCTTCTCGAGCCTACAGCTGCACCTCTGCCCTTAGCTTCTAAGATTAACTTTTTACTCCCTAATTAAAGAAAATACACATCCGTGCCCTGCAGATACTCACAGATACGGGTGCTGCGGCACGAGTCGCATCAAGACTCCACGCACAAGGCACGTATAGACCCCAGAACTTACTCCGGTGTAATGCCATTTTCAACTCGGAAACAATTTCTAACTTACTTGCAGTATCATGAGATTGTTCAAACCCAGTAAAACTGAAAGAAAAGCTAAAAGCAAAATGCAGCAAAGGTATGTTTTCAGACAAAACTGTAACTGCAGCAGACCCGAGAGCAGCAGAGTGGGATCTCCAGGAGGAGACGGGTCTCACCCTTGGACGGCTGCTACTACACGCTGGGGCCAACATCCCCAACGCCGTGCAAGCGCTGGGGACACAAACACATCCTGCCACCGCCTAACAACAGAAACCAAAAGCATACAAGGATTTGGAAGCAAAGAGGACTAGCTCGAAATGGCTCCTAACATTCATTAAGAGTTACTGCAGCTGTTTTGGGTCAGGTGAGGGTTGGGTGACACGTGTGATCTTCTGCACTTACCTGTCCTGGTTATCGCAAGGGAAACCAGTACGTCACTTATCGACTCGCTGAAGAGTTAGGTGTGTATGTTCAGTGCATCGCTACCTTTAACCTTCACCAGTGAGCAGCTCTGTACCCTTTCACTTTGTTCCACGTAGAATTAAACACGTACAATGGTGCTGTAAGCAAGGCAAAGCGGCTTTCTCTCGTCGCCTCTCCCCGTCCGAGCTCAGCACGTGAAACTTTGCACAGGAAATACCCCCAAAACTCAAACAACGTGGACGACGACTGGCAAGCGCAGGGGCCTCTCCGGCAGCAAGGCAAACCCCGCCGGCCCTCCGGGCTCACGCCGGCCCCGGCAGCGGAGCAGACAAAGCGGAGCAGCTCCGCGTCGGCCAGCGGAAGGGGCCCCATCGCCGCCGGCGCAGGGAAGCTGCCGCCAGCTCCCCCGGGCTGCCCAGACCCTGCCTCCACCTCCGGAACCAGACCCGCAGGCAGGGACCCAGGCAGGAACCCACAGCTTTGCAGCGGGGCTCACGGGCCGGCTGCGCCCCTCCGGGCGCGGGATGAGCCCCGGCACACGCGGGGCTGCGGAGGGAAGGGGCGCGCCGCGACCCCCGGCCGAGAGCGCAGCCCCGGCCTCCAGACACTACTGATGGCAAACACGTGCGCGCTGCAAACAGAAATTTCTGTTTAATTGCTCAAATGGTTTCATTTTTCTCCACTAAATGTTTAAAAACACCCGAGCAACAGAAGAATAGGCTGTTTCCCCACATTATTAAAGAACATGGACATAGGAAAGGAAAGCAGGGATCAAGTATTTCCCTTTCCTATAGGGAAATAATATGCATTTTGGCTGATTTTTTGTTGGTTTTTTTTTCCTTTTTCTTTTCTGGCAGATTTGAACAGTATAAAGCTTTGAATATTAAGAAGGCTATTAAATTCTTTCAATAGTTTTCCAAAGTGCGAAGCTACTGCACTTAGCGAAAGGAAAGGAAGCCTAGCACTCTTCAAGAACAAAATGAATTTAAACACGCGATTAATATTGCTACTGAAATTAAAAAGAAAGCGTCTTTTAAAAAAATCAATTGTCTTGAAACAAAGCACAGACTTTTGGCTATTGATAGTATTTTTAGACTCAGACTTTCTCTGGAGACTTAAAAGTATGCAAATGCAAAGTGCAGAGAGGCACACGCACACACATGCTATACCTTTGTATTACATTGGCATTTTATTATTTAATTAAACTACTCTTATTTTTCTAGCTCACGCATGCTTCCCTTGAGACGGCTTTGCTGTTAGCCTGCTGGCCTTGACTTCCAGCCAAAAACAATTCAGAAACAAAAAGGGACAACAAATCATATTTTCACAGACATTTTTATCCCTCAATACAACCTTGTTTTCACACAACATCATACAGATTCTATGAAAACTATAATTTATTGCAGTAGCCATCCAAAGCTAGGGGCTGACACAAGCTCTGCGGTGTGTTTCCACTTCTGTCATTCCTGAAGTCGTGCCGGTGGGAAGGACCCGCCGTGCCGAACGGGGCGGCATTGTTGCAAGGGACAATGGTCCAGAGGTCACGGCAGCTCGGACCGGGGCGGCCTTAGGTCAACCCACTGGTCTCCAGTAACCGTGTCCTGGCTGGAAAAGCTCGGGCGGGAGCTTTAAAACCTACATTTGGCCATAAAGCCCGTTTCTGAGAAAGGCGCCTCTGCAGCCATCGCCACTGACGATGGAGCCTGTCCCTCAGATGGGCAACTTTAAGGAGCAAACTGCATTGATCAGAGTATTTATCACAACCCCTCCGCTGAGCAGACGTTCACTTACCTGGTGGCAACCCTGTAAATTCGAATCTCTTCCGTACGATGAGTATGAACCCCTTTCTGTTTTACCTGTCGACAAAAAAAAGAGAAATAGGCGTATAAAAGATAGGAACAGGTATCGACAGCTTCTCCAAGCGCTTTATATGATGTTCGCCACATATTCCTAGCGCTGTTTACATATGTAAAACAGGCACTGCCGACTTCGTAATGCATGTAGGCAACAGAAAGGGATTAACGCTTTTTCGTGCTGAGGCTGGCGATGTGAAATAAACTGCCCAATCTCGGCTGCGCTGCTTCGCGCGCTTCCCGGAACCGGGACTTAACGGAAGGTGCGAGCAGACGTCCTGCGTGGCTCCCCTCTGGCTCGGGGGCCGAGCACCCAGGCACCCTGCCTGTCCCACCACCGCGCCACGGGCACGGCAGGTCCCTCGCCGGCTCTCTGGACGGCCAGCTTCGCCCAGGAGCTGCAGGGGATGCGGCTCCCCGCTCTCTCGCCCAGGAGCAAATGCCCCCGTGACCAAAGTGATGATGGAATTCACACCTGGGAAGAGATGCTGATCGGGAATTCGCCATTTCCTACCGACGCTGGGACTTGAACGGCAGCCCAATGACTGCCGCCACTCTCCGCCAGCCCTAAATCCCCCTTTTTTTTCCCCTTCTTTTTTCCCTGGAAGCCTGTAACACTCGGCTCCAACAGCCCGACTCGCAGTACCGGTTACGGTTATGCCATATTTACAAAGGCAAATAAAGGTTCTTTCAGGTTTGAATGGCCAGACTCGAGCGAAATCAAGAAGGGAAGAGGTGGTTTCTGCAAAGCATTAAGTCATGGCTGAGCAGCACCGCACCACGTGCTCCTGAGACAAAGAGCAGTCAAGAGGGCTGATACAAAACATATTGACACTAAAAGACCACCCTTATGGTGAGGATAATCACGGGAGGGGGGGAGGTATTATCTAACACAACATCCAAGAACACAGTAAAAATCACTCATAAAATTAAAGTTTTTATTATAGGCTGGGGCATAAAACCCACAACAGACAGTACCAGTTACCAGGGACCAGATGCTCGGTTTATCTCCGCGACTCCCAGCAATGCCGGGGCCACCTCCGCGCCCAGAAGCCGGGTTCGGGCGGCCGCGTGCCCCCCGCGCGCGAGATGCGCGCTCCAGCCCTCCCCCAAACCCCGCGCCGCCGAGGTAAAGCCGCTGTGCCCATACACCTGGCCAAGGCGTTAAAAAACCCCGTCCTCTAACTGCATTTGGAAACGCGGGCTCATAACGACGACTACATCCGCCGACCTCACAAATTTTAGGGGCCCGAGCGAGGCAGGCGGCGGACGGGGGTCCCTAGCTGGCACGTGCCCTCCTGTTTCCCCAGGGGATCCCAATTTCTTAACCCACGCTGAGGCAGATCATTAGACAAAGGGTGACGGAGTTAAGTCCCGTCATTCCCAAACCTGACTCCGCGAGCCTCTCCTTTAATATACGGCTGCTAGGTTTGATCGCTCTTTAGAGGTATTATTGATAAAGTTTGACTATTTCGAGTGGTTTGGAGTAAAAACATCGTCTTTCTCCTCCCCCACGGTAATTTAAGACTCCAGAGCTTGCTTTTGTTTCTCGATTGGTTTTGGTTTTGTTGTTTCCCACATAAAGTAGTTACTCATACACGGGAACCTCCAAAATTTATTTGCAATTCATAGGACATTTGCACATGTAATAACTTTTGAAAGCACTCGTATCTGGTTATACAAAAATGATGGATCACCCACTCCATAGCCCCCCTCAGGTTCGGAGTACTGGAAGCCTTTGCAGAAATAATTCAAGATTGAAATGACAATGAAATTTTAATCGTGAATCTCCGAGTCCAATGCTGAGATCTGAAAACAAAATGTCTTGCTGGCGTGCCTGGAGTTACGTGTGCTACTTCCCATCACCCCAAGAGGGCCAGAAAGTCGATGCAAATAAGCGGTGAGGACGGGGAGGGGGGGGGTGGAAAAAAAAAAAATCCCAAACAGAAAAATAGGGTCGAGGGGAAGCGAGTAGAAGCAGCGACACAAGGTACTTTGAACACGCTTCTCGCTGCTGCCTGGGTATCCGTAATCTTCTTTTCTATCGTATCAGACACAGGCAGCCTCATCTTAATTTCAGTTGTTAAAAAATATTTATCCAGATACAAAAATAAACCCACTGCAAATTACAAGTTGTCAGGGTTAAAATCTACTTCTATTTGTGTGGGGGAGGATAAGAGAACAGCATAGACATGAATCATTCTCAGTAATTTGAGTGTTTCCATGACATCAATGGGCACTCGTCCAGGACTCTGTCGAAGTCTGTGAGGTACCAAAGCGGCACAGCAGCCAGCAGGAGATTGACTTTTTTTTTTTTTCTTTTTTTTTTCCTTTTTTTTTTTTTAGGATTATGTTCCTTGTAAAGATTTCATCTATAGCATCCACTTTTACCACCAAACAGATAGCTTTGGAGATCATGAGTGAACACATTTCATTCTGATAGTGTAAGCCTTTAACTTTATTACATTTTTGTTGTTGTTGTTGTTGTTGTTGTTGTTCCCCCATACAGCTAGAAATCTGCCTCCTCGATTAGGAACAAATAACCGAAATTTATGAAAAAGTCAAGAAACCGTTAAAAAGATATACATACGTAGGTTTTCACGATCAACTGTAATTATGAAATTATCATACTTTTTGTAACGACACTTCATTTTGTGTGTGGGGGGAAATATCTTTTGTATAAACTGTCCATTTAAAATTAGCTACAGTCTTGATGTTGATTTTCTGCTTAAAATTCACTGGCACATTTGTTTCAGATAATAAAATTTGCAAGAGTGCTGATAATATGCAAGAGTAGGCTCTTTAAGCAACTATTTGTGCTCACAAATACAAAAGCTTCTCCTGAATTTCTACGTTTACTGTACATTATGCATCATTTGAACACCCCAGCCTGTACTGTGCGTTTTCCGAGGTTTGCAAGAGCTACAGATTCTCTCTCCTTTTTTTCTTCTTTTTTAAAAAAAAAAAAAAAATGTTTTAAAAAAGAGAGAGCGTCTACAGCGATGTAGACACCCGACGCATTCACTGCGGAATTTTCGAGACAACCCTCTAGTACTAGAATGCGGCAGCCGCTGCGGATATTTTTTGGCACAAAGACAATGGTGGCAGTGCCAAGCCCCATGGCTAAAACTACTCAAAAGAGGCATAAGGGTAGCATTAATCGTTCAAGTCTTTTACTGCATGGAGTACTGTTGTCCATATTTTAAAACCTAAAAGTACCCGTTAGTAATATTTGTTGTAAGCCAGGGGAAAGAAAAAAAAAAAAAAAAAAAAGAGAGAGGGGGGAAAAAAAAAAAAAGGAAGCCTGAAATAGAGACGAATAACAAATCTTGTCAGACATCTGATTAATTTTTTCTACCTAGAGGACCAAATGCTAAAATGTGCCATTTGTTCCCAGCACCCCGAACACGCAACACGATCTATACCCTTCCGTGGCTTTATGATCTGACAATTGAAACAAAGCTCCATGGAAGACGTTGACCTACAAAGGCTGGTGAATAACTTTCAAGTACGCACTTGTTCTTTAGGTAAGGCAGAAAAAGCATCGCCATTATTATGGGAGGCAATAACAGCGTGTGTGCAAATATATATATATGTATTTTCAATTAATTGACACAATGCGTGCCAATCAAAGGAGAGACAAAGAAAGAACTACATGCAGCTCCTGTTTTCTGACAAACACTGAATCTCAAGGCTCTGCTCTCTAAATACCTCTAGAAAAAAATACTGCTTATCTTCACTAAACTAAACCGATTGCTTCATAAATAATTTGTTTGCATTTTTGTTTCGCTGCAGAATATAAAAGCAGCATAGGATTGCCAATCAATCAATAAAGAAGCCACTTGCCTTTTCATGGTGTACTTTGAAAAATTAATCAAATTAAGTAGAAAATTTAAGCAACTTCCAAAGCACAAATGCAAGTCATCTGATCCCCCGCTCGCTTTTCCCTGCCCTGGGAGACAGGGCACCTTGGCTTTTTTCTGGTAGGCAGAACGAGAGGCATGAGGCAACTCTTTCCATCTGCAGAGAAAAGGAAGTGAAGCTATATCTATAAATGACTTCAGTTCAATGTTTACATTGATTTCGTGTTTGACATATTTTTTGAGAGATGAGTTCGACCAGAATATTCCAATTCAGCTTTTCGCTGCCCTACATTTGGGGTTTAGTTCTTGGTTAGACTGCAGAAGGGAAACCTGTCTAGGAAAAAAAAAATAATAAAAAAAAGTGATTGTATTAGGGATTGGAATTTTAATGGCTGCAAATTTCGGTCTGTTCAGGTCTGGAATTTTGCTTAAACCTATTTCTTATTTTATGACGGCATTTCTAGCATTTTTGAAAATTAATGATTGTTCCCACTGATGTCCAGTGTCTCATCCTGAAGGGAACCCGATCGATTCCCCTACAGAGAATGATAAGTGGAAGGAGAATTCAGCGTCCAAGTCGGACCAGGCACGAGGAACACAGAGCCGGAGCGTATTTGGGAAAAAGTTCTGAGGGACTGAAGGATGGGCTGAACTTTATAGTTCCGCATTTGCCTGTATATAATAAACACATAGGTCTTATCAGCCGTAGCAGGGTTTATTTGCATTGTTATGAGGATCATGAAACAGTTTACTTCTGCCTTAATCTATAGTTCTTGTGTTCAAAATCTTCTTGTGCTTCTTTAAGTTTGCTCGCACGAGGGAGGGAGGGTTCGAGCGCTGCGGGGAGCGAGTGCCGGACTCACCTCAGTGCTCGCTGCCGTGAGCGAAGGTCCCCGGACACCGGACCTGCCTGACGCAAGGACCACCTCTGCGCAGTAACGTCTCGCAGCGACAGCCTGGTTATCAGGACTATTGTTGTTTGCCTCAGAGATTTGAAAACCTGACTCGTTTCAGCAGAGAAATCAAGCTAACATTTGTATAGAATTATAAATTATCCGAGGAAAAACCCCACTGAAGTGAAACATTGGACACTATATATCCTATACCTGTAAGCACCTCACTCTCGGAGAAATGCATCTTTTGCCCTCGATAGAAAAAATAGCCTGCCCATGTTTTCATCAGAGGAGCCAGCAGGTAGCTGCTTGATTTTTTTCAGAACTTTTGAATACTCTGTTCTTTAAAAGAGGGGGGGAAAAAAAAAAAAGAAGGGGAGGAAAAAAAAGAAAAGGAAAATGCTTTTAGTGTTAAATGAAATTTTTTTGGCTCTCAATTGAAGGCTGCAAATCCGAACGCGGTCCCTGGCACCAGGGCTAACAGCTGGCTTGAGGCTTGTCCCCCTTTGTGCGACAGCTAGCTTTTCCTCGCGGCTCGGCGGCTCCTCGGCTCTTATCCCGGGCAGGGAGCGATGCTCGCCGCCGCGGCTCCGGGAGCTGGCAGGGGAACAAGCAGCCCTCGCGCTGGGGCTGGAAAGGTTCGGCAGGCATCGTCCCCGTGGACCCGGGGGGGACAAGCGGCTCTGACCCCGGGGGTCCGGCTGCCATTTCTCCTCTTCTAACGTTTAAACAGCAGCGAGTTGCTTAGCTCGGCTCAGTTCCTAACTTGGGCTTGACCTGGGTTATATATACATACTTCTCCAACAGCGACGCACTTACCGGTATAGGATATACAGTCAAAATACCCTCTTTATTTCGGGGAGGTTTTGAACAGCGTATTTTACATCACAAAGCATCTCATCCGACGGTAATGGAAGTATCATGTTAATGAGCTATTTCTGCTTTGTGCTATATGTGAAGTACAGACAATAAGAAAGAAATCTAATAGATTTTAAGCAAAGTTTGTGCAGTAACGTTCACAAAATAGTACAAATGACACGGCATCTGATCCAGGGAAGGTCCACAAACCAGATATGAAGCTAAGGGAAGGTATTAATCCCAATGATTTGAATGGCATCGCACCCCAAAAACGTACCACGATGCTAGGGGAAAGGGATCTTTTTGACGTGAAAGAGGATTTTTGCACTTACGCTGATGTGCAGTAAACAGTAATGGTTCTTAAAGAGACGTTATGATGCCAGAGCAAGCACCATTACAAAGGGAGATTTTATTTTTTTTTAAACAGTACCATCAAAATGCAAAGGAAATTAAATCCTAAAACCTATACTAAAATAAAGCTAGAGAGCTGACTTGAACAACCTACAGCAGGGAAATCCAGAGCGAGAGTGGTACTTCACCACTGACTCACCTCGCTGCTCTCGAGCTTATGTTTAAACAGGCACTTTAATTCCCCAACGCCCCAAAGGCCAAACTCCTTCCTTACTCACACGCTACGCGTACGTGCCTGTGTCTATACCGCCCCACCGACCCTTCTATACATACTCGCTTGCTCCATGAAAATACCAGACCAATTTGGGTTTTTTGTCACTGATCTCGGTTCATGAAATATTGGACACGAACCAAAAGACTGAGGCAAATTGCTCCATCTATTTCTGTAATCTAGCAAATAATAGCATCTATTACAGGGCACTATGCGATTTCTCTGTTTGCGTGCTTTTAAAACAAAATAAGGGTGGCAAAACTCTACTTGAAACTCGAAGAATAAGAATGTGAAGAGAGAATACCAAAGAGCATACCCTACCAGATTTGTATTAAATGGTCCCTTAGTCCTTGACTAGTGCCACCAAAATCAATCAGATTGTAAAGATGATCAGACTACCCCAGAAAAGAAAGGTTTGACGCTAATAGTCGGTTATTTGCCTGGATGATACAGCGGCATTACAGGATCGATTGCGTCTAATCCAGTCAGAGCAAGCTCGTTGCACCCTTTGCAACAGGTTTTCAGCACCTTGAAGTTAATCAGGGGACGCGCAGGTATCGCCATTTCGTAGCCACCACCGCAGTGGCGCAACCAATAAATAACACCGCGTTCTGCGGACAAGGAACGTTAATGAGCTTAATATCAAGTACACGCACTAATTGAGGCCAGAATAATAAACTTTCATAATTAAATTAGGTATTTAAACAAAACAACTGTTTATTTCAATGCCGTCTGAAGAAATTGTATTTAATGAGTCGAAGAAACCTTAAAGACTCCTCGCTGTCATGGGCCACGGCGTTTGGCTCGCGGAGCCCGATGCTGCACGAACGGCCACGCTCAGTAAGCCCAGGGCAACCGAGCACCTACGCTCAAAAAGGACATTTATGGGAGACAATCCTTCATTTGGAGCGAAGATGCATCTGACTTCACAAACATCTTTAGACTCCTTTTCATATGTGCATGGAATTTCAGTCTAGGGGAAATAATTATGATCATCTAAGCCTCAACACCTGTATCACTCTGGAAATAGGGAAATTTATTTTGGAGAGAAACAAAAACTCTAAGAAAGCCCATTCACCGCGTTTTACCCTTCTCATTCTTGGAACATACGATAGTCAAAAGATGGGCAGGGGATGAAGACAGGCAGCAGAGAACAAAAAAAACCCCAAAATCAAAAGCACTATCTAATGTTAGAGAATCGGAATAATAAAAAGGGTCAACATTTTCATAAAGATAGGAGACAAAAGCATGTAATAATACTCCAGACCTGAAAGCAGTATATAAGAATTGAATGTAAAGCACTGGATATTGTTTTATCCTAAGTAAGCCTCAGAGGGCTTTTTTAAATTGAAATACACCGCCGGGTGATCCCTCATCATTTGTTCAGGGACCAGTTCAGGAGATCTTTATCGTGTATCTGGAAACCTGGGGTTTCACTCGAGCATGAAAACAGAATCACTTTAAAAGAAGCTAGATAAGGATCTCAGGCCACGAAAGATGCGGAATTGCAAGAGGACGATAAACCTTCCTACGGCCCAAGTCTGGGCTCTAAATCTTTGGATGTAAACCACCCCTATCTAGTCGCGTTTATTAAAAGGCTACTAAAACAAACCACGTCGGACACGAGCACGGATAAAGAGATCAAAAGCCTTATCGTTCAGATTGGGGATCAAATCTACACCTCGGCACGATAAACAGAAACCGTTGTCCTTGGAGGGCTGCGCCGGGTCTCAAAGGGACAGCAGAGGCGGCATCTCGGGTCTCGGGGTGACTTTGGACCACCAAGCCCACCAAAGCCCCAGGCCAGCCCCCCGCATCCCGGCTGCCGAGCCCACCCCTCCTGCCTGACCCCTGAATTACATCTACGGCATCATCTGCGCGCCAGAAAGGAGGAAACGAATGCTGACCACGAGCACACATGGACTCATTTTAAAAGCCTGACGGGAAAGATGAATTTTCGGGTTTTAATACCAAAAGCATCAATGCCTTCGTAGCACTTTACCTCCTCTTTTTCCCCCCATCTTCATGTGCTCTCTGCTCTACTACTGCCTTACACCGAGATTAAATACTCAATTATACATTTCTACAGAAATGGTATTTGTTTGTAATACCGTTCAGAATAGAAAATTACATTTATTTTTGTTATAATTTTGACATTTTAAAACCAAGGGATTGGATAATTTGGATTAGCTCAGCAGACAAAACAAACTGCAAGCTTCTCAGCTTATGGCAAAACATCAGGAACGATGTGGCAAATATCCTGTAAGATTACGAAATACCCAATAGGCTCCAATCGGTAATATCCAGCAGAGGGCATGCATACCCTAATAAGATTTTTACACTTGAGAATTGACATTTCCTAAACATTTTGGGAACAAATAATTTGGGCTGAGAATACAGGCGAACTCATAGCATCAGTGCACACGCTCTCCAACACGGTCAGATCAAGAACGATAAAGCTCTCTCGTGAAAAGACACCTAGGAATGTTGATTCCTACGCTGGGGAAAAAAGAAAAAAGTCCTCGAGAGAGGGATTTCCCATCTCTACCAGCTGACGCTTCTCCTTTTGCCGCCAAGTGCAAAGACAATAACCCTCAGGCCAAAAAAATGACCGTTCCTCAATACAAACTTCACACCTGAAAGGAATCGTTTTGCATTGAAAAGGAAAATTCAGATTGATTTAAAAATATTTTATTCTCTATAGGTGAAATATCGGCTGCACTAATATTAAACTCAGTATCTTTAGCGGGGCCAGATTTTAACCCCAGATTCTTTAATTACTGCACAGAACAGCAGAGCAGTGCTACCTACGGTTTCTAGTCAATACTTGATTATTTTTTATTATACTGAAGTGAGAGGAAATTTTTTAAAAACTGATCCGGGAAAGAATTTGTCATTTGTCACATATGGCTCGGCAATCGCTTGCTTAAGCTTGTATTATAGAAAACTTCCTAACGTCTACTCGTGCTTTGGGCTCCTCCAGTGGAAGCCCTTCGTTCCCAGTGTCCTCTCCCAACCACGGCGGGTTCCCTGTCTTCAGAGGGACCGAGGCACCAAGGAGAAACCTCCATTGCCTCTTGCAACCACAATCACCGCGCGACGGTAATTAACCGCTACCGGCCCATCCACGGGAAGGATCGCTCCCAACCTGAACCTCTACTTTACAGCCCAGAGTAATGGCTATTTAGGTTCCTTATCAGATAATCTATTATTTTTTTTTTTTAAGTTTCAGTAGCCCTGGGAGATGAACTTAATTTACAAGGTCTACAAGGCAGGCAGCTTAGGTTACATGTAGGTCACAATAAATAATACTCATCCCTCGGCCAGCGCGAGCCGCGCCGCCGCTGCCTAAGTTGAAATGACAAGCCTTTATTATTCCTAAGCACTTGATTCTGAAACATTTGCACAATCTGTTAAGTCCAGACAAATTTAAATGGTTCTGACATGCAGCCTGCTAGGGTCAGTGACAGGGATAATGCCTCTTTACGTGGGTAAAATTTTGTGGCATATAGGTCACTCTCTTAAGGGGAATCAACTGTGTGTCTCTTCTTTGCATTTCCACCACAATCCTTCATCCTGCAGCCTGGAGCTGAGAGTGAAATGCAAGAAAGGAGCCGAACGCTCAAAGCAAAAATCTGCTTCCAGGACAATCCATTATATCTGACAAGTTAAATGTTCCATGGTAGACCATATGGCATCGGAGCAGGGCCGACGATGGAAGAGGGAAACTCAGCAAATGCATCACAATTAAGGAGTTTGACTATAGACTTTACTTTGATTTACTTTATTTTTTATTAAATTTTGGATATTGTAGCCTTTCAATTTTCATACAGCCCTTCCAAAGCCTCTATCCCATCTACCAGGCTAGCTATACATGAACAGGTGGTTCGCCAAAATTATTTTCTCCAAAATCCTATGGTCTTTGTTACTTTAAATAGTACTCCTGATCAAGCCCTTTTTATACCCCGTAAATTCGCTAAGTGCAGGGCATTTTTATTATTAACTAGCATAAACGTTATTAGTAGGTTTGTTAAAGACCAAGGAAGAACTAAAGATGACAAAAAGAAGGCAACAGCATAAAATCCCTGCCCCCAAAGCCTTGGTGAGGAGTTCTCTGCAGAAACGTCACGCCAACGAAGGGCTCGGACCCCTGAGACTGAGGGCTAGCAGACGGAACCATCCTGGAGTCATCCTCCTGAAACCCACCACGACCGGTGGGCACGTATTTTTTTACCAGGAGAACTCCTACATAGGCGAGGTAACAGCACTGACGGTCTGAAAGATCCTTCCGCCTTCAAGGCTCAAGACTTTACGATCAACGGCGCAAACAGTAGAGCTACGCGCACCCCCCTGAGCCCCCTCACTGTTCAACGTTACGTAGATGTTCATCACACACACGCAACCAGATCCAGCTCTGAGCAACTACTGGGTGCGGGTCCACAGTTGTCACGGCCCTTTTTGATTCTGTCTCGATTACCAAATCGTACTACTGAATTAAGATGCGAATAATCAATTAACCCCTTCTGTGAGGCACCCACCACCCATAATCACTTTCTTTTGAAGAGCCAAATTCTTGGCTCTTAGGAGGGAATCCGTGTAACCAGCTGCTGCGGCAGCGGATTGGGAAACCGCATGAACTGGGAATACTGGCTTTGCCACCCCTACGGAGATTGAGCTTGACTGACATAAATAACAAACGGATCAATCAGAAGAAAAACCATGCAAATTAGCTGCGTGTAATGAAGTTCCTAAATAATTTGGAAATGCAGTGCTGAAAGCAGTAACTAGTATTTCCAGAACTCCCTGCAAAGACACTCCTCTGCGTAAGAGGACAGAAGGATTTCTATAACCTTGTCGTTATTCTGGTCCAGTATCATGCAGGTCTGCTATCGTTCCGAAATAAAATCTGCAGAAATAGCTGCCTAACCATTTTTGGGCAATGCCCTGGGGTCACGATGCAAAAATAAAGTAGGTAATCAAAGCTACGTCCTTATTTAGGCATTTAAATAAAAGTCTCATAGGCAGGAGTAAACCCAAGCCCGAGTCACCGGTGGCAGTGGAAGCTGCTGGTGCACGACTCACCAAAACAAACCGCTTACCGGGCTCTGGAATTGGGAATTCAAAGCACTTATGCCCCTTTTTTTTTCCAAAATTTTGACGTTGTAAAGGCTGAGCCAACGTTGCTACCAGTAAGGGCCCATTCTGCCCAGTGCTGGGATCAACAGATGCTTCCCAGAGATTTCCAGAGGGAACAGGGAAACGTCTTCACTGGAACCAAGGGCCATTGACCTCAGTACCCCATTGGCCAAACCCTGCCTTTCTACACCCAAAATACTTAATACACTACTTAATTATTCAGTAGGCTTGTAATAGAACATTATTTTTTCTAGCATGAAATGTGTTCTTATTCTGAATGACTATTTCTCACCATTTTTAAGGCTTAAACCCAATAATTTTTCAAATTACTTTTCCAAGAGACCGATATAAATTTAAGTTTAAATGCATCCCTTTTTAAGATTTTGGGAAATGGGGATTAAAAAAAAAAAATCATAAATAGGAATACTGGGGGTCACATTACTGAAACAGTCATTACCGAACTTTTAAAGCATCCATTTCAGTGGGAAAAAGAATGTCATTTTTCAAAAATGTATTTGTTTGCATTTTGTTATTCCTTGTAAGAAAGTGGGTTTAGATTACTTTAAACATCTTCTTGTTATTTCTGTATTTTTGTGAAACCATCATTGGTTTTGCTACCCTGAACGAAGATTAAAGCAGAAAAACTGAAAAAATGCTTTAAAAATGTTGACGATCTTTACGTAAATCGAGAAGTTACCATTCTGAACTTGAGAGCTCAGGACTACCCCAGGCAGCAAGGCAAGGTGAACGGCAGGCAGCACTCCTGACGCGCCGGCAGAACAAAGACCGTTATGAAACCAATGCTGAAAAAGAGTCGGATCCATTACTCCAGTGCTGCAGTTCTTCACACAGATCTTAAATTTATTATTGATTTAGCATTTAGTACTGCAGGCACTGGAACAAAGACCCCGATGATTATAAATGCATGCTTTTGTGGCACGTGCTTTAATTTTCAAAAGGGTACTTTTTTTTTCCCCCCCCAAAGATCCTGCATATTAAAAGGACATCAACTTCTTAAAAAGTCACACATCTTTCAAAATGTGTTTTTACAATTTAAGGTTACTGTCAGAGATGACAGAGAAGGATTTCTGGGTTGGTTTGTCGGGGGCTGTCGCAGAGCTGCAACCAGCCGCGGGTCTCATCCTGGCACAGGGAGAGGGACGGGGAATTTACCTGGGGAAAAGCAGGAATTCCGGTCGCCCTCGGCTCTGCCACGAGGGACCCGCGTGGGAAAAATCCCCGGGAGCGGGATGCGGATGGCAGGAGGGGAACCATCCTGCTCCGAGGTGCGGGTCTGCAGGCAGCCCTCCTCGGCTCCCGAGCGCTCTGCACGTTTAAGGGCAGTTTATTTTGTATGCCATTTCCCAGAAAAATTCCCTCGCAGAAAGCGCACGAGCCATTCGAAACTATTTATTGTTTAATTGGGCGCAGACCAAAGAGATAATGGCTCTTTAAAACACTCCTGGCATCGGGAAGCCACTGGGCTAGCACCATCGAGAAGAGAAACGGTTTAAAATGGATGATTTTCTGTGACGCAGCTCTGTGGGCTCAAGGAATAAACTCGTTGCTTCGCGATATTACAACCGACGTGGCTGCCCGCTTGGCTATCGATAGCAATAGATGTGCGCGCGTAAACGAAGCCGAGAAGGGAGACGGAGAGAGAAATACAGTTAAATTCACGCCTGTAAAACAAAGCAAAACGAGGCAGAGATTTGTGCTTTGTAGATTCCACTACTAAATCCTGATCAACATTTTTATTACTAATTAAAATGTCCATATGGTAAAACAACACCTGATCCAAGGAGCTTTTAAGTACAGCAATTGTCAGTGTTGAACTTCTGCATTTTGTTAGCAAATCTGAAGATTTGCCCTGGATTTATTTTCAAATGCACCATTTTCCGAGTCATTAGTGAAAGAGAATAAAAACTTTGGCAAAGTATTTACTTTCCCTATAGCACAGTTTTAAACAAAACATCTTTGAACAGAAAGGAAAAGCAAAGTTAAATAAAAGACGACTGGAACTATTCTTTGTCATCATATCAAAAAGTTATATATCTCAGATACAAAATTTAATGCCGCTCAAAATTAGTTCAAGCACAAGCCTGCTACGTGGTTAACGTCCAAAATTCACCCAGTTCCACGAAACAAGTACCGACACAGCGAACCTGCCACGGGAAAGCGTTTCGGCAGCCCCAGTGCCACCACCGAGCCCCGGGCCGCACGGCAGCCACCTCGCCTGGGCACAAGCCCGCGCTCGGGCGCAAGGTTTGTGGACGTAGGACACCAGGAAAGAAACCCACGCTCTATCTGATACTCCCGGCACACACCGTTGGCCGTTCACGTCTCATCGGTCCTTCTGGCAACGTTGAACGGGTGATACGGGACGAGGAGGTCGGCGGCAGCATCTCCCCGAGGATGGGCACAGCAGGAGCAGCTGAAAACTTTGCTCGCCTTAAATCCTACCATTGAGCAAGCGCTCAGCTACGAGCATCTCCGCATCCAGCACGGCTCCATGGGGAAACGCGGCAGCCTGCTCACAGCCAGGAAACCCTTGGCGTCTGTCTCTCAGAAAAAAATGAGTCTATCTGCCGCGTTGCTTCACCTGCACAAAACACATTTACCCACGCTTGGGCAGCGGCAAGCGTAATGATCCTGATTTCTGCTTGAAAACAGAAAGCTCCCAACTGACCTAAATGGACATTAGAACCATAAGAACCCATTAAAACTCCAGCAAGAGTTTAATTCCCCCCCCCCCCCCGAGAAACAGCAACTTCTTAATCGCCATTTGTTAAGCACCCTGATATATATACACACATATATTTACGACAAACACGCTTCGGTTTTCAGAAACTTTGAACTCTCCTAGCTCCTTCTGCGGGTGCTCGGTAATTCTGAACTATTACGTTAATGAGTTCTAATGAAAAAAAATATTCTTACGGAATATTTTCTCAGAAAGGTGCTGGTAGAATGACACAGAGAAGCTGAGTATCGCTGTCACCTGCAAAACAGCCAGAGGAAAGTTCCAAAAATTTTAACGTTCAACCGTCTTCAAAACCCATTAACACAGGGCCGTAATTGCTCGTTACCGGGAGCAACTCATGGGAAGACCAGGGTCAGTTCACCCTCGACTTTCCGCTTTCTGCCTTAGCAACCGCAGCAAATATTTCTACTTCAGACAATAAATTATCAGCTGGTTTGCTTTTCATTCCCAGGTGAATTCTTACTGGAATGATAACGTTCTGCAAAGGTAAAATTATGAACCGGGGCAGAACTTGGAACAAGCTTTGCAAGCGTTAGAGCGCACAGAAATCGCAAGGGTGGGGTTTTTAAAGGTAAAGCAGAAGTTCCAATCAAATCGGGACTTTTCCGTGGATTGGAAAAAGGCAGCGGTCTATCCCAGGACATGGTAGTATTTCCCAGAAAACAGAAGACGTACTGTACGGGTTGCTGGAATTAAAGCATAAACTGTCCTGGTTAGGTCTGAAACGCATTTTCTATAGAAATAAAGAAGATCCCAAACTGGGCCTGAAAAAGTATTTTTTGCAAAAAATCCCAGATTAGAAGGATGAGATGACAATCTGATCCTTTTGCTTTTCACCCTTTGCCAGGGTTTCAAAAAGCCTGGGCTACTTTCTCCTTCTCCCCTGCAAAAGCACGGAGAACCCTCGGATGCTTTGTTATAGCTGTGCTCCACGGCCTGCCAGGACAGCTACGGGAATGGGCTTCATATTGCTATGACGAAAAAATTATCCTATTATTTTATTATTTTTTTTAAACGTTGCTGAGCCCTTTATTTCTTCTAATCCAGTAAATTCTTTTTCTCCCCTTGGAAACAGTCCCTAATTTCAGCTGTGTCACTTTAAAGGCTCGATTTTCAGAAGAATGAAGTATTCGTAACTTGAAAATAAAGTTTATGAGAGGTTTCCTCAAAGACCCAGGGCATCACAAAGCGCACGCTGAAATCAGCGGTCAGCTCTGAATATTTTACCCCAAGTGCCCTGTGATTTTCTATGATCAAATAAACCCATCGAAAAATATATGGCGTGCTACAGACAGAGGCTTCGCTTCTCATGCTAAGAACAAAACCATCTCTCTCAGTCCATTCAAGATCCCATTGCTTTCCATTCACCGTAAATTAAAAAAAAAAACTAGAATAAGAATCTTTTATTCAGCTCCTCCCCGAGGAAAAACACACAAATAAGGCCTCTATGATATCTTTTTTATTTTATTTTTTTAAGCAGCTTGTATGGTAGAGATGTATTTAAGCTTGCCACTGTATTCACAGGTTCTTTGTACCTTCCTAAATACAAATCCTTCTCCCCTTACTCCTGCCAGCAGCTCCACCGAGGTCAAGGGGACCGGTTCATAACAAGACAAGCAGTACCTGGCCCTTACCAAGCCAAGCGCCGATTCCTCATTAGGAGAAAATGAACTAATTTGAAGCTTATCTGTACCACCGCCAGTTCAGATTGTTAAAACCGGCGTTACGCTGGCACGGCGAGGTCCCACCGCGGACCGGGGACGCAGCGCATGAAGCGTCGTACAAACGCAAACTAAAAATGGCCCATCGTTTAGGAAAAAACTACGGAGGTGAAAGCTTTTATGCTTTCCTGCTACGGCTTTTAAGCCATTAGGTATCTGTGCAATATAAATCCGTCCCCCGATAGCTAAAACAAGGATATAGCGGAACGTATAGGAAATATTTCGGGGGTCTCGCTCCGGTTCTTAGCAGAAGCGTACCCGCTCCACAAAACCGCGTCTGCAGGACCGACGGCCTCTGCTGCAGCCCCCCCGAGCCGGCGCAGGTCCCCGCCTGCCCGTCGGCCACTGCGGCAAAGGCACGATGCCCACGTGGCGTGGGCAAGCCCGGCCGGGGAGCGCGGCGCTGCCAGAGCTCGCTCTCCCGTGGGGAGATGGGGTGGGGGCGTCGGGGATGCCAGTCTGGACCTCCAGAAAGAGCAGCCTTTGCAAAAACCCGTACGATTAAAAGATGCTCCTTTTACATCCAGGGGTTCTTGGTTGGTGGGCTTTTTGGTTTGGTTTTGGGGTTTTTTTTAATAAAAACCCCAAATATTGAACTTCTAAAATGAAAATGTTACGTATCTAAACAATCAAACGTATTTTTAACTTATCCTATCTCTTCCTCATTTAGACTTTTTAGAAACGGCCAAGGATTTCATATGATGTCATTTCAACAATACCGGGAAAGTTTCTTAAGTCACAGATTTTTTTTTTTCGCTGAGCCCAAAAATGCAGACTTTGAGGGGAAAAAAAAGAACCAATCACAGCAGGAATCTCT